>NC_056074.1:8214362-8833543 GCF_016772045.2 Ovis aries
GAGGGAGTGACTGATGAAGCGAGGTTCCAGAAAGACGACCAAGCACCAGGAGGGGGAAATCCTCCTGAGGAAATGGGGCGGACACCTCTTCCTGTGACACATTTGGTCGTCTTAACAGGCTCGATAGTGGCAGCGGCCGAAGCGGAGGGTTCCTGTCCCTTTAGCTGGAAGGAGCCCTCCGGTTTCCGGCCATGAGCCTTGAAGTGAAAGGCGAGGCCGTGCCGCAGGGATGACGCGCTCCACCCAGTCGGTCAGCCCAGGCCCAGGCCCAGAAAAAGCAGCTAGTGCAGAGTGTTGAGTGACACCGTTTCAGAGAGAAATGTGGCAAAGCTCAAGTAGAAAAGCAGAAACACCCAGCCCCCAGAAGCCTTCCTCTCTGTCACCTCATTAGCTGAGGCGACTCCCAGAGACTTGGAGAACAGGATGACTGTGTTCCTGAGCCAACCGCCATCTTCCGCAGATGATTGATGGGGTATCCTGTGGTGAATGAGGAGGACCCACGTTTCCACAGCTTATTTCTTCAAATCAGGACCTTTAATATAAGAATGCATTGTTGAGGGGGCAATAAAACCATCAGAATGTGGCTCTGGCTTCTTTCCATCTTATTAGGCTTGAGGTAATTATCCAGGTAATTCAGGAAAAATAAACGGCATTGCCTGAATTACTCAGATAATTACCTCAACATTTCAATTCAGTCTGGTGGTGGAGGGCCAGCTGTAAATGTCTCACGGGCCTCAAATAGTCTGATAACTGAAAACAGGCTTGGTAATTTAGGAGCCAGGGTGAAATAGTGAGAGGGGTTGAGCTCAAATAATTAGAAAACCTGGGTGTTTTAGAGGGAGTTCCATGGCAGAGACCTGCTTATTCCCAGTGGGCTATTTTACCTCCCTGAGCCTGAGGCCATTTTAAGGATAGTAAACTGTAAATTGCTAGCCAAGTACACTTTAACCAATTATCAATAATATTTTTTGTTGCTGGTGTTCTCAACTGATGTAAAATTTTTTGTTCTCTCATAAAACTGGATAAAACTTGATATCTGGCATAAAACTGGATAAAAGTATCCTTTATATAAAAGTATGAGATCCCAGGGCAAGGCTTCTCAACATTAGCTGCCCATGGGATTCATCCAGGGAGTTTTTAAAATAAGAGAACATTTCTCAGGCCCCACCCGAGACCTGAATCTGAATATCTGGGGCGGGATCCTTGACATTGGTATTAAAAAAAAAAATCTCTCCAGATGATTCTAAGGAGCAGAACCCTGGTATGTCAGAAACAGTCAAAGAGGGAGGGAGATTTCTGTCACCGGAGGGTCGTGTCCAGGGTTTAATGTGTCTGATAGATAAGTCTCAGAGTGACAGGTGAAGCTGCCTGGCTCTTCAGTTGGTTCCTCAAGTTCCAAGTGGAATAGGCCCCCAAAACACCCCTATCCCTGGGTGTCCAAGCGCCCCGGTTTCAACAGTAAGGGAGGCGCTCACAGTGCCTGAGAACTGACATCCACCCGTCCCGTGATGCCCACTCTCCACACTGAGCTAGTCTGAGTAACTAAAGGACTTGTCAAAGGCAATTTAACCACAACTAGTTATTAACAGAGATGGGCCGGAAGCATCATTTCCATTTCCTCTGAATTCCTTAAAATGTTCCTTCCCAGGGATCAAGGCCAGGTGAGATCCCCACCAGGAGTTACAAGGTCTTTCTAAGATACATTGGAGCATGGCATCAATATTCATGAAAAATAATGAAACCGTAACTGCTAAAAGGCATGACTTCATCCTGGCGACAAATGTTTCCCAAATGCAAAGCTGCCATCTGTTCGGCAGTATGGGGAAAGATAAAACTTCCTTCTGAAGCAATGCAGTTGGATCCTCTGGGTACAGAGCTCCTGGTGGGTACCGTGGCGTCAGCATGAAGCTGCCGTCTAGGTCTGACTTCAAATGGCCAGTGTCGGAGCCTGAGGATAGAATTCCTGTGACCTAGACATAAACGCCACCAGTGCTCAGAGATGGGGCTCTCCTTTACATCTCAGGGGGAAAAGAACGTGGTTCGGAAGCAAGGGAGCCGTTTCTCGGCAACCTCTCAGGACTGGCCCACAGTCTGTCTGAGACAGCACAACATCTGTTTCCTCCGTGTAGCTCCACTGAACCTAAGCTGCCTTCCCACATGCACGCTGCTTCTCAGGGTGTTATGACTTGTGAACTCAAAGGACCATTTCTTTTACCCCGTGACAAGCTTTTCAAAGGGTGAAGTGCTTGAGTCTATAGGGAGTTCTGCAGGTGTTGAAATACGGAAAACACCAAGTGCCCTGATCCACTGCAAGACGACGCAGGGATTATTCCTCACAGAGTGCCCTCCACACACTGGAGAAAAGCAAGTAAAAGCATGTGTCTTTTTTTCCCCCCTTAGAAGATCGTCTAGTCTCTCAAAATTCTCCTTGGCTCCTATTATTCTTCAAGGTCCTGTTCAAATGTCATCTCCTCTGTGGAGCCTTCCAGGATTTTCCTGGGCAGGATGAACCACACTTTCTATAGCAGCCTCAGTCTTTCTAGTGGCTTCAGTCTTTTCTAGTCTTTTGTGTAACAGTTCGTTGTTACACTGAAAACGTCCTTTCCACTGCCATCTCCACTCCTAGTACGGTGGACTGCGAGCTCCTCAAAGACAGAGGCCATGAAGCGGAGTATCCAGTAAATATCACGTGGGGAATTAAATTTGATTCCTGGTTCAGGATTTTTTTTTTTTACAGTGAGTGTCTAGGATCTTTGACCTTGTTTAGGTGCTTCTATAAAGTTGTGTTCCAAGTCCTTTTCAGGGACGATGTCTTGAGCATTTTAACCTGTTCCCTCATATTTTGCTCCGGATGCAGCAAAACCTTCCTCCTGGAACAGCCCCAGATGTTCGGGCCGGACTTTCACGTTTCTGATTTTCTGTTTTTCCTGACTGTTTTTCGTCCACTCTGCTTTGCTTCCCATCTTTGCTGGTGGTTTCCAATTTGCCGCTTACTTGCAGTTTGCCTCCAATGCAGGCTTGCTTTGTACTTTGCTTGCGCAATGCAGTCTCCACCTGCCGTATACCTTCCTCCAGATCTTGCATTTGGTTATAGTCTCTAGAATGACTGTTTGAAAGAAGGCAGTACTAAGTCGCTTTAGTCGTGTCAGGCCCTTTGTAACCCCAAGGACTGTAGTCTTCCAGGCTCCTCTGTCCATGGGATACTTCAGGCAAGAACACTAGAGCGGGTTGATTTGCCCTCCTCCAGGGGATCTTCCCGACCCAGGGATCGAACCCCCATCTCTTATGTCTCCTGCATTTGCAGGTGAGTTCTTTACCACTAGCACCACCTGGGAAGCCCCCGAAAGGGCAGGATAGCCTAATAAGGATAAGCACAGACTTTTTTTTTTTAGGAAAAATAATAATGTTTTATTTATCTTTGTTAGAATCCGTAAGTTATCCCCAACTTCAATCCACAAAATTAATTTCTGTCCTTGAGTTAGAATTTCGGGATTTTAAATGAGGAGATTTTTCATAAAAAATACAAGAACAACCATTTTTATGTCATCTATTGTTTTTAATAACTGACTTAAAAATGATTTTAGAACAGTACCCATAAGAACACAAACACAGGCATTATAATTAATCCAAAGCTGGTCCAGGAAATAAATGCTGTACAAGGAACAGATTGTGTAAATGATCGCATTCTACTAAGAGGCCAGATAGATAGTAACATGTGAGTTCAACTACCAAGGCACTGAAGGAAAAGCATATTATCAGTAATAACCAGAAAAAAGTCATAAACGTTTGTAACTACTGAAAGCAATGCGATTTGATGAACATAAGTGGAGTGAAAGACCAAGTATCCTATTTTTTAAAGGACATTGTGTAAAGATTTGTTAAGAGAAATGAGACTTAGTCACTCAGGGGCCAGACTTGTTTCTGAGGAAGGCAGGGTTGTTGTGTGACCTACCTTTCACTGGCTTAGTCACTCTGAGACTTCATTGGCTCGTGGGGAGAATGGGAAAAGTAAGGAAGCTTGAATGAGCAGAGTTTTGAAGACAGTCATCCCTGGAATTCGAAGTCCGTCTTTAATTTTAATACAGAGTGATCTTGGTTGAGTAATTTAACCTGTCTGAAGTTCAGTGTCTTCATCTGTAAAGTGCAGGGTAGGGACAGTACATTTTTGAGGTGGTTGATAATAATCTCATTGTTTTAAAGGAAGGGATGAAGATGTGGCATTCACAATGGACTATTACTCAGCGATAGAGGGAATGAAGCTGGGTCATTCGTGGAGGTATGGATGGATCTAGAGGCTGTCATACAGAGTGAACTAAGTCAGAAAGAGAAAAACTAATTCGTGCATATATGTGGAATCTAGTAGAGAAGGTGACGGCACCCCACTCCAGTACTCTTGCCTGGAAAATCCCATGGAAGGAGGAGCCCGGTAGGCTGCAGTCCATGGGGTCGCTAAGAGTCGGACACGACTGAGTGACTTCACTTTCACTTTTCACTTTCATGCATTGGAGAAGGAAATGGCAACCCACT
This sequence comes from Ovis aries, assembly GCF_016772045.2. Lineage (NCBI taxonomy): Eukaryota > Metazoa > Chordata > Mammalia > Artiodactyla > Bovidae > Ovis > Ovis aries. The sequence goes on from NC_056074.1 coordinate 8,218,890, forward strand.
CCAGTGTTCTTGCCTAGAGAATCCCAGGGACAGGGGAGCCTGGTGGGCTGCTGTCTATGGGGTCGCACAGAGTCAGGCTTGACTGAAGCGACTTAGCAGCAACAGCAGTGGAATCTAGAAAAGTGGTATCAGTTCAGTTCAGTTCAGTCACTCAGTTGTGTCCGACTCTTTTCGACCCCATGAATCGCAGCACGCCAGGCCTCCCTGTCCATCACCAACTCCCAGAGATCACTCACACTCGTGTCCATCAAGTAGGTGATGCCATCCAGCCATCTCATCCTCTGTTGTCCCCTTCTCCTCCTGCCCCCAATCCCTCCCAGCAACAGAGTCTTTTCCAATGAGTCAACTCTTCGCATGAGGTGGCCAAAGTACTGGAGCTTCAGCTTTAGCATCAGTCCTTCCAAAGAACACCCAGGGCTTATCTCCTTCAGAATGGACTGGTTGGATCTCCTTGCAGTCCAAGGGACTCTCAAGAGTCTTCTCCAACACCGCAGTTCAAAAGCATCAATTCTTTGGCTCTCAGCTTTCTTCACAGTCCAACTCTCACATCCATACATGACCACTGGAAAAACCATAGCCTTGACTAGACAGACCTTTGTTGACAAAGTAATGTCTCTGCTTTTGAATATGCTATCTAGGTTGGTCATGATCTTAATTCCAAAGCAGAAATACAGACACAGATGTCGAGATCAAACATATGGATACCAAGGAGGAAAGTGGTGGGATGAATTGGGAGATTGAAATCGACACATATATACTATTTAATAAATAACTAGTGAAAACCTACTGTATAGCACAGGGGACTCTACTCAACGCTCTGTGGTCATCTAAATGGGAAGGAAATCCAAAAAAAGAGGGGATATATACGTATATATACATATATATATCCCCTCTTTCTGGATTAATTTTTTGAAATAATCTTTTTTGGATTATTAATTGTTATTGGAGTATAGCTGGTCTGCAATGTTGTGTTAGTTCATTTTGCTGTCCAGGAGAAATTAACACAACATTGTAGGCCAACTATACTCCAATAACAATGAGTAATTTCATTGTTTGAATGCCTACTCTGTCAGGGGGTGCTCGGTCAAAGCTCTTTTTGTGGACTCTTCTGTTTAATCCTTACAAGAGGACTGTTGCAGATCAGGTTCTTTGAGAAGAGGTCCTGAGATGAGGATGAGCAGGCAGGAAGCTGGGGACTGACACTTGTGGAGAAGCGAGACACAAGCAGGTCTGGACAGATGGAGAGCTGGGCTGCAGTACAGTCTCACAGGCTCCAGCCGCTCTTACAGGACGCTCTGAAGCTGGGAGGCCCTTCAGAGTTGTCTTGAAATATAGGGAGGGAGTTGGGGTCTCCTGCATTGACCCTTTATTGGAAGAAGTTTATCCCCTCTCCAAAGGATGTATGACTCTTTGCAGCTGAGGGCTGTGTTCAGAAAGTTGTCACTGTGACATGACACCCTCAACCGCATCCATTACACAGACTGATGTTACAAACGCTTAGCACAACACTGTCAAAGAGTAAGTACTCAATAAATGTGGGCAGCTATCATCATCAGTATCATCCACCAGATATCCCACACCTGCCATCCTGCCAAAAAGAATACATTGCTCTGCTTGTGGAAGGGCCAATGGGCTCATTTTCTGAACACTTCCCCCAAACAATCTACCTGTTAGCAGCAAGATAGAGCTAAAGTATATGCCGATGAAAAAGATTCTTTTTAAAATTGAATCCCAGTCGATGTATAATGCTGTGTTAGTTTGAGATGTACAGCACATGAAAATACATAAAATTCTTTTCAGGTTCTTTTCCCATATAGGTTATTAGACGATAGAGAAGAGTTCCCTGTGCTATACAGTAGGTCCTTGTTGCTTATTTTATATATAGTAGTATATATGTGTTAGTCCCAAAGTCCTAATTTATACCTCCCCCCACTTGGGTAACCATAAGCTTGTTTTCTACGTCCATGAGTCTGCTTGTTTTGTAAATAAATTCATTTGTGTTATTTTTTTTTAATTTCACATATATGTGATATCTTATAATATTTGTCTTTCTCTGTCTGCCTAAGATCCTCTGGAGAAGGGATAGGCTACCCACTCCAGTATTCTTGGGCTTCCCTGGTGGTTCAGCTGATAAAGACTCCACCTGCAATGCGAGAGACGTGGGTTCGATCCCTGGGTTGGGAAGATCCCCTGGAGAAGGCAAAGGCTACCCACTCCAGTACTCTGGCCTGCAGAATTCCACAGACTGTATCATCTATGGGGTCACAGAGTCAAACTCTACTGAGTGCCTTCCACTTCCTCTTTCTGCCTAACCTTATATGATGATATTCTCTAGGTTCTTCTGTGTTGTTGCAACTGGCAATATTTCATTCTTTTTTTGTGGCTGAGTAATACTCCATGGTGTCTGCACACCGCATCGTCTCTGTTGATGGACAGGTTTCGGCATATCTTGGCTACTGTAAATAGTACTGCTGCAAACATCCGGGTGCAGGTATCTTTTCCAATTACAGTTGTTGTCTTTTCTGCTTTATGCCCAGAAGTGGGATTGCTGGATCATACGGTAGTTCTATTTTTGGTTTCTTAAGGAACTTCCATTCTGTTTTCCGTAATGGTGGAAAACATTCTTATGTATTAGTCAGGGTTCTCCAAGGAAACAGACCCAATAAGAGATATGTATCTCTTATTGTATGTGTATATATACATATAAAGAGAGAAATTTATTTTGAGGAATTTTGTCTCATATGGTCACAGAGGCTGATGAGTCCAAACTCTGCACGGTAGGCCAGCAGACTGAGACGCGGGTAAGAGTCAGCGTCTTGGCCCAAGTCCGAAGGCTGTCTTCTGCTGCACTCCTTGTTCAGGAGGGGTCTGTGTTATTCTACTGAAGCCTTCCGCTGATAGGATTAGGCCCATTCACATTATGGAGGACAAGCTGCTTAATCAAAGTCCAGATTTAAATATTAGTCACATACAAAAAACACCCACATACAAAAAAAGAGTCCAGAGGATGAAGACCAATGATCTGGGGACTATGGCCCAGCCAAGTTGACACATAAAATGAACCATCACAGGAAGTGAATAGCAGATTTCACCCCTAATGTGTAGAATAAGAATCAGAAGCAGACTCAGAGGGTCTCAGGGTGTTCGTAACAGTATTCTGTGACAGTGCCAGAACAGGTCTCAGGCCTCGGTGCCTTCTTTTTCTGCTTGTCTGTCAAACACTTGAGATGAAGCAGTTAAGTCGGTAACATTCTTGAGTCACCGATGGCGAAAGAAATTTAATGCTGTTATATAGTATATGGTAGGGTACTGAACAATGGAAATTTGATCACTGATTTGGGCCAAATCAGTTTGGCCTGATTTGGGCCAAATTTTATTCTAGCATTGGAAATACAGAGCTAAATTAAATATGTGCCCTGTCTTCAAGAAATGATCTTCTAATCAGAATACAAACGTCATAATGAGCACAGTACCATAAAGTATGTGCTTTACTGGAGATAGAGACACAGTACAGTGTAAGCACGGGAGAAGCACTAAGTCTGTTAGAAACTCATATAGTATTGTAAGACAAACCAACTTTTTTTTATTTTTTTGAAAAAATAACTTAGAGAAGGCATACTTCCCAATTTCAAAACAGGACGAGGCTACAGTAATCAGAACAGTATGGTATTGACACAAAGACAGACATAGATCAGCGGAATAGAACTGAGAGTCCAGAGATAAACCTTTATAGTAAACTGAGTTTTGACAATGATGCCAAGATAATTTAATGGAAGGAAAATAGACTTTTCCACAAATGGTGCTGGGACAACTAGCTATCCACATGAAAATGATGAAATTGAACATTTTTTCCCTATCTCACATCATATACAAAAATTAATTCAAAACGGATCAAAGATCTAAATGTAGGAGTTGTGTACTATAAAGGTCTTAGAAGAAAACAGAGGCTTAAATCCTTATGCTCTCAGATCAGGCAATGTTGTTTTAGATGACCCCAAAACACATGCAGAAAAAATAAACAGATAAAGTGGACTTCATCAAGATTAAAAACTTTTGCGCTTCAAAGGACAGCATCAAGAAAGTAAAAAGACCAGCAACAGAATGGAAGAAAAGATTTGTAAATCATATATGAAATATAAATCCATACCCTAAATCCAGAATATGTGAAGAACTCTTAGAACTCAACAATATAATGGCAAATGACGTACTTTAAAAATGGGCAAAGGATTTGAGTAAACATTTGTCCTAAGATATGCAAATAGCAAGCACATGAAAAGATGCTCAGCATTAGTCATTAAAGGTGTTTGCAGGGTCTTTTTTTTTTTTTTTTTGCAGTTCCTCATGTAAGTAACATCACCTTCCCCCTTTGCACTCCAATTTTCTAGCAATTTTGTCATCAAAAACTGCATATTTAGACTCTTGTTGAAATACATAGAGTAATTTTTCTTAACTAAACCCTGAAAACAACATGATTAAGGATACAGTACTTGTGTATGGATATGAGAGTTGGACTATAAAGAAAGCTGAGTGCTGAAGAATTGATGCTTTTGAACTGTGGTGTTGGAGAAGACTCTTGAGAGTCCCTTGGACTGCAAGGTGATCCAACCAGTCCATCCTAAAGGAGATCAGTCCTGAATATTCATTGGAAGGACTGATGCGGAAGCTGAAACTCCAGTATTTTGGCCACCTCATGCGAAGAGCTGACTCATTTGGAAAGACGCTGATGCTGGGAGGGATTAGGGGCAGGAGGAAAAGGGGACGACAGAGGATGAGATGGCTGGATGGCATCACCAACTCAATGGACATGAGTTTGAGTAAACTCCTGGAGTTGGTAATGGACAGGGAGGCCTGGTGTGCTGCAGTCCATGGGGTCACAAAGAGTCAGACACGACTGAGCGACTGGACTGGACTGAACTGAACTGAACTGAACTGAACTGAAGGATACAGAAGCCTCAGTAGAAGTATGTTCATAAAGTACCTGCATTTAAAATGAATCCAGAGCCTTAGCACAGGTAAAGAATCATAACTTTTTGAGATGAGTATGTGGAAGGGAATCAGAAGCACTGAAGCCGTGTAAGGAGGGAAAGGGGCACATCCTGGATCCCAGCAGAATGAGGACCTTCTCCTTCCGTAGCCCCTGGCTAAGGCTTCCTGCAGCACTGTGCTGACAGCTGGGAATCAGGGAGAAGACAGAGATGCTGTCCTTGACCTTGTGGAGCTCACAGTGCTGTGGAGGAGACACTTGAACCCCAAAAGCAGAGGAAAATGGATAAGGTTACGATCGGGGAGTGAATGAAGTACCGGGAGAGCTAGATACCTATACTGCATGCCGTCTTGAACCGACCCACAGGGGACCATCTTGGCTTGGCTGCAGTGGGCACAGTGAGCCCAGAGAACCATGAGGTGCCTTGATCATTGAGGTGGGAAAAGCGATTGTTTGGCCAAGGCTCAACTATGCAGGCAGGGCAGAGAGATTATACCACTCCTTCCCACGGAGGGTCTTGGGTGATAAGACTGAAGTACTTGTTCAAAACCACATGCCCTCTGGGAATTCTTCCGTGAACTAGCCCTGTCGGTTTTCTTCTAATTGATACCCTTGGAAACTGGGCTTTTAATTATTACTAGACCCTTTCATGTTGCCCACGGGCTGCCTTGCCTGTTTTTATTTCATCAGAATGTGTACTCTTACAGACCACTGCCTTTCACACACTAACACGCAGAGGAGTCATCTGGGGGTCTTGTTAAACTGTCAGTGCTAATTAAGTAGGGTTGGGATGGGGCTTGAGAGTCCGCTTTTCTAAGAAGCTCCCAGGTGATGCCAGTTCTGATGGCCCATGGGCGACACGTTGCTTGCGAGGCAAGACCAATTTTTGATATTTTAACATTTACAAAGCACTTTAATATCTACCCTCTTAAGTAATATTCAAAATAACCCTGTGAGGTAGGAAGGGGGTGGTTGTTATTATGATCCCCCCTGTAACAGATGTACACCGAGCACGCGCTGGCTAGCCAGGGGAAGCTGCTGACACAAAGCTCCTTACCTGGGACTTGGTTTCCGATTGTCTGGTTCCCCCTGCCCAGACTGGGCACCCCCTTAACCAGCTATGGTAGCTGGTCACAGGAACTGAGGTTTGATCACCCCTGTGTCCCCTGAAATTTCTAATGTGATGTTCAGTGCATGGCAAGCTTTTGATGATGCTTTAATCCACAGTTCATCTTAATACCCCACTATGCAGTGTTCTGGCTGCTTTGTTTCACAGGTACTATCAAAACCCTCATACGAACTCAGAGTTACAATTGCAATGCAGCTTCTCAGGGACAAAACAGAGACTGCGAAGTCAAATGTCTTGCCCAAGAGAGAAGTGGAAAAAAAGGAATTTAAAACCATGTCTGCTTTCTAAAGGGGCCCATAGGGTTTCATTTCATTTTTAGTTATGAAGCTGTGCACACATCATCCAGTGAAGAAATGCTTCTCCGTCAACTCTCTATTACTGATATCCGGGCTGTCAAAAATCTTTAGAAACTTGATCATGAGAATGAGCGTTGATGTGCCCAAGACCTTTGAAGATGAGAAGAGCTGTTCTTATTCTCCTGCTGCACACCCTCACAGCTGTTGCAGCCTCTGTCCGCAGCTTTACAGCAAACGACAGAGAGTAATTGATGGAGCTGGAGGTCTCTGTCTACAGAGAAAATACTCTTGTTCTGATGTCCCCACCGTGTTATGCAGTTGCTTACATTTTTAATCAAAGATTTAGTCAAGGAAGAGTGCAGGAAGAGTCTTGCTGGGCTCCCAAGGAAGGTCTGAATGGATACTCAGAAAAGAGTGTTATGCCACTGACTGAATAAGTATTTGAGGTTTTACTTTGTGAATAAGCCAAAGTTCCTTACAGAGGAAGGTCTGAAGGTGGGTTTTTAAAAGTGACATTCTCAGCTTGGTCAGCTCATGAGTGCGGCCGGTGAAAAACACGACTGTAAATTCTTTCACATCAAAAGCTGAGGTCAAGGTCCTTTCTCCTTGTACCTGGGTGGCTGTGACTGCTTTGACAGGTAGAATACAGCAGCAGCTGAGGCTGTTTGAATTCTGAGGCTAAGTTACAAAAAACCGTGCAGCTTCTGCCTTATTAACCTAAATAATCATGCTCGGAACCCAAAGCACCAGCTAAAAACCCCAGCTGCCCTGAGGCAGCTGTGTTGTAAGAACTCAAGCCACGTGTGAAGACGTGTGAAGGCTTCCAGCTCCAGCTGAGCCCAGACTTCAGGACACCCCATCCTGGGCACCAAACCCACGCGTGGGGAAGCCTCAGGACGACTCAGCCCTTCAGCCACATGTGCATCCTTTGATATCTGCATCCCAGACGAGGCCTCAGACCTTATGGAGCAGGGGTAGGCGATGCCCCTAAAGTCTATCCTAATTCACCACCCACAGAATTCACCAGCATAATAAAATGGTTTCTGTATTATGCCACAGAGTTGGGGGTGGTTTGTTGTACGTGAGTTGATAACTGCATCAATCAGTCAGGACTCTCTGGGTTGCAGACAATAAAAGCACAACTCAAACTAGTGTTGGAGAAGAAGAATCTGCTGGAAGGGGCCTAGAGTGCTGCGGCAGCCGTGAACATGTGCCTCAGAGATCCCTTGTGGGAGTGTGATTGACCCACGGTCTCAGCGGCTGCACGCTGAGATCCGTCACCGTGTTCTCACGGAGCCCAGGTCCTTGTGAGCTTAGGGGAGCCAGATTTAGCAGATGAAAGTATGGGATGCCCATGTAATATTTGAGACATACTAAAAATTGGGCTTCCCAGGTGGCTCAGTGGTAAAGAATCCATCTGTCAATGCAGGAGACACAGGTTTGGTCCCTGGGTTGGGAAGATTCCCTGGTAGAGGAAATGAAACCCACTCCGTTCTTGCCTGGTAAATCCCATGGACAGAAGAGCCTGGTGGGCTGCAGGCCATGAGGTCACAAACGAGTCAGACGTGACTGTGTGACTGAGCATGCACAAATAATTCATTGTTTATCTGAAACTCAGAGTTAACTGGATGAATTGGGCCACCCTGTATAAACTGTGTGTTGACTGGACGTGACAGGATTCTGTGATGGGCTGTTTCTGGGAGACGCGAGACCCCTCTGATGGGTTACTTTGGTGCAAGTATTCTCCATCAGGCTTGCTGAACACTGCAGTCCAAGACTAGCCCACCCTGCTTCTCGCCTCGACCCCTGCCCCATTCTCCTCTTCACAAAGTTTGGACCTGCATCTCGGCCTGACAAGAAGGTCTTCCAGCACCCTCTGTCTCCCTCCACGTTTTCCCTCATAGGCATTTTTCCCTAATCAAGGCCTTGCCCTTCTAATCTCATCTTAGAACTTACTTTTCATGGGACCTTGAATAACACAGGAAACTCACAGGAATGAAAGAAGCACTTGGGGAACTGGGGAAAAACTATTCTCCAAAAGACATGGTTGGACAGACAATATCATAGGTGAATGTCCACGTTAGCCCCCATCTACTGTGTAATGTCAGCCAAACTTACTGGGGAACATAAAAATCCAGAGTTAACTAATGGTTGATTGAATCAATGGAATCATGTGAATTGAATTTCCACAATGTACCATGAAGAATCTGTGGTAGAGACTTTAACTGTGTTATTTCTTTATCATCTTTGCAAAAGACACTAGGAGGTAGTAGTCAATATTCCTTTCTTACGGATAAGAATCTGAAGTTCAGAATATTGTTGTATTGATTAATAATAATGATTAATATCTTTAAATTATTCAGTTCAGTTCAGTTGCGCAGTCATGTCTGACTCTTTGCGACCCCATGAACCGCAGCACGCCAGGCCTCCCTGTCCATCACCAACTCCCGGAGTACACCCAAGCCTCCCTGTCCATCACCATCTGGAAAACCCATGTCCATAGAGTCTGTGATGCCATCCAACCATCTCATCCTCTGTCGCCCCCTTCTCCTCCTGCCCCCAATCCTTCCCAGCATCAGGGTCTTTTCTCAAATGAGTCAGCTCTCCTCATCAGGTGGCCAAAGTATTGGAGTTTCAGCTTCAACATCAGTCCCTCCAATGAACACCCAGGACTGATCTCCTTCAGAATGGACTGGTTGGATCTCCTTGCAGTCCAAGGGACTCTCAAGAGTCTTCTCCAACACCACAGTTCAAAAGCATCAATTCTTCAGTGCTCAGCTTTCTTTATAGACCAACTCTCACATCCATACATGACTACTGGAAAAACCATAGCCTTGACTTTAAATTATTAAGAAATGAAAAATTCTATAAATATTAATATTCTCAATATTAAGAATAAATACTCAAGGTCATTCATTCAGAAGACAGCTGAAAGCTAGGGTTGGAAACCAGATTGCGATCATCCCAGGCCTCCCCACTGCTTAGTCTGCGTTCAGTATTAAGTGGAGCCGGTAAAAGGGATAATTGCTTTGCCACTTTTACAGCATATTGCTTTGGCATGGTATGTGCATAATGCCAGTTTACATTTTCTTGTGTGAAAATTTTTTTATTTGATTAAAAAATTTTAAGAATATTTGAATGAACCTACTGTGTGCTCTGCCACTGTCCATAAGAGAGACAAACATGAATAAAACTGGTCTCAGCGCTCAGAGGAGCCGAGCAGTCTTAGACGAGAGTAGAACAGTGGGCATGAAGTACAGAGTGTTTATCAGTAACAAGTGAGAGAATGTTCGAGTCAGGAGCCTGCCAAGTGTGGAATGGACATCAAACTCTCCATTGTTCCTGCGGGACCACTTGATTTTCCAGAACCTTAAACAACTCAGAAAAATGATACTTATATTTGGAAGATATTTCCTGTTTTTTCACACATGGCCCAGGAAGATTATACATTATTTTCCGTTCTCTGAACATCATTTAAACATTTGCAAAAGAATGAACAAAAATAACACACCATATAGGATTTACTCTATTACTTTGCTCTATGCTTTGCATAATTATCACATTATCACATTTAATCTCCATAGGGGTCTGGCTGGCCAGAGGAAGCCCAAACAGGAAACAGAAGTCTTGCCAAGTAGAGGAAACAGATATCGGCATTTGGGCTCCTAAGGTGACTGGGATTTAGGGGGCAGGGTCCTAGAGAGGAGGACATTGGAGAAAAGGAGTTTCAGAAACACGCAGAGAGACTCTCGGGTCTTTGCCTGAATACCGCTTTGCTAACGTGTGCAGGGTGACTCAGAAAGGCCTGGCAGAGAAGAGTACCCCAGGGGCTGAGAGCTGGGCAGTGACTCTTGAGGGCACACAGTGCTTGGACATGTGGGCTTTCAACCCTTCTGAGAGACGTGATGTCATGAAAACCCAGGGAATTCAGCTGAGACATCAAAAGTCCATGTTTTTGGAATAAGGATCAAATTCTGGAGTGAGGGAAACCCTAGACGGATTCTAACAAAATGCAAAACCACGTCTCAACCGAATCAAGACAATCCGGGAGTAACTTAACTGCCTGCTGGCATAAAACTGCACACTCTTTAAAGAAAAATAATACAATCTAGACTCTCTATCATTTAGCAGCTAGGTGAGCGTCCACCTTAGCCCCTGATCCACTGTGCAATGTCAGCCAAACTTTTCTAGTCTTCAGTCCAACGATGATTGTCAGGGTCCCTTCAGTTCCAACTTCTAAAATTAAAGATATAATCACAGCTTTCTTTCCTTGGGACCAGCTAATTAACCATGCCACTCCTTAGGCAAGAGATTTCAGAATATGGACACAGAGAAAGGATCTTGATTCTTGTAAACACTTCCACCCTTTACCTATTAACAAGCAACTGTACTACTGACGGCTCTCTAAGAACCAAGTGGGATAATTTGGGAAAGCATTTTAGCTCTGGTGCTTTTTTCTCCTCCTTTGTGGGGGTGGGGGTGGGGAAAAAAACCACCCCAAATCCATCAAGGCGGGATTAAAGTCTTGTCCGGGGGACTTGGATGCTCTGGCCATCCTAGCCTGCCCTCTGCTGGTGAGATGGAGTCATAACATGCTCCGTGGAAATTAGGGTGGCGACCAGGGAATCACTTTTGAATTTCGCACTTCGCATATTTTTAAATCCCCTGATACTCCTCCCCTGGAGCTCCTATAGTCTTTCTTAGGGCCTCACCATATGTACACGGATATGGATACATACACGTATATGTGGGCTTATATATACACGTATATATATAAATCTCAAAGAATAGGACACGAACGGAGCGATAGCGCGTGCGCACACACACGTGTATATATTTGATATTTATATGCATTGATCGATACGAATATATACACATATGTATAGAGGCAGAAAGAGGGCGTGAGGGAGAGGGGGGAGAGGAAGGCGGAGATGGGAAGAGAGGAGAAAGAGAACACAAGGGGAGAGGGAAGCAAAGAACCAGAGGAGGCAGAGAGGTGGAGGGGAGGGTGAGAGAGAGAGGGGGGAAGGAGAGTCAGGGGAGAGAATTAAGGAGAAAGCAAAGGAGCTGAGTTTTATAGAGCCTGGGTATTGGCTCCTCTCTTTCTGTTTACTTATTTAAACTTTATTTACGCATGTCCTTATCTTTGGCTGTGCGGTGTCTCCATTGCTCTTGTGGCGACTCGTCTTGCTGTGGCGCACAGGCCCTCAGGAGCGTGAGCTTCAGCTGCTGTGGAGCTCGGGCTTAGCTGTTCCGCAGCACGTGGGATCTTCCTTGACCAGGGATCGAACCCACATCCCCTGTATTAGCCGGCATATTTTTAACCACTGGACCACCAGGGAAACCACTGCTTCTCTTGTTTTTTGGACAAGCTGTAGTGGATGGAAAAGAGGGACTCCCGGCCTAGGCGGGGCCATTCCCTTTTGGGTCGCTGATTTTTCATCCCTTCTGTCAGCATTGGAGAGGGAAGCCTAGGGCCACAGTCAGAGGACTTGGGTTCTGTCCCTGTCCTGCTGCTAAAAACCAAGTGATCTTCAATAAGTCAGTCGACCGCTGTGAGCGCCATTGACTCACTATTTCAGGTTCAATACTATGTTCCGAACCCGGAGTGAGGCCCTGAGGGAATATAAAGAAAGGGATGTGGCCCTGGTCTTCAAGTGGCCCACTATCCCGTGACCGGTCAGGGAGATGCTGAGCAAACCCCTGCCTTGGAGACAAATGAAGTTCGTCTGTGAGCCCCGTGACCCAGTGGGCGTCGGGAGGCAGACAGGCCTCTGCTTTTCGGGGGACTGGCCATCGCCAGGCCAGCTGTGCGACCTTGGCTTAATCTCAGAGCCTCTCTCCTCCTCCTGCGTCCCCTACATGGCAGGCCTTTTCTCCAGCTGCCCTCGGGGAGATGCCCGCTCCTCTGCCAGTGCTCCCCGCGGTGGACTTCAGCGGCCTCTCCCGCTGGGCTGTGGGCAATGTGAGGCCAGGGCCGCGGCGGTCTTTATCCCCTGCTCCTGATGCAGTGTGGAGCACTTAGTAGGTGCTCAGTTAGTGTTTGATGAAGGACTGAACATACGGCTGAGGTGGGAGGCAGGGAAGGGCCTCACCGGATGCCCTGGGTTACAGCTGTTGATCTCAGAAGCAGGCGGCGTCTCTGGTCCCATCACGGCCCTTGGGTTCCTGCAATGAGAGCTGCCATTGATTGAACGCCTCCCACATTCCAGGCAAGTTTCTGTCAAATCTGACACTATTTCTTCACCTACTTTTCTCCTCACAGGAGTCATTGGCCGAAGCTGACACAGATCTGTTTTGCACTCCGGGGGAGTTTCAGAGCAATTTTAGAAACTTGCCCAGAGTCAGGTGGCAGAGCCAGACTCCACCAGGGGTCCAGACTCCACCAGGGGTCCCGACTCCACGATGCTTTGCCTGGGTCAGTGCCGTCTGCGTCCGGGGCTCCCCAGGCGAGCTGGATCCGGAGAATACAGATGTGGAGACAGCCAGGACTCCCGCGGCGCGGTGTGCAGCCACCTGTAGCGGGGTGCCCTCGGGCTCCCCCCGCCCTGGCGTCAGTGGGACTGAGAAGCCGCCTTGCGGTGTCTGGGGCCACAGTGAGACGAATGAGCTGCTGAGTGCCCGCGCCTGGCGTGGCTGGACGCTCGCTTTCCCCCCTGGCGTCGGCCAGTGATGCGGTGACTGTCCTCCCGTGACCCAGCCACGTCTACAGCCCACTCTCTGTCTTTAACCACTGCGTGTGGATCGAAGCACCGCACATCCAAACCTGCCATCCGCGCGTCCCGCGTGGAACGGAAGCCGTGTGGATGAGAAGCGCCCTGTTCTTTTGTTCTCATTCTAGGAAGCCACCCAGATCCCACAGTTGACTGGGGAACTGGAAGGTCTTATATTGTGTTCAGCCCGGAGGATGGCCAAGCTTATTCCGCCCAATTCATGATCCCACGAGGGGCTTCCCTGGTGGCTCAGATGGTAAGAATCTGCCTGCAATGCAGGAGAGGAAGGTTTGATCCTCAGGTCGGGAAGATCCCCTGGAGAAGGGAATGGCAACCCACTCCAGTTTTCTTGCCTGAAGAATCCCATGGACAGAGGAGCCTGGCGGGCCACAGTCCACAGGGTTGATTAGGAGGAGCCCTGAAAACCAACTTAGATGAAGATCCAGGCAGGGAGCCATCCTGCCTCAAAGCATTTGAAGTTAGCATTTTCATCACTGCACTCACAGAACTTGCTTACACCATCAGAATGGCAATGATAAGGGCCCCGTATTTATTAAGTTATGCACTTTGCATGTATTATCTCAAGCCACACAGTAACTCTAGGTGTGTGCATGCTTGGTCTTGGCCGACTCTTGGCGACCCCATGGACTGTAGCCCTCCAGGCTCCTCTGTCTATGGAGTTTTCCAGGCAAGAATACTGGAGTGGATTGCCATTTCCTTCTCCAGGGGATCTTTCTGACTCAGGGTTCAAACCTGCATCTCCTGCATTGGCAGGCAGATCCTCTACAGTGGAAGCCCTGATAACTCTGGGAGGTAAGTACACTGGTCATTCCTGCAAGAAGACACTGATGCTCAGAGAAGATAAGTCCCTGGCCGAAGACCGCAATAAACAGTGAAGTTGGAAATCAACATCTGTCTGGCTTCAAAGCCTCTGGCCTCCTCACTGATGCCTCACATGATACTTCCTTAAAGCAGGAGGGTCACATCCAGTAAAAAATATCCACTGAACCCATGCAACTTCACTTGTGTGGAAATCAGACTAAATGCACTGTCCCCTTCCACACCACCAAAGATGGTCATGTCCTGATCCCTGGAACCCATGGACATCTTACAAGGAAAAGGGGCATTTACAAATGTGTTTGTATTAAGGACCTTGAGATGGGAAGATTACCCTGGCTTACCTTCACAGGAGTTCTTGTAAGAGGCAGACAGGAGGGTCCAAGTGCAACAAGCAATGTGATCATGGAAGCAGAGAGAAAGAGAGATCGTGGAAGTCAGAGAGACGGGAAGATGCTCAGCTTCTGGTTTGAAAATGAAAAGCAGGGCCATTAGCCATGGAATGAGGTGAGAAGCTGGAAAAGGTAAGAGAACAGGTTCTCCCCTAGAGCCTCTAGAAATAACACAGTGTTCCTGATACCTGGATTTAGTCTATAATTCCTGGTGTCTCAGACGGTAAAGAATTTGCCTGCAGTGCAGGAGAGCCAGGTTCAGTCCCTGGGTGGAGAAAAATCCACTAGAGAAGGGAATGGCTACCCACTCCAGTATTCTTGCCTGGAGAATCCCATGGACAGAAGAGCCTGATGGGCTATCGTTCCTGGGGTTGCAAAGAGTCGGACATGACTGAGCAACTAACACTTTCACTTTTTTTTCAGCCATGTTTGGACTTCTCATCTACAGAAGAGTAAGATAAGAAATCTGCATTGTATAAGTCACTACATTTGTGATCATTTGTTATAGCAGCAATATGAAACGAACACACCTGGAAAATATCACAAATTGTCAGATGACAGGAGGGGGCTTGAGGGTCGCTGCTGGGCAGGAGCCACCGTGAGAGCTGGTGATCGTTAGAGGAGGCCCCGACCAGAGACTGAAGGCCTCGACCAGAAATGGTGACAGCAGTTGCCACGCTTCTCAGACAGCTGTGTGGCTCTCCCTCTGGGTCACGATCAGCTCCTTTGCAGCTCGGTTTGCAGAAACTCCCGTGGTAGGAGCCGGGCTCCCTCCTGTGACCTCGCTGCTCCTTCGAGGAGGGAGCCTGTTGCAGCTGCCTGATTCCCAGCCCTGGCTCTGGCACTCACTGGTTTCTACCTTCGCCAGCTCCCGTGTCAGACCAGGAACTTTCCAACTAGAAGAATCACCATTACGGGCTGTGCAGCATGCATGATGACTACCGTCAAGGGCGGTTTTTTAATGTCTTAGCTTTGGTTATCTCATCTGCAAAGTGAGGATAGGAACATACAACTCATGGAGCTGTTGAGATGGTTTATGCAACGTATACAGCAGGCTGTGAGGTACTGAGTCAGTTCCCCCTGAACGACAGCTATAATATCATGATTATACATTTGAAACATGAGTCATGGACAAGCGCTCCAAAGTGACCTCAGGTTTAACGTGTAGGCAGGTATGTGGAAAGCACGTGATTCCTTGGTGTCAGACATCATGATGCAAATTACACTGCAAGCTTTGCTCTGTGATCCAGAATTGAAGTTGGATTTTAATTCTTCTGCCACAGCTGGTGGCTTTGTCTTTCTTCTTTTCGTGTTAATCATTAGGACGTCAAAAATTTAAAAATATTTGAGGGGGATTTCTGAAGTATTTTAAGTTTACGAGGGGATTTTGCAAAGAGAAAATAGGCCTAGGAAAATTTGGTTAAGTGGGAAATCAAGAGAGAAAGGACTCAGTGTTGGTGGCATTTGAACTGTTCTGGGAGGTACTAGGGGCTTCCCAGGTGGCTCAAGGTGTAAACAATCCTCCTGCCTATGTAGGAGATGCAGGTTTGATCCCTGGGGTGAGAAGATCCCCTGGAGGAGGAAATGGCAACCCATTCCAGTATCCGTGCCTGGAAAACCCCATGGACAGAGGAGCCTGGTGGGCTACAGTCTGTGGGGTCACAAAGAGTAGGACGCGATTGAGCAGGTACGAACACGCACGGGAGACGCTAAATTCTGAAAGTTGGGATTCTGCCTACAGGAAATGTCCCTGTGCTCTCCAGTATCAAGTTCCCTAGGTGTCCCTGGTCGGAGGCCTGTGGGGCTGAGTTACCCACATCCTTTCTCCTTCCTGGTTCCCTACCCAGACTCCAGGCCAACTCAGCAGGAAGCCTGTCATTGGGTTCTAATGAGTGGCTGGTGCCTTTCCTGTACCCTGCTGGGTGCTACGAGGGTACCAGGATGTTTGAAGCCAAAATTCTTACCTCTGGAAGCTCCTGACCTAGGGAAGAAAGGGTTTTCTTAAAAGCACCAAAAGAGATGTCACAAGGCAGAAATTATACTCTTAGCAGCATTTATTGGGTGCTATTATAGGGATCAACATTTATTGGATATCCACTATGGCCCAGGCTTGTTGGAGTAAATTTATTTATTTAAAGATAGAAGTGTAGTTGATTTACAATATTGTATTAGTTTCTGCAGTGCAGCAAGGTGATTCAGTTATACATATTCTTTTTCATATTATTTTCCATTATGGTTTATTATAGGATTTTGAATATAGTTATCTATGCTATACAGTAGGACCTTGTGGTTATTTTATTTCCAGCAGTGTGTATCTGCTAATCCCAAACTCCTAATTTGTCCCTCCCCCACTCCCATTCACCCATTCCAGTGCATTTTAGCTTACTGATTCCTAAAATGTTGATGTCACTGTGCTTATTTAACTTATATGCAGAGTACATCGTGCAGAATGCCAGGCTGGATGAGGCACAAGCTGGAATCAAGATTGCAGGAAGAAATATCAATAATCTCAGATATGTATATGACACGATGCTTATGGCAAAGTGAAGAGGAATTAAAGAACCTCTTGATGAAGATGAAAGAGGAGAGTGAAAAAGTTGGCTTAAAACTCAGCATTCAAAAAATGAAGATCATGGCATCCGGTCCCATCAGTTCAGTTGCTCAGTCGTGTCTGACTCTTTGCAACCCCATGGACTACAGCCTGCCAGGCTTCCCTGTCCATCACCAACTCCCAGAGCTTACTCATGTCCATCAGTCAGTGATGCCATCCAACCATCTCATCCTCTGTCATCCCCTTCTCCTCATACCTTCAATCTTTCCCAGCATCAGGGTCTTTTCCAAGGAGTCAGTTCTTTGCATCAGGTGGCCAAAGTATTGGAGTTTCAGCTTCAGCATCAGTCCTTCCAATGTATATTCAGGACTGATTTCCTTTGGATGGACTGGTTGGATCTCCTTGCTGTCCAAGGGACTCTCCAACACCAAAGTTGAAAAGCGTCAATTCTTCAGTGCTCAGTTTTCTTTATAGCCCAACTCTCACATCCATACATGACTACTGGAAAGACCATAGCTTTGACTAGAAGGACCTTTGTTGGCGAAGTAATGTCTCTGCTTTTTAATATGCTGTCTAGATTGGTCATAGCTTTTCTTCCAAGGGGCAAGGGTCTTTTAATTTCATGGCTGCAATCACCATCCACAGTGATTTTGGGCCCCCCAAAATAAAGTCTGTTACTGTTTCCATGGTTTCCCCATCTATTTGCCATGAAGTGATGGGACCAGATGCCATGATCTTAGTTTTCTGAACGTTCAGCTTTAAGCCAACTTTTTCACTCGCTTCTTTCACTTTCATCAAGAGGCTTTTAGTTCTTCTTCACTTTCTGTGATAAGGGTGGTGTCATCTGCATATCTGAGGTTATTGATATTTCTCCCTGCAATCTTGATTCCAGCTTGTGCCTCATCCAGCCCGGCATGTCTCATGATGTACTCTGCATGTAACTTAAACAAGCAGGGTGACAATATACACCCTTGATGAACTCCTTTCCCGATTTGAAACCAGGCTGTTGTTCCATGTCCAGTTCTAACTGTTGCTTCCTGATCTGCATACAGACTTCTCAGGAGGCAGGTCAGGTGTTCTGGTATTCCCATCTCTTTCAGAATTTTCCACAGTTTGTTGTGATCCACACAGTCAAAGGCTTTGGTGTAGTCAATAAAACAGATATTTTTCTGGAACTCTCTTGCTTTTTTGATGATCCTACAGATGTTGGCAATTTGATCTCTGGTTCCTCTGCCTTTTCTAAATCCAGCTTGGACATCTGGAAGTTCATGGTTCAAGTACTGTTGAAGCCTGGCTTGGAGAATTTTGAGTATTACCTTGCTAGCATGTGAGATGAATTGTGCAGTAGTTTGAACATTCTTTGGCATTGCCTTTCTTAGGGATTGGAATGAAAACTGACCTCTTCTGGTTCTGTGGCCACTGATGAGTTTTCCAAATTTGCTGGCATATTGAGTGCAGCACTTTCACAGCTGCTAGGATTTGGAATAGCTCCACTGGAATTCCATCACCTCCACTAACTTTGTTGATAGTGATGCTTCCTAAGGCCCACTTGACTTCACATTTCAGAATGTCTGGCTCTAGGTGAGTGATCCCACCATCGTGATTATCTGGGTCATGAAGATCTTTTTTGTACAGTTCGTCTGTGGATTCTTGCCACCTCTTCTTAATATCTTCTGCTCTGTTAGGTTCATAACATTTCTGTCCTTTATTGTGTCCATCTTTGCATGAAATATTCCCTTGGTATCTCTAATTTTCTTGAAGAGATCTCTAATCTTTCCCATCCTATTGTTTTCCTCTATTTCTTTACATTGATCACTGAGGAAGGCTTTCTTCTCTCTCCTTGCTATTCTTTGGAACTCTACATTCAAATGGGTATATTTTTCCTTTTCTCCTATGCCTTTCACTTCTCTTCTTTTCTCAGCTATTTGTAAGGCCTCCTCAGACAACCATTTTGCATTTTTGCATTTCTTTTTCTTGGGGGATGGTCTTGATTACTGCCTCCTGTACAATGTCACGAACCTCCATCCATAGTTCTTCAGGCACTCTGTCTGTCAGATCTAATCCCTTGAATCTATTTCTCACTTCCACTGTATAATCATAAGGGATTTGATTTAGATCACACCCAAATGATCTAGTGGTTTTCCCTACTTTCTTAAATTTAAGTCTGAATTTTGCAAAAAGAAGTTCATGATCTGAGCCACAGTCAGCTCCCAGTCTTGTTTTTCACTTCATGGCAAATAGATGAGGAAACCATGGAAACAGTGACAGGCTTTATTTCTTGGGCTCCAAAATAACTGCAGATGGTGACTGCAGCCATGAAATTAAAAGACGCTTGCCCCTTGGAAGAAAAGCTATGACCAATCTAGACAGCATATTAAAAAGCAGATGTTACTTTGCCAACAAAGTCCGTCTAGTCAAAGCTATGGTGTTTCCAGTAGTCATGTATGGATGTGAGAGTTGGACCGTAAAGAAAGGTGAGTGCCGAAGAATTGATGCTTTTGAGCTTTGGTGTTGGAGAAGGCTCTTGAGAGTCCCTTGGACAGCAAAGAGATCCAACCAGTCCATCCTAAAGGAAATCAGTCCTGAATATTCATTACAATGACTGATGCTGAAGCTGAAACTCCAATACTTTGGCCACTTGATGCAAAGAACTGACTCCTTGGAAAAGACCCTGATGCTGGGAAAGAGTGAAGGCAGGAGGAGAAGGGAACAACAGAGGATAAGATGGTTGGATAGCATCACCGATTCAATGGACATGAATAAGCTTTAGAAGTTGGTGATAGACAAGGAAGCCTGGTGTGCTGCGGTACATGGGGTTGCAAAGTGTCGGACATGACTGAATAACTGAACTGATCTGAGACAGTGCATTAAAAAGCAGGCCCATTACTTTGCCAACAAAGGTCCATCTAGTCAAAGCTATGGTTTTTCCAGTAGTCATGTACAGATGTGAGAGCTGGACAATAAAAAAGGCTGAGTGCTGAAGAATTGATGCTTTCAAATTGATACTTTGTGATGTTGGAGAAGACTCTTGAGAGTCCCTTGGACTGTAAGGAGATCAAACCAATCAATTCTAACGAAAATCAACCCTGAATATTCATTGGAAGGGCTGATCCTGAAGCTCCAATACTTTGCCCACCTGATGCGAAGAGCCGGCTCTTTAGAAAAGATCCCGATACTGGGAAAGATTGAAGGCAGGAGGAGAAGGGGCAATAGAGGATGAGGTGGTTGGATGGTGTTGGATGGCATCAAGGACTCAATGGACATAGTTTGAGGGGACTCTAGGAGATGGTGAAGGACAGGAAAGCCTGGCCGGCTGCAGTCCATGAGATCTCGAAGAGCTGGGCATGACTGAGCGACTGAACAAGAGCAACACTCCCATTCTCCTTGGTAACCATCAGTTTGTTTCCAAGTCTGTGAGTCTAATTCTGCTTTGCAAATAAGTTCATTTGTGTCATATTTTAGGTTCCATATATAAATGGGCTCCCCTGGTGGCTCAGAGGTTAAAGCATCTGCCTGCAATGCAGGAGACCTGGGTTTGATCCCTGGGTCAGGAAGATCCCCTGGATGAAGGAAATGGCAACCCACTCCAGTACTCTTGCCTGGAGAATCCCATGGACGGCCACGGGGTCGCAAAGAGTCAGACATGACTGAACGACTTCACTTTCACTTTCATAAATGTTATCATGTGGCATTTGTCTTTCTGTGTCTGACTCACTTAGTGTGATAATGTTTAGGCCCATCCTTGTTGCTGCAAATGGTGTTCATTATTTTTATGACTAGTATATATATATACATATATATATATATCCCACATATATAACATATATGTATATGTATATCACATACAGACCATATGTACACGCACCACATTGTCTATATCCATTCATCCGTCGATAGACACTGAGGTTGCTTCCATGTCTTGGCTGCTGTAGACAGTGCTGCTATGAACATTCCCCCACGAGCTACTGAGCTCCCATATTTGCTCTCTGCTCACGTCCTCTTACGAGTAAGTGATGGAAGCAGGATCTGGAACCTTGCTGTCTGGTTGCAGTCTGTGCTCACACCACATTCCAGCCAGTAGAGTTGAGTGAGTAACACAGAACAGAATGTAAGCCCTTGGAATTCAGAGGGAGAGAAGAGATCAGAGAAGACTCCATGGAGCTCATGGTTTTAGCCAGCCTGGAAGGATGGCTAGAAATTTGGATAGACAGAGAGGAGGGTGATGAGGAAAGGCATGAATAACCGACATTCACCAGATTTAGCTGAGCACCTGCTATGTTCTTGATGCTGGTCTAGGTACTTGAATAGAGCTATGAACAAAGCAGACCCATATCTTTGCCATTGTGAGTTTATACTCCAATGGGAGGAGAAAGACAAGAAAGTAAAAATCTTAACAAGCAAGTGCTATAGCACAATGTAAGGTGATAATGTTAGTAGTTCAGTCATGTCTGACTTTCTGACCCCGTCAACTGTAGCTTGCCAGGCTCCTCTGTCCATGGAATTCTCCAGGCAAGATTACTGGAGTGAGTAGCCATTTCCTTCTTCAAGAATCTTCCTGACCCAAGAATTGAACCCAGGTCTCCTGCAGTGCAGGCAGATCCTGTACCATCTGAGCCACCAGGGAAGCCCAAGTGCAATAGAAAAAGGAAGGGCGGGCTAGGGGGCAAGTGTGTGTTTCCTGTGGCTTCTATAACAAATGATCACAAAATTGTCTCCTAAAACAACATACTTCTGGGTTCTCTTAGAACTTTAGAGGTCGAGGTCGGAAGTCAGATATCAGTCAAGTTTCACTGGGCTGTAAAGTCAAGGTGTCAGGAAGGCTGGCTCCTTTCAGAGGCTCCGAGAGGAGAATCTGTTTCCACGCTTTTTTCTGCTTCCAGGGAGTTGTGGCCCCTTCCTCCATCTTCAAAGCACATGACCCCCATCCCTGCTTCTATCATCACTTTGCCTCCTTCTGACTTCCTGCGTGCATGTATGCTAAGTCACTGCAGTCATGTCTGACTCTGCAGTGCTATGGACTGTATGTAGCCCAGCAGACTCCTCTGCCCATGGGATTCTCCAGGCAAGAATACTGGAGTGAGTTGCCGTGCCCTCCTCCAAGGGATCTTCCCGACCCAGGAATCGAACCCTTGTCTCTTGAGACTATTGCATTGGCAGGCGGGCTCTTTACCACTAGCGCCACCTGGGAAGCCCCTGACTTCCTGCCTCCCTCACTTTAAGGACTCTTGTCATTGTATCAGCCCTACACAGGTAGTCCACTGAAGACTAGAAACCCTTCACTAAATCACATCTGCAAAGACCCTTTTGCCATAAAGGCTAACATTACAGCTTCCAGAGATTAGGACATGGACATGCCGAGGGGCTATTTTTCAGCACAGGAGTAAGGGGAATGAAGCTTGAAGGTGGGTAGGGTTGGTCGGAGCGGGTTATTAGGATGAAATCCTTAGAAACAGAGCCTGAGGCAGGAATCTGGGTGCACACAATGCATTTCAGGAGGCTCCTGTAAAGGCGGGGAGTGAGCAGGACAGGGAGGAGACAGCCAAGCGAGGGTGTGGTCACAGGACCCTGTCCTAGCTTGACCCACGGAAAGTGGCCTCAAGAGCACGCTCTGCGCTGCAGACCACGCACCTGTCCTCTCCGGAGGAAAGGGGCCTGCCCCTGCTTTTTTAAACTTTTTATTCTGTGACTATTTTAAATGTACAGAAAATTTGCAAGGATAGTACGGAGAACTCCCACGTATCCTTTAGTCAGAGCCATCAATGAAAAACTTTTCCTACATTTCAACGTTCTTTCTTTCCTCCTTCGTCTGTCTACCCCCGACACACACACTCATGCACACACGTGCACACACATGCCTTTTATTTTTTCCAAACCATTTGGAAGCAGTTGCTGCATATGCTGTCCTTAGCGTTGCTCCTGAGAATAACAATATTCTCTCGCATAAGCACAGCGCAGTTATCAGATTCCGGAAACAGCATTTATACCACCCTTTTTACGGTTTACATTCCATTTATATAATCAAATCTACGGTTTATGTCAGCTATCCCAGTAAGGTCACTTAGAGCGTTTCTATCCCTCCAGTCCAGAGTATAGTACTGCATGTAATCGTCTCGTTGGTGTCTTCTGATATAGTAAAATTCCTCAGTCTCTTCTTGTCTGTTGTGATATCGATGTTTTTTAAAGAATAGTATGAGTATGATGTCGCTCAGTTGTGTCCAGCTCTTTGCGGCCCCATGAACTGTGGCCTACCAGGCTCCTCCATCCATGGGATTTTCCAGGCAAGAATACTGGAGTGGGTTGCCATTCTCTTCTCCAGGGGCTCTTCCCAATCCAGGGATTGAACCTGGATCTCTTGCATTCCAGGCAGACGCTTTACCATCTCAGCCACCAGGGAAGCCCTTTTGAAGGATATGGTCTAGGTATTTTTGCAGAAAGGTTTTCGATTACAATTTGCCTATGTTTTTCTCAAGCTTAGGTTCAGGTCAGGCATCTCCTGCTGACTTTCCGAGGTCACGTGTTCCTCCTGCTGTCCCAGGGGGCACAGACTGCCTGGTGGTCCTGCATCAGCGCGGTTCATGTTGTGGGCCTGGTCACATTGCGTAGCATCTCCACCTTGTGATTATTATTTCTTCTCTTGTAACTAACTAGCAATCTGTGGAGAGTCATTTTGTAACCTGGCAAATACTTTCAGTTCAGTTCAGTTCAGTTGCTCAGTCGTGTCCGACTCTTTGCGACCCCATGAATTGCAGCATGCCAGGCCTCCCTGTCCATCACCAACTCCTGGAGTTCACTCAGAATCACATCCATCGAGTCAGTGATGCCATCCAGCCATCTCATCCTCTGTTGTCCCCTTCTCCTCCTGCCCCCAATTCCTCCCAGCATCAGAGTCTTTTCCAATGAGACAACTCTTCGCATGAGGTGGCCAAAGTACTGGTTTCAGCTTCAGCATCATTCCTTCCAAAGAAATCCCAGGGTTGATCTTCAGAATGGACTGGATGGATCTCCTTGCAGTCCAAGGGACTCTCAAGAGTCTTCTCCAACACCACAGTTCAAAAGCATCAATTCTTCAGCGCTCAGCCTTCTTAGGTCTCATGAAACTTAATTCTAGATTTAGAATCTCTTGAAATATACTATGGTGTTTGCAAAATGATTTTTTTCCAACCTCACTCCTTCTGCATCGATCAGTTGACATCCAGCTTACACTGTAAGAAAGCACTCTTTTCTCTCTTGTTTATTAATTGATTTATTATCTATTTGACATCAGCATGAACTCATGGATCCCTGCTTTCCGTGAATTATGAGCCTTTAGTGTCCTTAGTTCTTGTGATCCTCGAAGTGCCCTGGATTTTGACATTTGAGGATCATAATAAATGAGAGCAAAGTGTGATTCCTGCGTCTACTCCTATTATTATTTTGAGCACACCCTTACTTTCTGTCCTCACCAAATGTCCCAGTCTATTTGAACCTTCCCTACCTTTGAAGTTTCTCCCTCTACATGCATAACTTAGAGTTCAGCAACAGATTTAAGGGGATCTTACATAGATTTTGGGTGCTTTTTTCCCTGACATTTTTTGTAAAGCAGATACATCTATGTTTTATTTTCCTTTATGACTTACACCAGAAGTAGCATACTGTATATACTCATGTGACGTTAGTTTTTCTTTTTCCTTTTACTTAGGGCTTCCCTGGTGCCTCAGATGGTAAAGAATCTGCCTGCAATGCAGGAGACCCAGGTTCAATCCCTGGGTTGGGAAGATCCCCTGGAGGAGGGCATGCAAACCATTCCAGTTTTCTTGCCTGGAGAATTCCATGGACAGAAGAGCCTGGGAGGCTACAGTCCATTGGGTCACAAGGAGTTGGACACAACTGAGAGACTAAGACACTTTAAAACCCATCTGAGACTCTCTGTGTCTACTTGCCTTGGCCATCCCACTCTGAATTTAGCTGCCCAGCATCTGTGGTCCGGACCCAATCTTCTGATGCCTGTCTTTTAGCTCCAGTCTCTACACTGCTTAGCTTTTGAGATTTCCTGTTTAGATCTGGGTCCTCTATACAGAGCAAACACTTCTATAGCACCTTTAGGCCATCTTGCACTTACTAACTCATTTCAATCTTCTAATAAGCTCCTGGGGCAAACACTGCTGTTGCCTTCATTTTACCCACAAAGAAACTGAGGCACAGAGAGCTTGGTAATTTGCCTACAATCCCACATTCTAAAAATTGACAGAGCTGGCATCCAAACCCAGGCAGTTTTCCTCCAGAATTCATACTCTCAACCCTCTTTATACCTGCTCTTAGCCCCATAGGCAGAGTGCTAAGCCCTGAGCTTTGAAGTGAAATGGACCTGCTTTTAAATTTTAGTTTTGTTATTTAGCAGTTATGTGACCTTGGAAAATTGTCTTAGGCTCACTGAGCAAGCTTTTAGTTCCACATTCATAAATCAGGGAAGATAATAGCTTCTAACTTACAATATTGTCGAGAGATTTAGCTTATATATTTTGCAGTGATTTATAGTGACGTATATATGTGTTTAATTATACCACTAGGCAATGATCTATATCTATATCCATCATTAGTGAAATGCTTGGCAACAATGTGCTCCTATTAAAATGTACCTATTATTATTTCAGAGTCACAGACTAGATCTGACTCTTTCTTAGTGGTTCTCTAATGACTACCCTCCACCTCTAAACACACACAGAGGCCCCAGTTTAGGCATCGCTACACTTCACGCCAACAGCTCTGTTATTGTCTGCTCAGTGGATGCATTAATGAAAAGACGGATGAGTGAGCTCATGAAGGCCATACAGTCAGACTGCAGGAGCTTTCTCAAGGCTGATATCCTCAGCCGTCCAGCCAGGGATCAGCAGACGGGTGAACCCCATCAGCTCTCAGAGCCCGAGCCCTCTGCTGTTGACAACGCGCTCATTGTCTTTCAGGGTAGAAGGACTCACCCAAGGCCCTGTTTACTCTGTGGGGCTGGATGTCCTCCAGGCAGCGATCACACGGACGTCTCGGCCAGTGCTGGGGTTTGCTTTCTTCCCGTGGGACACAATCGCCGCACACTCAGTCTGTTAGCTTCGGTGCTAGACAGCCTTTAAAGTCGCAAGGGAAATCCTAGCTCTGTTTTTCTTCCAAGGGCTTTCTGGGTCCCTGCCATGGACTGAAGGCTGTTTCTCAAGTATTCCTGTAACTGCTTCTTGCTTTTCACGGCACATAAAACCACTAGATCCTTCCCTGGTGGCTCAGTAGTAAAGAATCTGTCTGCGATGCCGGAGACCCAGGTTCAATCCCTGGGTCAGGAAGAGCCTCTGGAGAAGGGAATGGCAACCCACCCCAGTATTCTTGCCCAGAGAATCCCATGGACAGAGGAGCCTGGTGGGTTACAGTCCATAGCATCGCAAAGAGTTGGACACGACTGAGCGACTGACACTTTCGCTTCAGGAGTTCACACAGCTGGGTTAGGACACTTTTCTGCTGCCCTGGCTGTGTGAATCTGGGTGAGTTACTCACGTGCTCTGTGTCTCTGCCAATTGTGGATCCGGAAGGCTCTGGGGAAGAATTCTTGGACACAGAGGGCTGTTCACCATGTCCCCAGCCTCCAGCAAGAGGATGTCCACTTTCTGACAAGTACCATCATCATCATTATTGCTCTTATCATTTAGAGTAACAAGCAGCGAACTTCCTTGGCGGTCCAGGGGCTAAGAATCCGCCTTCCAGTGCAGGGGATGAGTGCTCCACCCCTGGCTGAGGAACTAAGGTCCCAGATGCTGCAGGGAAGCGAAGCCCAAGCGCCACAGCTAGAGAAAGCCTGAGCCCGACAAGGAAGGCCTGGTGCAACCAAAGAAAAATAAAAGCTAACGGACAGGTCCAACTCCCCCCCTAAATACTTCAGACCACTTTTACTAGGAACAAGGACTTTCTCTGTCAAAGTAAGCAAACTTTTTTGTTTTTAACTTTTTATCTTGTATTGGGATATACTGATTAATAATTTGTGATGGTTTCAGGTGAACAGGGAAGGGACTCAGCCACACATATAAATGTATCCATTCTCCCCCAACCCTGCACCCATACAGGCTGCCACATAACACTGAACACAGTTCCATTGTTATACAGCAGGTCCTTGTTTATTCATTTTAAATATGGCAGTGTGTACATGTCCATCCCAAACTCCCTAACTATCCCTTCCCACTCACATTGCTACAATACTACAAATTATAGTCCTTACTCCGATTTCATCAGTTGCCCTGATAACATCCATTAAGACTAGTGCCCACCCCCCACACTGTGAGGCATCTGTCCAGGATTATGCGTGGCCCTTAGCTGTCACTTCTTTTGCCTTCTTTAGCCTGGAGATCACACAGAGGTGATCACCAATCCCCTCGCTTGTTTCGCTACAGCCCTGGTTCCCTGCTCTCAGTCACAGAGAAAGAACTCAGCAGACTCAGCCGTCCTGTGCAAAACCTTCTTTGGTAGTGCAGTGGGGCTGCTATTAACACCAGTGCTGGATTAATGCCAGTGCCCAAGAGGTGTCTGAATGGTCAGGGCAGGCTAGGGCATCAGACATCAGAACCAGAGCTAAGAAAAATGAATTGTGGATTGGCCATACCCGTTTGAGAATAAACCCATGTCTTAGCAGCTCGTTTCTTTTGACTTGGCAAAAGATATAGACTGCCACTGGGAGCAGCAGCCATGCCAAAGTCAAGCTTTAAAAATCTTTCTCTCTCCTTCAACTGCTTCCCCTCCCACCTCCCTCCCTTCCTTTTGGAAAAAAAAAAAAAAAAGATCTGAGCTCAAAAGTCATTTATAAATATTTTAACTGAACAGTAAAATCCAGTGACTCTCTGAAAATGAGAAGCCCATAGTTAGGCTGATCCCACCAGTCAAGGCCTGTTTTCAACAATTGCAGAACCCAGGCCATCTCATTTTGGGTAGCTGGCATCAAACATATTAAAATGCATATGCAAATCACATACGTTTTAAAAAATGTATTCAAATATTTCTTCCATCCTCCAGCTCCTCTTCTTGTTTAAAGAATTGAGGTAACGTTGCTTTCTAACATTATGTAAGTTTCATGTGTATATCATAACACTACTGCATGCTCACCACCAAAAGTTTATTTTCCACCTGTCAGCATACACCTGACCCTCTTTAATCGTTTCCCTATGCCTCCCCCACCCCCGCCGCCCCCAACCTTTCTGATAACCACTAACTTGTTCTCTGTATCTTTGTGTTTGTTTTTCGTTTGGTTTGGTCATTTATTTATTTTTATATTCCACATACGAGTGAAATCATGGGGTGTTTGTCTTCTCCACCTGACTTATTTCACTTAGCATAATACCCTCCATCCATGCTGTTGCAAATGGCAAGATTTCATGTTTTGTGACTAATAGTCCCTTGTATGTATGTGTACCACTGCACTGCGTCTTCTTTATCCACTCATCTGTAGATAAGCACTGGGAGTGTTTCCATATTTTGGCTATTGTAAATAATGTTATGATGAACACAAGGGTGCATATATCTTTTTGAAGTAGTGTTTTTGTATTCTTTGGATAAATACCCAAAAGTGGGTATTAAGCTGGGTCATATGGTAGTTCTACTCGGTTTTTTGAGGAATCTTCATACTATTTTCCATGACGGCTACACCAATTTACAATCTTACCAGCACTGCACAAGGATTCCCTTTCCTCCACATCTTCTCCAATATTCATCTGTTTTATTGTTAATGGTATTTTAATGGGAATGAGATGATAGCTCGTTGTGGTTTTCATTTGCATTTCCTTCATAATTAGCGGTACTGAACAGCTTTTCATGTGCTTTTTGGCCATCTACATGTCTTCTTTGGAGAAAAACGTCTATTTAGATTCTCTGTCCATTTTTAAATCTTGTTGTTTGTTTTCTGATCATAATTTAGTTGTCTGAAATATATGGCTTGCAAGTAACTTCTTTTATTCAGTAGTTTGTCTTTTCATTTCGTTGATGTTTTCCTTTGCAGTACAGAGGCTTTTCAGTTTGATGTGGCCCTACTTGTTTATTTTTGCTTTTGTTTTCCTTGCTGGAGGACACATCCAGAAAGATAATGCCAAGGTCAGTGTCTTCATATGAATTATCCCCTTTATCATTATATAGTGTCCACCTCTGTCTCTCGAAACTTTTTGTGGCCTGAGCTCTGTCTCATGTGAGTGTGGCTACACGCTTTCTTTTGGCTCCCATTTGCTTGAAGTATCATCTTCCATCCCTTCACTTTGAGTCTGTTTATCTTTAGAGCTGAGGTGAGTCTCCTGGAGGTTGCCTGTAGTTGGGTCTTGTTTTTTAATCTAGTCAGCCACTCTGTCTTTTGATTAATTAATTTAGCCCATTTATATTTAGGGCTTCTGCTGCTGCTGCTGCTGCTAAGTCGCTTCGGTCATGTCTGACTCTTTGCATCCCCATAGACGGCAACCCACCAGGCTGCCCCGTCCCTGGGATTCTCCAGGCAAGAACACTGGAGTGGGTTGCCACTGACTTCTCCAATGCATGAAAGTAAAAAGTGAAAGTGAAGTTGCTCAGTTGTGTCCGATTCTTAGCGACCCCGTGGACTGCAGCCTACCAGGCTCCTCTGTCCATGGATTTTCCAGGCAAGAGTACTCAAGCGGAGTGCCATTGCCTTCTCCATATATTTAAGGCAGTTATTGATAAATGAGAACTGAGTATGGCCATTTTATCTTCTGCATTTTGGTTGTTCCGTATCGTCATTGTTTCTTTTTCCTGAGTTTCTGTTTGCCATTTTTGTTCGGTATTTTCTATGATGTTTTTCTCAGTTTCCCCATTTTTATGTTTCAAGTCTCTGCTCTGCCTTTATCTTTTGTGGTTATTGTGAGGTTTGCATAAAATGTCTCATGGATAAAATAGCCCTTTTCTGCTGGGAGAATCTTATTTTCATTTGTCTATAGGGGTTCTGTCCTTTTCCTCCTTTTTATGCTTTTCTTGTCTCACCGTATCTCTTTTAATGTTGTGTTGTGAGTTTGTTAGCAAATCGAACTAGCTATAGCTTTTTTTTTTTTAACTGCCTTTCCCCTTTCAACCTTTAAGCTATAATTAAGTGCTTAATAACTTATTCTGATATAGAGTTGCAATTTTCTGATTCTATCTGCCATCTTACTCAAAGTTTTGTGTACCTTTGCCTTTCTGTTTCAGCTGAAAGAGCTCTTTTCAACATCTCTTATAAGGCAGGTCTAGTGGAGAAGGCAATGGCACCCCACTCCAGTACTCTTGCCTGGAAAATCCCATGGATGGAGGAGCCTGGTGGGCTGCAGTCCATGGGGTGGCTAAGAGTCAGGAAAGACTGAGCGACTTCACTTTCGCTTTTCACTTTCATGCATTGGAGAAGGAAATGGCAACCCACTCCAGTGTTCTTGCCTGGAGAATCCCAGAGACAGTGGGCCCTCGTCTATGGGGTCGCACAGAGTTGGACACGACTGAAGCGACTTAGCAGCAGCAGCAGCAGTGGTGATGAATGCTCTCAACTTTCATTTGTTTGGAAAGAGTTTTATTTCTCCTTCATAAATGAATAATAACTTTGCTGGATAGAGCATTCTTGGCTGACACTGTTTATCTTTCAATATTTTGAGTATATCATTCCGCTGTCTCCTGGCCTATAGAGTTGCTGCTGAAAAATCTGCTGATAGCCTAATGGGGATGCTATGTACATTGCCATGTTTTTTCCCCCTTGGCCGCCTTTAACATTTTTCTTTGTCGACTTTAGACAGTTTTAATATAATGTGTCTTGCCTGAGTGCGTGCTGCTGCTGCTGCTAAGTTGCTTCAGTCGTGTCCGACTCTGTGCAACCCCATAGACAGGATTCTCCAGGCAAGAACACTGGAGTGGGTTGCCATTTCCTTCTCCAATGCATGAAAGTGAAAAGTGAAAGTGAAGTCTCTCAGTTGTGTCTGACTCTTAGCGACCCCATGGACTGCAGCCCACCAGGCTCCTCCGTCCATGGGATCTTCCAGGCAAGAGTACTGGAGTGGGGTGCCATTGCCTTCTCCGGTGCGTGTGTGCTAAGTCGCTTCAACTGAGTCTGATTCTTTTTGACCCTATGGGATATAGACCCCCCAGGCTCCTCTGTCCATGGAATTCTCCAGGCAAGGATACTGGAGTAGGTAGCCATGCCCTCCTCCAGGGGGTCTTCCCAACTTAGGGATCGAACCTGCATCTCTTGCGTCTCCTTCATTGGCAGGTGAGTTCTTTATCACTAGCGCCACCTGGGAAGCTTGCAATTCATCTTATACTGAGGTAATTCGGTGTTCTCTTTACTTCATGGACTTGTATAACTGGTTCCTACCCTGAGCTTGGGAAAATTTCAGTCATTATTATTATTATTATTATTTTGACCATGTCGTGCAACTTGGGGGATCTCAGTTCCCCAACCAGAGATTGAATCTGGGTCACAGCAGTGAAAGAGCCAAATTGTAATCACTAGAACACCAAAGAAGTCCCTATGATTTCTTCAGATAAACGGTCTGCTCCCTTCTCCCTCTCTCCTTCTGTTGGAGTACCCATTTTCCTTATGTTGTCCTTTCTAATGGAGTCAGATAGTTTGCTTAGAATTTCTTTTTTCCTTTAGATCTTTGTTCTCTCCACCCTTCTACCTGAATCATATCTAGATCTCTATCGCTGAGCTTGCTAATTCTTTCTTCCACGCGGTTTTCTCTATTTGCAATGCTTTCTAGTGCATTCTTTATCTAATTTGTTGAATGCTTCAGCTCCAGAATTTGTTTGATTCTTTTTGAATTTCCATCTCTCTCATAAAGTATTCCTTTTGTTTAATCATTTTATTCCTTAGTTCACTGAACTCCTTTTGGGTGAATTTAACTCAGATTGACCTACTACTGCGGGCAGGAATCCCTCAGAAGAAATGGAGTAGCCATCATGGTCAACAAAACAGTCTGAAATGCAGTACGTGGATGCAGTCTCAAAAACAACAGAATGATCTCTGTTCATTTCCAAGGCAAACCATTCTATATCTATGAAGTCTATGCCCAAGTCTATGCCCCAACCAGTAACGCTGAAGAAGCTGAAGTTGAATGGTTCTATGAAGACCTACAAGACCTTTTAGAACTAACATCCCCAAAAGATGTCCTTTTCATTATAGGGGACTGGAATGCAAAAGTAGGAAGTCAAGAAACACCTGGAGTAACAGGCAAATTGAGCTTTGGAATACGGAGTGGAGCAGGACAAAGACTAATAGAGTTTTGCCAAGAAAATGCACTGGTCATAGCAAACACCTTCTTCCAACAACACAAGAGAAGACTCTACACATGGACATCATCAGACGGTCAACACCAAAATCAGATTGGTTATATTCTCTGCAGCCAAAGATGGAGAAGCTCTATACAGTCAACAAAAAAAAAGACTGGGAGCTGACTGTGGCTCAGATCATGAACTCCTTATTGCCAAATTCAGACTTAAATTGAAGAAAGTAGGGAAAACCACTAGACCATTCATGTATGACCTAAATCAAATCCCTTATGATTATACAGTGGGAGTGAGAAATAGATTTAAGGGCCTAGATCTGATAGATAGAGTGCCTGATGAACTATGGACAGAGGTTCATGACATTGTACAGGAGACAGGGAGCAAGACCATCCCCATGGAAAAGAAATGCAAAAAAGCAAAATGGCTGTCTAAGGAGGCCTTACAAATAGCTGTGAAAAGAAGAGGAGTGAAAAGCCAAGGAGAAAAGGAAAGATATAAGCATCTGAATGCAGAGTTCCAAAGAATAGCAAGAAGAGATAAGAAAGCCTTCCTCAGAGATCAATGCAAAGATCTAGAGGGAAACAACAGAATGGAAAGACTAGAGATCTCAAGAAAATTAGAGACACCAAGGGAACATTTCATGCAAAAATGGGCTTGATAAAGGACAGAAATGGTATGGACCTGACAGAAGTGGAAGATATTAAGAAGAGGTGGAAAGAATACACAGAAGAACTGTTCAAGAAAGATCTTCACGATCCAGATAATCACAATGGTGTGATCACTCATCTAGAGTCAGACATCCTGGAATGTGAAGTCAAGTGGGTCTTAGAAAGCATCAGTATGAACAAAGCCAGTGGAGGTGATGGAATTCCAGTGGAGCCATTTCAAATCCTGAAAGATGATGCTGTGACAGTGCTACACTCAATATGCCAGCAGATTTGGAAAACTCAGCAGTGGCCACAGGACTGGAAAAGGTCAGCTTTCACTCCCATTCCAAAGAAAGGCAATGCCAAAGAATGCTCAAACTACGGCACAATTGTACTCATCTCACATGCTAGTAAAGTAATGCTCAAAATTCTCCAAGCCAGGCTTCAGCAATACGTGAACCGTGAACTTCCACATGTTCAGGCTGGTTTTAGAAAAGGCAGAGGAATCAGAGATCAAATTGCCAACATCTGCTGGATCATCAAAAAAACAAGAGAGTTCTAGAAAAACATCTATTTCTGCTTTATTGACTATGCCAAAGCCTTTGACTTTGTAGATCACAATAAATTGGAAAATTCTGAAAGAGATGGGAATACCAGACCACCTGACCTGCCTCTTGAGAAACCTATATGCAGGTTAGGAAGCAACAATTAGAACTGGACATGGAACAGACTGGTTCTAAATAGGAAAAAGAGTATGTCAAGGCTGTATATTTTCACCCTGCTTATTTAACTTATACACAGAGTACATCATGAGAAATGCTCGGCTGGAAGAAGCACAAACTGGAATCAAGATTGCCAGGAGAAATATCAATAACCTCAGATATGCAGATGACACCACCCTTATGGCAGAAAGTGAAGAGGAACTCAAAAGCCTCTTGATGAAAGTGAAACAGGAGAGTGAAAAAGTTGGCTTAAAGCTCAACATTCAGAAAACAAAGATCATGGCATCTGGTCCCATCACTTCACAGGGATTAGATGGGGAAACAGTGGAAACAGTGTCAGACTTTATTTTTGAGGGCTCCAAAATCACTGCAGATGGTGACTGCAGCATGAAATTAAAAGACGCTTACTCCTTGGAAGAAAAGTTATGACCAACCTAGATAGCATATTCAAAAGCAGAGAGATTGCTTTGCCAACTAAGGTCCGTCTAGTCAAGGCTATAGTTTTCCCAGTGGTCACGTATGGATGTGAGAGTTGGACTGTGAAGAAAGCTGAGCACTGAAGAATTGATGCTTTTGAACCGTGCTGTTGGAGAAGACTCTTGAGAGTTCTGTGGGCTGCAAGAAGATCCAACCAGTCCATTCTGAAGGAGATCAGCCCTGTAATTTCTTTGGAAGGAATGATGCTGAAGCTGAAACTCCAGTACTTTGGCCACCTCATGTGAAGAGTTGACTCATTGGAAAAGACTGTGATGGTGGGAGGGATTGGGGGCAGGAGGAGAAGGGGACGACAGAGGATGAGATGGCTGGATGGCATCACGGACTTAATGGACGTGAGTCTGAGTGAACTCCGGGAGTTGGTGATGGACAGGGAGGCCTGGCATGCTGCGATTCATGGGGTCGCAAAGAGTCGGACACGACTGAGCGACTGAACTGGTTGAGTGTCTTCATGACAGCTGTTTGAATTCTTTATTACTTGAACTATTCCATGACATTATATTTTTAAATCAATGTATTCTTAACTGGAGGGCAATTGCTTTACAGTACTGTGTTGGTGTCTGTTCATGACTTTGGTCAGAGAATTGTCATTTTCCTCTTGTGATATCACATTACTGGCTTTTCATGGTGCTGCACATTTGAAGCAATGAACACCTTTCTTCTTAGGTAAAACTTTTTTTCACTTGGTTCTAAGAACTCAATAGTTAGCAACTAGCTGTTTTTCTTTTGTTTTTTAGTGGCGCTGTAGCCCAGGTTTGGGGTTTCTTTTACAAGAGTTGCCTCTGGCTATATTTGAAAATGGGCACTTTCTACCCTCCACTTTCTACCCTCGGAGCCATCGCTGACTTTGGACAGTTTTAAGCTCATTGTCACTGCTTGTTGTCTCTGGAGCTGCTGCTGCCCCCGCCGTTGCTGCCACCCCCCTACCCGGGTACCCGGATGGTGGGCGCCGCCATCATGGCCGAGGTCACGTGGTTCCTGTGCGCTCTGCCGCCAGAGGCGGGGTGGGGGTGGGGGTGGGGGTGGGGGTGGGGGTGGGGGGTGGGGGGGTGGGGGTGGGGGTGGGGGGTGGGGGTGGGGGGTGGGGGGGGTGGGGTGGGGGTCGGGGTTGGGGGGGGTGGGGTGGGGGGCGGGGTTGGGGGGGGTGGGGTGGGGGGGTGGGGTGGGGGTGGGGGTTGGGGGGGTGGGGTGGGGGTGGGGGTTGGGGGGGTGGGGTGGGGGTCGGGGTTGGGGGGGGGGGTGGGGGTCGGGGTTGGGGGGGTGGGGTGGGGGGCGGGGTTGGGGGGGGGGGGGGGGGGGCGGGGTTGGGGGGGCAGGTGCTGCTGACACGCTGGGGTCGTCATGGCCCCTGTTCAGCACCCTGGGGGCACCGAGGGCCGGTGTTGTCTGTGCCTCTCTGCTGCTTCAGGTAAATTTTTTGAAAACCTTTTTATAATTATGTTTTTGAAATGACTTGGTTACATTACTCCTTTAATTTAGGGTTGCTTGTAATACCTGGGAAGCTTTTGTGCTTTCTCTTGAAAGATTGTGATGTGAAAAATTCTAACTTGAAATTGTTTTTAAATGTAATGAAAACTTCCGGAAATAATAAAGACAGAAATGAATAAGGTTGGTTTAACAAAGTCAGTATATTACGTCTTGTAGATATTTACATTTTTATTCTTTTTGGCTTTGTAAACTCCCTGCTGTATTTTAGAATCATTGCATTTTTGTTGTTTCACTGGGTTCAGATGGCTTTACAGTTTTCTAAAAGATGAGGGCGCCTCAGGCACTGCTGTACCTGTAGGCCTTAGGAATCAGTCAGTGTAAACCCTGGCTTGGAATAAAGCTAACCTGTACCATTATAACACTCATCAGCCATCATGAGACTGCATGGGAAGGCTGTCTCTACGTGTCTATGAGAGACCTGGAGCAGGGCACCTGCCTATCCCGATCAGCGTTGTATCTCCAGCGCCCAGAACGGGGCCAGGACCGCATCCACACACCCACCCACACACCCACGGTCACTCCTCCGTTCATCCATCCAACAAAGTGTTTACTGAGCACCTGCTGTGAGTAGTGACTAATGACGACACTGCATTTTGGAAGTCTGAAGGGGGGCCTGGTAATTTGCACCATAAAATGTTTATTTAGCATCTGAATGTGTGACTGTCTTTTAATATACACATTTTCCCTTATAAGTCACACGATTCATTCATTTGCATTTTTTTAAGTTTTATGACAGATTGAGATTGACATCCACACACGACTATATATAAACTAGATAAGTGATAAGGACCCACTGTCTCGCACGGGAAACTCTGCTCAATACTCTGTAATGACCTATACTGGAAAAGAATCTAAAAAAGAGTAGAGACATGTATAACTGATTCACTTTGCTAGACACCAGAAACTAACACAACATTGTAAAACAATTGTACTCTGACGAGTATTGATTTAATTTTTAAGAGAAGAAAACTCCAAAGTCTTGAATAAGGTCTGTCCCAGCCCGAGTGGGGACCTTGTTGATATAGGGTGGTGGCTGAAGGTCAGAGTTAAGCAGTGAGAAAGTGGGGTTCAATTCCCAACTTGACCACCGAGCTTAGCAGGCTGGAGCAAATGATTTAACTTCTTTAGTCGGCAGTTTTTTCACCTGTAAAATGTGTATAATAGCAACTGCTTTATCGGCCTCCTGGGGCTTCCTGGGGGTTCATGAGATCATGAATATGTGTTTTATGAACTGTGAAGAGCAATACATAGTTGTAAGAAAATATGATTATGAAGGTGATGACCAGGGACGTTGCGGGAAGGGAGCAAAAGAGGTGTTAAATTGCAAGCTATTCTATGAAATCCAGATACCATGTTAAGGAAAATAATGAACAGACACAAAGAAAGGGAAGGCTGGAAGAAACATTTCAGGGAATAAAGAGACATAAAGGCATAACCCTTTCCCTCATTTCAATAAACATAAAGAATAACCTGTACATGGAAGCACAAAATCAGTGCATCAGTTATGACTTAACAGCCTTCTTATAATCTCCTAAAGCAAATATTTAGATTTGCTGAGGCCGTGGAGCTGTGACTCCCAGAAAGAATTTGGGCTACAATCCACGGAGACCAAAGAGGCTCACATTTTCTCCTGTTTTGAAAACCCAGTGATGCCGATCTGTCTGCAGAGTTGTTCTGTTCATGTGGACATTTAGCTGGAACCTTGCCTCGTTTGCTTGTGCCTTCAGAGTGAAGTGATGGCTTTCTACTACCCTGCCCAGCAGACACTCCTCTCTGGATTTACTGGGTTAGGGGTACTCTGATCACACACAGGGTCAAGGAGTCGCATGCAGTCAGCTCTGGCCACCCAAGTCTCTGCCAGTTAATTGCTCATGCTGAGCACCCACTGGCTCAGTGCAGGAGCTGGGAGGGGTGATGTGGTAGGGAAGGTGAGATTAAATCATGACGAAGTACGTGGTATCGCTTATATGTAGAATCTAAAAAATGATACAAACGGACTTATTTACAAAAGAGACTCACAGACCTAGAAAACAAACTTACAGTTACCAAAGGGGAAAGAGAGGTGTGGGAGGGATAAATCAGGAGTTGGGATTAACATGTACATATTACTGTGTATACAACGATAACCAACAAGGACTTACTCTAGAGCCAGGGAACTGTACCCAATATTGTGTAATACTCTGGTGGCTCAGCAGTGAAGAATCTGCCTGCAGTGTGGGAGACACGGGTAGATGTGCGTTCGACTCGTGACTCAGGAAGATCCCCAGGAGAAGGGAATGGCAACCCACTCCAGCATTCTTGCCGGGAGAACCCCATGGACAGAGGAGCCTGGCGGGCTACAGTCCACGGGGGTTGCAAAGAGTCAGACGTCATTGAATGGGCACCCACACTCTATGCCCCCACCCCTGGCCCACTGTTCTCAATTCCCCCTCTTTTCTCCAGGACAGGACCCTCTTTAGTTTCAACCTCCCTTCCCCAAAGCCTCCTGCTCCAAATTCTCAGTGCAACCTTTGTCAGTGAACTTTGCTCCGTTAAAATGAATCAGAGTATAATTTTTTTTTCAACAAGATGCTTAAAAAACATTTTATTTAAAAAATGTGTTGGTACTCTTACTTATTGAATCAAGCCAGTTATTGGCCTTTTGCTTCTTAAAGAAGGTCGTTTGAAGTCACGATGTGTGTGCGCTAAGTTTCCTGGTTCTGGACTAATTGGACAGGACCCAGCGTTCTGCCAAGGGTCAGGTCCACGACACTGGCCAGGCCTCACCCTGCTCATGCTATTTGGATGGTGCTCACGTGGCTGGGGCTGAGAGGCACAGCTCCTGCCGTCCAGAAGGCCGAGAAGTCTGAGACTGACTGAGACCTCTAGGGTGGTGACTGGTATATGCGAGTGAGAGGATGGAGCTCCTGCCCAGCAGCTTTCATTGGCATTTTCAAGACTCAATACTGCCGGTACGTCATTATCACGTCCTTAGGCTAGCTGGCACCATGCTACTGGGATGCTCACGACAGGAAGAGAGTGAGGAGTGGACAAGTAAAAACATGGTACCATGGTACAAAGAGGAAAAGCAAGGGCACAAATTTGAAGGAAGGATTTCACCATCAGCATCAGTAGTGTGTCTTGATCACCACGGAGTGTCTGGGCCACTTTGCACACTGCACACTTTTCATTTCAAGATACTGTCTTTGGAGGTCCCCTGGGCAAATTAAAACATGTGTGGAAGG
This sequence comes from Ovis aries, assembly GCF_016772045.2. NCBI lineage: Eukaryota > Metazoa > Chordata > Mammalia > Artiodactyla > Bovidae > Ovis > Ovis aries. Next base: position 8,257,605 of record NC_056074.1, read on the forward strand.
GACGAAATGAAAAACACCCAAAGCAACCTATTCAGTTCAGTCGCTCAGTCGGGTCTGACTCTGCGACCCCATGGACTGCAGCACGCCAGGCTTCCCTGTCCATCACCAACTCCCAGAGTTTACTCAAACTCATGTCCATCGAGTCAGTGATGCCATCCAACCATCTCATCCTCTGTCATCCCCTGCTGCTTTAAATCTTTCCCATCATCACGGTCTTTTCCAATTGAGTTTCAGCTTCAGCATCAGTCCTTCCAATGAATATTCAGGACTGATTTCCTTTAGGATTGACTGGTTGGATCTCCTTGCAGTCCAAAGGACTCTCAAGAGTCTTCTCCAACACTACAGTTCAAAAGCATCAATTCTTTGGTGCTCAGTTTCCTTCATGATCCAAATTATATATGCAGAGTACATCATGAGAAATGCTGGGCTGGAGGAAGCACAAGCTGGGATCAACATTGCCGGGAGAAATATCAATCACCTCGGATATGCAGATGACACCACCCTTATAGGAGAAAGTGAAGAAGAACTGAAGAGCCTCTTGATGAAAGTGAAAGACGAGAGTGAAAAAGTTGGCTTAAAGCTCAACATTCAGAAAACTAAGATCATGGCATCAGGTCCCATCACTTCTTGGGAAGTAGATGGGGAAATAGTAGAAACAATGGCTGACTTTATTTTTCTGGGCTCCACAATCGCTGGAGATGGTGATTACAACCATGAAATTAAAAGACGCTTACTTAAGAAAGTTATGACCAACCCAGACAGCATATTAAAAAGCAGAGACATTACTTTGCCAACAAAGGTCCATCTAGTCAAGGCTCTGATTTTTCCAGTGGTCATGTATGGATGTGAGAGTTGGACTATAAAGAAAGCTGAGCGCCAAAGAATTGATGCTTTTGAACTGTGGTGTTGGAAAAGACTCTTGAGAGTCCCTTGGACTGCAAGGAGATCCATCCAGTCCATCTTAAAGGAGATTAGTCCTGGGTGTTCATTGGAAGGACTGATGTTGAAGCTGAAACTCCAGTACTTTGGCCACCTGATGGGAAGAGCTGACTCATTTGAAAAGACCCTGATGTTGGTAAATATTGAAGGCACGAGAGAAGGGGACGACAGAGGATGAGACAGTTGGATGGCATCACCGACTCAGTGGACATAGGTTTGGGTGGACTCCGGGAGTTGGTGATGGACAGGCAGGCCTGGCGTGCGGCAATTTATGGGGTCGCAAAGCGTCGGACACGACTGAGTGAACTGAACTCAACTGAACTGAGAAATAGTCATAAGTCGAATAAACCACTAGGGGGCGACCCAAGAATGAGCAAACGTTAGGTCTGTTGGCCAGGGAAGGTTCTCTTACAGAGAAATTTTTCCTTTTTTTTTAGTAAATTTTTCAAAGCTTGAAGAAATACAAGATGGTTTAGTATGAATCTTCAAACCAAGGTGGTATTTCAAACTGTCATTTATTTGGGGAGATTTTTGTTTGACTTGGAGAGGAGAGGTCTTCCTAAATGTTCAGAAACATCTATTAACTATGAGTTATTACAAACAATACAATCAGAATTACAGTATATCTTTCTTCTTTTAAACTTTTTATTTTGTATTGGGGTATAGCCGATTAACAATGCTGTGATGGTTTCAGGTGAACAGTGCAGGGACTCAGCCATGCACATACATGCATCCATTCTCCCGCTGCGTCCCTGCCCATCCAGGCTGCCACTTAACACTGAGCAGAGTTTGAGGTGCTATACAGCAGATCCTTGTTGGTGGAATCACAGTGCATCTTAACTTGAATCCCTTCTCCAAGGCATTTCAGAAACTTCTGAATGTTGGCCATTTTAAATAGATTTTAATGAATGATACACACATAACTTGACAAGCATGTAAAAGATATCTGAAGTACTTCATCAGCATATAAATGAATAGACTCATGCATGATTTGTATCACACTTGTCTCGATGTTACAGGTTCTTAAGTATGTAACACAACTTTACAGATACGTGCACTTATTTTTTTTTTCAAGTGCTTCTTCTTTCCAGATAACTTGGTAAGGGCTAACCGGTTGCTCACAGGGATTAAATCGATGCTTCATCAAGATCAAGCATCTTTTGCTCTGTCATCAAGCCCCCAGCCCCACCCCAACCAGGAGCCACTGAGCTGTGACAGTCCCAGCAGTTCCCCAGCACCTGGCTGTAAGCATTAGTAAAACAGGAGCGTGGGCTCTGGAGGCAGACTGCTAGAATATGAATCCCAGCTTTAAGTGTGTGTTTTTGTCAAGTTAACTTCGATGAGCCTTGATTCTTCCATGTCTGACGTGGAGATAAAATCAAAGCCTCCTTTCATAAGTTTGTAGTGACAAGTAAATGAATTAATCTACGGGGAGCACTTAGAAAAATGTGTGCAAATGGCAGGTATTCAATAAATTTATGCATGAATGGCCTGATCCTTGCCTCAATCCAAAGTAAATTCTTCATAAGGACAAATTCATGAGGAAATTGTAAGATCCTGGTCCGGGTTTTCACTGGCTATAGAAAGTTAACAAGCCAATGGTAAACAGAGTTGAATGGTGAATACCTTTATAATTGAAACTCTGATTAATGTTTGGGTGTACCAGATAAGCCTCTTTGTCTCATCTCTACAATATGGTGATAATTAGTGGGCCAGAGACACAGAGCACTCTAATAAAAGTAAAGGGTTTGGCTCAAAAATGCTGGCCAGCCACTTAGAAAAGTTTCATCTGTGATCACAGAATTTCTTATTTTGTTTTTCAGCTTTTCCATTGTAACCATCTAAAGAGCTTAACCAGAGAAGGCAATGGCACCCCACTCCAGTGCTCTTGCCTGGAGAATCCCATGGGAGGAGCCTGGTGGGCTGCAGTCCACGGGGTCGAGAAGAGTCGGACACGACTGAGCAACTTCACTTTCACTTTTCACTTTCATGCATTGGAGAAGGAAATGGCAACCCACTCCAGTGTTCTTGCCTGGAGAATCCCAGGGACAGGGGAGCCTAGTGGGCTGCCGTCTATGGGGTCGCACAGAGTCGGACACGACTGAAGCCACTTGGCAGCAGCAGCAAAGAGCTTAACATTTGCCGAACTACCAACTTGACTCTCTAGCCAGACTGATAAAATTTCAAAAGAAAAGATTTTAAAAACGGCGTAGAAAACAAACACTATGCCAAGGGGCTATGGAGCTCCAGAGTCAAGAAAAACTTGATTCAACACACTATAGATTAAATAAATATCCAGGGAAACTGAAGCTCAAGTCAAAAATTTGATTAAAAAATCAAATCAGAAGACCCTCTCTTACTCTATAGAACTATCTTTTCAACAAAAATGAGCCATCTGAAAAATTACAGGTGAAAAGAAATCTGATCACAGTGTTAATGCCTGGATGTATGGGACTCGAGTGTAATCATTATAATGTTTTATCCTTTCACACAGTAGGTGAAAGCATAAATAATTGCATTTTCAAGTCAAATTGTTTTTTACGAGTGAACCTCCATAACATTTCACAATTTTGAGTCCTTAGATGAATGCAGATGAAGAGAACCTGGGACATTAACCACGGTGAAGAACTTAATGAGGCATACAGGAGCAGATGGAAAGCGAGCAGGGAGAATCGAATGAATGCTTCCTGACACATTTTCCCTATGAGGACAGAAAAAAAAAAAATGATGGCATTTCTAGGGAATCTTCCAAATCCGATCTAGCAAACATCCTGGAGTTGTTAAATATGTCACTTCAAGGACAATGTCCTTACGTCTAAGCAAGGCTTACCCACGAAGGATATTAGTCATGCTTGAGTTTATACTAGTTTACCAAACATGGCATTTTCCATCAGGGAACTGGATGTAGAGCAGTAGTTTAAAAAAAAATCCCAAGGGCTCCCCTGGGGGCTCAGTGGTAAAGAATCCACCCACCAGTGCAGGAGGCAGGGGTTAGATCCCTGATCTGGGAGGATCCCAAACGCCACGGAGCGACTAAGCCCGTGCGTGTGTGCTTGGTCGCTCAGCCGTGTCCGACCCTTTGCAACCACGGGGACCGTAGCCCGCCAGGCCTATCTGTCCATGGGCTGTCCCAGGCAAGAATGCTGGAGTGGGATGCCATTTCCTCCTCCAGGGGATCTTGCCAACCCCGGAATCGAACCCACATCTGTGGCTCCTGCACTGGCAGGTGGATTTCTCACCACTGAGCCACCTGGGAATCCCAACGAAGCCCGGGGGCCACCCCTCCTGAGCCTCTGCTCGAGAGCCTGGGAGCCACAGCTCCTGAGCCCGCGTGCCCTAGAGCCTATGCTCGGAACACGGGAGCCCATCGCGATGAGAAGCCAGCGCACCGCAGCTAGAGAGTGGCCCCCTCTCCAGAACTAGAGAAAAGCTGGTGCAGCAACGGAGGCCCAACACAGCCACAAATAAGTAAATAAAATTACTTTTAAAAATCCCAGAAAAGAAAGGCACTAACCAGGCAGGACAGTCTAACTCAACAATTTATTAAAACGTGAGCAGAATATTCAATTAGTTTAATTTACCAAGTGGCAATTCTGTTTCATGGACACCAAGACCTTCTTGTAGACAGGGTAATGACTGAGCCTCTCCTCTCTGGGGGGTGGAACAAGGGTCAGGACCATAGTGACCCCAAAAGGGGAAGACACAGGGACACCTCGAGACCAGGGCTGTGTCTTGTCTGTCTCTGCAGCTCCGAGGTCAGCACAGTTTCTGGCACCAAGAAGGGCTTCTTGCTGAATGAATAATTGAATGGCTGAATAACTGAAGAGATAGGAGAAGGGTGACCTGGGCCGCGGAGGAGGGCTTGCGCAGTGGGAGAGGCTTGGAAACACAGACACATTCCGTGCAACTTGCTGGAGGCCAGGCTGTGTGACTGGGGAGCAGAGGAGGACAGACTTGGCCAGTGTAGGGTGGATGGTACACCCAAGGCTGAGAAAACTAAACTTCATCCCCTAGTGGCCTGAGTCTAGTCAACAGGACACACAGTGGAGTGGCCTAACCAGACCTTTGCTTTAGAACATGCCTTGGGCAGCTGTCAGGGAGCTGTCAGTGAAGTTATGGTTTGGAGTCTGCCATGATGGTGCTTCCAAGGTGGCTCGATGGTGAGAGAACCCACCTGCCAAAGCAGAAGATGCGGGAGATGCAGGTTTGATCCCTGGGTCAGAAAGATCCTGTGGAGGAGGGCATGGCACCCACTCCAGTACTCTTGCCTGGAGAATCCCACGGGCAGAGGAGCCTGGCAGGCTATGGCCCACAGGGTCGCAAAGAGTTGGACACAAGTGAGCGTGTGCATGCATACACACACACACACACACACACACACACACACACACGTGGTGGTTTAAAGAAGAGAGGGTAGGGACCAGAATCAGAGCAGAGGCAGAGGAGCTGGAGAGAAGGTGATGGCTGGCCTGACTACACGAGAGACGTGGGAGAGGACGAAGTCTCTGGGCCACAGCCCAAGTCATAACTGACACCCATGCGTTTTCTTGTGTTAGAGCCTGGGCCAGACAACGGAAGACCCAGCGAACCATAGGAGTCAGCCCTGCTCTCACAAGGCTCATCAGGCAGTAGGAGACAGATGCATGATTAACAACAGCAATGTGATACATCCTAGAACAGGATAGAATATGTTTAAGATACCATGAGAGTCCTATTTTATTTGGCATGGCCAAATAAAATAAAAAAGTGACTAATATCATTAGTTCAGTCATTCACTTGGAAAACATTATTTACTGAGAAACTGTGTGCCAGCCAGTGATCTAAGTGTGGGGATATAACAGACAAAATTCCCAGCCTTCATGAAGTTATATTCCAGTGGACAAACAAGAGAAATAAACAACATGGAGTATGAGAAATACTGGTTGGTGCTAAGCAGAGACAATAAGGCAGGGAAGGGAGGTACGACCTGTTCAAGGCAGGGGCTGGGTTGATCTTTTCGAGCAGAGGACCCCACCTCTGGGATCCAATGCCTGATGGCCTAAGATGAAGCTGATGGAACGATAGGAATAAAGGGCACAATAAATGCAATGTGCCTGAGTCATCTGGAAACCACCCTCCCCCCACCCCTGCCCCCAGCCCGTGGAAAATCTGTCTCACACGAAACCAGTCTTGGTGCCAAAAAGGTTGGGGACAGTGGTATCAGATGGTCAGGGAAGGGCTTTCCGGGAAGATGGCTCAGAGTATGGCAGGGCTGAGCCGCACTTCCCACGGCTGCTGACCCGGTTCCATCCCAGCGCTCTGTTTATTTCATTTTCTGAGACTCTCCTCATTCTCTTGGACTTGCTTCACTGCAGTGATTTGACAGTTCCCGAAACTGTCCTCACTCTTTACAGAGGAGAGTGCCTTAGTCCTTTTAAAGTCTGAAGATGAGGGACAGTTTAAATCAAGACTAAGGAAACATTTGGTATTTTTACACACTTGATGCACACCCCCCCACACACACACACACCCACACACACACCAACCACGCTGAAAAGTCACCCTGCACTTTCTGTCCTCAGAGAACATCAGGCTGAGTAGCAGGGGATGGCTGTGGGCCTCCCTGAGCCCCTGTTTTTATAGCCCTTAGTCCCCTCCTGGGGAGCGCATGGCCCTGGATCCTTGCACGTCCTGAGGACACAGCTATTCTGAGACTCCACTGAGGATTCAGTTAATCCACAGTCATCACAGGCCCTGAGGGAGCAGAGAGAGGCACAGGCGAGGTCCTGCCTACAGGACCAGGTGACTCCTCCCTGCCTGTGGCCCCTTGCCTTGCTCACCGCAGCCAGGGGGATGTCTCTAAACAAAACCTCTTTTTTTTTTTTTCTGTAAATTTTTTTATTTTAATTGGAGGCTAATTACTTTATAATATTGTGGTGGTTTTTGCCATACATTGACATGAATTAGCCATGGGCGTACATGTGTCCCCCATCCTGAACCCCTCTCCCACCTCCCTCCCCATCCCATCCCTCAGGGTCATCCCAGTGCACCGGCCCTGAGTGCCCTGTCTCATGCATCGAACCTGGACTGGCGATCCAGTTCACATATGGTAATATACATGTTTCAGTGCTATTCTCTCAAATCATCCCACCCTCACCTCCCAGAGTCCAAGAGTCTGTTCTTTACATCTGTGTCTCTCTTGCTGTCTCGCATATAGGGTCATCATTACCATCTTTCTAAATTCCATATATATGCGTTAGTTTACTGTCTTGGTGTTTTTCTGACTTACTTCGCTCTGTGTAATGGGCTCCAGTTTCATCCACCCCATTAGAACTGATTCAAATGCATTCTCTTTAGTAGCTGAGTAAGATTCCACTGTGTGTCTGTACCACAACCTCTTCTTCCCCTCCCATTGCCCTCCTGCCTTCCCTCCTCTGCAGGCTTCCCTCCAGGCTTCCCTCTTTTTGCTCCTGGCTTCTGGGAGGCCACCTCTCCCTGACTCTCCCCTGACCTCACTGGCTGCTGCTTCTCAGCCTCTTGGCTTCCTCCCCGAGCCCAGCCTCTAAACAATGGCTGACCAGGACCCTGTCCTCAGCCCTCTTCTCAAGCCTCATTCTGCTCCTTCTCTCCCCAGTGCTATCATCCCAGCCCATGGCTTTGAGTGCCATCTACATGCTGATTCACGATCTTTCTACTGAGCTTCACAACCGGGACTCCTCACCTAACCGTTCAAGCGCTCACTTGATTTCCCCACTTGGGGGTCCCCTAGACCATTTCAGACCTAACGTGACAGACGCAAAAGCCCTTGATCCCAACCCCAGTCCTCTTTCCTAGCTCAGCAAATGGACCTGGAATCTACAGGTTCTCAGGTCCCAAACCCAAGTGTCATTCTGTTTTGTTTTTTTTTTTTTTTTTAACCAAGATATAATTGACTTATTCTATTAGTTTCAGATGTTATTCTGAAATGACTAATCCAAAAGTCTGGTTAACATCCATCACCATACATGGTTACAAAAAGTTTTCTTCCTGTGATAAGAATTTTTAAGGTCTACTCTTGGTAACTTTCACATATTCAGTTCAGTTCAGTTGCTCAGTCGTGTCTGACTCTTTGCGACCCCATGAGTCGCAGCACGCCAGGCCTCCCTGTCCATCACCAACTCCTGGAGTTCACTCAGACTCACGTCCATCGAGTCCGTGATGCCATCCAGCCATCTCATCCTGGGTCGTCCCCTTCTCCTCCTGGCCCCAATCCCTCCCAGCATCAGAGTTTTTTCCAATGAGTCAACTCTTTGCATCAGGTGGCCAAAGTACTGGAGCTTCAGCTTTAGCATCATTCCTTCCAAAGAAATCCCAGGGCTGATCTCCTTCAGAATGGACTGGTTGGATCTCCTTGCAGTCCAAGGGACTCTGAAGAGTCTTCTCCAACACCACAGTTCAAAAGCATCAATTCCTCGGCACTCAGCCTTCTTCACAGTCCACCTCTCACATCCATACATGACCACAGGAAAAACCATAGCCTTGACTAGACGGACCTTTGTTGGCAAAGTAATGTCTCTGCTTTTGAATATACTATCTAGGTTGGTCGTAACTTTTCTTCCAAGGAGTAAGCGTCTTTTAATTTCATGGCTGTAGTCACCATCTGCAGTCAGTCTGGAGCCCCCCAAAAAATAAAGTCTGACACTGTTTCCCATCTATTTCCCATGAAGTGATGGGACTGGATGCCATGATCTTCGTTTTCTGAATGTTGAGCTTTAAGCCAACTTTTTCACTCTCCTCTTTCACTTTCCTCAAGAGGCTTTTAGCTCCTCTTCACTTTCTGCCATAAGGGTGGTGTCATCTGCATATCTGAGGTTATTGATATTTCTCCCGGCAATCTTGATTCCAGCTTGTGCTTCTTCCAGCCCAGCGTGTCTCATGATGTACTCTGCATAGAAATTAAAAAGCAGGGTGACAATATACAGCCTTGACGTACTCCTTTTCTTATTTGGAACCAGTCGGTTGTTCCATGTCCAGTTCTAACTGTTGCTTCCTGACCTCCATACAGATTTCTCAAGAGGCAGGTTAGGTGGTCTAGTATTCCCATCTCTTTCAGAATTTTCCAGTTTATTGTGATCCACACAGTCAAAGGCTTTAGCATAGTCAATAAAGCAGAAGTAGATGTTTTTCTGGAACTCTCTTGCTTTTTCCATGATCCAGCAGATGTTGGCAATTTGATCTCTGGTTCCTCTACCTTTTCTAAAACCAGCTCGAACATCAGGGAGTTCACGGTTCATGTATTGCTGAAGTCTTGCTTGGAGAATTTTGAGCATTACTTTACTACCGTGTGAGATGAGTGCAATTGTGCAGTAGTTTGAGCATTCTTTGGCATTGCCTTTCTTTGGAATTGGAATGAAAACCGACCTTTTCCAGTCTTGTGGCCACTGCTGAGTTTTCCAAACTTGCTGGCATATTAAGTGCAGAACTTTCACAGCATCATCTTTCAGGATTTGAAACAGCTCCACTGGAATTCCATTACCTCCACTAGCTTTGTTTATAGTGATGCTTTCTAAGGCCCACTTGATTTCACATTCCAAGATGTCTGGCTCTAGATTAGTGATCACATCATCATGATTATCTGGGTCATGAAGATCTTTTTTGTACAGTTCTTCTGTGTAGTCTTGCCACCTCTTCTTAATATCTTCTGCTTCTGTTAGGTCCAGACCATTTCTGTCCTTTATCAAGCCCATTTTTGCATGAAATGGTCCCTTGGTATCTCTAATTTTCTTGAAGAGATCTCTAGTCTTTCCCATTCTGTTGTTTTCCTCTATATCTTTGCATTGATCGCTGAAGAAGGCTTTCTTATCTCTTCTCGCTATTCTTTGGAACTTCAGATGCTTATATCTTTCCTTTTCTCCTTTGCTTTTTGCCTCTCTTCTTTTCACAGCTAATTGAAAGGCCTCCCCAGACAGCGATTTTGCTTTTTTGCATTTCTTTTCCATGGGAATGGTCTTGATCCCTGTCTGCTGTACAGTGTCATGAACCTCATTCCATAGTTCATCAGGCACTCTATCTATCAGATCTAGGCCCTTAAATCTATTTGCCACTTCCACTGTATAATCATAAGGGATTTGATTTAGGTCATACCTGAATGGTCTAGCGGTTTTCCCTACTTTCTTCAGTTTGAGTCTGAATTTGGTAATAAGGAGTTCATGATCTGAGCCACAGTCAGCTCCCGGTCTTGTTTTTGTTGACTGTATAGAGCTTCTTCATCTTTGGCTGCAAAGAATATAATCAATCTGATCTCATTCTTCACAACATCTCAATGACATTTATTTTATAGTGGAAGTTTATACTTTTTAACCCCCTTCATCTATTTCACCTCCTGAGCAGATCAAATTTGATCCTGCTGGGACCCTTGCACTCCTGTTCCCTCAGCCTAGAACGTTTTCTCCCCAGATCTTTAGTGGGCAGCTCACAGTTGGGTATAGTGAGGCCATGAGAAACCCAAGTTTCTCATGCGTAATTCCAGTCTGGAAGAGAATGGCTAACTTGGAATATTTTGCTGGTTCACCACCCTAGAGGCTTGTCTCCCAGGTAAGGCTGCCCCAACAGCAGGAGGCAGAGGGTTATATCACTAGAGGTAAGAGCTAAGGAGGATAGAGGAGACAGCGTTACCTGAGAAGTGACAACCACAGAGGAAAGGACCCAGACATTTGCCCTTTTCTTCTTCCTTAGACTTACTTCAGCTCATTGGAAGAGTAGGAGCACAGAGAGAGAGAGAGAGAGAGAGAGGGAGAATCTTTAAATAGGACAGGAGAGTTTTACATTTTAAGTGGAAGTGCATTGAGATTCATTCACCAAAAGGAAGCAGGCAACTATAGAGTCAGCCTGCCCAACTCCAGGGCCAGCATCACACACCACAGCCCCACCAGTCTGCTGCCCTAGCTCTCAGCCTTGTTAACTCTTGTCCTAAAAGCTGGTTTATTTCCTTCTCTGGGGAAACAGAAGACTAAAAACAGAGGGGTTGTTCATCAGCTAGAAATGGTGTTTACCACCTATGGTAAACACCTCATCAAAACGATTTTAAACGCCCTTCCCCTATCAGCTATCCTCAGAATGCTGATCTGGGCAAAGAAGGCACGCAGCCCCACTGTTGCTCCTCGGTCAACAGGGATGGTTGCAGGTCTGCATTCCACACAGTGCTTTGGAGGGTTTACGGGTTTGCCAGTTTAGGTGACCCAACATGCTAGATTTCCCAGGACCCACCCAGGGTGTACCTGCTGCCCTAGCCACATTATTAATAGCATTTCCTTTCTATCAGTCTCAGAAGAGTTCCACTCTGGATAATAAGTTTAAATGGCCACTCTGCCAAATACTCATGGGGCTTCCCAAGTGGCTCAGTGGGTGAAGAATCAGCCTGCAAAACAGGAGACTCGGGTTCGATCCCTGGGTCGGGAAGATTCCCTGGAGGAGGAATGGCAACCCATTCCAGTATTGCTGCCTGGAGAATCCCATGGACAGAGGAGCCTGGCGGGCTGTGGTCCATGAGGCTGCAAAGAGTTGGACATGACTAAAGTGGCTGAGCACACACACGCCAAATATCCATAAAGATTAGCTGAGGGAGGCAACTTCAAGGCATCCTTGAGCTGGTTCATGACAGTTCAGTTCAGTCGCTCAGTTGTGTCCGACTCTTTGTGACCCCATGGACTGCAGCATGCCAGGCCTCCCTGTCCATCACCAACTCCTGGAGTTTACCCAAACTCATGTCCATTGAGTCAGTGATGCCATCCAACCATCTCATCCTCTGTCATGCCCTTCTCCTCCTGCCCTCAATCTTTCCCAGCATCAGGGTCTTTTGCAATGAGTCAGTTCTTCACATCAGGTGGCCAAAGTATTGGAGTTTCAGTTTCAACATCAAGACTGATTTCCTTTAGGATGGACTGGTTGGGTCTCCTTGCAATCCAAGGGACTCTCAAGAGTCTTCTCTAACGCCACAGTTCAAAAACATCAATTCTTTGGCACTCAGCTTTCTTTATAGTCCAACTCTCACATCCATACGTAACTACTGGAAAAACCATAACCTTGACTAGACAGACCTTTGTTGGCAAAGTAATGTCTCTGCTTTTTAATATGCTGTCTAGGTGGGTCATAACTTTTCTTCCAAGGAGTAAGTGTCTTTTAATTTCATGACTGCAGACACCATCTGCAGTGATTTTGGAGCCCCCCCCCCAAATAAAATCTGCCACTGTTTTCACTGTTTCCCCATCTATTTGTCATGAAGTGATGGGACTGGATGCCATGACCTTAGTTTTCTGAATATTGAGCTTTAAGCCAGCTTTTTCACTCTCCTCTTTCACTTTCATCAAGAAGCTCTTTAGTTCTTCTTCACTTTCTGCCATAAGGGTGGTGTCATCTGCATATCTGAGGTTCTTGATATTTCTCCCGGCAATCTTGATTCCAGCTTGTGCTTCATTCAGTCCAGCATTTCACAGGATATACTCTGCATATAAGTTAAATAAGTAGGATGACAACATACGGCCTTGAGGTACTCCTTTTCCTATTTGGAACCAGTCTGTTGTTCCATGTCCAGTTCTCAGATTTCTCAGGAGGCAGGTCAGGTGGTCTGGTATGCCCATCTCTTTCAGAATTTTCCACAGTTTATTGAACTAGTTTATTGAAATAGAAAAACATCTATTTCTGCTTTATTGACTATGCTAAAGCCTTTTACTGTGTGGATCACAATAAATGGTGGAAAATTCTAAAAGAGATGAGTTAGTGACAAGGACTAAAAATAGGGCAGACGGGCAGTAGAACTCAGAGAAAGTGAGCAGGCCCAAGAAGGGACTATCCACGAGGCTCCTTGGCTGCAGGCTCTGACCAGCAGAGAGGGGAAATGCTGAGGACTGCTGTCAGAATTCCCCCCAGCGCCCTGGATAGCTGCCCCTCACTGCCCAGCCAGTGCGTGGCGATGCACCGGAGCATCTTTATTCCAGGGCAGGCTTGCCATCCTTGACCAGCTCTAAACCAAAGGCCTCCAGACATGGTAGAGAAAGACAGCTACCCTAAATGCTGACCTCAAACGTGTCGCTGTGGGCTTACCCTCCCTCTGGGCAGGTAGAAGGAGTCACCCAGAGTGTGAGCATCATCTTGGTGCTCTGATTTACTCTGCTGGCCACACAGCTCATGGGATCTCAGTTCCCTGACCAGGGATTGAACCTGGGCAGTGAACGTGTTAGGGGAAGCACACTGATTGAAACCACCCACCCTGGCCAGGCATCATAGTAACCATTTGCATGAGTTGTTTTATGACAGGAGATCCTGGTAAGGAATATGGAACTAATGAGCCACCACCACCCGGAAGAGTTCGGGAAAGGTCGAAAGGAGACGCCGCATGTCCGTCCACTTCCCAGAATCCCTCTTGCTAGCATCCATCTTGGCTGAGCAATGCGTGCACCACCAGGAAAGACTCTGAATTAGAATGATTGGCCAAACACCACCCGGAAACATCCCATCACCATAAAACCCGAGACTGAGCCACGCGGCAGAGCAGTTCTCCTGGGTTCCCTTATCCTACTGCTCTCCACCCGGGTGCCCTTTCCCAATAAAATCTCTTGCTTTGTCAGCACATGTGTCTCCTCAGACAATTCATTTCCAAGTGTTAGGCAAGAGCCCAGTTTCGGGCCCTGGAAGGGATTCCCCTTCCTGCAACAAACGTGCTGAGTCCTTAGCACTGGACCACCAGGGAATTCCCTCCAGTTTTTTTTTTTTTTTTAATCCATTTTCTGGTCGAAAAAAGGTAAAGAAAGAACACAGGTGCAACTCCATGACTGACCAGTTCATATTTCTCTTTTAGGCCTATTTTCCTTTTTTTTTTTTTTTAATTCCTTTCTGAATTCAAAACTTTGAATAAAGTCTATGGAAAAAATGTGTCTGCAGTTTCTGCCACAACCTTCTGATTCTCAACAACAAATGATTTTTCAAGTTGAAAACTTTTCAGTGATTGAAAAATCATTTCCTATTTCACTGTCTGAACATTTCCAAACCTGGGTACAGGGCTCTGGTGAACCAAAAAGACACTGGTACCCGACCCCGCTCAGGACTCAACCTTTCTGCCTCATCACCTAGACCAAGAGTTTGTTCCAGCAACCCCCCAGATGTATTTATTAGAACACCAGCTTGCTCGTGAGTATTATATGAGAAAACAAGGGTTCTGCGAGCAAAGACCTTTATTGAAATGCAGAATTTAAAACATCCCTCTTCATTATAGGACTTAGAGCTTTTAATGTGCAAACAGGCGAGTGAATCCCCAGTGAAAAGAGGGAATATTCTCAGGCATTTCCCTCCTCCTTGATGTTGGTGCCATTTTCATTTTGGGTAGAAAACCTGGAGGGATTTAAGTGTTTAAGCCAGACACTTTGGGAAACATTGTTCTACTAGGGATATATCCGTACAGTGTATAACTACTATATGTTCAGTACTAATTATATTAATAATATTGCAAGAGCCTTTTCTTCCACAATATTCCAATATAATGATTCTTTTCACTACCACTGAAAAGGTGGGCATGTCGAACTATTATATAGCCTTCTTTAACGCTTCTGTGACTTAGGCTGTACACAGCCTGTGGGCACTGTCCTTAGTAAATCAAACCTACTTGTGAACTAAATATTGTATTATTTTGACTTTGTGCCATTGCCTATCCTCGTTGAGTTTCAGCACTGCAAAAAATCAAAATCAAGAAATCAAGGTGCTTTGTAAAAGGAGCATCTATTTAAAAAAAAAAATCAGTTTAGATGTAAAAAGTCAGTTCTGGTCTAGGTGTCCAGAAAACTTCCTTTGGCACCAAGCAAAAGTAAAAACAAACAAAACTCCCAAATACCAGACATAGAGATGGAGACCTCTCTTCTTCCTGAGGCTAGATTCCTGTTAGATTCCAAAGCATATTGTAGTGGAAATCCAAAGATTCCTGGCGGCCTTGCATCTCTGCTATGCACAATATTTCTTCTGTGACTGGAAGAATGCACTACGGCTGTAGTTGCTCGAGTGCCTTATCAAGATTATTCTTCCAAAAAGCTCGAGGAACAGAAGCCGAAAGTCACCTGCAGAAGGTATAAGCAGCAGCGCTGTATCTCAGTGTCCTCCCACAAAAAAGTCACAGTGCAGGCTGGAACTGCCGGGGTGCAGACACACCATGTATCCGCCTTGCGATTCTTTTGCTTTTCTCCCTCTATTGATACATCTAGAAAGAACTGCTCAGGCTGAGAGGCATAGAATGGAAACCCAAAATAAGTCAAATGCTTTTCTTTCTAAACTGTGATGATCATACTGATGAAACATTCATAAAGACAGTAACTGAAGTGATGATTCCGATCCATTTCACATTCCGAGTTTTACTCTTATTCTAGATTATATATGCCTGTAGCCTGGAGAATTCTAGTAAAAGAGGCCTTTTAAAAGCTAGTGAAAAAGAAGCCATGTTGATTTTTCTTAAAGCATTTCCCCAATATTTTTACCATTAAACAAGTGTAAGAGAGAAAAGTTTCTAAATTGCACAAGTCCACATCTCCCTAAGAGCTCACTGACAAATATGCAGAATAATTTTGATTAGGCTGGATGACTGTGCCAGGTCCAAACAAGTGGTTATTCTGTTGTGACATCTGCCAAGCAATGCGTCCATTGTTCTCTGGAATTTAATTCATTTTAAATTACTCCATCTAAATGATAAAACATGAGATGTGCTACACTCCAGGGGTAAAATACAATGATTGTTTTTAGTGTGACCACAGCTGTTAGCGGGGAAGCAATACAGCCTGTTCTAATTAGGCCCTGATTATTGTCTTCTGGAAAAGCTAGTTCAAGAAATGTGAGTGAAATCCTGTTAAATGGAAGGATTGGCATAAACAATCTTGCCTACTTTGGTGCAACTGCAGGCCTGGCAGTGCCACATGCGAAATCTTCCCAAAAAAACACAGCAATGGTTTTCAGAAGAGAAGCGATTTCAAAACTGAAAGATGCCTGGGATACCAACTTACTTTAGGATATAATTGAGTCTGTGTTTGTGTGTACTTCGTTGCTCAGCCATGTCTGACTTCTTTGCAATCCTATGGACTGTAGCCCACCAGGCTCCTCTGTCCGTGGGGATTCTCCAGGCAAGAATACTGCAGCGGATTGCCATGCCCTCCTCCAGGGGATCTTCCTGACCCAGGGATCGCACCCAGGTCTCCCGCATTGCAGGTGGATTCTTTCACATGTGTACCAGTATAAACTATCTTACTGATCCAGGACTACTGTGCAAATGCCCGCAAATCCAAAACATTATAACTGCCTGTCTCAAAAGTATCGTAAAAGTTCCTAAGAGTTGTATGTGGTGGGGAACATCTGGAAACATGAATGATTAGGCACTAATAAAACAAAACAAGTTGACTCTCAGGAGAAAATACACACATACACACGCGTCAGAGTTTATGTCTCCCATAGGCCACATATTTAATGTCAACTTTGGAAACAAGTTCAGATGAAATAAAAATCAAAGTTCTCAAAAGCTGAAAGATTAACTTAGCCATTAAATCTTCCCTATTGCCCCAAACATCAGCACGTATTTCATGTCTATGCAGAAGTATGCCTTCAAACTGCTTGAGTGATATATGACACACCAACCAGTTTTCAAATAACACTGCCGGTCATGTTGCAATTTTAAAAAATTAGGCAAAAGGTATTATAACACATTTCACATGCACACACACTCCCACACACACACACACACACACCCCAATGACAACATTTGGCTTTTCCTAAAATAAGTACATGAAAACTCTTAAGAGCAGCCAGGAAGGAACCTGCTCACATCACCCCTCCCTACAATCCACATAGTTTCCCTTAATCCAATAGCAAATCTGGGCATATTTGAGAGGGGTGATTCTAACAGCCACATTGAAATCCTGTGGCGAACCATTCACATCTACCCACTGGTGCCCAGAAAAGATGCCGATAATTTTCCGCTCCCACTTCTGCTGCTGTCTCTTCCACATCCTCACGTAGACCCCGGACCCGCTGGCACCGGGCTGGGCATCGCACTGCTGGTAGAGCAGGTCATAGGTCTCATCCTGGACGTCACAGAAGCGGTACACCAGGTTCCCCGGTCGGTCATTGTCGTAACCCGAGAAGTGGATCCTGCCCCCCGGCAGCTGCTTGGCAGGCGGGCTCACCCCGATCTTCATGAACTTTCTCTTGTGGGGCTTTTTGAGCTCCAGGAGGGCGTAGTCATAATCCATGCCGATGTCGTTGGCGTTGCCCTTGATCCAACCCTTGGGGACGTGGGTGCGTTTCACCCGGATCCACTGGAATTTCATCTTCTCAGGCAGGGCTGAGCGTGAGTTGTTGGCGCCTTGACCACCGTCTTTGAACTTGGGCTTCAGGAAGCCCACCCGGAGCTTCTGGGTTCCTTTCACGTAGGTCTTGCCGTCGTGGATGCAGTGGGCGGCTGTGAGCACGTGCTTCTCGGCCACCAGTGTGCCGGTGCAGCCCGTGGATAACTTCACGGAGGTCGAGAAGGGGTAGTTGAGCAGGAAATCCTTCCCAAAGATGCTGAACCTGCTGTCGTAGCCGTAAATCTGACGCTTCCTCCTAGACTTCCCGGAAGACTGCCCCTCGTGGCTTCTGAGGACGTAGATGCCCACCTGCGTCTCGGTGCGGCTGCCGTTGGCATAGAGGGTCTCGTAGGACAGGTACTGCTTGGCTTCTTCGTAAGTGGGCAGCGGGGTTCCCTTATGACACTGGGGTCCACACGAGGAGGACACTTCCAGCTTGGCTTCAGCCCCAAAGTCTGGCTTGGCCAAGTTGAAGGTGGACTGGGGCAGGACCACGGGGAGGCGGTAGGCCGGCCAGGTGGGCTTCCAGTGGGTGCTGTAGGGGCTCACCTGCCCAAAAGCGCAGAGGAGGAGGAGGAAGATGGGGCACCCTGGAGTCCCCGCCATGCTGAGCACCACCCTGCAGGAACAAAGACAAGCGGGTGAGGAGGGCAAGGGTCAGCAGAAGCCATCCAGGGGCATGCCTGGCATTGTGTGGAGCCGTGAAACTTCTTCAGGAATTGGGGTGTGCAGAGGAACGGTCTCACAACGCAAGGGCTTGAACTTGTTTCTTCCTGGGGCTGAATGCCCAATGTGAAACTGGGTATTTGTTCCCCTTGGTGTTTCAGAGGACCCTAAGGACGACCCGCGGAGGGTGGGTGCATGGGGCCATTAATTCCCAGATGAATTGCTTGACTGGCCCTGATACCCATGTAATTTTAGGCCATTCTTTGTGCTCAATTCTACACCTTCATCCTCTGCTACCCTCCTGGTCCCCCTGAACTTCTTTCCTTTCTTCCTCCCTTTTAATCTCATTACAGCCTGTACTTGGAAATGTTCAGAGTAACTTACTCCTCTTCAGGGTGAATTCAAATTACACAGTTTATTGAGTGATCAAGGCATCAAAAAGGGATGGCTCCACAGTGCCACACTTGATGGGACTCGGATCGCTTCTAAATGGTGAGTGATTCAGAAGAAGGCGTGGGACTTCTTTGTTTTGTTTTGAATTTAGAACAGTCATAACTATTATAAGTTTACTTCCAGAGTAGACGGGCCTCTAGCAAAGGAAACACTCCCTCCTCGCTTGGATTTTATTGTGTAAGACCAGGGTGTTGGGCTTCCCTGGTGACTCAGTTGGTAAAGAATTTGCCTGCAATGCAGGAGACCCAGGTTCAATCCCTGGGTCAGGAAGATCCCTTGGAGAATGAAATGGCTACCTACTCCAGGATTCTTGTCTGGGGAATCCCTTGGACAGAGGAGCCTGGAAGGCTACAGTCCACAGAGTCGCAAAGAGTGGGAGGTATCAGGGTCTTTGTCAAAGACTGAAAGCTTTAAATTTGCATCAAATAACACATTGTGACTATTTCTGTCGGTTGCTTTTTCAGGTCTGTGCATTTGTGTTCCCAGCTAGTCTAAAGGCCTTGCGATTGGGCCTCTGCTAGCATTCCACAAAGGTTTATTCATGGAAGAGAAAAGGAATGAATGAATGGACGTCAGTGTGGCTCAAAAAACACGTTTTTTGAATGCTGCACGATGAGTGCCAATGACAGACGTGGATGATGTGGTGGTTCAGAGAAAGGCATGACATCCCGTGGTGGGGAGAAGAACAAGGGAGGCATTCCAAGGGAGGTGATGCTTGGGACGGGTGATAAAGCTGAACAGAAATAAGCTAAAAGAAACTGAAGGGGACACTTAGAGAAAGGGAGCAAGGATACGGAGACAGGAAGCAGTATAAGTCACTTTAGGAATTACCCTTAGCTCAGCAAGGGGGCTTCCCTGGTGGCTCAGATGGTAAAGAATCCGCCTGCAATGTGGGAGACCCAGGTTCCATCCCTGGGTCAGGAAGATCCCCTGGAGAAGGGCATGGCAGCTCACTCTAGTCTTCTTGCCTGGAGAGTCCCCTGGGCAGAGGGGCCTGGCGAGCTACATACAGTCCAGGGGGGTCACAGAGCTGGACACAACTAAGCGACTTGGCTCTGACTGGCTCAGAATCTTCTGTTCAAGAGAAGCTGACTTAGCAGGTAGGTTAATTCATTCACAAGCAAGGATCCCAAAACAAGGACAAGGAGGGCTTAGGTCTTCTTAAGAGGCAAGTGCAACCTAGTTGGAGTGAGAGTCCGGAAGAAACTGTTTTCCTATTCTCAGGCTTCCTCTTTGAGAATATACACCTGCGAGCAACTTTTGGGTGACTTTTGCTTTCTTACATAAAACTGGAAAACTGGAGGAGTCATGTGCTTCCCACAGGGCTGCCTCCTGGACCCCTACACACTACTCTCTCCTCTCTTTGACTATAACACGGAGGACATTAAAGCATGCTAACACTGAGCAACACAAGCCTTAAGCCAAGTTTACTTAGGCTTATCTCAAGGAAGAAAACACAGAGGTCCAGCTGTCAAGTATTCCCATTTTCAAAATAAGATTGCTGGGGAAGAGAAAGGAGGAGATGAGACAGTATGATCTTCTGTGTTATCATAAGCTGTCGACATTTTCCAGGGGCAGGAAGAACATGACAGTTAAAATACGCTCATATTATCAACCGGAATATGCATTTTCAAATCCCAGATCTGAGGCGTATATGTTAACTGGACCCTAGGAGTACCGGATGCAAGTTACTTACTGCAGCAGGATGGTTCCAGTGGCACAAGCCTTTAGCGCTTCATCCAAACCCTGAAACCGTCCACTGGCAGGGGTGTCAGGGAAGACAATAGCAGGAAAAGAGTCTGAAACTACTTCAGATGAACCTTTAAAAATCCATCCAGGAAGCTCGTCTTAATGAATTAACCCCCTCTCAGGCAAAATTGATCCCAATTTCACCTTTCCAAGAGCTTTGCCTGAGTAGTAAACCCCTGTTTAAAAAATACTTTCGGACTTCCCTGGTGGCCCGATGGTTAAGAATCTGCCTGCCAATGCAGGGGATGTGGGTTTCATCCCTGGTCAAGGAAGACTCCACAAGGCGAGAGGCTAAGCCCCTAAGCCACGACTATTGAGCCTGTGCTCTAAGGGCCCGCAAGCCGCCAACCACTGAAGCCCGAGCACCGAGAGCCTACGCTCATCAACAGGAGAAGCACCGCAGTGAGAGTCTAGTGCTGGAGGAGACTCCCTGGCCCGCAAGGAGATCCAGCCAGTCCATCCTAAAGGAGATCAGTCCTGGGTGTTCATTGGAAGGACTGATGCTGAAGCTGAAACTCCAATACTTTGGCCACCTGATGTGATGAGTCGACTCATAGGGAAAGACTCTGATGCTGGGAAAGATTGAGGGCAGGAGGAGAAGGGGATGACAGAGGATGAGATGGCTGGATGGCATCATCGACTTGATGGACATGAATCTGAGTGAACTCCGGGAGTTGGTGATGGACAGGGAGGCCTGGCGTGCTGCAGTCCATGGGGTCGAAAAGAGTCCGGCACGACTGAGCAACTGAACAACCACAACAACAAGGAGAGGTCAGCCATATGCAAATTAAACTGCTGAACCGACAGCGCTGTGTAAAGCTCTAATTCCTTAAAAATAAGCTTTTCAGTTACCTCAAAAGACTAAATCTATGAGTTTGAAATATCAGTTACAAGTTCCCTATACGATTTCAACTCTATTCATTTGTTCGTGTGGTGAGACCTTATTCTGAGAATTTTTTATATCTTCATTAAAGTTTCTATGTAACACTGAAAGCTACATATATTTTATTATTTTATTCTATTTTGCTCCATTTCATTTTTTTGGCCACGCGGCAAGTGAGATCTTAGTTCCCTGACCAGGGATTGAACCTGTGCCCCCACATTGAAAGCATGAACTCTTAACCACTGGACAGCCAGGGAAGTCCCCACCCAACTATATGTTAAAAGAAACTGTGATTCAGATTTAAAAATTAATGCAGGTCAAATTATTCCAAATTGATTTGGTTTTGAAATACCTGATCAGAAGCTGGAAGATAAAGTGATATGTTCTCAGGTCCCCCCTGGGTTTAAACTGACAACGGTATTAAAGTTACAAGCTTCATAAGTTGCTTACTCTCTTACCAAATGTATGTTTAGGATGGTTTAGAAATTGTTTTGAACAATGATCTCTTAGTCTTCTAGGTCTGGTTTTTCCAGGAGCCTTTCCCCTTCCCCAGGAACTTTTACTCAAAGAATTGTGGAAGGTGGAGGTACAAGGGGAAACGAAAAGGAAAATTTATCATGCTAGTCTCTAGCCTGTCTGGATGACAAGATTCCCCTTATCTGTTTGCAAAGGAAACCAAGGCCTCCAGCAGAGGGCGGCTTTCAAGAATGAGTGGAGGATGGCTAGGTGAGAAACCTCTTAGAAAAGTTCCCAGAGGGGGTGAGTGAGGATGTGTGTGCACAGTGGTGTTGGGGGACAGACAACAAGCTACTTCCACTCAGGGCCTTTCCTAAGGCATTCACACCTTGCCCTGACTCCTCCCCTATTAATAAAACACTTTAAAATTAGCTTGGTGATTTTGCATTAATTTCTCCATTCACCTGATACTGGAATAATTCCCCAGGAGACAATTATTGTTTCCATTTTTATAAACTCTAGGTAAACCTTCACTACGCCCATTTCATTTATTTAAACATAAACACTCTAAGATGAACACATTCATAATCTCACTACTGGAAAGGTAACTCATGGGTACATAATTTTTAATTCTCTCCTGCCTTTACCAATGGCTCACTTTATCCTCGTAGAACTGTCTGGAAAACTCACACCTTAGAAAAGAATGAAGATTTCCAAATCTTATCCTTGTATCTAACTCTCGATGAGGAAGATTCAGGTCTATAACATTTCATTTCTAGGACTAAGCCTTTACTGGATAAGGAGTCCTTTGATACAGAATTATCTTTGAACGTTCCCAACTGAGTATTTCCATGCATCACTTGACCTAAATGACAAAGCAGAACGGAAAATGAAGGTAAGCAAATATTTTCTGGCTGTGCTTAGTAATATGGAAACAGTATTCCTTTTCCAGCTCTGTATATCTGACTCTCAAGAGGGTTACACTTTCCATGTTCCATCATTCACCATGAGCCACTGTCCTGCTATCCACTGTCTTAAAATATTTATATGTTATGAAGATGCTGCCACTTGGTAAGTGCACGGATAACCTCACAGGGCGGGGACGCTGCTCGCTGCTCATGATCAGCTGTGCACACCACAGTGCTGCCTGGAGGCTGTGGGCAGAGACGCTCTCCCAGTTCTGCACCTCGAAAACTGCAGCAACACGCATCTCCTGCAGAGGGCAAATGTTCGGGAACTGTGATATAACTTCTACAGCAAACAAGTGTTGGCAGGGAAGATCTAATCCTCAGGGTATAAGTTCTCTGTTGTACAACATCTGAATTCCTGGGACCACTATAAACAGTAATGACAGAAAGAAAGAGCAGGCAAGTTTGTGAGGATAAAAGCTCTGGATGACATTCGGAAGGATGGTGGAGGGTTTTTTCTGTGGCCAGGGATACTGAACAGTAAAACCATGCTAATTCCTAAAGCAAATAGCTAAAAATGAACAAAGCTCTGGTAACACTCCGCAGCCAGGCACGCTCTCGTTTTCCTGAGGCACTGAACCTGTTAAAGGGAAACAAACCTAATCACATAATGGTTTAAGAATTACAGTCTTGTACAGGAAAGAAATGCAGGGTATTTACAAGCCCAGCCACCTTAAACATCATCTTGTGGTCAAACGACGTTTAACTTCGTCTCTATCAGATTTCAGGCAAAATGAACCACCCCAGTGAGCCTGGGACAAACCTGGCAGCAGAATAAGAATAGTAGAAAATGGTCAATGGTAAGACCCTGAGAAAAGAATTCCCTAGGGTCAGGGAGAGTTATGCATGAATAATGGCCAGTGGATTCAGTCCTAAGGGAGCTATGAGAAAAGATGTTCAGGAGAACCTGAGACTCTTAAACACTGCAGACAGGGGCCGGTAATGTTCTCAGGCCCGCTAATGGGAACTTTGGCACTTATACTACAGACAGAAGAATGCACCCACATTCACTATCTACCTGAATAAGTTGTCACTGTTACAAAAATGAGGTCCATATTAATTACCTTGGAAAAATGCTTCCGTTCCAGTTCAGGCGTGGGAAAGCATGACAAGTTATCACCTGACTTTATTTAAGTGGGAAAAATACAGGTGAAACAACTTATTCAAATGCAGATGGTGTGCATATGATCACAAACGCTTTCACAAGTACATATAGTGGCTTTTGTGGCAGTTTCTGCTTCTCCACTCTACCTCCAATCCACCCCTGTCTAACAGACCTCTTGAGAGGTGCACGTATAAAGTCTATTTTAAATGCTCTATGCACAAGTATGATTCTGAAACAAGTGTAGTAAATAGCTTGGTATTAATTTGGCTTTCAGCTTTTGGCCACAGCTGCCTTCAAACCACAAATTCAACTCTTTATCACAGGGCCTCCTCGAAACGATACTGACACTGGCCGATCTGCGCCAATCCTTCGCGGATCTCCTCCTAAGGAGCCGCACAGGGACCACTCAAGTTCAGTTCCAGGAACTAACAGAAGGCAGCCCTAGCCAACAGGGATCCCGAACAACCAGGAGCTTTCCACCAGCTAGGCGCTATTTCTGAAGTCTCACGGGTGTCACCCAAAAGGCAATAAAACAAACAGGATTTTTATCAGCTGCTTTCTCATGAGATGTTTGAAAGCAAGCCGAATTTGTATTCCGAAGAGGAGTGGGAGTTATCCTTCATCTAAATTATTCTTCTCGCTCTTGTGAAATATTTTTAAAAACTTCTTTCAGCTTTTATTTAAAAATGAACCCACGAAGAATGTCCACACGCTGAAGAGGAAAGATTTGCTTCCAAGAACTGTTGCTAGTTCACACAGCGGTTCCTAGCGCAGCGCACGGCCATCAGTCACAGCGCCAGAGAAGAGGGCCTTTTCTCCGACCTGTTTGCTGCCCTCTCCTTGCTTGCCAAGGTGTGTTCACAGTTACATGCCCAGGGTAAAAAATTAACTTGCAGACCTTGCTGGAATTGCAGACCTTGCTGCAAAACTCAAGGGAAAAAGTAAGTGTGTGTGTGTGTGTGTGTGTGTGTGTGTGTGTGTGTGTGTGTGCGCGCGCGAGCATGCCCAGAGCAGGCTTCTTTTCTATTCCCACCCAGCATCCGAGATGGTAGCTGCGAAAACTTGCTTTTCCCCACTCCATCCGCGGGTGACACCGTGGAAATCCAAACGCCCTGCGGGTCTCGAGTCTCCGTGGAGCTCCCGCAGGCCGCGGGTCCCAGCCCTCGAGCCCCGAGGGTGGCCGAAGCGAGGTCTCCGGGGCCCCCGCAGCCCGCAGTGCCCCTGCCTTGAGCGCAGAGGCCCTCCCTTTGTCCGGTGCCCCCCGCCCCGGGCCGGCGCCCCTCGCCCGCGCCCGCACTCACCCGCGCCGGGTGGCCCGCCGGGCCCCGGCTCGCCGCGCCGCTCAGACAGGTGTGGGCGCCGGGAGGGCGCGCGCAGCTCCCATGCCGGCTCTGCGGCGCGACCAAGTGCGAGCGGGGCGGGCGGGCCGGGGAGCCCGGCCGGCGGCCGACGGGTCCGCCCCCTGCGCGTCCCAAGCCGGCCGCCCCGCCTCCGGCCTCGGGGACGCCGCGCCCCCGCCGCCCGCGGCCCGCCCCCCGCCCGCGGCCCCGCCCCTGCCGCCCCCGAGGCCCCGCCCCTGCCGCCCCCGCGGCCCCGCCCCTGTCGCCCCCGCGGCCAGAGGCTGGCTCGGGGCTGCAGGACGGCGGCGCGCGGCTCAGCGCAGGTGGCCCCCGGCGCTCCCCTGTCCCGGCTTCGCCGCGCTTGCCCGCGCCGGCTCCCGGGGAGCCCCCTGCCGGAGCAAGCCCGAGGCCTTTGCTGCCGGCCCGCCGCCTCCTGCTCGGAAAAACCAGCCCCCTCAAAGTCGACAGCCTAGCGCCGGGGCTCTGGGCCACACCTGGTGTGCGCAGAACCCCTCCGCGAGTTTGCAGAGTTGGAAGCAAATCCTGTGCGCTCCTCACCCCACATGCACTTTTGAGAGTTTTCAGAGTCTTTAGGTGATGCCCGAGCTCCTTCCCGCTTCACCCAGCCTCTGGGGACCCCCCCAGGGGCGGAAACCTGCCTCCCGGTGGCAGGACCGCCCAGGCTTTGCATCCCCTCCGGCTGCACCCAGAGCGGGGCCCCGGGCCCGGAGCGCGGCTGGGGCGAGGCAGCTTCGAGGGACCGGCTGGTTGGGGAGCCCACCGGCCTCGACTCTTTATCGGGGCGCCAGCGGGTGGAGCCACCTCCTCGCCCAGTGGGTCAGCTTCCCTGAGTCACTGCAAGGGACCCACGGTTCAGCTGGAGAAAGTACTGATTACCCCTCTGACAGGTAAGGCCCAGGAGGAGGGTTTTCTCAGTTGAATGACTTGCCCCAATGCACTAAGGTCACGTTTTTTTCTTCTATGAAGCCATTTAGCCTGCCTTTCCTTTCTCCCACCCATGTGTTAGTTCCTCAGTCATGCCAGACTCTTTGCGACCCCATGGACTGTAGACCCCCAGGCACCTCTGTCCATGGGATTCTCCAGGCAAGAATACTGGAGTGGGTTGCCATGCCCTCCTCCAGGGGATCTTCCTGACCCAAGGATCGAACCCTCATCTCCTGTGTCTCCTGCATTGCAGGCGGATTCTTTACCGTCTGAGCCACCAGAGAAAGAATTTCTCCCACCAAAGCCTGCTGTCAAAAAGAGAGGGGTCTCACAGGCTATTTCACACCAGTGTGTTAATGACAGACCCAGGGTGCTCGCATTTGTCACTGATGTGCTTGTCACTGTTGGTGATTCTAAAACCTGAGGGCACTGTGTTAAAGGCAAAAGTATCTTCAGCCTCCGCAGGCTTGGCTTAAATTATTTTCTTTCAAAATGTTGCATTGCTAGCTATAAATATAAAACCAGATATAAACTTGTGTTATAGCTTTTGAACAAGCCAGGAATAAAGCAAAAATAAATTTGTACATCAAATATAAAGTCCTTCTCCCAGAACTATAAAATTTAAATTACTGATGTTTACTCAATAGAACTCGCCTGCCAACTCAGGAGGCATAAGAGACTCTGGATTGGATCCCTGGGTCAGGGAGATCCCCTGAGGATGGTGTGGCAACCCACCCCAGGATTCTTGCCTGGAAAATCCCCTAGACAGAGGAGACTGGTGGGCTGCAGTCCATAGGGTGGCAAAGAGCCGGACAGATGGGAGTGACTTAGCACGCCTGCACGCAGCTGCTGCACGCGTCGTGTATCTTTGGCCCGGAAGTGAGTACGTCCGGGTTCTGGTGGCTCTACCAGTCTTATGGTGTGGCCAGTGCCCTGTACTGAGTCACTTTTCTCACCTCTTTCCTCCCTTCCAGCTACGTCCCTTCTGTTCACACCCTGTGTCATTGTAATAGTTGACTTTCACTTGAGTTGCATGTATCATTCGAGATTAACTTCGTGCTGTCCCTTTCTTATTAGTGTAATGAGGAGGGTGGTGACTGCTGGTGTCAAGGCAGAGCTCACAGAGGCACTGAGATCACAAGGCAGTCCTTGGTATCAGGCGGTTATCCCAGTGACCCAGAATGTGTTTATGTTCATTTTTAAAAATCATAACTATGAAAAAATTAAATTATGGGTCTCCAAGGGTCTATAGCTCCCAACTAGAGAAACACTGTTAACAGTCAAACACCTCACTTAGTAGAAGAACCAGGGAAGGAATTAGAAGGAGAAAAAGCGGGAAGAGACTTACAAAGCACCTATCAATGCAAGGCACTGTGAGCAGTCCCAGGGAAACTCAAACTGGGGCTCTGTGATATCCAGAGGGGCGGGGTGGGGTGGGAGGTGGGAGGGAGGCTCAAGAGGGAGTGGACCTATGTATACCTGTGGCTGATCCATGTTGATGTATGGCAGAAACCAACACAACATTGTAATCATCCTTCAATTAAAAATAAATAAATTAAAAAATATTTTTTTTAAAGAGATGGCCACAGGAAGGCAATCCAGGAACGTAATTAAGAGCATGCCAGTAACATTCAACTATATGAGTACTAGTTCAGGGTCTGCCACTTACCGGTTGTGTAGCTTTTGTAACTTTTCTGCACCTCAGTTTCCTCTTCTGTAAAATGGTGACTACCTCATAGTATTGTTTGAAGGGCTGAATCAGTTGAAACACAGGAAGGCTTAGCACGTGGCCTGACACATAGTAAACCCTTCATGAATGTTAGCTCTTGTTGTATCTGTTATGCACAGAGACAATGCCTTCACTCTGCTTTGGAGCACTGTACTTTAGGACCACCTCAGCTGAATTTGATATTCACTGCCCATTTGCTTTGACAGTTAAATATATATATATGTATGTATGTGTATATATATAGATAGATACTTGGCTGGCCAGGCTTCAGTTGCAGCACACAGTAACTTTGCTCTTCGTTGTGGCATGATGGACCTTTAGTTGAGACATGTGAGCTCTTAGTTATGACATGTGGGGTCTAGTTCCCTGACCAGGGATCGAACCCAGGCCTCCTTCACTGGGAGTGTGGAGTCTTAGCTACTGGACCACCAGGGAAATCCCTGTCCTGGCAGTTTTTGAAATTCCATTGTCACCAGTTTGGGGAGGTAGCATCTTAGAGAACAGGGTAATTTCCCCATCATTCTGAGAGGGAAACTGAGGCACAGAAGGACCCGAGAGCACCTCCCTCTCCTGTCTCCTCTCCCAGAACCAGCCTCAGGCCTCCTGCCCTGCCCAGACAGGACTCACCATGTTTTTGTTTGCACAAGCTCCACCCCCTTCTCTTGCTTCCAGGAGCTGTCGGTAGTAAAACGGGAGGATGCTACCAGGCCCTAAGGTCGTTGCTGTGATTGCCACATGGACCGCAGCAAAAGCAGAGCTGCAGAGGACTTTGATTCAAAGAGAAATGCCCTGTGTAGCAGGTGTCCTCATGCCAAACCTAGATATTTGTTTTTATATTTGCCCAACTCCCGATATGAACAAAAAAATACCACCAGAAAATCCAAAACCCACATTGTTTAAGAACTCAGTTCAACTCCATAATCATAATTCTCAAATACTTTTCATGAGTATGGCTGCTGCTGCTGCTGCTGCTGCTGCTGCTGCATCGCTTCAGTCATGTCCGACTCTGTGCGACCCCATAGACGGCAGCCCAACAGGTTCCCCCGTCCCTGGGATTCTCCAGGCAAGAACACTGGAGTGGGTTGCCATTTCCTTCTCCAATGCATGAAATTGAAAAGTGAAAGTGAAGTTGCTCAGTCGTGTGCGACTCTTTGCGACCCCATGGACTGCAGCCTACCAGGCTCCTCCGTCCATGGGATTTTCCAGGCAAGAGTACACAGCTGAGTTGTTAAAAATGCATTCAGGAAAAGGCCCACACACTTAGCGAGTGCCCAGTCTGTATAAGGTGACTGTATGGGGGCTGTGATAAGAGAGTTGCCGTTGAGTTGCTAAGTGGTGTCCAGCTCTTTTGTGACCCCATGGACTGTTAGCCCTCCAGGCTTCTCTGTCCAGGGGATTTCTCAGGCAAGAATACTGAAGTGGGTTGCCATTTCCTTCTCTGGGGGATCTTCCCAACCTAAGGATCGAACTCGCATCTCTTGCATCTCCTGCACTGGCAGGCAGATTCTTTACCACTGAGCCACCTGGGAATAGAGGTAGGGAGGGAGAAAGCAAATATCCCTCATCTCAAGGAACTGATGCTTTGGATATAACCAAAACAAAATCAAACGCAGGAGAAAGTGAGATACAGGCTGGATCAGACTACAGCTACAGAGCATGGAAGAGGGAATTGTTAATTCCCAATCTGGCAGGTGCTGAAGTCTCCCAAGAAGTGGTAGAATTTGTACTGAAGCTCAGAGGATGAAGCCCTAGCAGAACGTCAGCACACATGGCGTTGGGTTCCTCTACTGCACAACAGTGGGAGAGTGAAGAGGGCAGAGCTAGGCCTAGATTGTGCTAATTGTAGCTATGTTTACTCAGTGCATACTGGGTAGCAAACTTCATACTTGTTAATTCAAGAAAACTGAAAAAGAGGAACTGTGGTTATCTTCACTTCCCAGGCAGGGAGACTGAGATTCAGGGGGGTCGAATGGGATACCAGTGTGTACCATTCAATAACACAGTTGTGACTTCTGCCCCGTCTGCTGCACTCTGTCAGCAGTTTCTGCCGTGTTGTACTGCTTCCCAGACCGGCATTTTCTCGTCCTTACAATAAGGAGGTTGATGAGTGACTGCCATCACTCCAACTCAAAACATCCTTTTGATTCTGTCTTGCTTTTGTTCCAGGCTTGCAGTCACTTAGTAATGCCCTGTTAAATGGCCTCCGTGCAGGAGACAAGATGGGACTGAAAGATATTTGGAAACCTAGGGTGGTGGGGAGGGGAGAGACCCCACACCAACTCTGTAGTCGGTTTCAATGCTCAGTTTTTAAAAAAGAAGTGTAATCGGTTTACAGTGTTGTGTTCATTTCAGGTGTGCGGTAAAGTGATTCAGTTATACACACGTATATATTCTTTTTCAGATTGTTTTTCATTATAGGTTATTACAAGATACTGAGCGTAGATACCTGTGCAGGAGGGCCTTGCTGTTAACTATTTCATATGTGTGTGTGTGTTGGTCACTCAGGCATGTCTGACTCTCTGCGATTCCATGGACTGTAGCCCACCAGGCTCATCTGTCCATGGGATTCTCCAGGCAAGAATACTGGAATGGGTTGCCATTCCCTTCTCCAGGGGATCTTCCCCACCCAGGGATTGAACCCTGGTCTCCAGCACTGCAGGTGGATTCTTTAACCTCTGAGCCACCAGGGAAACCCCACTTTATATATAGTGATGTGTATTTGTTAATCCCAAACTCCTAATATATCATTCCTCTTAGTGCTTATTTTTTACAAGACTGTGACTCACACGCAGCTTCAAAAATTTGCCAGTTTAAAAGGTGTCCATGAGAATTATTTCTAAGGAGATAAACTTACACATTTTAAAATCATTTCCATCTGTTTCCTTATATCTGTGGTGATATTACGGATCCAGGAGTTTATTCCGTAAGTGGAGGTTTCTAGCTTTGTGTAGTGAGTGAAAAGAGAAATGGAGTGAGAGATAGCGCAGAGGGTTGGGAGGGAAGCTTGTATTCTCAACCTGTCTGGGTGCGTGTGGGTACATCATCTCACTTAGCCTGGATGTCTCATCTGTAGAGAGTCTAGAGGACCCACTGTTACGGTCTCTGAGTCTACAGCATTGTGATCTTATGCGAGAATGACCCACATCTGTATCCTCGGGCACCCCCAGCATGTGGTCCTGGGAGAGCAAAGGAGGTGGAACTCTGGAGTCAGCCTGGCTTGGGCTCAATTTAGAGTTCCTTTAGTTGCTGGGCGATAGGGGGCAAGTGATGTGACTTCTGTGCTTTGCTTTTCTGTTCTGCACAGTGGGGCTTATTTCAGGCTGTAGTCAGGACTCAGAGGAATAATCAGTACAAAGCACACAGCACCGGGCTAGCGTAAAATAAATTCTGAATTGATGTTACCTATTGTTATTACTACCACTGCAAATGCTTAATGTTTCAAACTTGTTGAAGGAGTTGAATGAATCAATTGAAGTGTTAAAAAGTTTTTTCCAGGCTTTCCAAGAATAAACCATCTCAGGACTTTTGTTCAACCCTAAGTCTTTTATCATAGGTTTGGTTTGTAGGCAGCGAAGAGTTTCCCGGTCCAGTCATCCTAGTCCAGTCATCCCTTAGTATCTGTAGAGAGAGGGTTGGTTCCAGGACCCCTGCAGATACCAAAGTCCAAGGATGCTCAAGTTCCTTATATAAAATGGCATAGTCTTTGCGTATAACCTATGAAATCTGCCAATACTTTCGATCGTCTCTGAGCGCGCATGCTCAGTTGCTTCAGCCGTCTGACTCTTTGTGACCCTGTGGACTGTAGCCAGGATCCTCCCGACCCAGGGGTGGAAACTGCTTCTCCTGCTTCTCTTGCATTGCACGTGGATTCTTTACCTACTGAACCGCCAGGGAAGCCCAGGTTACTTACGATACCTAATATAATGTAAATGCTATGCACACAGTTGCTGATATATGGCCAATTCAAGTTTTGCTTCATGGAACTTTCTGGATTTTTTTCAAAATTTTTGGATCCATGGTTAGTTGAATTTGTGGAACCCATGATACAGAAGGCTAACAGTACTGAATTTGGGAAGAGTTACAAGTTCAGATGGGAGCCAGGGTTCTAGTCTTTTTGTCTCCCCTGCCAGTCTCCCCATATGGCACCATCAGTTCATTTATTCAACCAGCATCTTCAACATGAATATTGTTAGGTCTATAAATCTGTCAGTGTTTTAAGGGCAAAGCCAGATTTTTCTCCCATGAAGACTGGATTTAAAATCTTTACGATAAAAAATAAAACCACAACTAGTTCCCATAATTTAAAAAAATGATAACAAAAAGAACCACTACAAATAATCTTTACAGCACTTAATAAAGTAAATGTACTCGTATAGCACTTAAAACTTTAAAAATTCCTGTTTCTGTTAAAAGTATCAATTGTTGTCATTGTTATTGTTCAGTCACTAAGTCATGTCTGACTTTGCAGCCCCATGGACTGCAGCACACCAGGCTTCCCTCTCCTTCACTATCTCCCAGAGTTTGCTTACACTCATGTCCATTGAGTCACTTACTCATTTTAAGTATTAATACTTGGAAATATAAGTAATCAGTATACTATGAATATAAATATGTGGAAGTATAATGTATAAAGCCTTCAAATATAAAGTAGTTGTAGAGCTAAATTGTCACATTGGTACATATGGTAGCATAAAAAGAAAAGAAAAAAAAAGCTGCACAGCAAAGGAAAGCTTTACTCTAATCCTACTTAAAAGAATATAGCAATTTAAAATTATTAGAAAGAAAAACAGGCTTTGGCACCAGCAATTTCCTGTATAATGTGAGCACTATTGGAAACTGAAAAATTAGAAACATTTTGAAATAACTGTGTGTTTCTCATTTTCTCTGGTGAAATTCAGAAAGTCTCTGGAGGCCAGTGCTGGGCTTCTCTGATGTACTCTAACTTGTATACTGGATCTCATGAGCAAGAACAAAAGAGAAAAAGTGGTTTTTTTTCTTCCTTTAACTCAAGCAGAAGCAGCAGAGCGGCTGGCCTTGAAATAGACTCAAACAGCTTTTTGATATTCTCTTTTCAATGGGAGTCTTATTAAAATTTCTTTCAAATCTCGATAGCTTTACAAGGCCTTTTTGGAAAATCCTTTTGTTCTCAACTCATGTTTGTATTTCAACTTAACGTTCGTATTTATCCATGAATATTGGATTCTTTCTTTTTCTGTCTTATAAGGAGTAATCTTTTATGCAGTTAAGTGTGGGGACTGGATACTCAAATTCAGTGTCTTTTTCTGAGGTTTCTCCTCCTTCCTGGCAAATTCTACTCATCTTTTAAGCTCAAATATCAACTCTTCTCTGAAGGCTTCTAAACCCTTCATTGCTAGAATTGTAAATTCATACTCTGTGTCTTCAGAGAATTGTACTGAAATTATATCTTACATTGTAACTATATATTTACATGTTCAACCTCAAGCGGTCCAGAGTGTCTCGTGAGTGGGACCACTGTCTTGTTCTTCTAGACCCTACGATTTTCCTCTGTCTTCTAAGAGAGCCTGGCTCAGGATAAAGGCTCAATGAATTTTTACTTAATAAAATGATTGAATGAATGAATAAGTAAAATTCTAATTGGCTTAAAATATAATGTCTGAAATAATTTAGTTTGCCATCGCAGCCATTAGGAGCAAGGCATACTGTATGTGAAATTTTAACCACTGGGGCTCTAATATTTTCCAGGATGTAAATCCAAATTTCTGTTTGATGCCCATTCACCGTTCTTTCCTTTCGGGTTACTTAAGATAACAAACTCAATTTCTGCTTGGTGTGCTGGTTACATTTCAGTACTCATGCTATGGCTACGTGTTGGTCTTCTTAGGCATCATCTGTCTAAGACTTGGGACTGTCCCACTGACTTTCTGCAGAACCCTTTGTGTTGTGTTCTGAATCACATCGGATGCCCTCAGGACTGTGGAGTCTGCTTCTCAAACGCTTATTTCCTCCCATATTCTGGAAGATGTTACTAGACATGGGGGAAAAAAGTACTCAACTTACACATATTAGCATTTCAAATGTTCTGAGAAGTCCTGAGTGAAGAAATCTGCTTAAGCTCATTTATCTCTACCCCATCTTATTAGACCGTAGACTCTTTTCTTCAATATGGTAGTAACATGTCGTAGAACAGTGGGGTTCTGTAGGATGCGGTTTGAGAAAAACCATCCATAAGCTTACCCCACTTCTAAGAGCAAACCATTTCTGTTCTTGATACGTGGTTTGTGCTTTTTTTGCATCATCACTTTTACTTATATTTGAAACTCTTTCCTTCATATCCACTTGTCTCAATTCTAATTTTTTTTAAAATTGGAGTATAGCTGGTTTACAATATTGTGTTCGTTTTAGGTGTACAGCTTAGTGATTCGGAATTTTTACAAATTATACTCCACTATAGACTAAACAAGATGATGGGTGTAACCCCTGTGCTACCCAGTAAATCCTCACTGCTTATCGATTTTATGTACAGTAGTTTGTATCTGTTAGTCCCGTACCTCTCATTTGTCCCTCCCCCCTCCTTCTCCTTTGGTAACCACTAGTTTGCTTTCTAAGCCCACCTCTATACATTTCTAAAAGGCCTAACACTATGTCACATCCTCTACAAAGCATTTTTTTAAATTGGCCTTTGATGTCCCAGAACAATTTCTACCCCATTTTATTTGTTTCATTTTCAGTTTGCCTCTCCTCTCCCCTGCCCCTGCTGAATCTCTGGCCTGCGTGTCTTAGGTTGGCTATATAGCTGCAGTCTTGACAGAGACCCGCCTTCCCCTTGCTTGGTTCAGATGAAGGAATTTTATGGGAGTGCCCACTTATGGCAGTGAGAACAGGGCGGAGGGAACAAGCCAGGACAGAGAGCACCCAGGCTCCAGCAGCAGGGGAAGCCGAGGCTGTTGTTGGGACCAAGGGGGAGAAGACCGCAGCAGAACCTAGTTGCATGCATGCGCCCAGGAGCCCTGTGTCAATGGGATGGCAGCTGCAAGCACTGCGGGAATCTGGTTCCCAGGAGGAAGGGAATGAGCGGGAGAGGAACACCCTGACCTCCTCTGTTCCCACCCTGATCTCTGGAGCTGCCAAAGTCAGCTCACAAGGGAACTGACTGTGCTGTCTGCAAGGCTTAACCTCCTGGGTACAGGGCAGGGCACCAAAGGGTGGAGAATTGCTGGGAGACTGACAGAGAACCCCGGGTGGCACAATAGTAGGGAGTTTGCCTGCCATGCAGGAGAAGCAGGTGATGCAGTTTCCATCCTTGGGTTGGGAAAATCCCCTGGAGTAGGAAATGGCAACCCACTCCAGTCTTGGTGCCTGGGTAATCTGATGGACAGAGGAGCCAGGAGGGCGACCGTCCATGGGGTTGAAAAGAGTTGGACACAACTGAGCACACACAAATAAAGACAGAATAGCCAGAACCCTGGGAGAGCCTAGTTTCCTCATTTGCAAAATAGGGTAGTGACAGTACCCTCCTGCCAGGGTTATAATGAGGATTAATCTAGGAGTTGCATCAAAATACTTCTTAGCATATGTGGTGCCTGATTTTCTACTCATTAGCTACGGCTTGTTCTTATTTACAATAACAGCTCTTTGGATAGCTCCTGGGGTGTAAAAGCTAATTGAGGAAGGTATCGTGTGTTGGTTTATTTTGAAGCCCTTGCACATCCAGCCCCAAACACTGTTGTAGCAAAGCCCAAAATAGATGGCCTTTTGTAGGCAATGGGGAGCCCTTTTGAACAGGGAAGACTGGCTGTTTGGGCTGACATCATCAGCCAGTGTGACCTCGAGAACAGACACCAGTGAGCTAAATTTGAGACTTGTTTTTAGTTTTCAGCAGATTTCGTTGGTCACTGTGCAGACACAGTCCGAGGCCCCTAGTTTTCCTTCCGCTCGGGAGAGAGGAGACTTGCTGCAGAGCGGAGCCGCTCAGCAGGCCCAGCGCCCCATAGCCATCTCTGGGAGTGGCGGTGGTTTCTCGCATTGTGAAAGCCGAGTTAGGGTGGCCAGCCCTTAACAGAGGAGGGATTGTATCTACGGAAGCCATTCGCTTCCTGCTCTTTGAGACCAGTAACCTGCTTTATTTCAAACACAGGGTCACCTGGCTCCTGCTGCCTCTGGTACACAGATTAGGGAAACCACAAGCATGGCCATCCTTGTTCTTTTCCTTTCAAAGCCTGCGGCATGCCGTGGAAAGCCAACTGGCTCTCCACCTGATATCGGGAAAGTCCTCGCATAGGCGCGGGGGTGGGGTGGGGTGGGACTTTCCCGCATGAAGGCAGGTGGATGTCGGGGCTGGGACTGCAGCCGGTGCTCTTGGAGGCAGGGCAGGTTCGGGGTGACAGCTCTGGGAGCCTGTCTCCCCGATGAAGCAGTGAAGGTCACGCTGGGAGGAATCTCCGGAATTGACACTGGCAGCTGGACTCCCTTCGAGGAGGAGTGACTTTATCCGGGTTTCCAGCAGACTAAAATTAGTGGGGAGAGCACTGAGCCCCTAGGTCTTGTGGGATCTGTAAGCAGCTGTTCACGTTATCGTCCTTGTCCTGGAAGAATCAAGGCATAAGCCAGAACTGGTAAGAATGGCTCTAGAGCCGTTCCACCTACCACCTCTGGCTGTCTTCGAGGTCCCAAGTATGCATCCTCTGGCTTTTCCCAGAGCACACGGATGCTTTATTTCTCTTTTACTCAAGGCTGACTGAGGCCCTGTTTGGACAACTGCCTGCAGCCACTTGACACATATGCAGTGGGTTCACTGCATCACCCAGGGGTGTGATAGGGAACAGAACAGTATGGGGTCACACGCTCAATAGAAATTAGCTCCTCCTTTAAAACTTTGCCATCCTCCAGCTGGATTTTGACACTCATCTTTTGCTCGTTATTCTCTTTTATAAAAATTTTAAGAAAGGTACAGCGTTTCCCAGTTGCTGCAATCAACAATATTAAGATCCTGGACATAGTCACATAGTAAATCACAAGAAACAGATTTGAAAGTTGTGTGTGTTAGTCGCTCAGTCGTGTCTGACTCTTTGAGACCCCATGGACTAGGGGTCCTCTGTTCATGGATTCTCCAGGCAAGAATACTGGAGTGGGTTGCAATTCCCTGCTCCAGGGCATCTTCCCAATCCAGGGATCAAACCCAGGTCTCCCGCATTGCAGGCAGATTCTTTACCATCTGAACTACCAGGGCAACTCCATTTCAAAGTTGACCTGTATTACGTATTATTCTTTATAATTCTGGCAAAAAAAAAAAAAAAAAGACAAAGCAAAATAAAAACAAAAAATTAGCTTCTCCTAGTAATGTGACAACATCCCAAGGTGACATGATATTTTTTTGTTTTAATGTTGAAATGAAGAATGTGGTTGGCTTCAAACCAGGAAGGCCCAGAATAGCCCAGTCCTGCACTTAACGATTATGATCTCATGGTTGTGTAAACAGCATCTTGGTAAAGTGAGGTTATCCAAACTATCTTCTCTTTTAGGACAAGAGATGGCAATATCTGTCTCTTTTTTTTTTTTTTTCCTCTATTTTTTTTAACAATGCAATAAAATTGAACTATTAAATCCTTAAAACCCTTTGTGCAGGAAAATTAAAAGCAAATAAATGACAAGTCTTTGATTTGTTAGACTACTCTTTGAAAGGTTGATTGCTGACTTCAAGGCAAATTCCAGTCCTGGTAGCAGCCCTCCAACCTCAGCTCCAGTTGTAATTTTATTATCAACACTTTCATCCCCTGCTCCATAATCCCAAAGCTTTAGGGAATTGAAGTTCATTCAAAGGTTGAGTATTCTTGATCTGAGCTTGTTAGGAATCACCCTTTGTATTTACTCTAAGACCGGCCTGACTAGAGTCAGGAGCATGAGTGAGCCAATAAAATGGTTTTGTATAAATTTATAGTTTTAGAAGTTTTTTCTTCTCGGTAAAAGTATTTATAGCATTGGTATAAAGTTCATCTTTACAATAATGTTATTTATTATCTACCAGGTATCAGGTACTTCCCACTACTTACTGCATTGGACTGAATAGCCCTGAGCAGTAGGTACACGTATTCCTGTTTTTACTGATAAGAATCCATGGCTCTAAATAGTTGAGTAAAATTCCCAATTTGAAGGGTTGGAGTGGGGATTCAACCACAGGACTCTCTACCCCAAATCCATGTATCATTAAGTTGCCCATATTGTTTCCGTTAGGATGACTTCACATGTTAGTAGTGGAAACCCCTGACTTAAGCCGGTTTAAATGACAACAAGGAAGTTGAGGACTGCACCTGTCAAGAAATGGAAGGATAGGGTGGTTTCAGATGAGGGGCACTGAAGCTCTGCAGTTACCATAAACAATTACATCCAGAAGGAAAGAAAAAGAAGAAGTTCTCTTCTTATCTCTCTCTCTTAGAAGCAGGACCATGATACTGCTCACCAGACCTCTCTTCATATCACAGTGGTGGGAATTCAATGGTCATAAGTCCTTTACTAAATCAGCCACTGGCAAGGGATGATGCTATCTATTAGCCTAAGGTAAGTAGCACAGGATAATCGGAAGGACTGGGGCCAGATGTCAGAAACCTTGGGTTTTAGTCCTGGTTCTGTCATCTACTTGGTTATAGAGACTTGCTAGTTGCTTAGCCTCTCTTAGACCTTACCTCTTCCTTGCTGGTAAACAGGGCTGATGGGTCTTGCCCTACTGATCTCACAGGGTTGTAAACCAGGAAGGGAGTAAAGTCTGTGGAAGTATTTTGTGAACTGTGACACATGACGTGAATGCATGTTATGGCTTCTGTTAACATGATTCAGAGTGAATGTCTGGTCATAAGCTATTTTTTCAGTTACACTCATATGTGGTCCTTGATCGTCATCATGAAGATAGTTTATAGTTCCTGGGTGGGGAAGATGCCCTGGAGGAGGGCATGGCAGCCCACTCCAGTGTTCTTTCCCGGAGAATCCCAGGGACAGAGGAGCCTGGCGGGCTACAGTCCGTGGGTGGCAAAGAGTCGAATACAACTGAGCAGGCATGTGAGCACATGCGCACACACACACAGACACGACGGTAGTTTAGAATTTTCAACATTTTGTCAAAACTTTACCTGAATTTTACTTTTGTGTTGGAAAATTAGTAGTGCAAAAATGGAGGAGGGGGAAGTGTGAGGTTTAGCACTAAGAAAGACAATTTCCAAGCAAGCCTGTGTGCTCCTCTAGTATCTGTTTATATATGGGTAGGTTGCTTAGAAATTATTTTTTTATACTTATTCAAAAGCAAGTTTCCTAAGAATCTATTAAACAGCCTGTCTCATTCCTTCCTTTATACCAATTCAGTAAACGTATGGATTATTACTATGGGGGTGGGTGATGGGGTCCACCAATAAGAGAATCAAAACCAGACCCTATCTGAACCCACTAGTGATGACCCACTAATTCACCCTATGCTGGGGAAGAACTCTAGAGAGCAGACTAGATAGAAAAGCATTAGTCACTCAGTTGTGTCCAACTCTTTGCGACTCTATGGACTGTAGCCCACCAAGCTCCTCTGTCCATGGAATATTCCAAGCAAGAATACTGGAGTGGGTAGCCATTCCCTTTTCCAGGGCATCTTCCTGACCCAGGGGTCGAACCCAGGTCACCTGCATTGCAGATAGATTCTTTGCCTTCGGAGCCACTAGGGAAGCCTCAGATAGAGCATATCCACAAATAGCTGTAACAAAATATAGAAAGATACGAGGAATTTAAAGTCCTGAGCTGTGAAGAGATAAAGGGCTGTCAGAATTCAGAAGGGCTTCCCTGGTGTCTCAGATGGTAAAGAATTCACCTGCAATGCAGGAGACGCAGGTTTGATCCTTGGGTCAGGAAGAGCTTCTGGAGAAGGAAATGGCAACCTGCTCCAGTATCTTTGCCTGGAGAATCCCATGGACAGAGGGGCCTGGTGGGCTACAAAAGAGTCAGACATGACTTAGTGACTAAACACCAACAACCACAAACAGAAGTAAATGTACTCCTGAATCTTGTGAGCCACTCCAACAAATTAATTGAACCCAAGGAGAGGGCCATGGGACGCTCCCATTTATAGGTAAATTGGAGAGAAGTTGTGGGTAACCTGAGGAATGCCTGCTTCCAGCTGACATCTGAAATGGGAGAGCAGTCTTGTGGGACGGAAACCTTACTCTGTGGAACCTGGCACTGTTTCCAAGTAGGTAGTGTCCGAACTGAAGGACATTGTAGGACACCCAGCTAGTGGTGTGGAAAATTCCTTGGTGGGGGAAAGCTTCTCCACACATTTGGTGAGCAGAAGGGTCAGAAGTGAAGTGTTCTGTGCGAGAGTAAAGGAGACACACAGGGTGGGGAGGGGTAAACTCTGTAGGTTTTTTTAACTCAGGGCAGGGGCGAGTCAGTGATAGCTGTGGAGCAATCGACTGAGTGCCTTCATCATATCTGTGCTTTATGAGGATTAAGTGGCAGCTTCTGGGAAGCTAGATAGGGAAGAAAATGAAGGCTGAGAGATAAATCTCAGAGTTTGTAAATTAGAGGCCATGAGAATCTGAACTAGATTATGGGTACTGGCATGGAGATCAGCCAATGGATACTTCGGACTGAGAAAGCAGAGATCTTGGTAATTGATATAAAGACCAGTTGGGAAACGGGGAGCCAGGAGCTTTTCATTTGTTTTGTTCATTTGTTTGTTTTGTGTTTTGGTCGTGCCTTGCAGCTTGTGGGGTCTTAGTTCCCTGACCGGGGGTCGAACCCGTGCTCCCTGCAGTGGAAGCTCCGGGTCCTGACCACTGGACCTCCAGGGAAGTCCCAGGAGGCATTCATTTGCAAATAACAAGAGGCCAAGGCAAACGTCTAAATAAAGAAGCAAATTTACCTGCTCCCTTAACTGTAAAGTCCTGAAACAGGTGTCGCTCAGGAGATGTTGGACCCCAGAGCTCAAATGATATCATCGGGGCGTGGGATTCTCTACCAATCAGTTCTTCTGTGCTGGTTGCTAAGGCAGCCTTCAGAAGCTACTAATTTACATGTTCTGAGACTTAAATCCAGTGGGTGAGAGAGCTTGTTTCCTCATCGATTCCAACAAACATCCCAGGTCTGCTTTCCATTGCACATTCCTAAAGCAGTCCCTCTGGCTGCAAGAGATTATGCTGACTGGCTTAGACTTATATATGTGGTCTTTTATTTTCTCTTATAATTTTGATGATTTGTCCACAAGGGCAACCTAACTCTAAGCCACCAGGAGACATAGCCCTATGACCAAAATCAGATCTCCTTCTGAGGAATTCTAACCAAAAGACACTATTTCAGAACAGTGAAGGCTGCTTCTCATTCCATTTCATCAACTGCAACTACTATTTGAGGTAAGTTTCTTGAGGACCTGGCACATATCTGAACTTAAAATGGATAAAGCCTAGACCATTTCTAGGGCAGTCTTCGCAGTGGGCAGTTCAGGTGCTACATAAGTGCCTGGAAGATTTCACCTCTGCAAAACAGGTGAGCATCATCTGAGAGGGCTCAACAAAGGAGTAACTATTTACCTAAGAGTTGAAGCGAGTATAAGCTTTGCTTCAGTACCATCTAGACAGGAATTGAATACCAACAAGATGTTGACAAATCATTTGAATTCCATTTGAAATGGGATAATGGCTCTAAAAATATTAGCATGAGCCATCTACCTGTTCTGAGCAGTCTTCTCTTTACATAGGATGTGTGATGTCTAAACTATGTTTTTAAATGAAACTTTTACAAAGTGTTTATGTACGCTATGAAAGCTAACCCTTTTCAGAGAACCCAGTGGAAATTGCTTTGGTGAAGAACAGAACCATTCTGTAAATTGAGTCCATCCATCTGAAAGTGCTTCTCTTTCCCCTTAATTTGTTGGGTATACATCCATTTTCACGCACTGGATCTGTTGTAAAACCAGGTGTGTGCACCTGAACTGTAAGGAAAAATGTTAAACTCCATTGGAAGTCAGTCTTTTTTTTGACGGAGAAAAAACATCAGTTTGAAAAGTGTCAAAAGCGTGGATGAAGCCTGAATCAGGTTTTTGCCCTCAGTCACACTGCCGCTAACACATTTTCAAGCATAATGGCTGAGCTGCTTTTTCAGCTTTCCAGACTGATCTTCACCCCACTAATGTAAATAGCCCTAACATCTAGTTTGGAATGAGGTCAAAAGGATGAAAATTAGCAAATGCAATCTGGGTGGAACAGTTGAATTTTGGTTCTGCAGAGCACACCAGAGCACTCATCTAGCACGAGGTGGCCATCCAGCAGGCAGTCAAGGGACACTGCCATCCCCAGGCCCTCCACGCTGAGGGCCACAGCTGCAGTACGGCAGCTGGCCTTGCAAAGCCCAGCTTTAATGATGGCCTTGGCCCTTATTAAGCTGTTAAGAGTGATCCTGAAGCAAGCCAGGGGCTAACAGCAATACGGAGAGGAGATTCAGGTTGGGAGACAATCGCTTTTACCTTAAGTATGCATCTTTCTTTTTTTTTTTTAAGGTTTTCTTTCTATTTATTTATTATTTGGCTGCATCAGATCCCAGTTGCAGCCTTCACTATCTTTCATTGTGGCTCACAGGCTCTCGAGTTGCGACCGTCCCTCCCTTGCGTGTGTGCTCAGTCGTGTCCGACTCTCTCCAACCCCATGGACTGTAGCCCACCAGGCTCCTCTGTCCATGGGATTCTCCAGGCAAGAATACTGGAGTGGGTTGCCATTTTCTTTAAGGGATTTCCCGACACAGGGATTCAACACACGTCTCCTGCGTTGGCAGGCAAGTTCTTTACCACTGTGCCACCTGGGAATCCCCTAGTTGCAGTACTGGGCCCAGTTGCTCTGTGGCATGTGGGGTAGTAGTTCTCAGATCTGCGTCCCCTGCAGTGGCAAGGTGGACTCTTAACCACTGGACCATCAGGGAAGTCCCAGTTATGCAGCTTTGTAACCAGGGACGGGACGCCTGGAGGCAGCTGGAGGGGAAAGAAGATAACTTGAGATATGTATATCCCCTTCTTCTGAGTGCTCCCCCTAGTCCAGAAATGAAGGGAAAGGCCAGCGAAGGGAACTTGCACTTGGTGGTCTGCACCTAGCAAAGTCCTGACACAGTATACACTCAGGAGTGACAGTCTGTTGAATGGAAGAGTGGATGAATGAGTGATCGGATGAATGAATGGTGGACTAAGAGAAGCGACTTCTGGGAGGCGCTACACTTCAGCTTTCCTTAGGAACCAGGAGGCAGATTGTTCTTTTGGTTACTGATCGGCTGGAGACAAGGAGTTATGCAGAAAAGGAACTCATCTTCAATCTTTATAGAGTCTAGACAACTCCTTTCCAAACTTATTTGGAAATGTTTCAAACTCCTTTCCCACAGGGGGAAAAAAAAAATTCTGGGAGAATTAGAAGCCAAACCCGGGAAACAAAACAAAACAGCCCAGTCCTCTGTTGAATATATAGCACTTGAAAAAAATTTAAAGTTAGGGAAATTGTCAGTTTTTTAATAATAGAATACTAGAGAAATTGTTTAAGGCCTGATACCAAATGACTTTCCTTCCCTGCACGACCTCTCTTTCCTCTCTGCCATCTGTGTCTATACTTGTTAAAGGTGAGGCTTTGAAGGATGTTAGATGTTGGAGGAAAACTCAACAGCTTGGAATACTCAGGCTGATATCAGACCTCCATGAATCCACGGATGGGTGATCAAGAGATAACCAGAATGAAGCCTTCTCTTCTCTTCCCATCACCAAATTTCTTTATTTTTGTAGAAGTTCAGGCTCATAGCTTCTAGGCTGAACATCAGGAATCAAAAAATTCTGAAGAAAGGAAGAACAGGAGGAAAAAGACAGCAAAAGAGTCCAACCCATAGTGAAAGACCTCAATTGAAAGCATGGGAAAGAACATTCCAGAGCAACTCTTGGTACCCAACCAAGATCTGGGTGTGTGTGAGAAATTGTGATTGAAACTGAAAAAGAATTTCTGAAGGTCTCATCCAGTCTGGTTCAGAAGAGGAGGCACTCCCATTGTTTTGGAAATGGGTGACTCAGTGATTACATCCATGGGGCCTCTCTGTCTTTGCTCTGAAAGCTTGTTTGCTTTAGCGGCTGATAAACTGAAGGCCTGGACCTGGCATCCATGGACTTCTCTCCCATTGAGTCATCAGGGCCCCTCATCAGGTGTTGGGAGCTTATGAGCTCTGCTTTTCATATCCAGCAAGCCAGTTGGTGACCTAGTTGGCCTTCTCCATTTCACGACCCCAGGAGTCATGCCACCCTCTGCTGTCCCCAAAGAGCAGTGCTTCCCTTCTCCGGTCCTTGTCATCCTCAAAAACGCACGTGCAGGCTCGTTCCGTTTTAACAGTTTTAGTGCTAAGCAATCCTGCGGTGTTTCTCAGTGTTCAGGAGTGTTCAAAACAGTGTTCAAAATTCTCAAGTAACTTGTTTCAGGGCCTTTACACTAAGCAGGAATAAAAGATTCAAAACCATTGTGCCAGTGCTTGCAGGGGTATTTGTGGGCCTACTTCATTACTCATTTCATAAGCGCATTTTTTTTAGGCCCAGGATCACAATAGTTTAGTGATGGGCAGTTTAGTCCAGTGGTTAAGACTCTGCACCCTGACCAATCCCTGGTCAGGGAACTAAGATCCCACAGGGTGCATGGACAAAATATAAATAAAAAAATAAAAATAGAACTTCCCTGGTGATCTAGTGGTTAAAACTCTGAACTCCCAATGCAGGGGGCATGCGTTTGATCACTGGTCAGGGAAGATCTTGCATGTTGTGTGGTATGGCCGATTAATTAATTAAAAAATAAAAACCCAGTAGTTCAGTGATGGACCAGGCCCCTGTCCCCCCTGCTACTGAGGGATCACCAATCTCATCTAGACACCATCCCTGGAGGAACTCCTGGCCTTGATAATGAGCCCAGAGTTGAGATGCAGAGCTGCTTAGTGCTTCAGGAGTAGAAAGCACAGGGTGCCTGGAGCCCTCAGAGAGCCACCTACCACAACCTCCTAGTTGGCAGTTGTACCCAGACTTCTGGCTTCTGCTTCCAATCCTAGGTGGATGCTCCCTGACGTACTCCCCTCCCCTCCCACATGACCCTGTGCTTCCCCTGTCCTGGGGGATGGC
The DNA here is from genome assembly GCF_016772045.2 of Ovis aries. Taxonomy (NCBI): domain Eukaryota; kingdom Metazoa; phylum Chordata; class Mammalia; order Artiodactyla; family Bovidae; genus Ovis; species Ovis aries. Next base: position 8,302,282 of record NC_056074.1, read on the forward strand.
CCCACATCCTGGGACTACAGGCCAGGCAGGGAGGAACAATAGATGCGAGGAGAGGCCTTGTGCATGGAGTGTAGAGCCAGAGGCCCTTGGTTCAAATCCCAGCCCAGGTGTTTACTAGCTGTGGGACTGATTACTGTAGTGTCTCATTAATGCTATCACTTATTTCTAGGTGTGGTTACAGAAGATATTGTAGAGAGTAGATAAATTCTTATCTACGTAGTACTTAGATCAGTGCCTGGTGTCTAGTTAATGCTGTATGTTGTTCAGTCTCTAAGTCGTGTCTGACTCTTTGTGACCCCATGGACTATAGCACACCGGGCTTCCCTGTCCTTCATTATTTCCCAGAGTTTGCTCAAATTCATATCCATTGAGTCTGTGATGCCATCCAACCATCTCATCCTCTGTTGTCCCCTTCTCTTCCTACCCTCAGTCTTTTCCAGTGAGTCAGCTCTTCACATCAAGTGGCCGAAGTATTTAATGCAGTGTAAATGTTGACTATTAGGTTGTCATTTTTATTGTTCTTATTTACCCTACATGCAGGTCAGGAAGCAACAGTTAGAACTGGACATGGAACAACAGACTGGTTCCAAATAGGAAAAGGAGTACGTCAAGGCTGTATATTGTCACCCTGCTTATTTAACTTCTATGCAGAGTACATCATGAGAAACGCTGGGCTGGAAGAAGCACAAGCTGGAATCAAGATTGCCGGGAGAAATATCAGTAACCTCAGATATGCAGATGACACCACCCTTATGGCAGAAAGTGAAGAGGAGCTAAAAAGCCTCTTGATGAAAGTCAAAGTGGAGAGTGAAAAAGTTGACTTAAAGCTCAACATTCAGAAAATGAAGATCATGGCATCTGGTCCCATCACTTCATGGGAAATTGATGGGGAAACAGTGGAAACAGTGTCAGACTTTATTTTTTGGGGCTCCAAAATCACTGCAAATGGTGACTGCAGCCATGAAATTAAAAGATGCTTACTCCTTGAAAGAAAAGTTATGGCCAACCTAGATAGCATATTGAAAAGCAGAGACGTTACTTTGCCAACAAAGGTCCATCTAGTCAAGGCTATGGTTTTTCCTGTGGTCATGTATGGATGTGAGAGTTGGACTGTGAAGAAGGCTGAGCACTGAAGAATTGATGCTTTTGAAGTGTGGTTTTGGAGAAGACTCTTGAGAGTCCCTGGGACTGCAAGGAGATCCAACCAGTTCATTCTAAAGGAGATCAGCCCTGGGATTTCTTTGGAAGGAATGATGCTGAAGCTGAATCTCCAGTACTTTGGCCACATCATGAGAAGAGTTGACTCTTTGGAAAAGACTCTGATGCTGGGAGGGATTGGGGGCAGGAGGAGAAGGGGACGACCCAGGATGAGATGGCTGGATGGCATCACGGACTCGATGGACGAGTGTCTGAGTGAACTCCAGGAGTTGGTGATGGACAGGGAGGCCTGGCATGCTGCGATTCATGGAGTTGCAAAGAGTCGGACACGACTGAGCGACTGAACTGAACTGAACTGAACTGGATCTCAAGTAGATAAATGACATTGCTGAGAACTTCCAGACAGGCTGCCTTCTGGAATGATCCCCTTGAGGCAGTCCCTCCCAGCCTGGAAAGCAACTAAGCCAAATAGAAAAATACTTAAGCAAAACAAAAGCACAGTGATGATTCAGCATGAAGAGGAAGGGGAAAATACTAGTCACGGCCTTGAGAGGTCCCTTCCCACAGGCTGTATCACCATGCTGGACTGGGAGCAGTTTTTTCATGCCCATCTATGCAACTGTTAATGTTACTCAGGAAGATATTCATAACAACAAGGCATTGGAATCATGGAGTATGTTTGCTCCAAGACCTTCAGTGGATTCCCATGAGGACTGTTTTCTCCCTCACACCTGGAGGAAGTTTCTAGAGTACCTTTTGATTTTGCCCATATTTCATTGATGGGAAAACTAAGACATATCCAGAGTCATTAAGCCGTTGGCTCCAGGTCACACAGGTAGTGAGAAGTCAAGCAAGGCTTTGCATTTTTGCCTCCTAATTCCAAGGCAGGTGTACCCCATGAGAAAACCAGGGAAGTAATCTAATCCCTGGCAATGTATGAAGCCAGGCATGAAGAAGTTCAGGTTAGGGCAGAGCTAAGGACCCAGAAGCAACAGGTCAATATAACTCAGCAATTAAGAATATCAGCTTGGGAACTGGACAAGTCTGGATTTGAATCCTGACTCTATCAGTTTTACAGAGTGAATGTTTGTACTCCCCCCAACCCAAGTTCATATGTGGAAGCCCTGAACTCCAATATGGCTTTATTTGGAGATGGGCCCCCTAAGGAAGTAATTAAGGTTAGATGAGATCATAAAGATGGGGCTCTGATCTCATGGGATTAGCGTCTTTGGAAGATGAGACACCAGAAAGCTCAATCTCTCTGTCCATGTGCAGTGACCTGGAGAAAGGCCATGTGGAGTGGTAATAAGAAGGCAGCTGTCCCCCAGCCCGGAAGACAGGCCTCAGTTCAGTTCAGTTCAGTTCAGTAGCTCAGTCGTGTCCGACTCTTTGCAACTCCATGAATCGCAGCACGCCAGGCCTCCCTGTCCATCACCAACTCCTGGAGTTCACTCAGACTTGTGTGCATTGAGTTGGTGATGCCATCCAGCCACCTCATCCTCTGTCGTCCCCTTCTCCTCCTGCCCCCAATCCCTCCCAGTATCAGGGTCTTTTCCAATGAGTCAATTCTTCGCATGAGGTGGCCAAAGTACTGGAGTTTCAGCTTTAGCATCATTCCTTCCAAAGAAATCCCAGGGCTGATCTCCTTCAGAATGGACTGGATGGATCTCCTTGCAGTCCAAGGGACTCTCAAGAGTCTTCTCCAACACCTCAGTTCAAAAGCATCAATTCTTCAGTGCTTAGCTTTCTTCACAGTCCAACTCTCACATCCATACATGACCACAGGAAAAACCATAGCCTTGACTAGACGGACCTTTGTTGGCAAAGTAATGTCTTTGCTTTTGAATATGCTGTCTAGGTTGGCCATAACTTTTCTTCCAAGGAGTAAGTGTCTTTTAATTTCATGGCTGCAGTCACCATCTGCAGTGATTTTGGAGCCACGCAAAATAAAGTCTGACACTGTTTCAGAGAGAGGCCACACCAGAAATAAAATCAGCTAACCTTGACATTGGACTTCTGGTCCGCAGAACCGTGAGAAAGTGAATTCCAGTTGACTGTCAAGCCGCCCAGCCTGTGGTCTTTTGTCATGACTGATGCAGCTGGCACTAGCTCTGCGCGTGCTGGTGTGTGCTCAGTCGTGCCCAGCTCTTTGTGGCTCCGCGGTCTGTAGCCTGCCAGGCTTCTCTGTTCATGGAATTTTCCAGGCAAGAACAGCCACTGGAGTTGGTTGCCATTTCCTGTTCCAGGGGATCTTCCTGGCCCAGAGATGGAACCCGCGTCTCTTGCATCTCCTGCATTGGAGGTGGATTCTTTACCTCTAGTGCCACCTGGGACGCTTCGATAAAGCTGGTAGCAGTTAGGTAACTGAGTAAATAACTCTCCTGAGCTTCCTTTTCCTTATCTGCCACGTGAACATAATAGTTACCATGCCTCATTAGATTGTTATGTCATTAAATGAGATACTGTAACACATTTTAAGAATATAGCCAAAGGACCCGCACATAAAAGTTTTTTAAAAAACTTATTCACATTGTCTACTTGATACATGATGATTGAGTACCTGCTTTCTTCTAGGCATTATTCCGGGTGCTGGAAATCCAGAAATGACCAAAAGAAATAAAGTCCCTGAACTCCTGAAGCTCACACTCGAGTTGGGGAAACAGATGACAAATGAGGAAACAAACAATGAAGATAGTGGTGGGTTGTAATAAATGTCATGTAGGAAATAAGTGACAAGAAAGTAATCTGAAGAAGGCACCGACCATACAATTCTCAGGGAATGTCTCTCTGAGTAAACTTTTTGAGACTGAATGAGTGAGAATGTGGTAATCAGCTGAGGAGCTGGTGGACAAGCATTGCAAGCAAAGGAAACAAGTGCAAAAGCCAGGAAGTGGAAAGGGCAGCGTGCTCCCAAGAAAGGACGGTAAATAAATAGGCTTGCTGTGTAATAAAGTGCCCTGAGACTGGGGACACAGCAACTAGAGTTTGCAGCACTTCACAGGCTTTTTCTGTGAGCAGTGAACAGCTATCAGCGGATTCAGCTGAGGGAATGACATGTTCTGATACAGGTTTTTGGAGACATCACTCTGGCTGGTGTGTAGAGAATGGATTGTGAGAGTTATCAGCAGAAGCAGTGAAACTTGTTAGGGGACTGTTATACCAGTTCAGCGGAGGGATAATGGTGAGTTAGATTAGAGGTGGAGAGCAGGGTTTGGATGCTAGGTTATGATGGAAGAATTGGCAAGCATTTGTGACAGATTTGAAGTAGGAGCGGGGAACGGGAGGAAGCAAGGATGGCTGGTAGGTTTTTGCTTATTGTTAATGGATGGATGGGTGGAGGGGAAGACTGGGGAAAGAACAGGTTTGGAGTCTGAGCAATAGCCAGCGGTTGGCAGATCACACTTTGAGAACTGCTGATGTGGAGGCTATTGGGGACGGCAGGAGTGTCGTCCTCCAGAGGGCCAGGAGGAATGAGCTGGAGCACACAGGTAAAGGGGTTGACAATGACAGGGAAGTGACAGTTGTTTCATTTTCATAATTGAGAGAAGATTTGGTATGCATTTTTTAAGTTTATGTTTTGAATTGAAGTATAGTTGAATTAAGGCCAATTTTGCATTCATTTTTATATTAATTTCCACGATGGTTTCTCCCAGGAAACTAAATATAGTTCCTGTGCTGTGCAGTAGGATGTTATGACTTACCCATGCTGCATGTAATAGTGTGTATCTACTAACCCCAGACTCCCAGTCCATGCCGCCCCCACCTCCCTCCCCCTTGGCACCCACAACTCTACGTCTGTGAGTCTGTGTCTGTGTGTAGAGAGGTTCATTTGTGCCATATTTAAGATTCCACACATAAGTGGTGCGTGCGTGCTTAGTCGCTTCAGTCGTGTCCGACTCTCTTCAACCCCATGGATCACGGTCTGCCAGGCTCCTCTGTCCATGGGATTCTCCAGGCAAGAATACTGGAGTGGATTGCCATTTCCTTCTATCATATAGTATTTTTTCCTCTCTTTCCAGCTTATTGGGTTGGCCAAAAAGTTTGCTTGGGTTTTCTGTAACATTGTATGGAAAAACTTGAATGAACTTTCTGGTCAACCCAATTCTTTACTTAATAAGATAATCCCTAGTTGCAGCTGTGTTGCTGCAAATGTCGTTATTTCATTCTTTTTTATGGCTGAGTACTATTCCATTGTATATATGCACCACGTCTTCTTTATCCATTCCTCTGTTGATGGACATTTAGGCTCTTTCCATGTCTTGGCTATTGAGAATGGTGCTGCTATGGATGTAGGGGTACATATATAATTTTGAATGAAAGTTTTGCCCAGATATATACCCAGGAGTGGGACTGCTAGACCATGTGGTAATTCTATTCTTAGTCTCCATACTGTTTTCCATAGTGACTACACCAACTTACATTTCCACCAACAGTGTAGGAGGATTCCCTTTTCTCTGCACCCTCTTTAGTGCTTAATATTTGTAGACTTGTTAATAATGGTCATTTTGACCAGAGTGAGGTAGTATCTCATTGTAGTTTTGATTCATATTTCTCTTAATAATTAGCTATGTTGAACATTTTTTCATGTGCCTGTTGGCCACCGTATGTCTTCTTTGGAGAAAAGTCTATTTAGGTGTTTTACTCATTGTTTTGATTGGGTTTGTTTGTTTTTGTTTTTGTTGTTGTTGAACTATTAACATATCATTTATTTGTATATTGAAAGTTAAGTCCTAGTCAGTTACATCATTTGCAAATATTTTCTTCCATTCCATAGATGGTCTTTTTTTTTTTTTTTAATGGTTTCAGTATACATTTTATTGAAAGTGATTTGAGGCAGTTCTTCTCTAATAACATGTATTTTCTCAATGAAGCATAAATCAAGGTCTTCGGTTGAGAGGGGAAAATGATAAAAGTGGATAGGGGAAGTTTAAAGAGAAAGAAAAAGGTATGAGCTAGTTGGCTTGGAGAGTGGGAAATAGATTTGCTGGAGAAGCCCAGCTCCTCTGAGGTTTGTTAGCATGAATTTAGGAGAAGGCAATGGCACCCCACTCCAGTGCTCTTGCCTGGAAAATCCCATGGACGGAGGAGCCTGGTGGGCTGCAGTTCATGGGGTCGCTAAGGGTCAGACACGACTGAGCGACTTCACTTTCACTTTTCACTTGGATGCATTGGAGAAGGAAATGGCAACCCACTCCAGTGTTCTTGCCTGGAGAATCCCAGGGACAGGGGAGCCTGGTGGGCTGCCGTCTATGGGGTCACACAGAGTCAGACACGACTGGAGCAAATTAGCAGCAGCAGCAGCTTGAATTTAAATACAGTTTAAGCTGATTGACTTCGCTTTGTTCTTTTTTCCCCCAGGAATATTCAACTGCTTGGGTGTGGGCCCAAAAAAGGCAGAGAAGTTGGTTCACTGACTGCTGAGGTTTTTCTAGGTGAGTATGAGAGGGAGGAGGAGCAGAGTTGAGCAAAAGAGGGTGACTGTTGCCAGGGAGTGGCTGTTTGAACTGGGTAAGAAGGTGATGGAGAGAAGGATAGTGGAGAGAAAGTGATGGAGTCAGTAGGCTACCAGTTTTGATAAGGCAGTTGTCAGGGAGTGGGCTGTTTGGAATCAGGGAGGAGCTGCCGTCATGGCAAGGTCTAGGGCGTGACCGGGGGAGTGAATGTTTGTGGTTGAGAAGGTGGACAAAAACAAGAAACAGAGAGGCCAGGGAGGCGGACAGTCCATCTATAGGCATCCAGAAGACAGCACAAGTAGAGCAGGACCCGGAGCCCATAGCCAAAGGCCTCAGCTAGAGGGCCCGGCAGCTGACAGCCACAGGCAGTCGTGAGAGCTGAAGGCAGGAGCCGCAGGTTTTGAGAGAGGAAGTGAGAGAATGGTCTAAACTGTGGCATGAGCAGAGATGAGGCTCTCCCCACCTTCGAGCCTTGAGGTACACTCGGTGCAAGAGACAGCAGGGTCTTGAGAGACTGTAGGGGAAGCAGTGTCTCAGGGAAAAGCCAGGTTTGAACAAAGCCAGGAGAAGAGGGGACCGTCAGAGCGGTGACGACATAGGGGTTTGTTGGTCGCAGGTCTCTTCCCAGAGAGCCCTAGAAAAGGGAAAGTGAGGGATGAAGGACTGGGTCACATGAGGAAAAATATGTAGCTTGAGTCTTAAACTTTCGTGAGCACTTGAGGTGACCCAAAGACCCTTCTCCCTGTGAACCTCGATGGGGCAGCAAGAGAGACAGTCACAAAGCACCCCTCTTGCAGGTCAGCCTAGTATTATTAGGTACAGTTATCATCACCCAGCTCATCTCCCTGCCTCTGGGCATAGCTAAATATAGACTGTCCTACTTTTTGAAGTTCCCCAAGAGAAAGTAATTTTATAATCACTCTCAGTAAATTGTGCCATGGTTTAACAATCAGTAACAAGTACACTGCCTGACACATAGTAGGTGCCCAGTAAATATTGTTTGAATTAACTGAATGAAGTCACAGTATCAAGATTTTCCTTTTATATCCTTTAACTTATTCACACTGTAGTGCTTGCCCATTGTGCTACCTTGACAAAATAGATCCACAGTTAATGTTCCCATTTTATAATTTCCATTGTCACAGATAAGCTGTTCTCTACCATCTTTTATTTAAATGCTGATTGTATTATTTAGGGGTGTCATATCTGTATCCTGGATCTCCTCAGTTCAGTCGCTCAGTCATGTTTGACTCTTTGTGACCCCATGAATCGCAGCACACCAGGCCTCCCTGTCCATCATCAACTCCCGGAGTTCACTCAGACTCACGTCCATTGAGTCAGTGATGCCATCCAGCCATCTAATCCTGGGTCGTCCCCTTCTCCTCCTGCCCCCAATCCCTCCCAGCATCACAGTCTTTTCCAATGAGTCAACTCTTCACATGAAGTGACCAAAGTAATGGAGTTTCAGCTTTAGCATCATTCCTTCCAAAGAAGTCCCAGGGCTGATCTCCTTCAGAATGGACTGGTTGGATCTCCTTGCAGTCCAAGGGACTCTCAAGAGCCTTCTCCAACACCACAGTTCAAAAGCATCAATTCTTCAGTGCTCAGCCTTCTCCACAGTCCAACTCTCACATCCACACATGACACCTGGAAAAACCATAGCTTTGACTAGACGGACCTTAGTCGTCAAAGTAATGTCTCTGCTTTTGAATATGCTATCTAGGTTGGTCATAACTTTTCTTCCAAGGAGTAAGCATCTTTTAATTTCATGGCTGCAGTCACCATCTGCACTGATTTTGGAGCCCAAAAAAATAAAGTCTGACACTGTTTCTACTATTTCCCCATCTATTTCCCATGAAGTGACGGGACCAGATGCCATGATCTTCATTTTTTGAATGTTGAGCTTTAAGCCAACTTTTTCACTCTCCTCTTTCACTTTCATCAAGAAGCTTTTAGTTCCTCTTCACTTTGTGCCATAAGGGTGGTGTCGTCTGCATATCTGAGGTTATTGATATTTCTCCCGGCCATCTTGATTCCATCTTGTGTTTCTTCCAGTCCAGTGTTTCTCATGATGTACTCTGCATAGAAGTTAAATAAGCAGGGTGACAATATACAGCCTTGACGTACACCTTTTCCTATTTGGAACCAGTCTGTTGTTCCATGTCCAGTTCTAACTGTTGCTTCCTGACCTGGATCTCCTCAGCTAGGTTTAAATCCGCTCAGTATATGTGGACGGTTTGCTAATTCTCTTCTCCATAGTTTCTACTCCAGTGGAGGCAGAGAGTCAATATTTGGTAGGTGCTTTTTGAAAAAATGATACATTCTGTAATTCTTGAAATAATAAATCCTCATTTGAAAATTTCTCATCTTCTTAGATAGCCACTGACATGTCCCATGACCTAACACTTAATGTAGCATTCAGATTGCCTGGGTACAAATTGTAGCTGTGTTTCTTACTAGGTGTGTGACCCTGGGCAAAGCACTTAATATTTCTGTACCTCAGTGTCCTTGTCTGTAAAACAAAGACTGTTAAATTATCGCACATTTGTTTTGATGAATAAATTAGTATGTGTAAAATGCTTAGAGCGATGCCTGGTACTTAGTAAGCACTTACAAAGCGTTGTTGTTATTATTACTAGGCATATAGTCCATACACATGGAGCTCTTTGTTTTTAAAATATGTGTTTATTTGTTTATTTGACCGTGTTGGGTCTTAGTTTTGCGCACCATCTTCCATCTCCATTGGGGCATGCAGGATCTTTTAGCTGGGGCATGTGGGATCTAGTTCCCTCACCAGCAATCAAATCCCATGCTTTGGGAATGTGGAATCCTAGCCACTGAACCACCAGGAAAGTCTCTACATGGAATACTCTAATAAATGATAAATAATTCAGTCTGGATCACTAAAAAACATCAGTTGGTTTGTTCAATAGACTCTATTGTGTCTAAACAGTTAGGCACACCCTCTACAAATAAGGTGGGTTTATCAGTGGCTCAGATGGTAAAGAATCTGCCTGTAGTGCAGGAGACCTGGATTCGATCCCTGGGTGGGGAAGATCCCCTGGAGGAGGGCGTGGCAACCCACTCCAGTATTCTTCCCTGAGAACCCCCATGGACAGAAGAGCCTGAGGGGCTATAGTCCACAGGGTTGCAAACGGTCAGACATGACTGAGCAACTAACACTGCAAATAAAATCTGATTTAATGTTTCCCTTTTCAGGTAATTAAAGCAGCACCATATTAGTGAAGTTAGCTTAGAAAAGGCAATGCCCTCACTTTATGAAAAGGAGAAATGTGAGGAAAAAAAAAAACAAAAACCTAGTAACCTAACTTGTAGCATCCTGAAATAAGGTCAGGGATTGCTGAAAAAATGATGAAGTCAGTAGCACAAGCCTGAGGGCTCTGAGAAAAATGTTTGTTTTTTTTAGAATTACAGAAATCGAAAATGCTGCACTCAGTCAAGTTCTATAGATGAAGAAATAGCCAAAATAACGGAACACACCATTACATAGGTTATTGTTTGCTTCCGTTTGCAAGGACCCAGAGCCGAGGAATACAGAGAATTAGGAGGTAATGAAAACACCGTCATAACTTTTGATGGAAAGCAGGCTGGAAGCCCTTAGCAAACAGGAACTTTGCAGAATCTGCAGAGCGAGATGCACATTCCCAGGGGTACTGAAGTGGGTATTTGCATTAATGTGTATAAAGTAAAGAAAAACTATGGTAGCTCTGGAGGTCAGAATCAGAGAGGTGATTTATGAGCTAGGTGGAATGTAGATCCTCTTTCATCAAGTAGTAGCACTAATGAAACAGTTATGAAATCGACAAGATAAACCTAGAGACCATAAGGAAAAAGCAATCAACAGAGTTCAGTAAGGTTCCTTTTCTTTTTTGAAAGAAAGTATGTCAAAGAAATCAACTTATTTTATTACATTTTAAATACATCTTATATAATTTTTTCATGTCATTTGTATATCAGTAAAGTATCATGAGACTAAAATGAAGTAACGCATGTAAAGCTCTAAAAGGGTCAGGCACATATAAGAAATTCATTTTAAAACACTAGGTTCCTAAATAAAGGTATATATTATCATGCATTTCATTTTTATAGTATTAGATACAGAATCTGGAAGCAACAAGAGGTGACAGAGGATGAGATGGTTGGATGGCATCACCAACTCAATGGACAGGAGTTTAAACAAACTCAGGGAGATGGTGAAGGACAGGGAAGCCTGGCTTGCTGCAGCCCACGGGGTCTCAAAGAGTCAGACACGACTTTAGGTCAGTCGCTCAGTCGTGTCTGACTCTTTGCCACCCCGTGAACCGCAGCACGCCAGGCCTCCCTGTTCATCCCCAACTCAGACATCACATGACTTAGTGACTGAAAAACAAGTGACCTTTAGGAACATTTCAATTTAAAAGTAACGTCCTTTGGTTTTCTAGGTGATGAAACTAAATGTGATGTTTAATTCCTTTTTTGACAATTGGTGTGTTATTTTAGAAACACGAAAGTAAATAAAAGCTTCCTTATACAAAGACATGTTGATTAAAAATTGACCAAAAGATCTTAAACAAGAGGAACTGTGAGCCGGTTTGCCTGTGTTGGGGGAGGTGGGACTCAGAGGCTTCAGGCACTGGCGTCAGAATCCGTTTCATTCCAGAGCTGGGTGTGTGTGATCTGGAGAAGTCAGAGTGACACCAATGTAATTTGCAGCGCTGGGGAGGTGCGGCACGTATAATCAAGGCAGAGAAACAACGAAAATCTGACTCAGAGGTGCTAGAAATACTGCCTTGCAGTAATTTTAGAAAAGAGACAACACAACATGTAACTCCTCAGCACTCCTGGAACTGGCTGTAGTGGGTGGAAAGGACCCTTAGCATGTTCCCACTCAGGAATCCCGAGCTTAAATCTAATTGATCTCTTGGGGGCTGTGAACTCCGGCATTTTAACTCCCTGGGGTTCAATTTTCTCATCTTTAAAGTTCAGATAATAAAGTGAAAGCGAAAGTCGCTCAGTCGTGTCTGACTCTTTGTGACCCCATGAACTCTTCTGTCCATGGAATTCTCCAGGCCAGAATACTGGAGTGGGTAGCCTTATCCCTTCTCTAGGGGATCTTCCCAACCCGGGGATTGAACCCAGGTCTCTCCCGCATTGCAGGCAGATTCTTTACCAGCTGAGCCACAAAACCTTCCTCAAGGTGTTGCTGTGAGTATGAGCTGCTTTCTGTAGGGTTGCAGGGATGTCTGCTGTGATGATGGCAAAGGTGGTATTTATGGAAAACATTCTAAGACATTTCAGTAAATTTAAATCAGGCAGACCTGAATTCACTGAAAGTCAGCTCATACTTTTCTTCTTTGCCGTTGTTGGAATTTAGGCAAGTTTGCTTTACTGAGACACCTATAAAAAGAAATATATCTATTTAACTCATAGTGTTCTTATAAGAATTAAATTCAGTAACTAGTACGCATGGGGCCTGACACAAAAAGGTTATGCATTTCTCTGGTTTCTCCTTCTGCTGTCTCTCTTCTGCCTGTAGCCAGAGAAAGGTCTCTGCTTTTCATATAATTTAAGTTGGCCCACGCAGATAATTCAGGACGATCTCCCTATTTGAAGATCTTTAACCTTAACTGTGGGCCCTGGTGCGTCAGACAGTAAAGAATCCTCCTGCAATGCAGGAAACTCAGGTTCGATCCCTGGGTTAGAAAGACCCCCTGGAGAAGGAAATGGCAACCCACTCCAGTATTCTTGCCTGCAGAACGCCATGGACAGAGGAGTCTGGTGGGCTACAGTCCATAGGATGGCAGAGTCGGGCACAACTAAAGTGACTTAGCATGCATCTGAGTTCAGAGCTCTTGTTCCTGTAGAGAACACACGTCTAGAAGGAGAAGGCATCAAGTTGTAGAGCCCTGATATACATGGGCTTTCTGTGTGTGTGCAGCAGTGCTCCATGTAGTCATGTGAGGAGAAAATACCTAAAATATAAATTCTCTGTGGAGAACTGGTATTTGGAAAGCGTGGGTTACAAATATTCAAGGGTAACAGAAGGCGGATTAAAATTTTAATGGGACATTGAATTGGTCTCAAGAAATTGTGTTCTTGGAAGGAATCCAGTGTGGTCTGTCAAGGCACAGTATAGAACTATGACCTTGGACTACATAAAAACACAAACAGTTATTAGGCAGCATTCTGGGAGGTCTCTGGAGGATGTGATGAAGCCTGAGGGTCAACCTTAGTTCACTTAATATCTACCCTAGTGATCTTGGAACGTGGGATCTTCATCCCTTTTTAATGAAATTCATTGAAGATAACAAAATGGCTGGAGTTACAGTCACCAGGAAGGACGGAAGAAATGTTGACAGGAAACACTTCCCATTAAACGTGGGGGGAGAGGAAGAAGCAAGGAATGCAAAACATAGATAGTCACTAAGATACGGAGGTCTGGATGGAGCCGCCATTATTTAAGAGGCCTGTGATAGACAGAAAGGGCAGAGGGGAAATTATACTGAAGGCGAAATGTGGTCGCTGGCCTGAGCGCTGTTTCTCAGATGTGCGGAATCCCAGATGGCACAGAGTTCCATGCTTTGGGGGCGCAGCTGGAGGGAGGACCCAGGTCACGCACTGAGCTGGCTTCCCGGGTCCGGGAGCGCTCGGAGTAGTTTGGGAAATGCCGAGGCAAAGCGGAGGGGGGAAGGTGGGGAGGGCAGAGTAGAGAAGGGACGAATGTGTGTCATGAAGAGCAGCTGCGCTTCCTCTTCACTTGCCCGTCCACCCTCTCTTCTGTTAAGTTATTCTGGGCTGGCCCAAAGTGTCAGTGGCCCCTGTGTTTCCCCCTGAAGACTCTCTCAAGGACCTCCCATACGGTCATGAAGTCATTGCACATGGCAGGTTGGTTCCTAATGATTGGGTTACTTGACTCTCCTCCAACCTGTGAGCTTCAGTTGAGGAAGGGCACTTGAGGAAAACATAGGTTAGGAGACCATCTGCAGAAATGGCTGGTTTTGGGTTTTTTTTAAGATTTTTTCTTTTTGGGGGTGTGGATCATGGAAAATAAAATAAAAATGAAGAGAAGCATCTTTTAGGAAAATCATTTGATTTCTTGTGACTATTGGATAAATATATAGGACTTCCCTGGTGGCTCAGATGGTAAAGCGTCTGTCTACAATGTGGGAGACCCAGGTTTGATCCCTGGGTCGGGAAGATCCCCTGGGGAAGGAAATGGCAATCCACTCCAGTACTATTGCCTGGAAAATCCCATGGACAGAGGAACCTGGTAGGCCACAGTCCATGGGGTCACAGAGAGTCGGACACAACTAAGCGACTTCACATTGGATAAATATACATTTGTTTCTTAGAGAGTGTTTTCTTTCCCCCAGTTTTATTGAGGAATAATTGACATCCATCACTGTCTAAGATTGAAGTGTAGAGCATGATGGTTTGTGAAATGATTTATTGTGAAATGATGACCACAGTAGGTTTAGCTGACCACAGCCAAGCTCAGCAGGAGAATGTGTGGCCAGTGGGCGATGTTTACCGATGCACTAAGGCACTAAGGGGCAGGGGGCGCTGAAGTGGCAAGTGGTAAAGATTGTAGAGAGTCAAGCATTTGCCCTTGCTGTACCCAGAGGTTCTTAAGCTGGAGGATATGGATCAGGAGATTCCCTGGGGGTTCCAAAGTGACCCAGGGGCCTCTCAAAGCCTTTGGAGTTGTATGCAAATATTTGTCTGATTGTGCATTTTTCTGGAAAGGAAAAAAACATAGCTTTTATCAGATCTCTAAAGCTATCTAAGACCTCCTCCAGAAGATTAAGATCCATTTCTGGGGGATTTCCCTGGCCGTCCAGTGGCTGGGGCTTCGTCTTCTAGTGCAGGGTATACAGGTTCGACGCTCAGGGAGCTGGCACATGCCTCATGGCCAAGAACTGAGATGCAGAACCGAAACAGTACTATAACAAATTCAGTAGAGACAGACGGGCCCCAAACGGTCTTAATCCAGTACTCCTGGTTTTTTTGAATTGGCATCTGGGTTCAGTCTGGAAGTGAGAAAAGAAGGTAAGGAGAAAGACTCATCGGAGTCTAAGAGGATCATTTAGTGGAAGAAATGAGAAAAGGCTTATTCATCGGGTGAGGGTGGAGAAAAGGATGATTAGACTAGGCACTTTGATGTTTGGTGACCTAGGAGCGGGAGATTTAAGGAGGGTTGTGGGGTTGTAGCCAGATCACAATGGGTAAAATTGATGGGTTTCTTTCAGTATAGTCTAAAGAATACATTCGAATGTATTGGGTTGGCCGAAAAGTTCATTTAAGGTTTTTCCACAAGATGTTATAGAAAACCCAAACAAACTTTTTGCCCAGCACAATACTGTAAATATATTTCCTTAATGTTTCCTTTCGTTTCTTACACTTTATTTATTTGGCTGCACCAGGTCTCAGGTGCAGCACAGGGCATCCTTAGTTTCGGCCTGTGGGATCCAGTTCCCTGATCAAACTCCGGCCCCCTGCACTGGGAGCGTGAGGTCTTCATCACTGGACCACCAGGGAAGTCCCCAGATGTTTTCTAAATAATGCCATATGCATAGGGATAGACGTACAAGGATATTAACTATGGTCTTACTAAACTAGTAGTGGTACAAATTGGAAACCACCTAAAGGCCAAATATTAAAGTATTTGGTTAATTTGATTTTAATGAATCCATTTTGTGGAATAGTGTTATATTAGTAAGGATTCTTTTATTTTAAGTAACAGAAGCCTGAATCAAACTAGTTCAAAGTTCAAGCAAAGAAAGATATAATGAATTTATTGGCTCATGCAATTGAAGTGTCCAGAAATTGTCTGGCTCTAGGCAGGTCTGGGAAGAAGGCAATGGCAACCCACTCCAGTACTCTTACCTGGAAAATCCCATGGACAGAGGAGCCTGGTAGGCTGTAGTCCATGGGGTCACTAAGGGTCAGACATGACTGAGCGACTTCACTTTCACTTTTTACTTTCATGCATTGAAGAAGGAAATGGCAACCCACTCCAGTGTTCTTGCCTGGAGAATCCCAGGGATGGAGGAGCCTGGTGGGCTGCCATCTATGGGGTCACACAGAGTCAGACACAACTGAAGCAACTTAGCAGCAGCGGCAGGCAGGTCTGGAACCAAATGCTCAGATTTGATGTCCTTGTGAGATCTTAAGATCCCTCACCCCCTGCTCACCCCCATGTCTCTCTCCTCTCCTTAAGAATGGCTTCATTCTTAGACAGGATCTCTCTCCATGATGGGAAGGACGGCCTTCCTTGGATCCAGCATTTCTAGAGCTCACTGTCTCCACAAGAGAGAAAACGTTCTTGTCTCGGCATCCAAACCAGGCCCCTCCCCCAAGAATCTTACAGGCCCTGTTTACATCGCTGCCCATCCTTCAGCTGCTGCGCCCAAAAGCGTGGAGTACTGGGATTGGTCAGCCCAGAGCACAGGTGCCTTCTGTGACAAACCCACCAGAATCAGGTGCTGTGGGGGAGAAAGGTGACTTCCACAAAGAAGGAAGATGGAACGGACCATAAAAGAGGTACCGTTATAGCTGTGAGTTTGTTTCTTTAGGAGACAGTGTAGATCTCTACTTATGGGCCTGGAGACTGTGTGATGAGACAAGACTGAGGTCTCATCAGAATGCCGCTGTTCCCTGTGCTGAAATCCCACCGATCACTGTGACCCGTCTCATGTCTTTGGGCTACTTACTGTTTAGGGTGGGCAGAATAATGTCCCCCTCCGCCAAAGAAGTCCACAGGCTAATCCTTAGAGCCTGTGAATATGTTACCCTGAATATGTTACCTCATATGGCCCAAAGGATCTAGCAGGTGGGGTTAAGAATCTTGAGACGGAGATGATCCTGAATTATCTGGCTAAGCTCAGCAAAAAGACACTCTGTGAAATAAGACAAGCAAGTCACAGAACACAGCATAGAATATGATTTTATCTTTGTTTAAAAATTTTTTTAACCTTATTTACATACATATATGCATGGACTTCCCCTGGTGGCTCAGATGGTAAAGCGTCTGTCTACAATGCAGGAGACCCGGGTTCAAGCCCTGGGTTGGGAAGATCCCCTGGAGAAGGGAATGGCAACCCACTCCAGTATTCTTGCCTGGAAAATCCCATGGACAGAGGAGCCTGGTAGGCTACAGTCTATGGGATCGCAAAGAGTCGGTCATGACTGAGCGACTTCACTTCACTGTGCATGGAAAGAAGTTTGGAAGTTGTACTCCAGGTAATAACAGAGTCATTTCTGAGGGGTCATGATAATAGCTTTCTTCCCCCTCTTTTTGCTTGTGTGCAGTTTCTAACTATTCTGCCGTGAACAGAGGTTACTGATGTAATCCAGATCTGTAAGTGGAAGAGGTGTGGAAAGGAAGCACCATTACAGAGAAAGGTAGGATGGTGTTTTGCAAGTTGAAAAACAAAAGGTGTTTGTTTACCCATTCATGTATTTATTTGTGTGGGAAACACTGGAATCTATTTTTAAGCTGAAGTGATGAGCCTGGGGAGCTGAACAAGAAGATGCAGGAACCAGGGGAAAATTCCTGGGGACAGATCTCTAGGACTGGTGGGTGGAGGATACCTCCTCCAGTCCAGGGCGTGGGGATCCCTAAGGGGTAGAGAGGAGAAAGGAGAGACTCAGAAGAAACAGGAAGTTTGTGCGGTTTGGGTTATTATTATTTTTTTTAATAATTTTTGGCTGTGTTGGATCTTCGTGCAGCCTTTTCTCTAGTTGTGGTGTGTGGGGTCTGTTCTCTGTTGCTGTATGCAGGCTGCTCATTGTGGTGCCTTCTCTTTTTTCAGAGCACAGGCTCTGAGACATGTGGGCGCATGGGCTTAGGTACTCTGCAGCACGTAGGATCCTCCCAGGTCAGGGTTTCTTTAAAAATATTTTTATTTACTTATTTATGACTATGTTGGTTCAACATTCAGAAAACGAAGATCATGGCATCTGGTCCCATCAATTCATGGGAAATAGATGGGGAAACAGTGGAAACAGTGTCAGACTTTATTTTTGGGGGCTCCAAAATCACTGCAGATGGTGACTGCAGCCATGAAATCAAAAGACGCTGACTCCTTGGAAGGAAAGTTATGACCAACCTAGATAGCATATTAAAAAGCAGAGACATTATGTTGCCAACAAAGGTCCGTCTAGTCAAGACTATGGTTTTTCCAGTGGTCATGTATGGATGTGAGAGTTGGACTGTGTGAAGAAGGCTGAGCGCCGAAGAATTGATGCTTTTGAACTGTGGTGTTGGAGAAGACTCCTGAGAGTCCCTTGGACTGCAAGGAGATCCAACCAGTCCATTCTGAAGGAGATCAGTCCTGGGTGTTCTTTGGAAGGAATGATGCTAAAGCTGAAACTCCAGTACTTTGGCCACCTCACGTGAAGAGTTGACTCATTGGAAAAGACCCTGATGGTGGGAGGGATTGGGGGCAGGAGGAGAAGGGGACGACAGAGGATGAGATGGCTGGATGGCATCACTGACTCAATGGACATGAGTCTGAGTGAACTCCGGGAGTTGGTGATGGACAGGAAGGCCTGGCGTGCTGCTATTCATGGGGTCGCAAAGAGTCGGACACGACTGAGCGACTGAACTGAACTGAACTGGGTCTCCGTTGCTGCACCAGCTTTTCTCTGGTTCTGGAGAGCGGGGCCACTCTCTAGCTGCGGTGCGCTGGCTTCTCATCGCGATGGGCTCCCGTGTTCTGAGCATAGGCTCTAGGGCACGCAGGCTCAGGAGTTGTGGCTCCCAGGCTCTCGAGCAGAGGCTCAGGAGGGGTGGCCCACGGGCTTCGTTGGGATTCCCAGGTGGCTCAGTGGTGAGAAATCCACCTGCCAGTGCAGGAGCCACAGGAGGTGTGGGTTCGATTCCGGGGTTGGCAAGATCCCCTGGAGGAGGAAATGGCATCCCACTCCAGCATTCTTGCCTGGGAAAGCCCATGGACAGATAGGCCTGGCGGGCTACGGTCCATGTGGTTGCAAAGGGTCGGACACGACTGAGCGACCAAGCACGCACGCACAGGCTTAGTCGCTCCGTGGCGTTTGGGATCCTCCCAGATCAGGGATCTAACCCCTGCCTCCTGCACTGGTGGGTGGATTCTTTACCACTGAGCCCCCAGGGGAGCCCTGAAACAGGGAGGTTTTTAGTGGAAGAAGAAGGAAGTCAAGGACTTCAGTCTTCTAAGCAAAGCAGGAGCTGTGGGCACAGGGGTGGAGTGGGTCCGGGGTTTAAGAAAAATGGAAACAGTTGGAAAACGTGCTCGAGGAATGTGATAGGGAGTCAGCCAGGATCAAGGAGGCTGTCTGAGTGGCACTGAGGCCCCACTGAGATTAGATAATGGGGTGCTGATCAGAGCCGTGGCCTGACTTCTTCCTGCCAGCCTGCAAAGAGAGAACAAAGCCAGCGGGGAGGCTTCAGATTATGGGTCCAGGAGTCGCCACCGGACTGCAGGGATTCCCCGTGAGCTTCCTAATTCGGTTCATTGATGAGGAGCCCGTGCACCGCTCTGCCCGGTGCCTCTGTACCAGCCCCGGGTTGCCACGCGTCTCTCGGGCCTCGCTGAGATGAATCCAGTAACTGCACTGAGGGTGTCTGCGGGGCCAGAACGAAAGCCATTAGAGGGTGCGGCAGGGATGGAGACACACGGGGCTGCTGAGCTGCTGGGAGCACAGGAGGGGTGGACAAGAGGAGGAGAAGGGGAGAAGGGCCAGGGTTGCTCCCAAACAGATACATCCAGGTCACCTTTACAGGACGAGTAAGAGGTAGCCAGGCAAGGTTGGGGGGAAGGGTGTCCTGGAAAGGGGAAACCACAGGAGGAAAGGCGTGCAGGCCTGAGGCTGCGAGGTCTGTATAGATGGACACATCCGAGTGAGTGTCTTTCCAGGGTCAAGTAAAAGGAGAACATGATCCGAGATGGGGCTGGAGAGGTGGGCCAGGACCTCACCCTGGGGGACAGGGGAAAAGGGGCCTCTGAAGGAACCTGAGACAGCAGGATCAGGGGAATAAAGAGAGTGCAGTCGTTAAGTCAGGTTAGCCAGGAGGTTATTGGAGTGATGAATGATTGAGTGTTGAGTATCCTAAAGATGCCCAGTAAGACAGTTTCAAAAATCTCACCAGCAGGCTTGGCTAACGGGGAGATCCCATGTGACCTTCGCCAAATACGTTTTGATGGGCCAGTGGGAATTGAAGGCAGAGCACAGAGGACTGACAAGTAGGTGAGAAAAGAGAGAATCTGAAAAAAAAAAAAGAGAGAGAGAGAATCTGAGACCTTTTTCTCAGTAGAAAAGAAAAAAAAGGTAAAAGCAAGTATGGATCAGAATTTCAAGAGAGGATATGTGGGTTTAAGGAAGGGAAGATTCTTTTTCTTTTTTTTTAATTTTTATTTTTACTCTATTTTACTTTACAATACTGTATTGGTTTTGCCATACATTGATATGAATCCACCACAGGTGTACATGCGATCCCAAACATGAACCCCCTCCCACCTCCCTCCCCATAACATCTCTCTGGGTCATCCCCGTGCACCAGCCCCAAGCATACTGTATCCTGCGTCAGACATAGACTGGCGATTCGATTCTTACATGATAGTATACCTGTTACAATGCCATTCTCCCAAATCATCCCACCCTCTCCCTCTCCCTCTGAGTCCAAAAGTCTGTTATATACATCTGTGTCTTTTTTGCTGTCTTGCACACAGGGTCGTCATTGCCATCTTTCTAAATTACATATATATGTGTTAGTATACTGTATTGGTGTTTTTCTTTCTGGCTTATTTAAGGAAAGATTCTAACAGAGAGAGTGTAGGGAGGTGAGAGAGAGGTTCACATTTTAAGAAAGAAAGGAATTGGCATAGAGCCCGGGAGATGGGAGGGGGTGGGTTTGGGTG
The DNA here is from genome assembly GCF_016772045.2 of Ovis aries. Taxonomy (NCBI): domain Eukaryota; kingdom Metazoa; phylum Chordata; class Mammalia; order Artiodactyla; family Bovidae; genus Ovis; species Ovis aries. The sequence continues at coordinate 8,322,794 of NC_056074.1, forward strand.
GGAGTGGGAAGAAGAGTTGATCTTGTCTAATTAGCTCCATTTCCTTTATAAAGCGTGCAGCACGGTGATCTGCTGAAAATGAGAAGTGAGAAAAATGATAGAGTTAGAAAGAGGAGGTCACATGAAAGGGCCATTGGAGAGGAGCACAGGACCCGTGCAGGTTGCAGAAAGTACGCGAGGCAACGAGTGGAAGAGGCTCTGCTCAGGTCCCGGCCAATAAGTGTGTTAGTCACTCAGTCATGTCTGACTCTTTGTGACCCCATGGACTGTAGCCAGCCAGGCTCCTCTGTCCATGGAATTCTCCAGGCAGAAATACTGGAGTGGATAGGCATTCCCTTTTCCAGGGGATCTTCTCAACCCAGGGATCGAACCTGTGTCTCCTGCATTGCAGGCAGATTCTTTACCATCTGAGCCACTAGGGCTCTCTACAGATGGTGGAAATTATCTGTGTTCAAGGTGAATCTTGAAGGAACATATTCAGGGCCTAACGAATCTCAAAGGGACACAGTTGTGAGTGGAGGCAGTGATGGGCCTGAAGGTCAACCACCTATGGGGATCTGAAGGCAAATGTTTAAAGAATAAAGATTCTCTTAGTAGTTTTTACATTGCTCTTCCAGGCCGTGCTAGTGGTAAAGAACCCGCCTGCCAATGCAGGAGACCTAAGAGATAAGGGCTAGATCCCGAGGTTGGGAAGATCCCTTGGAGAAGAAAATGGCAGTCACTCCAGTATTCTTGTCTGAAGAATTCCATGGACAGAGGAGCCTGCTAGGCTACAGTCCATAGTGTTCCAAAGACCCAGCCACGACTGAAGTGACTTGGCATGCATGCCAGCTTCTGGGTGTTGAGATTTGGGAAGAAGAACTCATTCTGCAAAATAAGAAAAACTTGCGAATTCTGGGGCCATGTTATTTATGTAATTCCAGAGGCAGAGACTGAGCTAGTCTCTGCTGTCAGAGACTGAGTCTCCTGCTGCAGTGACTCCAAATTAAAAAAGATTAAACTGATAAAGTGCAGTCTGAGATGATGTGGTTCACAACAGAAAAAAACCCAAAAGATTCCATGACTGGAATTGCTTGGTTCAATCGTCTTCTCTTTTCCCCATTTTGCTAAGTAAGTGTTTATTCAGTGCCCTAATAGGCTCACAAAGTCAACAGAAACAAAGTTGGGCCCAGATTCTGTTGGCGTGCCCCTGGTTTTGTTGGTGTGGGCAGGTGTGGGCTGCTGTGGGCAGCAGGTACAAGCTGTGTTTTCCTCTCTTTGCTTGCAGTTGAGGTTAAGAGTACCTGCTTTTCGGTTGCACTAATGGGGTTTGATCCCAGCTTACTCCTGACTTAGACCATCATATCACTCTCCAAGCCTTAGTTTTCTCGTCTGTAAAATGTAGATAATATCAGTATCCATTTTCAAGGGTCCTTGTGAAGATTAAATGAGGTCAGGCATATAGAGCATTCAGCATACAGAATGCCTGACAAGTAGAAAGTGGTCAATAAATGTTCATCCTTCCTATGAATGTTAGCCTGACTTTCCTTATCTCTCACATGCTAAGCTACTTCATTGGTCCATGAGCCACAGTCAGGCGGGGTCCCAGAAGATAAGGCAATCATGATGTTTTTTACAGTATCACAGATTGCCTAACTCTGTGGGATGATGGTTGGAGCCATTCAGACAGAATGCCTTGAGACAAATGCAGCTACGTGGGTCTCAGTTAGTAGTGTCTGTATCATAGGAGAGAAAAGCGCAGCCCCTCCTGGGTTAGAGGTAAGGGAGGCCATGTGTTACCAGCTGAACCCAACAAAAATCTTCCAAGTCCCAAGTCCAAACCAGGCTGCAGGATTACTCTCTGGTAATCCCTGAGTAAGAATATGGCTCATGATATGGACCAGCCTCTGGAAGTGGACAGAAATGACTAACATTCATTTTTTCATTTATTTACTTATTTATTTGTTTATTCACTCATTTACTTTTCAACACTTACTGGCCATCCACTATGTGGCAGAAGCTGCTTTCCTGTTGAGGTACAGAGATAAATCTGATTATTCTAGAGACCAGGAAAATTAGAGCAGTTCTAAAGGCTGTGGCCATTTTGAATAATGTCTGTGTTTGGGACATTATGCTAAGGACTCAACGTATTTTATTTCCGTGCCCCTTGCCCTGTAGTCCTTTGCACATGTTGTTCCCTCTTCTCTTTCTGGACTAAACAGGTCTTCAGAACTCAGTTGAGCTGCCATGTATTCCAGTAAAGCTTCTTTGACTACCCTTACCTCCAAGTCCAAGTTAGGTGTCCTTCTTACGTGTTACCCAAGCATGCTGCATGCCTCCAGTGGTCTTAGCATACTATGTCAACGAATCATCTCCTTATTGATCTGTGTCTACCTCTAGCATGGAAGATCCATGAGGGCAAAGAGGTGATCTTTTCCAAAGACCAGATCATTTGTCTGGTCTACCACTGTATTCCACCAGGCTAACTGGCACACGGAAATCTCTCAATAGATATATCGAGAATAAATACATGCCGATACTCACCAATGAAGTAAGCATTGTTACTTTTGTTTTACAAATTTGTTGTCAAATAATTTCCCCAAACCTAAACAGCATGATACTGGTAGAGATGGGAACTAAACAAATCCATAGTGTTAACTCCCAGTGAGGTACTCCTAGAAGATTCTGAGACTGCAGCCTGCTGTCTTTGAGTGCTGGAGTCTTAGAAGAAAGTAAGAGAGGAGTTAAAAATGTATTAGCTCCAGATTCAGACTTTCCCCTAAAAATTCAGAAAAAAAATTTAATTGGACAGGGACTAACTTTTTAAAAGATATCAGTGTTATTTAATGCTGTGTCTTTAAGCCACTTACAGTCATCTCCCATGCTACCGCTTGTGTATCTTCCATGCTGGTCTAAGGCAGTAGATTTTACTCCCTATTCTGGGAGCCCAGGGATTTTCTGGGGTGAAGAGTGGCTGTGTCAAGATGGGGAAGTAGCTCAGCAGGTGGGGCTCTGAGGCTGCACCCCCCAAGTTAGAGCAACTCTGCTCTTACTCAGGGCTGTAAACATTTCATTTTTAAAAGAGTTACGCTGCTAGAAAAGCAATACCTTGAAAACCACATCCATTTACTATATACCTGCTAGGGGCCAGGTCCTTTACATACTTTAAACTTCTCTCTACAAAGTAGCCTTTGTTAATAGATGAGGCAGTTGACAGTCTGAGAGATTCAGAAACCTATCCAAAGTCATCTGGATCATAAGAGAGAGAACTGTCATTCCCGCCTAGTCTGTCTGCTCTCTTTCTGTTTTTATATCCTGCTTTGGAGTTCTTCCCATTCAACATATATTTATTGAGAATCTACTACTTCGCAAGGACTTGTTAGGTTCTGGGGCGAGAAACTAACAATCTTTTGGAAGAGAAAAGCATGTGAATAAATATCTATACAGAGCTTTTGGAATGCGATGCTCCAGTGAGACATGGGATAAAGAGTGGTCACTTCTACCTGGTGGAGTGACAAGGTCGTCATTTAGGTTTCTTAACTGTGGCAGCGCAGCAGTATCCGTGATGATAGGAGTGGTGGAGAGATGACATTGGAGAGTTGGGGAGGCCGAATTTTAATGGATTCTGTGTTTCATGCATACAAAGGTTCAGAGCCCTGTGTCTGGAAATGGCATCATTTAATTGATGTATAGTCCCCTAATCCTTAGTTATTTTGAAAATTCCAGTCTTAGCTAAAAAAAAAAAAAAAAAAAAAAAAAAATCTGTGGATGAGATTTGTTGCCATTTTAGAAGGAAAATGGAAAGATAATCTGAGGAAAGAAAAGTATTTGGAGGAGAGGCCCCTCTCCCCCAAGGAGTATGGACTTTAGATACTGGGGATCCGTGAAGGATTGCAGTGCTTAATTTATCATACTGAGGCTCTGAAGTCAAGGAGGGCCTCCTTGACCTACACATCCAGCTAAGCTTGCCCTACACTTCCAGTTTCACAGTCTGTCTCTCCCAACACTTGTTCCCTGAGGACTTACTCTCCCGTGGCCCATTTGTGTCTAGATTTTGTCTTCTTCCAGTCCTGTGTTGCACCAAGGATGACCCCAACCAGGCATGAAAGTCAACGTGCAAAAGAATTCACTCACACCAAAGCGCATGAGCCTTGCAGATTTAACTAAAGATTTCTTAGAGGCGTTAGAGGAAAAATTTACAGCAGTCACACCAAAGTCCACTTTTAGACATTCCTGTTCTCTCCAAATTCCTCCTTCATTCAGTAACTGGCCTAAGGCACCCGTCCTCACTTCCTGGATCACCTGTTGAAACTTCGAATTCTTCTGTTAAGATGTTCCCCAGGCCCAGGAACAGAACTAGGCTGAGGTCCAGGGCTTAAGATAGACGTCAAGCCCCAGGTGTTTAGAAAAAGCTTTTCCACCCCGTATCCAACAACCTTCAGGCCAAAATACAATGTTCTTCGTGAAAGGAATTCTAAAAATCCTAAGTATCGTATGACATCCCTTATATGGGGAACCTAAAAAAAAAAAAAGATACAAATGAACTGGGCTTCCCAGGCGGCTCAGTGATGAAGAGTCTGCTTTGCCAACGCAGGAGACACAGGAGATGCGCATTTCTGGCTTGGGAGGATCCCCTGGAGGAAAGTTAAGTCACTAAGTCATGTCAGACTCTTTGAGACCCCATGGACTGTAGCCCACCAGGCTCCTCCGTCCATGGGATTCTCCAGGCAAGAATACTGGAGTGGGTTGCCATTTCCTTCTCCAGGGGATCTTCCAGACCCAGGGATCTAACCCAGGTCTCCCACATTAGCGGCAGATGCTTTTAACCTCTGAGCCACCAGGGAAGGGGGAGGAAATGGCAAATAAACTTATTTAGAAAACAGAAGGAGACTCACAGACTTAGAGAACAAACTTATGGTTGCGGGGGCCATGGCGGGGCAGGGGGTTGTTGGGAGGAGGGTGAGGATGGGAGAAAGGGTTAGTTAGGGAGTTTGGGATGGACCTGTACACACTGGTATAGTTGAAATGGATAACCAACAAGGACCTAATGTATAGCTCATGGAACTCTGCTCAATGTTACGTGGCAGCCTGGATGGGAGGGGAGTTTGGGGGGAGAATGGACACATGTATATGTATGGCTGAGTCCCTTTGCTGTCCACCAGAAACTGTCACAACATTGTTAATTGGCTATCCTCTGATACAAAATAAAAATAAAAAAAGAGGAATCTTCGTGTATAATTTCCCCTGTCTGGCTATAAAAGGATTAAGATAACAATAGACTCTTTGATCTGAAAGGATAAAGCCACACCAGTGTTTGTACTGAGATTGTACTGGGCAATCTCTCTTGAAGAATGAGTCATTCTGTCAATCCTGGACAGAAAATATGTGTCAGAACCAAGCCAAGAGAATCTTTTTTGATCTTGTCAATGGGAAGAGTCAAGATGTTTAGGCGAAGATCCTAGGTGGTGGCCAGCATTACCCACAGGCAACAGGTAGGAGCTTTGAAGTGAGAGCTTAGGCAGAGCATCTGGGAAGGGATGTCAACCCTTTGGATGGCTAGCTCATTGACATTCATGGAGCTTGTATGAAACAGGAGCTTGTATGAAATGGGAAGAGGTAAAATCCCTGAGAACAATCCAGTTCAAGTGGAATCAGAGCCTGTGCTTTGAAAATGGCCTTATTTACTTGATTGATACTCATGTGTTTTTCTTTTGCTCTTCCCTAACCCTCGGTTGATTTTGAAAGTCCATTTTAGCTGAAGAATCTGTGAAACTGACTTGTTGCTATTTTAAGAGGAAAGTAGAAAGATATTTGAAGAAAGAAAGAAAGACGTTGGGGGAGCATCATTCTGTTGAGAGGGTTGGAGAGCTGTTGGAGAATGGAGGAAGTGAACAAATTGACAAAATCCAAAAGGGAAGAGAATACTTAGAACCTAGAGGAACAGAAGAAGAGTTTCTAGGTCCAACTCCCATCCTCCCCCTCAAGGTTCTCCTTCCAGGCCAAAGTTTGAGGATATGAGTTTTCCTTTACTGGGAGAAAGTCACAGTAGATTTCTTTATCAAAATATGGTTGCTGAGCTGGGTCACTCTACCCCCTGTTTCTGAGCCATAGTAAAGATATACCTTTGTCAGTAAGGTTCCTGAAACTCGTGTACCAACACTGATTTTCAACCCCAACTACATACCTGCTCCCTCAAGGTTTACCTGAAGATGGGGATGGGAGAGAGATGTTGAGATGTATCCTCTAGCTCACAGGTTTCAAATAATTGTTGCTAGCATTGGAATTCTTTCCCGAGTAAAATTGTAATTGCAAGCCACAAATATAGTGCAATAAAATTAGACTGCTCCGGTTGAATTGCAACAGGGGGTCGGGAGCCCATCTTTCTTGCTCCCTCACTGCCACTTCATGCCAAGACTCCAAGTTTCCTCCTGGGAACTCTAGAGATGGAAGGAGTTCTTTGCGAAGGCCATGCCACTAGATAGCCGTCCTCAAAGCCCTTGCCTCATGACTCTGGCTGTTGCATGTGGGTAACAGTTCATCTCAGTCCGTTGGAACATGCCCACTTTTCCCTGGAGACCCTTGTGTGGGTCTCTGTGCCTAGGGGAGGCACAGAGTACATTTGATCTGTGAGGTTACATGCCTGTGCTGACATCTGCTGAGATGTCCAACAGCTCTTCAGGTCCTCAATCATCTGTCCATCCAGGTTGCCTTTGAATCATTCTTCATCCACATCTGAAAGCTTCTTTGGTGTCTTTTGTTCTCTCAGGAATGATTCTATAACTCCAGTGTCACACAATGACACAGAAACTAAGTCTCTCTATAACTTCCCAAATCACTGCAGATGGTGACTGCAGCCATGAAATTAAAAGACACTTCCTTCTTGGAAGGAAAGCTATGACAAAGCTAGATAACATCTTAAAAAACACAGACATCGCTTTGCCAACAAAAAGTCTGTATAGTCAAAGCTATGGTTTTCCCAGTAGTCACGTATGGATGTGAGAGTTGGATTGGGAAGAAAGCTGAGTGCCGAAGAATTGATGCTTTTGAATTATGGTGCTGGAGAAGACTCTTGAGAGTCCCCTGGACAGCAAGGAGACCAATCCTGTCAATCCTAAAGGGAATCAACCCTGAATAGTCATTGGAAGGACTGATGTTGAAGCTCTAATACTTTGACCACCTGATGCGAAGAGGCAACTCGTTGGAAAAGATCCTGATGCTGGGAAAGATCAAGGACAGGAGGAGAAAGGGACAACAGAGGATGAGATTACTAGATAGCATCACCGACTCAATGGACTTGAGTTTGAGCAAACTCCGGGAGATGGTGAAGGACAGGGAAGCCTGGCAAGCTGCAGTCCATGGGGTGGAAAAGAGTCGGACATGACTTTAGCAACTGAACAACAACATAACCTGCATATAACAGGCAATCATTTCTTCTCAAACATCTTTCAAGATTTCTGGCACAAGTTTTCTTTATTCCTGAAGCCTGCAAGCATGCTATTAAGGTGTTTGAGGCTTCAAAACTGAATACCCAACAGAGAGGAACTTAAAGCATAAGATGAAATATTGTTTACTGGAACAAGAAGTCTGGAAGTGATGGGGAGTAAGAAGATTGACTCTTTCAGCAATAAAACGATGTCATCAAGGACCCAGGTACTTTCCATATTCCCCCTCACCGTGCCCCCCGCCCCTCCATCCTCGGGCTTGTTCCATGGTTGGAGGTGGCAGTCACTGTCTCAGACATCACCTCCTTACACAACAATTCCAAAGACCAGAAAAAAGCCTCCCACATCTTTATTTATTTTTTAAATTGGAAAGTAGAACAGATTGTCAAGTAAGAAGATGATGTTATTCAAGCTATTGCAATAGAAAGAACGTTCATGAATGAGAAAGTTCTCTAAGAAAGGAGAGGGGGGCCAGAGATTTTAATAAGGGTAGGTCAGCAAAGGGGTCGTCCACAGTCTTATAAGAGTCATGAAGAAGATAGAGATGAGTCTTCTTTTAGTGCATGGGAGAGCATTGCTGTAGCTGTTTCTTGGAATACAAAAGAGAAGAGAGATTTCAGAGAACAAATGTAGGGGGGAGTTTCTTAGCCAGCTCTGTTTTCTGAGAGCACAGGGCTCAGGTAAAGTTCAACACTGCCTGCCCTTTTGTTGAAAAATGAACGAATATCACTTGTCACTGAACAACTCAGAAGTAATTTATAAACCCCTGAATGGAGTGAAGCAGAGTCTGAGAAATAGTCTCTTGAGGACTTTTTGTTGCTTCTATTCCTGCAAAACCAGTTCAACCATCTGCAGAGAAGTGGTGGCAAAGGTAGGTTATTTTAGGGTCCTGGAGATCAGGCATCTTAAAAGAAGTATGTTTAAAGGGCTTCCCTTGTGGCTCAGCTGGTAAAGAATCTGCCGGCAGTGCAGGAGACCTGGGTGTGATCCTTGGCTTGGGAAGATTCCCCTGGAGAAGGGATAGGCTACCCACTCCAATATTCTTGGGCTTCCCCTGTGGCTCAGCTGGTAAAGAATCCGCCTACAATGCGGGAGACCTGGGTTTGATGCCTGGGTCGGGAAGATCCCCTGGAGAAGGGAAAGGCTACCCACTCTAGTATTCTGGCCTGGAGAATTCCATGGAGTATACAGTCCATGGGGTCGCAGAGAGTTGGACATGACTGAGCGACTTTCACTTTAAAGTGAAAAAGGGAAAGAGTGATATAAAAGGTTGTATTAAAGAACCAGGAATTATACTCTAAGAGTAACCAGTCCAGTGGATTCCCACAGGCCAGTGGAGGAATACATCCAGTTATGCAGCACAGCTCCTTGAGTTTCTTGAAGTTCTTGAGCTAGAATGTCAGTGTTCTTGGTGAAATTGCTGTCCACAATCAAGGTTACCACTCATATAAGGGCATGCATGACCCAAGCATTTCACCAGCCTTCCTTAGTAGTCCAGAGAATGGCTTGTCAAGAGAGAATTCCAGCTCACGCATGCCCTGCCGTGAAGGATAGTGCCTCAAGCTTTATACCAAGCAATAGAGCTCCAGCTTCCAGACCTTCTTCAGGTCCTGGGGCAAATGGCCAGCAGCAAGGCAACCAAGAGTCCCAGAAAGAATATGGACAGTCAAGCTATAGTTCTTAGGGATGCCACCAGGCAGAAGGCAGGTAAATTGGAAAAGTTAGTTTGGAAGGTTGTAGCCAGATACTGAAGGAATCTGGAAGAATTGAAAATTGGGGGAAAACTGACTGTTTGGGCAAGGTAACAGGATCTGGTTCAATTTGCAAGTACCCAGGTACCAAAACTGGTTTTTCCACGGGGAAGAAGGAAGTCAGTTAATCTCTGCCTGACAAGACAAAGTTTGCGTATCCATTGTCTTCAGTTTATAGAGAGGTATGAAATAGCTCAAATACAATGAAAATCTCAAAAATAGACCCATTAAATGTAGCCAGCTCTGACCACAATTAAATCCCCTTTCAGGAACCTTCAACAACTTTCTATATCCATTGCATATCCTTTATTATAACTTCTCAAAGTGGCAAAACATAAACACATTTATTAACAGACCCAAATAGCATATAAAAATAAGAAGCGAAAGTATACAATCTAAATTATACTTAGTGACACCATTTCAGAATTCTGTCTTTTTAGAAATGATGTTAGTATCTAACAAAGATCTATTAATGAAGTCAACTTAGTATCTGTCCAGGATTTTGAGAGTTGCCTAATGATCTTGGAAATTATGTTCAAGCTAACATACTAGAAAACATAATTGGAATAAAGCTTGTCAGAATAATGATTTGGTATGATTAAAGAAATATTTGAATTAAAAATTCTAAAATTCTCTATATTTAGTAGAAGTAATGCTAACCTAGAGCTTCCCTAGTGGCTAAGTGGTAAAGAATCCGCCTGCAAATGCAAGAGCCTTGGGTTTGATCCCTCAGTTGGTAAGATTCCCTGGGAAAGGAAATGGCAACCCACTCCAGTGTTCTTGCCTAGGAAATCCCATGGACGGAAGAGCCTGGCAGGCTACAGTTCATGGGGTCTCAAAAGAGTCAGGCACGACTTAGTCATTAAACAACAACAACAATGCTAACTTACTCTATCAGTAAATCTGGATAAGTTTAGGAAGAAGATATTCATGTAGAGTAAAAACTTATTTGTATCATGCATAACTATAACTCAGAAAGCAGCTGTTTTATTAAACTGAAATTGTTGAACTAGTCTTGTTTGCCAAAGATTTACTTGCATCCTGAGCACTTGAATTTTAAAAAAATTTCTAAGTTTGTTTCTGTAAGAATACCTTTTTTTTTTTTTCAAACATTGAAAGTATTCCAGACTCAATTTCCTTCATTTCCTTTTTTTTTTTTTTAGGAACATTTAATTTATACATGAGCTTTTTTGTCTCTAAGCTAGCCAGACTACAAAGAGTTCCTTTAAGATATTTAATAACATAATTTGGGCATGCCACCTAGAGATGGGAGAGTACTACACACTTAGATAATGAGAGGCTTTCTGAATTGCAGACATATAAGCATGCATAGGGGCTTCCGTGGTGGCTCAGTGGGGAAGAATCCCTCTGCCAGTTCAGGAGGTGCAGGTTCATCGCTTCTTGGCCTTTTGGCTAAGATCAGGGAGATGCAGGTTCAGTCCCTGGGTTGGTAGGATCCTTGGAGCAGGAAATGGCAACCCACTGCAGTATTTTTGCCTGGGAAATCCCATGGACAGAGGAGCCTGGTGGGACTACAGTCCACAGGGTACAGAAGAGTTGGGCACGACTGAGCGATTAAACAACAGCAACAGCAAACACATATAGAGGGGGAGCCACTTCCAACTTCAGTTCTAAACTTCAGCCATGGGTTAAATGGGTCCTCCTTTTAATTCTCAGTCTTCTTTCTCATACTTGCACTTTGAAATCCTCCCTTTCCTCAAAGCTGATTCTCATGTGCCTCTCCCATGAAGCCTTGCCTAGCCCGCTGCAGGGGGTAATTTCTTACGTAGCCCTTACTCGTCTCTGACCACTTGAATCAATCAACCTGGATACAGTTATTTATGCATATTCCTCATCTTCTCTCTAAATCCAAACTCAGGGATGGCAGAGACCAGGTTATCTTTCCTCCAACAAGCATTCATATCACACCCACTGTATTTCAGGTACTGTATAGGCACCTTTTAAACAACAAGTGACCAAAAGGTAGGATCCCTGCTTTCATGGGCTTCCAGTTTGGAACTGGATGTAACGTTGGGAAGGAGTGGGGTGAGAGTTGCTGCCTTGACCTGAAGGATGAAGTAGCTCCCTCACTCCCTGCAGAAAACTAGGACCAGTAGTAAGAGCAAAGAGCTTTTAGGACACATTTGCTATGAGTTAGGGGCCTTACGGGCTTCCCAGGTGGTGCAGTGGTAAAGAATCTGCCTACCAGTGCAGGAGACATGGGAGACACATTTTAAATACGTGGGTTGGGAAGATCCCGTGGAGAAAGAAATGGCAACCCACTCCAGTACTCTTGTCTGGAAAATTCCATGGACAGAGGAGCCTGGTGGGCTACATTCCATGTGGTGTCAACGAGTTGGATATGACTGAGCACACTACACAGGGGCTTTACAGATTTAATTGTATTTATTTATCACAGTCAACCTCATAAGGTGGGCACTGTTGTTATCCTTCCCAAATTACCAATGAGGAATCAGGCACAGAGGAATTTAAGTCTCCTGTCCTATGTTACAAGTCAACAGAAGCAGCAGGATTTGAAACCAGATTGTTTAAATCCAAAGACTGTGCCCTTAACCACTACATTATATAGCACCTCCAGGCAAAACTGGCACGGACGATTATTACAATAATAGCCACATGTGCACCACACCTCATGTGTCCACACCCCTTTGCAGTCTGTCATTGCTGCCTCTCTTATCAGGAAGGGGAATCTCTTGTTCCACCCTCTTTTTTTTTTTTTTCTATCTAACCTGGGCTAATCGCATGACTTGCTTTGATTAATAATTATGGTTGAAATGACACCGTGGGAGTTCCAGAGCCTAGAGCTCAGGAGGCTATGCAACTTCCACTCTTACCTTCTTGGAATTTTGAGGCCACCACGTTAGGAGGAAGTCCAGGCTATCCCCCTGGAGGATGAGAGGTCACATGGAGAGGATGAAGGCTCTCCAGCCCACAGCCAGCATCAACTGGCAATTGAGTAAGACCCTTTTGGATATTCCAGCCACAGCTGACTCCCCTTGTCTGCAGCCATACCTGTGAGCCCAGGAGAAACCAGTGCAACCTCCCAGTAAATCCACTGAATCAAAAATAGTAAGCTGTTGTCTTAACCCAGTAAATTTTGAGGTGATTTGTAATGAAGCAATTGATAACTAAAATATATAGGTTTTAAATTCATTGTCTATCTTGGGCTAGCTGCTTTTTAGTAAGGGTTACATGAAAGAGAATTATATGGGTAGTTTGAGCTAGAGGAATGAAGACAGCATGTAATTAAACCCTTTTATTTTATAGAGGAAGAAACCCAGCCCAGAGAGGAGAAGTGACTTGTCCCAAACCACAGTTTTTATAGCCTGAGTCAAGACTAAACCCGTCTTCAGAGTTCCATGTCTAGAATTCTCTTCGCTACATGACACTGCCCAACTACACTGCATTAAAAGAGTAAAAGAGCTATTTCCAACTAATTTTAAGAATAAACATGAAAAGCTGTTCATAGTATCTAGCGTTAAATTTATAGTCTTAAATTGTGACATCCATGCAAAGAGACCCATATGCCAACAACCCATAAGATGCCAGGAAAGAAGCAATTACTGGAAACAAGGCTGTGAATTGTCATAATTGAATGTATATATATATATATATTGCCTCTGGCAGGATCTGTGCATTTATGAATATGCCAGCTTCTTGATAGACCAGTTGTTCTTACCTTGGCTGCACATTAGAATCATCTGAGGATTTTTAAAGATTGTCTGAGGCTGACCCAGGCCTCAAAAGTTTGAAAATTGGTTCTGAGTGAATCTGTTGCACAGCTGTGGCTGTGAACCCCTGCTCTGGACCGTGCATTCCTGGAGGGGCAAGATGTTTGTCTTTGCACCCCCTGGAGTGCCATGCCAGAGAACAATTGTTGATTGAAATTGGGGACACAGTGCTGAAAGTCCCTACAGAGAGCAGCTATTTCAGAGTGGAAAGTACATGGGCTTTGACGTCAAAAAAAATCTGTCTTTGCCTCTCAATTTTGCTTATTTAGTAGCTGTGTAACCTTGGATACAACAGGCTGTCTGAGGCATCTATAAAATGGATATAAAGATGATACTAACTTCCCAGGGATGTTATAAACTCTGCTGAGGTTATTTAGCTTTCATAAAGCTCCTTGATAACAGTAAAGGCCTTCTCAATATTGCTATTTCTATTCAGAAAGGAAATAGAGAAACGTTTTAAAGAAAATAAAATGGTAGAAGCAATGAAAGATGATTATAATAATTTAAGCAATACAGAGAGTTATTTTAAAAAATCGAGTACGAATTGCCTATAATTCCTCCGTGAAAAGTGAAAGTGTGAGTCACTCAGAGTGTCTGACTCTTTGTGACCCACATAGACTACAGCCCACCAGGCTCCTGCGTTCAGGGGATTTTCCTGGCAAGAATAGTGGAGTGGATCGCCATTCCCTTCTGCAGGGGATCTTCCCAACCCAGGGATTTGACCCCTTGTCTCCTGCTTTGCAGGCAGATTCTTTACCATCTTCCACCAGTAGCTTCGTAGTTCTTCCATAAGTACACATAAACATTTTGTTATTTCTCCTTCCAGGTGTTTTCATTGCTGTCCCTATGTGTGCCTGCACGCACTCAAACACATCCACAAAAACATGATTGGGAAAATACAGGAAGACGTTGTGTTCGTTTTCCTTGTTAATAACTTGAGTTCTTCATATCCGTGAATAGAGTAGTTTTTGTGATGTATTTCTAACCTAGTGATTTGATGAACAATTGAAAGAGGTAATATGGCTATGATGAAATGGAAACAAGAGCAAAGCCAGTGTAAATTTGCAGAAAATTTACACATTTGGGGTGCCGAATGGGGAAACAGTGGGAACAGTGTCGGACTTTATTTTTTTGGGCTCCAAAATCACTGCAGATGGTGATTGCAGCCATGAAATTAAAAGATGCTTACTCCTTGGAAGAGAAGTTATGTCCAACCTAGATAGCATATTCAAAAGCAGAGACATTACTTTGCCGACTAAGGTCCGCCTAGTCAAGGCTATGGTTTTTCCTGTGGTCATGTATGGATGTGAGAGTTGGACTGTGAAGAAGGCTGAGCGCCGAAGAATCGATGCTTTTGAAGTGTGGTGTTGGAGAAGACTCTTGAGAGTCCCTTGGACTGCAAGGAGATCCAACCAGTCCATTCTGAAGGAGATCAGCCCTGGGATTTCTTTGGAAGGAATGATGCTGAAGCTGTAACTCCAGTACTTCGGCCACCTCATGCGAAGAGTTGACTCATTGGAAAAGACTCTGATGCTGGGAGGGATTGGGGGCAAGAGGAGAAGGGGACGACAGAGGATGAGATGGCTGGATGGCATCAAGGACTCGATGGACGTGAGTCTGAGTGAACTCCAGGAGTTGGTGATGGACAGGGAGGCCTGGCGTGCTGCGATTCATGGGGTCACAAAGAGTCGGACACGACTGAGCAACTGAACTGAACTGAATGACTGTTGAAAATTATTTCCAAGGTTCCATTGTGGCTTACCCATTTTCTCCTCTGAAAAGACTGAGAAGTGTTTTAGTCGCTCAGTCATGACTCTCTGTGACCTCATGGACTGTAGCCCACCAGGCTCCTCTGTCCCTGCAATTATTCAGGTAAGAATACCAGAGTGGGTTGCCATTGCTTTCTCCAGGAGATCTTCCTGACCCAGGGATCAACCCGGGTCTCTGCATTGCAGGCAGGTTCTTTACCATCTGAGCCACCAGGGAAACCCTAAAAGACTGCTGCTTCCTACAAAAGCTTGGGAATTGGCTTAAATAGTCTCTACCCAGGAGCCTTCCCTCTCTAGAAAGGCCTTAGTCACAGCCCCCAGATCCTTTCGGCCAGCAACCTTTATTTACACGTGGCTTCAAAGGCAATGAGGAAAGGAATGGAAGGAAGACCAGAATGTGCTTATTCGAGTAACTATTAATTTGAGGAAAGCAAGTTTCATACCCGAGCCAACCTAAAGTTGATCCAAAAGTCAACAGTTAAAAGAGCCAGAGCAAACACACAGGTCAAATCTCTGAGGGCTAGACTGTCTAGCAAGAGATCCAGCTTCAGGAAGGACACGCAGATGACTGACCCCTTTCTGGCTCAAGCCTCCTTCTTTTCTGGATGTAATTCCTAATAGCATCAGAGCCTCTTATGTGTCTGTCAGCTGGCAGCCTTGTCCATAAGGAGGCTGTGTTTACAGAATCGATGAGGAACAGAGGAAGGGCATCTGTGTATCTAAACCAGGGGCCTCTGTTAAGGATGCTCCCAGCATGGGCACTTGTGTGAGTGGCTCCATAAAAACAAGGCGTTTGCCAGAGCAATGCCTTGTTCTGCCCAGGAGCCACTGCTCAGAACAGCCTTGGAATTTTTCTTTGCAAATTTTCTTTGGAGGCCCACAAGAAAAACCTGTTTCTTTCATTCTTTTTTTTTGTACCTTCTGATTTGTTGTTGTTGTTGTGTAGATCTTGTTTAGAATAAAAGGAACTAACTTGGAGTTGGAGAAACCTATGTGTTAATTCCAATTAATCTACTAACTGGCCGAGTGTCCTTAGATAATCACATATCCTCTGTGTTTCTTAATTTCCTTATCCATAATGAAAGAAGCATGATCATTACCTGCTTCCCATCACTTATCACAAGGGAAGTTACTGTGTTAGAGGCAGCTGTAGCCTCTAAGGTCACTACCAGGCCAACTGGTACACCCTACCTGAGGTCATGGAATAGAACGGCTCACTAGCCAAATGAGGGTTTTGAATCTCGTGGATTACAGAATCCATGTAAAACACAGAGTGGAAGCAAGAAGAGGTGAGCATGCGGGTACCGTGTGATCAGGGCAGAAGGACCACAGCACGGAACCCTGGGGTGGGCAGTGTCCATCTGCCCACCTCACCCTCTGCCACATCAACCTTCCTCCTTGGGGACCTTCCCTGCTGATGGTTCGGTTACAGGATGAGAGTTGAGGTTTGAGCTATGGGGCTCCGCAGTGGAAAGTGCCCTGCCCAAGAACACACAAGTGGTTGGAGAGACAGCTCAAGTACACCAGCGCAATAGCTGTAGCTTGCAGTTCACCTGCTGAGCAGGCCTGCGTTTCAGCCATGAGGTTTTGCAGGGGCCACACAAGTCAGAAGGGGTGTCAATCAATGTGTGGCTGAATTATGGCCTCATGGATATTCATTGCTCACGTATATATAGCACACCCAGAATATCAGTACCTCCCAGGACTCATGCATATTTATCTGTCACTTATATTTAGTGCACAGGTGCCTCAAGAATATTCAGTGCCTCCTAAAAAGTAGAAGAAGAAGGCAATGGCACCCCACTCCAGTACTCTTGCCTGGAAAATCCCATGGATGGAGGAGCTGGTAGGCTGCAGTCCATGGGGCCGCTAAGAGTCAGGCACGACCGAGCGACTTCACTTTCACTTTTCACTTTCACGCATTGGAGAAGGAGATGGCAACCCACTCCAGTGTTTTTGCCTGGAGAATCCCAGGGACGGGGGAACCTGGTGGGCTGCCGTCTATGAGGTCACACAGAGTTGGACACAACTGAAGCAGCTTAGCAGCAGCAGCAGCAAAAATATATCTTTTTAACTTTCTATCTATAGTTAAATATACACACCATAGTTTCTGTAATGACATATTTTATGAATTTCATTTGTCTAGTTTTTTCCATTTCTGTTTCAGAATTGAGTATTTTCAAACCAAACAACGAATACACACATTACGGCATTTTATCAGAGGGCTCAAGTGAAAAAGCAACTTGTAAACTGTAAAGTCCTCCATAATTTTAAAGGGTTATCATTATCCCTGTTAGTTTGATTATGGCCATTTATAAAAATCAATTTTATCTTCAAAGGGTGAAGAGAAGGCTGTTTAACCCAAAGACTAAAAGCCATGAACTCTTCCAATACTTGGTTTTAATAGTTTTGGGGAAATTGCATAACCTCGCTGAGACGGTTTTCTCATCTGTGAAATGGGAATAACAGTAGCAACTTCATAATGCTCTAGTGAAGATCCAATGAGATGATGTGTGGAAAGCACTTAGGAAATTCCTTGACCCACAGGAATGATGATGTCATCTAACCTCTATTGAATTCTGACTCTATGCCAAACCCTTCCTGATTACATGATTCTATAGGTATGCTTATCATGCCCACCTTACAGATGAGGATTTTAAGATAGAAACAGAATCCACATCCAGGCAGTCTGACTACAAGCCCATGCTCTTGACCATTTTGTAACACTGATGCTACCACAACAAATATTCAATGCATGTTTTGTCATCACGTTAGTAAAATTTCCCGCTAGAGCAGATACTCAATATCACGTGGCACTGGTGTTGATATTTTGAACTGACTCTCTCAACCACAATGCTACCTTCCATCTAGTTAGAGAAGTTGTCAAAGGATACATGATGTTTTCCAGAATCCTTGGCATCTAGGGTTATAATGTAAATTCTGCCTTGAGGTTAAATGCATTGGTGAGTAGCATGAGAGGCAGAAGTGAGGTGAAGCCATCCTCTTGCTGCTAAGGCTGCTGGCAAACGAGGTGTGGTGGACAGACTCTCAGATGGCCCCAGATTCTCCCTGCTGACATTCACACCCTTGTGAAATCCTTTCTCCTGAAATATGGGTGGTAGGACCTGTGACTTCCAGCAGCCCCAGGGATGGGTTTCATAGAAGACAATTTTCCTACAAACCAGAGGGAGGATGGTTTTGAGATGATTCAAGCTTATTACATTTATTGTACATTTTATTACTATTATTACATCAGCTCCACTTCAGATCATCAAGCATTAGATCCCAGAGGTTGAGGACCCCTGTAATAACCCATGGGATGTGGCAAGGTGATGGAATTACATGTACAGGATTATGTTGCATGAGACTTCATCATCCATCTTGCTAGGAGATGCTCTTTCTCTTCCTGGTTTTTGGGAAGCTAGTAGCCATGTGGCAAGAGGTTGAGGATGCCATCTGCTTAATAATAATCAGTAAGAAACTGAAGCCCATTTTCTGACAGCCTGCAAGAAGCTGAATGCCACCAACAGCCATGTGAGCTTGGAAGCAGTTCCTTCCCCGGGCAGGACTCAGATGAGACCACAGCCCCAGTTGACACCACGATGGCACTTCACGAGACGCTGAGTCAGAGGATGCATGTAAGCTATGCCTGGATTCCTGACCACAGTAACTATGAGATAGTAATGTGTGTTGCTTTCAGCCCCTAGGTTTATGATGAAATTGTCATGCGGCAATAGAAGACTAATGTGTGTGCACGCTAAGTCACTCCTGTTGTGTCCGACTCTTTGTGACCCCATGGACTGCAGCCCACCAGGCTCCTCTGTCCATGGGATTTTCCAGGCAGGAATACTGGAGTGGATTGCCATGCCCTCCTCCAGGGGATCTTCCCGACCCAGGGAGGAGCCTGCGTCTCTTATGTCTCCTGCACTGGCGGGCAGGTTCTTCACCACCCGCACCACCTGGGAAGCCCTAGGAAGCTAACACGTGAGGTTATAGCTGAGAGATGACTTGGCTGTTGTGGCAGCAACAGAGCCTGCTGACGTGGGCAGGGCAGCTACCATGGACCGGATGTCCTTGAACTTGATAGTCCGGTGCTGGGCCCGTGGCGTCCATTCCTCTAGCTCCTTTGGCAGCTTTACTCCCCTAATATCCCACGTTAAATCACTTTCTTCTTGAATTACTCAGAGTGGTTTCCATTTCCTATACTGCATCTTAGTTCCTATCATCACCTTGCTTCAAAATCATGGCCTTTCTATCCCAATATTTTATTCTTTCGTGATCCAAAAGCATTTTAAGAGAGAACAGAGTAGTTTGCTTTCAAAATGTCAAGGAAGAAAGGAAATGATAGTGGTTGAGCAAGTCTAATCTGTGAACAGCCACAGCAACCCTTTCTTAAAGAAATGTAATATTTAAGTTCTTTAATTTTTATTAGTCCTTTTTCTTAAGTTGAATTACATTTCCTTTTATTTATTTTTTTAATTGGAGTAGAATTGCTTTACAATCCTGTGTTAGTTTCAGCTGTACAACAAAGTGAATTAGCAATATACCTATACATATATCCCCTCCCTCCTGAGCACCCCTCCCCCATCCCACCTCTCTAGGTCATCCCAGAGCTGAGCTCCCTGTGTTACACAGCTAAGGAAGGTAATAGTAATTTCATTTTTTAGAGGAAAAAACTGAAGTTCAAAGCCTAAATTACTACCTTTTAAGGATAGCATCCGTGGGATATAATTCAAGGTCGAAGGGACACCTGATTGCACATTCTTTTCACTGAACCGTGTTGTTAAGAATACCCTGGGTCCCTGTGTATCCCTGCACACACTCTGTAGCGCTCACAGTCCATTAGGACAGATCACTGAGAAAACAGACCATTGCAGAGCAGTGCATCCAGTCCCGGGATGCAGCCTCGCACAGGGTGTGGAGAGGAGAGTGGGGAGGGGCGCCAAATGACCTGACTTGGGGGTCAGAGTCCCGGGAGGAGGGTCCCACGGTGGCCTGGGATAGCCTTCAGTGCAGGGACTTCATGGATCGCTGACATGAAGCTGTGGGAACTCCACAGAGTGGTGCCGGGCAGGGACACGGGCGGAAAGGCTTCAGTGACTCGGGGAGACCTGGGGCGGCCTTGACCGGCCGGGAGCAGATCCCGTCCACGTTCCTGAGCACAGCGCGCTGTCCCTGGAGATGGTTCAAGCCCCAGGCTCGTTCTTCAAGGCTGACCGGTTGTCAAGCTCCAGCAGGCCACAGGCTTGTTTTCTTTAGTTGCTTGCTCTTTGGCACAAATGTATTTTCCATTAATTGCGGTTTTCAAAAATTAAGTTTAAAGCCTTTGGTTGAGTCTAAAGATAGATCTGGCTCACTTTCATCAAAACTTACCCAGCTTTCCTGTCAGGAGAGAAAACAAAGTTTGAGAGTTTAAATCTCAGACAGCTTAGATTAGTTCGGATGCCAAAATATCTCAGCTCTAAGACCCCATGGGCGATTTTTTTGAACCCTTCTGAACTTCATTTTCCGTATCAGAGAAACGAGTGAAGAGGGACTCCTGTCTGAGCGTGTGATGGTTTCTGTGAGCATGAAAGGAAGGCCAACGTTGCTGCCCCTGGCGTGCTGGTCCTTGGCGAGGTCTCACGTCCCTCCCTGCCTGGCTCTGCCTGCCGCGGGCGGCCCCTGCCTTTCCCACGTCCCGTGTCAGCTGGCTCCTCCCCGGGTGTAGTCAATTCGAGGTGCTGGTGGGAGGTTATCAGGTGGGGGAAGGGAGACGCGGGGCATTCCTCCTCCCTCCGTCTGTGGGTGAAACCTCCAGAGCAGATGCTGCTTCTCGCCTGGTTTCTTGCAGGCACGCCCCCCGTGGTTGGGCTCAGCTGAGGGGAGCCCAGCACTTCCGCTGGGGGACAAGACTGCCTCCCTCCTCCTTTTCGTTGGAAACCCCGTGTAGTCTTCATTCTTCTCCCGTTTCCTGGTATTAGATTCTCTGTTTTCTTTTTTTAATTGGAGGATAGTTGCTTTACAGTTTGTGTTGGTTTTTGCTGTACAACAACATGAATCAGTCATGACTATATATATAATAACTACATGTAAAGCATCAGCGTAAGCACATGCTCAGGGTGGTCCCTGGCACACTGGGAATGATGAGATGGAAGCACAGTCCTGAGATGCAGGCTCTGAAATGAGCCTCCCTCTCTGGTACCCTAATGCCGCTGACTGCATACCTATGTATCTATCTCCTGGCCCTCTTGCGCCTCCCTTGCTTCCCCCGTCCCACCCCTCTAGGTCATCACGGAGCACCAGGCTGAGCTCCCTGTGTTACACAGCAGCTTCCCGCTAGCCCTCTGTCGGACACATGGTGCTGTGTATATGTCAATGCTACAGCCTCTGTTTTAACGCTTAGGAAGGTTCTGTTTTCTGCCTGAATTCTGACGGCTGCAGGGAGTGGCATGCACTTGCCTGATGGGGTCTGTTTTCTCAACGAATGATTAGCCAAGACACCAGGTGAGAGGAGGCCAAGCAAAGCCTAAAGCACACTGGTTAGAGATGTTGGGGCGTCTTCACTCCCCGTCTCCTGAGCAGGTGTTCAGTGAATGTGGCTGTGATAGGAGGGTCGTTCCCTTTCTGCCTATGGAGAGTACCGTGAGAAACACGCCTTTGAGCAGAGCAGAAGGGTAGGGAGAGCTGCCACTTCCGTTGGCGGTTCGCAGCCCCCCACCCCCACTCTCCCCAGCCTGTGCCCTGGGCTCTGGTTTCCTGTGCTGGTGAGAGCTGGCCTGGCTTCTCAGCACCCAGGCTGTCGCCATGGGGTTGCTTGGAAGGACTGCTCCCCCCCATGAAGAACGGATTTTTCCAGCCCCACAATCTGGGGCAAGAGCTCCTCTCACCCTAAGAACAGACCGAGAATGTCTGATTATTTGCCTGAATGTCTGAATGTCAAGAATATTTGCCACAGCTATTCAACCAAGATTTTATTTTCACATTCCTGCTGCCCGCTTCCCAGCTCCACACCAATCTGTTGTTTACATCCCAGAGCCATTTTATTTTCATTCCCAGCACAGCGCGAGTCAGAGGCATCCAGAATGGGCTCCACCCAGAGTCAGGAAGAGTCCAACACAGGCTGTGCCACTGGGAACGGATGGTCACTGGACTGAGCCCACTGGAGCGGGCAGAGGAGGTGAACTCCGTGCATCCGTGCAACCACGTGCCCAGGATGGTGCCTGGCACACTGGGAATGACGGGCTGCAAGCACAGGCCTGAGATGCAGGCTCTGAAATCAGCCTCCCTGCCCCTCTGTGCCGGGGTCCTCATCCGCACCATCGCTCGTGCTCAAAACAACCCTGCGAGGCAGAGTTACGAAGTCTGGTTTGCACATGATGTCATCAAGTCTCAGAGAGGTTAAGCGATTTGTGCAACGCTGCACAGCTGGTCAGTGTCAGAACTGGGATTCAGAGCCACACCTTTCAGGTTCCAAACTCGTCATCATTTCAACAGTTTTATGCTGCCTCCCTGACATCTTCGTGGCAGATGTAGATGGACCTAGAGACTGTCACGCAGACTGAAGTAAGTCAGACAGGGAAAAACAAACATCTCATATTAACGTGTATGTGTGGAATCTAGAAAAATGGTACAGATGAGTCTTATTTTCAGGGCAGGAATAGAGAACAGACACGTGGATGGGGAGTGAATTGGGAGACGGGGATAGACATATACACTGCCACGTGTAAACCAGGCAGCTGGTGGGAACCTGCTGAATAGTACAGGGGACTCAGCTCCATGATCCAGGATGGCCTAGAGAGGTGGGATGGGGCGGGGGATGGGTGGGAGGGAGGTCCAAGAGGGAGGGGATATATTGATACACAGAGCGGATTCACTCTGTTGTGCAGCAGAAACCAACACGCTATTGTAAAACAACTCTATCCCCATTAGAAAAAAAAATACTCTGTGCAACCACACCACATATTTTGCAGCTGCCCTCACCAAAAGCCTGGGTGGACCCCAGTTGGCAAAACATGAGGGAGAATGTCTGTGAACCCAGCAGAATCCACTGCAGTCAGTCCCCAGGGTCTCATCTGCAACTCCGAGGCTAAATAGCAGCCGTTACCTGGGAAACCAGAAGCCATGTGCAGAGGGGAGCGGCTGTGGAAGGAAGGTTCACTTGGATACACCTCCCATCACCCTGAGATTAAGGGACATAAAAAGAGATGGTGGATGAGCTGCCCAGTGGCTGGTGTGAGAAGCAGGCTGTCGTTTGGGAGAGCAGTTTCTATTGTAGGGAGTAACCACTAAACCAAAGGAAGCCTTAATAACAGAGCAACACCCAGAGATCACCTATTTGATGAGCGTTGTTCCCAATCTTATAGGTCCATGATCTGAACATCCCAGGCGTTCCCAAGGCAATCCTGCTTACGTGAAGAACTCAAGTCTCTAGGTCACTGAGGGTTTGAAGGTCGGAAGACAGCCTTTGACAGAAACCCCTCTGAGACGTTTCTGAAAAGCCCCTGGAGTGCTCAGTGTATCCATGAATCCATGCTGGGCGCTGCTTGCCGATCGCGGCAGCCGCTGCTACCACCCTCGTGAGCTAGCCCTTCCGCCTTCAAGGTGCCCCATCTCATCCTGCCTGGTAGAGGATTCCACCTGTTCTTTTGAGTCCTAGCTTCCAAGTCTGCCTCCGAAACGTTTTCCAGGACTATTCAAATCCTCCCAGTCACTCTGTGGCCTTGAATCCCCTCACCTGAGCACGTCTCGTTTTTGCTATTTTGTGTGTGGATGGCTGGCTTCCCAGGTGGCGTGGTGGCCGATGCAGAAGACCAAGGAGACTGAGGCTGGATCCCCAGGTCAGGAGGACCACCTGGAGGAGGAAATGGCAATCCACTCCAGTATTATTTGCCTGGAAAATCCCATGGACGGGGCAGCCTGGCAGGCTGCAGTCCCTGTGAGTTTGTGAAGAGGTGGACACGGCTTAGTGACTGAGCATGCGCACGTGTGGATGGCCAAGTTGTGTCTCACATAACATGGGGTGCAGGCTCTAAACGGAGGTTCTTGATGAATGAATGTGTCCAGATATGCATGAGACAAACCAAAAATGTTCAATGTCGACATACACACTGTTCAGCCTTGTATTTATCTCGAACCACTCCCCAAGCACTTTTTGCCAGGCCCTGCAGATACAAAATGGACTGAATGAGGCCCTTGTCTCAAGGGTTTGTGTGTTCCAGCTGGTTCAGATCCTTCCGGCTGTTTGACTTTTGGAGGGTGGTAGGGGAAGAGGGGATATATTGGCACAGTGTTCTTTTTTTTTGCCCCCAAGTAAATGATAAATATCTAACTTTGTAAGCAAATAGCAAATTTCTGAAGAAGAGAAATCCTCAATGAAACACAAATCTTTAGTAAACAATACAATATTTATCCCATTATAGAGTACTTACTACACTCTGAGGCTTCCCTAGTGGCTCAGATGGTAAAGAATCTGCCTGCAGTGTGAGAGATACAGGTTCGGTCCCCTGAAGAAGGGAATGGCAACCCATTCCAGAATTCTTACCTGGAGAATTCATGGACAGAGGAGCCTGGTGGTCTACAGTCCATGGGATCTCAAAGAGTCAGAAGCAACTGAACTTTCACTTCAGTTTACTTACTACACTCTGGGCCATTTAGAAACAGCATCTCTTATTCCTCCATGGAGAAGGCGATGGCACCCCACTCCAGTACTCTTGCCTGAAAAATCCCATGGACAGGGAAGCCTGGTAGGCTGCGGTCCATGGGGTCGCGAAGAGTCGGACACGACTGAGCGACTTCCCTTTCACTTTTCACTTTCATGCATTGGAGAAGGAAATGGCAGCCCACTCCAGTGTTCTTGCCTGGAGAATCCCAGGGACGGGGGAGCCTGGTGGGCTGCCGTCTATGAGGTCACACAGAGTCGGACATGACTGAAATGACTTAGCAGCAACCCTTCAAATGCATTATCATTTCTGCTTTAATGATGGGAAAAAGAAAATGAAGCAAGTGCCTTGCTCCAGATCCCATCAAATGTGATGCCAGGTTTCAAACCCAGGTTTGTGCAATAAGCTAGGCTATGTCCTCAGCTGCTGTTCTGTGTCACCATCCTGTCCCCTAACCGTCCTTCTGTGTCCAGGGTCAGATAATGAAATGAACAGTGATGAGTCACCGAGGGCAGGCAGCAGACGTGAGGGGATGGAAAAACTTGTTTTCAGTAAGTGAAGCAGAGATTACAGAACAACTTTAGAATCTATTGCACAAAACCCCAGGCTCCCAGAGAGCCGTGCAGAAAGCCAACGTGTGCCATGGTTCTCAGAGGGGACTTTGGTGTCTGGACCTGCCTTCCCACCCATGTATTCTGGGGCTTTCTCCCCTTCAAGGGTGGTTCTCTAGAGGCAGTCCAGAGAATTCAGATTTAAAACTATTGTCCCCAGGGCTCCTCTGCCTGGCTCATTGTGTGGTCTCTCACTGATGAGTCACCGATCTATGACTCAGTTTTCACGTCCTACTCAGGGCTCAGAGTTTGGCTGCTGGGCTCCTGGGGTTGGGTTTATATGGAGGTAACAGAAGGTTAGCAACATGCTGGTCATCCAGGGGTCCTGGGCTGTACTACTTTCCTTTTGCTCATGGGAGCATCTTCTACTCTGTCAGAGATGCTCAGGGATGGGCCAAGACCAAGGGTGCTGAAGTGGCCTCACCAGTGAGGTCAGCCTCCCTTTCTGCTGCTGCTGTGTAGACGCTGAGTGTGGATCCTCCACTCCGTGGGTGGCCTTCCGTGGCTGTGGTCTGCTAGAAAGACAACACCCTGCAGAGAAAGAAATCCTCTGTGTGAAGAAACATGGATTCATTTCAACCCTGTCCTTTCTCAGCTACGCTGCTCAGAAAACTTCAGTCTGTAGCTTCCTATTTTAAACCCCACCCTGAAGTCCTCCAGGTCAACTCTGGGATGGAAAAAACTCACCTGGATTGTAAGGAAATCAGCCAGTGAGGAGCCTCTTGAAAGTAACTGGGTCTTTGAGAGGTCCCCTACTTCTGCATCCGAGCAGACCATAGCTTGGCTGAGCATCCTGGGAGATGCCATGTCCAGATGGGCTGCTACAATGATGGGCCATTAACAAGATGTTGAAATGGGATTCTTGCCACTAGTTCTCGCCACGGAGACTTCATAAGATGAAATCAGGATCCCACAATGAGTATGAGAGCACACCCCAGGATGCAGATTTTCAAGGGGAAGGGCTCGTGTGTCTTCATTCTTCAGCCAGATAAAGGATGGGGGAAAGGGTCAGGGAGGGTGGAGAGGGGAGAAGGTGAGAGAAGAGGTTTTTCTGGGGGAAGGAGATTCCTCTTTCAGGGGAGGGTGCAGATGCTGCCAGAGAATGCAGAGAGCTGTTCTTTGCAGTAGGGAGACACAGGCACTGGTGACCTAGCCAGCCATGACTAGTACCTGGTTCCTCCCAAGAGGTAGAGAATGAGGGAGGGGTGACTTGTGACGTAGATGCAAGAGCCAGGATAGAGTGCTGGGGGGCTTAGACTGCACCCACAGAGTTTTTCAGGGTAAGGGATGCAACTGTTTCCTGCCCATGAGATGTGGGTCATGCCAAAAAATAAGTGTGTGGTTAGGTCCCCTTAGATCTTGTCTGAGCGTGCCTGAGGGAGGAGGGAATAGGGCAGAAAGATGAGATGTGTGGCTCCCGGTGCCTCGAGTGGCTCCAGGAATGGAGTCACATTTGTCAAAGTCAAGGAAACTGTAGGACGGAGGCCTCCGAAAGGGATCTTGGGAGCATCCATGGCATGACCCCAAGAGATGAGTCCTGCCCTGGTCCAACCAGGGGTTCTTCCTTTGGCCAAGTCAAAGCGGTCTAATCTCTTTACCTTTCCTCTTGCTCATGGCTTTGACCTCAAACAGCAGAGAGAGAGAGAGAGGAATGGGGAAAAACCAGGACAGGAGGAGTCAGCCAAAAAGTTGCATTTCTAACGTGCTACGAGTCATGTTTGTCCAACAGACTAGTTACACAAACCATACTAGTTTCAGTCACTCAGTCGTGTCTGACTCTTTACGACCCCATGGTCAGCAGCACGCCAGGCCTCCCTGTCCATCACCAGCTCCTGGAGTTTACTTAAACTCATGTCCATTGAGTCTGTGATGCCATCCAACCATCTCCTCCTCCCACCTTCAGTCTTTCCCAACATCAGGGTCTTTTCAAATGAGTCAGCTCTTCCCATCAGGTGGCCAAAGTATTGGAGTTTCAGCTTCAACATCAGTCCTTCCAATGAACATTCAGGACTGATTTCCTTTAGGATAGGCTGGTTGGATCTCCTTGCAGTCCAAAAGATTCTCAAGAGTCTTCTCCAACACCACAGTTCAAAAGCATCAATTCTTTGGCACTCAGCTTTTTTTATATTCCAACTCTTGTATTGATACATGACCACTGGAAAAACCATAGCTTTGACTAGATGGACCTTTGTTGACAAAGTAATGTCTCTGCTTTTGAATATACTGTCTAGATTGGTCATAACTTTTCTTCCAAGGAGGAAGTGTCTTTTTATTTCATGGCTACAGTCACCATCTGCAGTCAGTCTGGAGCCCCCAAAAATAAAGTCTGCCACTATTTCCACTGTTTCCCCATCCATTTCCCATGAAGTGATGGGACCAAATACCATGATCTTTGTTTTCTGAATGTTGAGCTTTCAGCCACTTGTTTCCCTCTCCTCCTTAACTTTCATTAAGAGGCTCTTTAGTTCTTCTTCACTTTCTGCCATAAGGCTGGTGTCATCTGCATATCTGAGGTTATTGCTATTTCTCCCAGCAATCTTGATTCCAGCTTGTGCTTCTTCCAGCCTGGCATTTCACATGATGTAATCTGCATATAAGTTAAATAAGCAGGGTGACAATATACAGCCTTGATGTACTCCTTTTCCTATTTGGAACCAGTCTGTTGTTCCATGTCCAGTTCTAACTGTTGCTTCCTGACCTTCATACAGGTTTCTCAAGAGGCAGGTCAGGTGGTCTGGTATTCCCATCTCTTTTAGAATTTTCCACAGTTTGTTGTGATCGACACAGTCAAAGGCTTTGGCGTAGTCAGTAAAGCAGAAATAGATGTTTTTCTGGAACTCTCTTGCTTTTTCCATGATCCAGCGGATGTTGGCAATTTGATCTGTTGCTCCTCTGCCTTTTCTAAATCCAGCTTGAACATCTGGAAGTTCACGGTTCATCTATTGCTGAAGACTGGCTTGGATAATTTTTTTAAATTTTCTTAATTAATGATAAACACCTTCACCTTTCTCTCAGAGCCTACCCTCATCTGTACCTTCCATTTCTTCTCTCTGTATCTCATCATATTTTGTAGAAGCCTCTGTGAGTGCACACTGCCCTGCCCTGTTTACCAGTACCACCATATAAATGGGGCTTTCCAGGTGGCTCAGTGGTAAAGAATCTGCCTGCTAAGCAGAAGATGCAGGTTCAATCCCTGGATTGGGAAGATCCTCTGGAGAAGGAAATGGAACCTACTCCAGTATTCTTGCCTGGGAAATCCCAAGGGTAGAGGAGGCTGGTGGACTACAGTCTATGGAGTCACAAAGAGTTGGACATGACTTAGTAATTAAAACAACAACCGTCTAAAAAGGTGAGTTCTTTGTGGGCAGCAGCCGTGTCTTCTTCATGGCAGTAGTTCCTGTAAAATAGCATCATGATGCTGTATGGTTGGTTGGCCCTCAGTTCTTGTTAAGTGAATGATTAAATGAGTGTACGCATGGCAAAAGGGAGATGCATTTATTTAGACCTTTTGGGCCTTCTCAGAGCTCAGCAGCTGGGCTGTGCCCATTGTTTCTACTTACAGCTCCTACCAGGTTCCCTGAAGACCCAGTAACTCTGTGCCCATTTGGATTTTTTGAGGGCATTCCCAATTGTCCCCATAAGACAGCACGTCCCAGAGGAGGGATGAAGACGAAGAGAGCCAACTCTCCATTGGGGGAAATCAAGGATGGGAGCTGAGCCACTCCTGCCCGATTTCAACAGAACCCTCTGTTGCACAGGGAACAGAGGAGAAATTGTTCATCCACATCTCATTGCTCATGGAAATATTCCGACTGCAAAGTCAGCATCGGCTTTGATTTCCTGCCCTGGGAGGAGGCCAGGTCAAAAGGCGCCAAGGGGGCCTGTGCAGAGTCAGAGGGCTCATGAGATGGGGTGAGAGGAGACCCCCATGCCCCGTCTGTGTTCGGCAGTGGAACTTCTAGCACTGGGGGTGGTCAAGCCAAGCCAGCCCCGTCCTCTCCTTAGGCTCCTCTGAGAACTCCAGCCCCTCTTGGAACCACCACAGCCGGAAGTGTGAGGGTCAAAGCAGGCCTGAGGGTCTGTGCCCGGGGCCTGCACTTGCTTCCTTGAAAGGAACTGCACAGGGAGGGTCTGGAGTGCTGGGCCTCTGAGGGGCCTGAGGGTTAGGGAACCAGAGGCAAACCCAGCCATCTGAGTCCCCTTAAAGAGGACATCAACTAAAATAACCTGGGAAAGGCACTTCCAGAGCAAAAGTACGTCCAGTTGCTGTCTCAAAGCTAATTTTAAGAATGTCCTTTTCTCTTGAAATTTCATCACCATGACTCATCGCACTGCAGGCCAAGATTCTGAAGCTCTGAGTCAGATTGGGCCCTGAGAGCTGAGGCTCAATGGGAGTTTTACCTAAATAAAGCCTGCAAGCGGGCCTGCTGTGATAGATGCCTTAGAAATTTGCTAATTCAGCAATGCACACGCCCTGCACCTCTGCTGTTCACACAGTTGCCCGCAAGTTCCTGGGGCTGTTGGTGTGACCAGGCTTCTCTCAGGTGTGAGAACTTCCTTCTTCTTGCTTGAACCTTCAGCTAGTTTGTTTCGGTATCTTCCCTATGAAGGTGGGTCCTTTCCTGTAGTCTGCTCAGCCCCTCTGTAGCCCCTTTTGATGTGATGTGCTGTGCTCAGTCGTGTCTGACTCTTCTTGACCCCATGGACTGGACCCACCAGGCTCCCCTGTCCGTGGGATTTCTCAGGCAAGAATACCAGAGTGGGTTGCCATTTCCTTCTCCAGGGGATCTTTCCCACCCAGGGATCGAACCCATGTCTCCTGCGTCTCCTACATTGGCAGGTGGATTCCTTACCACCGCACCACCTGGGAAGAGCCTTTTTGATATTTGCAGCCAAAATGGTGTGACGATTAAGCACAAATTCCAGAAAGGATCCAGACAGGGTGACGTTCTCTAAGTGCCAAGCAAAGGGAATGGCATTTACATTGGGATTTTTGAAAGTCGCAGCTGGAAGGGGCCTCAGCTCATCACCTTCCCTATCATTATATAGAGATCCATGTTACCTAGGACTCAGATCGACAGCTTGCCCAAGGTGACCCAGCCATTAGGAGGAGGATCCAGATGTGAAGCCAGGGTCTGCTCACATCTTGACCTCTTGACTCAACTATTTCTGCTTTTGTTTACTCCGTATCCAGATTAATCTCTAGACTCTACAAAGCCTACATCTGGGTGTTGGGGGAGGAGGGGACATAGAGGAAAGTGAGGAGGCCAAGTTCAAGGCTGACCACCTGCTTTGGTGCCCCTTGAGCTCCAGGTCAGGGACCTGAGATGATGGTGGCTGTAACCATGGCAACAGGAGGCCTGAAGAGTGACCCTGGAGGGGAAGCTGGGACTGCTGGGGAGTGGCCCAGAGGCAGAGACCCGGTCTCCACTCAGGGATAGTGGCCACAGAAGGTTAATAAAAGTAAGAGACACGTGGAGCTTGGCCCAGGGGACCTTTGGCTTCTCAGCTGTCCCTGGGGCACACGGTGGGTGGTGCCCTTATCGTGAACGAGGGGGTGAGGTGGGGCATGCAGGCATGTAGAGTAAGAATAGCTTTGCAGTCAGGTTGTTGAAGTCAGAATTTTGGTGGGGGGAGGTTGCCACAGAGGCCCACTCTCCTGATGTAGAAAGGCTTGTCCTGGGGTCCCAGAGACATTACAGGAACCCAAGCTGGGCTCCATAACGCAGCCAAGACTCCTGGGGCCTAAAGTCGGGGCTCTGGCAGGAACCCGAGGGGCTAACCCCAGCTCTCTTCCCTTTGACTCAGTGTCCCTGCCCTGATCTCTCCATCTCTGTCTCTCTCTGATTTTGTACTCACTTTCTCTTGACATCTCTTCTTCTTCCTGTGCATCCATGCTGTTTTCCCCTCCCTCTGCCTGTAGGTCTCCTCACTTTTGTTAACGTGTGACCCAGAATGGCTGCTCCTGTATTAAGTGCATCTTAACAGCCTTCAGCTCAGCTTCCGTGACTTGGTGGCTATAATTTTCTAGACTCTAAAATCTAAAAGAGGAGCCCAGTGGGCCCAGATCGCATTTCTGAGCCTGGCTGCACGAGTCATAGGCTGCTGGCCATCCCACGGATTAGCTGCTCTTGTGTCAGACCTCCAGCCTCATGCCATCAACTGTGGCCATGGGCGCAGTCAGTCAGCCAGGAATGAGACAGAATAGACGAAGGAAGGTTCCTGACCTGCAGAGCGTCATCTGTACATTCAGCTGAGCCACTTCCAAGACACATGACTCTGGGCAAGGCGTCTTACTTCTCTGGACCTTAGTTTTCCTCATCTATAAAATGAGGGGAATAATACCTAATTCCCAGGATTGTTAAGTGAAAAGTGAAAGTGTTAGTCGCTCAGTCGTGTCCAACTCTGTGTGACCCCATGGACTGTAGCCCTCCAGGCTCCTCTATCCATGGGACTTCCCAGCCAAGAATACTGGAGTGGGTAGCCATTCCCCTCTCCAGGGGATCTTCCTGACCCAGGGATTGGACCTGGGTCTCCTACATTGCAGGCAGATTCTTCACCATCTGAGCCACCAGGGAAGCCCAGGGTTGTTAGGAAGACCAGATAAATATGACATGTAATCAAGCCACGCCAGGCCCATGGCAAATACCCAATAAATTATCGCTATTATCCACCGGAAGTGATTTAGAAGAGCTGGAGTCTTGGGTACGCACAGGACATTTTGGCCTATGTGGCCTTTTGGACTTCTCCCCCTTTTGTCTTTCTCCATCGGGAATCGTGTTCTCTTTCCCCTCTTGATGTTTGTTAATTTCTCCCTTGTTGTCAGTGCTGTAACCCAATGCTTGAGGATTTCACAACAGGATGCACTGGAGCCAGTGTTTTCCATTTGGATATGACTTCCATGTTCTTGCCTTGCTGTTGTCAATAACTTTAAAAGGGTGGAGGGTGTGGTTTACTGTACTGAATACGGCTGTGATCTGTGTTTTTGAAAATTGCTCGGGCAAAGGAAGGAAGTTGTCTGTGATGACACTGCTGGCTTTTATAACATAAATATGAAGCTCTGTGTTGTTGTTTGGCAAAATTCCCAAAATTTCCCTCAAGAAGCTCAGGCCAAGTTGAGAGTCAACTTCAGAGTGCAGAGATATATTTAATAAAAGGCAAAAATTACTCCAGATGCCAGAAATTGTTTTGCACAGCCTTCTTTCTCTCTCCATCAGTTCTCTATCTGTACACATTACATAGTCATTGCCTGGAACGTTGAATGGGTGAGCTGTGTTCCTGAGAATGTCAGTGTGAGGGCGGGTCTGGAGAGTGGGGTAGGTTACTGGAGGTTGGGGCAGTTTGGAACAAATGAGGGAAAGGGTCAATAAATGGAGACCGGGTCCTAAAATGAAGATCATGGCATCCGGTCCCATCATTTCATGGCAAATAAATGGGGAAACAATGGAAACAGCAACAGACTATTTTCTTAAGCTACAAAATCACTGTGGATGGTGACTGCAGCCATGAAATTGAAAGACCCTTGCTCCTTAGAAGAAAGGCTATGACAAACCTAGACAGCATATTAAAAAGCAGAGACATTACTTTGTTGACAAGTATTGCCAAAACTATGGGTTTTCCAGTAGTTATGCACGGATGTGAGAGTTGAACAATAAAAAAGGCTGAGCACTGAAGAACTGATGCTTTCAAATTGTGGTGCTGGAGAAGACTCTTGAGGGTCTCTTGAACAGCAAAGAGATCAAACCAATATCAACCCTAAAGTAAATCAACCCTGACTATTCATTGGAAGGACTGATGCTGAAGCTGAAGCTCCAATACTTTAACCACCTGATGCTAAGAGCCAATTCATCAGAAAAGACCCCGAGGCTGGGGAAAATTGAGGGCAGGAGGAGAAGGGGACAACAAAGGATGAGATGGTTGGATGGCATCACTGGTTCAATGGACATGAGTTTAAGCAAGCTCCAGGAAATAGTGAAGGGCAGAAGCCTGGTGTGCTGCAGTACATGGGGTCGCAAAACAGTCAGACATGACTGAGTGACTGAACAACAACAAGTCCTAACAGCCATGGTCAAGGCAAGCCTGTACTAGGTTAGAGCAGGGAGACAGATGTGTTGCAAAAACCGAGGGAGAATCTGTGGTGAAAAGCCAGGTCATTCTAAAGATTTCAGTAAGGCCTGCAGGACCCGGACTGAATTCATGGGCATGTGAGCTGTCGGGTTGCACGGGGTCCCACCCTCAGAAGGGCCCCATGCTTACCTTGGTGCTTTGTTGTTGATGTCTTGATATTCTTAAGAAGTTTTAAACATGAGACCCTATATTTTAACTTTGCAGCGGGCCTTGAAAATTATGTTGCTGATCCTGGCCAGGGAGCACTGAACCAAAGACTCATCTCCAGAAATACAAGCTGGCATGAACAAGAGAAGCATGATGTAGTTACCCCTCCTGGTTATTAGGGCTGGGGACAGGGGCAGTCATCAAGTGATTTTAGAACCTAATATTATAGAACCAGGCAGAGGTTAGGGACCCAGCTTGAATAGGCAAGGACCTTGGCGGCAACTGACACTGCAGTAAAACTGTGTCTTGAAGCGTGCCTCGTGCCTCGGGGGAATTGACGCACAGAGCACTGGGCTTAGGAAAGCTGCGCTGGTATCCGGTGTGTATCCGCCAATCAGCTGTGGCCCCCAGCAGAGTCTCACGGCCACAGCCAATCAGCAGAGAGGAAGAGTAGTCCAGGCAAAGGAGGTCGCCCATAGATGGTAGATGCTAGCTTTGGCACTTACGGATGTTGTGGCTTCAGGTAAGGAAGGCTCCTTACTTCTCTGAGCCTTAATTTCTTCATCTATGGAATGACGAAAACAATACCTATTCACAGTTGATGAGAAGGTTCGACAAGATATGGTATATAAAATTTCTACTACTTCACCTGCACCGGGTAAATAATCTACAGTTGCTCTTATAGCCTGTTGTTAATTTAAGAGAGCCAGAGTTAATAAAAGTAGGTTTTAATCCCACTGGCTGTGGGATTAAATCCCCTTGGGCAAACCACTTTGCATGTCTGAATCTCAATTTCTTCATAAGTAAAGGGGAATAAAAACCCAAGGCCTGAGACAGTGTCTTGCACATAGTAGGTACTCACTAAATGCATATTTAAATGTTCTGCTACACTGCAACGAAATATATGAGAGCTATTTGCAAAGCTGCAAAGGGCTTTGCCACTGTATTATCTTTTTGTTGACTTTAGAGAATCAGATTTATTACTTGGCAGGGTAGGAATCAAATAAGGTTGAGATCACCTCACTCTGAAAATAAAATAACTTTCTGAGTGCTTGCCTCCCTTGGGATTTGGGTCAGTCTTTTGTTACTGGCATCAGCACATAGCTAACTAATCCAAATGTAACCAAACTGGGCTGGGAGTCTTTGCATTGCTTTTTTTCTTCCAAGTTTTTCTTTCTAGAATAAAAGGGAAATGGTATTATCACATGGGTTACCACAAATCAAAAAGTATAATTAATGACAAGACATTCAATCTGCATGTACCTACATCAAATGGATTCCGAGCATGTCCTTCCTTTTCATGACAGCTCATGAAGCATGAAGACTATTTAGAGAGGATGACAAAGTCTCATTCATTAGCCTCTGGGATGCCAAGAGGGGAAATGACTTATGTACAAGTGACACAAAGCACATATTTTTCTTGTTCTGAGTTTACATATTCCACATAGGATTAAAGGAAACCCTGTGTCACCAGACTACGTGCCTTGGAAGAGAAGAGTTCTGGGCTGCAAGGATAGAATAACAACCTGAACACTAAGACACCAAAGGTCAGCTTCACTGAAATGAAGGGACCTTGAGATTGAAACGATTCTTAAGGCATTATATACCTTCTGCCTCAAATGATGGAATAATATGACCGACAGTTGCTACTGAGACCAACCTGGGTAGACTTCCACCAAGAATCTGTGTTCCTCCTTTTATTATAGACAGCCGTAGCATCTCTATCAAAGGCCAAGTTTCCCAGTCTTCTAGCAGTAAGTGTGACTGTGTCAACAAGTTCTTTACAATGAAATGTGTTGTAATTGACGTGTATATATATATCTTCTTTGGAGAACTGTGCATATAAATCTTTGGCCCGTTGCTATCTGAATTGTCATTTTCTTCTTGAATTTCTGGTTGAGTATGATAGTCTTTATATATTCTGATAATAGTTTTCTATATATATATATTATTTTTCTCTTATCAGATATATGATTTGCAAATATTTTCTCCCATTTTGTGTGTTGTCTTCTCACTTTCTTGATGGCATTTGTGAAGCACAAAGGTTTTAATCGATGAAGTCCATTTTTTTCTATTTTTTCTTTGTTGTTTGTGCTTTTGGTGCCATAGCTAAGAAACCATAGCCTAATTCAAGGTCACGAAGATTTACACCTATTTTTTTTCTAAGACTTTCATAGTTTTGACTCTTACATTTTCAACTTTGAACTATTTGAGTTCATTTTTGTATAATGGTGTGAGTTAGGAGTTTAATTGCTTCTAGAATCATTCAAACATTCTCAGAGAATTACAACACCCCCTTTTATGCCACACTGTCCATTTGTGTTTTTATGAGTTTTGACAGTCTGTATAATCAGTGTGTGTGTGTGTGTGTGTGTGTGTGTGTGTGTTTTCAAAGCTCAACAGAAACATATCTTCCTTTAGGGTAGCAAGTATTCAATGAACTTCTGTATCTGTAGCACTCAAAACAATAGTTTAATATTTGTATACTGTACTAGAACTAGTCAGTACCTTTTTCTCATCTATTGTGCTATTTTATTTTCACTGAAATCCTAAGGTAGGTGATGCTCATGGACCTAGAAGCTAAGAGATGTTAACATGGCCAAGATCACAATATTACTAGTAAGTGAATTATAGACATAAAACCAGGTTTCCAGGTTACGTGCTCTTCCTGTTCTATATATTTATTACTATGGTGAAATGGAGTGCTTTAAAAATAGTTTCATTAATTTATTCATATAGTCTAGAAACATCTAGTGAGCCTCCGTTATTTGCTAGGCATTGTGCAAAACACTGACAAGAAATGATGAGCGACAATGGACATAGGTCTTTTACTTGTGAGATGGACTTGATGGACAATCAAATGGTCACACAAATACATTCATAATTACAGTTGTGATCAGTGGTAGAAGGTGGACTTGCATGCATCATTATGAGTAAATAATGAGGCGATCTGACTAGTAAGATAGGTCAGGTGACGATTCTCTAGGAAGTAGTACTTCACTGAGATATGAAGTTAATAGGAGCTAGGTGAAGAGCAAGTAAAGAGCATTCCACACAGAAATAATAGTCTGTGCAAATGTCCTGTGGCAGCATCCGCCATCTGAGAAATCTAAGGATTTTGTCTACTCCATTTAAAATGTATTCGTTAAAACAATATATCACAACTGAACAGGAAAATGATGCAGTGTACACAAAAAGGCAAGTTCACCCTAACTTCTTTAAGACCTAATTTATCCATGTCTTTGCTTTTAAGCTCCTACATCAGAAAATAAAGAGGAGAACAAGAAAGGAAATGATATCACTGTATACACCTAAATCCATGCAGTTGATCAACAGGAGAGTTTGTTGAGTATTTCAAGGACATGGGGATGTTCTTCTCTTCTCTGGGATGGTCCTCAGAAGAATAAACGTCCTCATTCCTTTGAGGGCTTGTGAGGCCTGTGAACTTGTGTGTGCATGCTAAGTCACTCAGTCATGTCCAACTCTTTGTGACCCCACGGACCACAGCCTGCCAGACTCCTCTGTCCATGGGATTTTCCAGGCAAGAATACTGGAATGGGTTGCCATTTCCTCCTCTAGGGGGTCTTCCAGACCCAGCAAACCCACACCTCCTGCATTTCCTCCTTTGGCAGGAGTGTCACCTGGTAGAAGCCTTAACGCCATCAGGGCAGTCCCCAGGGTCCTGTTTCCAGGCAGAGTAAGCTGCTTTGCTCCAGGGTTATCAGGCACGTTCCCATAAGTATCCCTGCATTAACCAATTCAAGTTCTGGATTAAAGGCAATGAATCACCATGAGGATTATCTGTGATGTTGCTGCTTGCAGGAGTTTTAACAGCCAATTTGGAATCCAACACTGTTATTGAATTTCGAGGGGAAAGAATATTCACATTTAAGAAGCATACTTCACCCAGGGAGGATTAATCATTATGGAGGAGGAGACCTGGGATGACTGGCAGGGGAGGAATGTCTGGGAGGAACTGTGGCCTGCTAATTTAATTAGCGTCCGCACTTCTATTTGATTTCCTTCCTTGTCTAGGAATTTTGCTTGGTGTCGTATGTGCTTAGTCATTTTGTCATGCGTCAGTCACTAGGGGTCCAAGCACTGATGGGAATTGGGCTACACAGAAGCCTAAGAAACAGGTCCTGCCTTGTAAGGAGTAGCCAGCAGAGAATCTGATCCCAAGAAGTGCTTTAAAAACGTCAACTGAAATGAATAGTACTTCATAAAATTAAATGTGCTCATTGTTTGGGGGAGAGTGAAAAAAGCAGTTATCCTATAATATAACAGCTTCTTTTTCCCCTTAGAGATGCAGGGTTTTATAGAGATTAAGGGTTCTGGATTTAGAGAAATTGACATGAAACCCAGGCTCAAATCCTGTCTCGGTCAACAGTCACCAGTGTGACTTTGAGCAAACTGCTTGACATCTATGTGCCAGTTTCCTCATCTGTCCAATGAGATTAAGGCTAGTACTTACCTCAAAATGTTAAAAAAAATTTACAAATGCTCGTATATGTAAAGCACTTAGTCAGATGTTTGATACATATGTTCAATACTAAGAGCATTTTGAATTGCAAAGGACTTAAAAGGGCTCAAGGATCACAGAGAAATAAGAGTAGGAAGTTCTCCATTTGAATGACTGAAGATCCGGTTGTGATTTGTGGTGGACATGAGGATGGATGGGTGGATGGAGGGGTGGATGGATGGATGGGTGGATGGATGGGTGGGTGGATGGATGGGTGGGTGGATGGGTGGGTGGGTGGATGGGTGGGGTGGGTGGGTAGATGGGTGGATGGATGGATGGGGGGCTGGATAGATGGATGGGGGGTGGATGGATGGGTGGATGGATGGGTGGGTGGATGGGTGGGTGGGTGGGTGGATGGGTGGGGTGGGTGGATAGATGGGTGGATGGATGGATGGGTGGGTGGATGGGTGGATGAGTGGGTGGATGGATGGATGGATGGGTGGGTGGATGGGTGGATGAGTGGGTGGATGGATGGATGGAGGGGTGGATGGAGGGGTGGGTAGGTGGGGGGTGGATGGAGGAGTAGGTGAGTGGGTGGGTGGATGGAGGAGGGGTGGATGAGTGGATTGGGGGTGGATGGGTGGGTGGATGGATGGGTGGATGGATGGGTGGAGGGGTGAATGGAGGGATGGGTAGGTGGGGGGGTGGATGGAGGGGTAGGTGGGTGGGTGGGTGGATGGAGGGGTGAATGAATGGATGGATGGGTGGGTGGATGGGTGGGTGGATAGATGGGTGGATGGGTGGATGGATGGATGGATGGATGGAGGGGTGGACAGATGGATGGGTGGGTGAGTAGGTGGATGAATGAGTGGATGGCAGGATAATGGCGGCACAGGAGAGGGGTTAGCCCAGGGTCTATTGTTCTATCTGGCCTCAGCAGAAGCTATTTGCATGTCCTACTGGATTTTATGTCATCTATAGGATGGGAAGGGTGTGGCAAAGCACCAGTGTGAGGCACTGTCTTTCTTTACATTTCTGCACAACCCACCATGCATGATTCTGATACAGCGAAGCATCAACATACCAGGGTTTGGGGGTTTGATGAGGGAGGGCCAGGTAGGGAAGCAGGATGGTCGGGGAAGGCATTAGCGGTGGTGGAGGCATTCAAGTGTCTTGGAGCAATGTTCATCAGCAAGGAGGCTACTGCAATAGGACAAGTTTGGACTCGTTCTTAAGTTCTTACCAGACTTGTAATCTTGAGAAAGTAAGGGCTTCCCAGGTGGCACTAGAGGTAAAGAACCCGCCTGCCAGTTCAGGAGATGTTCAATCCCTGGGTGGGGAAGATCCCCTGGAGGAGGGCATGGCAGTCCACTCCAGCGTTCTTGCCTGGAGAATCCCATGGACAGAGGAGCCTGGCAGGCTACAGTCCATGGGGGTCACAAAAAGTCAGGCAGAACTGAAGCGACTTGTGAGACCTAGGGACTCCATCAAATAAGAGGGGATCTTTGAGGAAGAGTTGAGATCCTGCAGGTGGGGCTGTGAGCTTGCAGAATTTGGGTATTAGTGCGAATTTATTCATTCTCGCAGTTTGCTTGGGCTTGAGGACATTTTGTTGTTGTTTTGGGTTATACTAAGTCTTAAGCATGCACAATTATTTCTTCCTTTTAAAGGTTCTGCTATGAATTGTAATCATCTTATTTACCACTTTCAGTGACAATTTGAGAAGGAAGAAAAATAACATCTAAGTGTCAAGGAAGACATATTTATCCTCTTCCAGCTTGGGTCTAGTGATTGGGACCTGCAAATTTACTGACAATAAGCCGATTAACAGGAGAAGAGAAAAGGTGTATTTACAGGGGGTTAATTGCAGCTGTGTTTTGGGGGAGCTTCTGCTTCAGTTAGATATGAAACATTCAGATAAGATTTCTTTCTGCATCATTTTAGCTCAGATGTTTTCACCTTACAATAATCTTTACACTAATTCTGAGGTCTGTACAGTTCCCTACACACCTTATCAGATACTGTGCTAAATTTAATTGTATACCGTTACTTTTCACAGGTTTTTCTGTAAGATGTCTCTCTTTTATTTATTTATCTTTTCACAAACAAACCTAGAATTGAGGATCACATAGGTCAAGTGACTTACCCACTATTCTTTAAAATGATGATGAATGGTATTCGGTGTGTGACATGCTCCCATGAGTCACACATTTCTTGCATGCTATGTATGGCATGACCCCTCTCTCTTTTCTTTTTTAAAAAATATTTATTTATTTATTTATTTGGCTGGACCAGGTCTTTGCTGGGGCATGTGGGATCTTTAGTTGAGGCATGCAGGATCTAGTTCCCTGACCAGGGATCCAACCCAGACCCCCTGCATTGAGAGTGCAGAGTCTTAGCCACTGGACCACCAGGGAAGTCCCATGACCCCTGTATTTTGACTGAAGAAAGTATATCAGTAAACAGTGTGTGTGACACTGATGTTATTATCAGTATAAGCAGGTGCTTATATCCTCTGTAATGTATTTTTAAAGACAATAACTAACAAGCATCATTTATCTGTTTATTTTTTCTAACAGGTGACTTGTGATGATTTCCACAGGCTGTCTCATTCACCTGTACGTCCTAACACCTCAGCCGAGAATGCTGCCCTGCCCTGCGCCATTGCCCAGGTGTATAGTAGAATGCTGAGACCCATCAAATTACCCACCCCAGGGTATCAACCAGACTCCCAGGTGGTGTTTGGAAAACCTCCTCCACAGCCAATGGACTGGCGAGCATCCTTTGTCAACTGATGCTGTGTTCACATTTCAGGTCCAGGGGTGGGTGGATCCCCCGCAGTGGATGGCTGCTTGGTTAATGAGTCCCCTGTGAGCAAATGTCCTTAAAGTCAGCTAGATTAAAATAACACCCTACTCTCCATACACTACTGCCCAGAGTACAAGAAAAATAGATTTAATACGTATATCCAATTTATTTCTGCCAATGAGCCATCCTTAGGAAAAGAATGCACAGCCTGAAAATATGTGTTCTCAGACTGAAGCGACTTAGCAGCAGCAGTAGCAGTAGCAGCAGTGCTGGGATTTCCCTTCCTGGGTCCCTTTATCCTCACAGGGAGTTGAAGGGCAGCAGAGAGCCCTCCTCCAACTTCCTCTTCAGTTTCTCACCCATCATTCTCTTAGTCTCTTTCTTCCTCCCATCTTTGCTGGAAACATGGAAGAAATATATCCACTGCATGTAATACACAAATCTCTTCTTGCCAGGTTATGTGTCTGTTGCCCAACTAAAGGAAAATAACTTGAAGGCAAACACTATATTTTTCATCCCTACCTTCAGTTTGCAATAGTATTCAAGAATAAATTATGCTGAATAAATAAACCAGAGTAGCCCTCTTTCCTCATTGTATAAACAATCTCTCATGGCAGGCAAGGGCTTATTTATAAGTCATATAGTAATAATAGCAGGCATATATTAAGAACTAAGCATCTGAGAGTGTTTTTATATATTGAGGAATCCTGGATTCCCAAGCCTCACTCATGTCAGCCAAATTCTAATTACTCATGAGCCAGGTCTATCAGAAATAATGTGGAGCTTACAAGAAACATGGGGACTAAACCAAAACCTCTATTGTCAAGCAACTTCAACTTTCACATGAAAGTCTGAAGAAACAAAATGCACAAATGTTTTATTTAATATAAAAATCGTAGATATTTGAGACGTAAAACATAACTTGATATACATATATATAATGAGGTATTTAAACACATAAATATGTATATGTGTGTGTGTGTGTATATATATATATTAATACACACACATACACTGCTCCCATGGTTACTGTTTTTCTCTATGTGGTTAAAGCACCAAATATCTACTTTAAACATATTTCCAGTATTCGATAGTGTTATTAACTATAGTTAGCATGCTGTATGTTAGATTTCTAGACAGACTCATCCAATAAACCTGTCACTGTGTGCTCTTCTCTGACCAGCATCTCCCCGTTTCCCCTGTCCCCTTCCCCACGCCTGGCAGCACCATCTGCACTCTGCTTCTATGAGTTTGATCTTTTTTTTTTTTAAGTTTCCGTATATAAGTGAAATCACACAGTATTTGTCTACCTCTGTCTGTTTCACTTAGTATAAGATTTCACCCATGTTGTTGCTAATGGTAGGATTTCCTTCTTTCTCATTGCTGAATATGTGTGTGTGTGTGTGTGTGTGTGTGTGCGCGCGCGCGCACAGCATCTTTATCCATTCATCCACCAATACCCAAGAATATTTTTAAGAGTCCTGTTTCACTATGGATATCTGATTGCCTTGCTCTCGGATGGTGACTGCAGCCATGAAATTAAAAGATGCTTCCTCCTTGGAAGGAAAGTTATGACCAACCTAGATAGCATATTTAAAAGCAGAGACATTACTTTGCCAACAAAGGTCCGTCTAGTCAAGGCTATGGTTTTCCAGTAGTCATGTATGGATGTGAGAGTTGGATTGTGAAGAAGGCTGAGCACCGAAGAATTGATGCTTTTGAACTGTGATGTTGAAGAAGACTCTTGAGAGTCCCTTGGACTGCAAGGAGATCCAACCAGTCCATTCTAAAGGAGATCAGTCCTGGGTGTTCTTTGGAAGGAATGATGCTAAAGCTGAAACTCCAGTACTTTGGCCAGCTCATGCGAAGAGTTGACTCATTGGAAAAGACTCTGATGGTGGGAGGGATTTGGGGGCAGGAGGAAAAGGGGACAACAGAGGATGAGATGGCTGGAGGGAGTCACCGACTCAATGGATGTGAGTCTGAGTGAACTCCAGGGGTTGGTGATGGACAGGGAGGCGTGGTGTGCTGTAGTTCATGGGGTCACAAAGAGTCAGACACGACTGAGCGACTGAACTGAACTGAACTGAAGAAGGTATGTTGACTCTACAGTTCTAGGACCTTCCTCACTTCCCCCCACAATGAATTGTTGGCATATTGAACCAATGAAGAGGGTTTCATATCTAAATCAAGCACATTGCCTAGCATGCCTTAGTAATGGTTTTAACTCATCTGAATTTCACAACAACCTTATGAGGCAGGTACTATTATCACCCCCGTTTTACAAGTAGGGGAACTAAGAAGCAAAGAGGCATGAAATACTTGCTCAAGGATACAAATCTGTAATTTCAGATGCTATGCTTTTAATGCCCACCCATTACACTCCCCAAGTTGGGTGCACTTAATATGCATTGCAAAAATAACTGCTAACTAGAATAATTACAGAGAAGGCAATGGCACCCCACTCCAGTACTCTTGCCTGGAAAATCCCATGGACAGAGTAGCCTGGTAGGCTACAGTCCATGGGGTCGCTAAGAGTCGGACATGACTGAGCGACTTCGCTTTCACCTTTCACTTTCATGCATTGGAGAAGGAAATGGCAACCCACTCCGGTGTTCTTGCCTGGAGAATCCCAGGGATGGGGAAGCCTGGTGAGCTGCCATCTATGGGGTCGCACAGAGTTGGATACAACTGAAGTGACTTAGCAGCAGCAGCAGAATAATTAAAGAAAGGATTGTTCTTATTATGTTTCTCAGGCAGACAGGGTTCTGCTCAAAATCTTTAAAACCTTTAACTGTTATTGAAAGTAGCATTGACATATATACACTACCGTATGTAAAACAGATGGCCATTGGGAAGCTGCTGTACAGCGCAGGGAGCTCGGCTCAGTGCTCTGTGATGGCCTGCAGGGGTGGGAGGGCGGGAGGCTCGAGAAGGAGGGTATATATGTATTCATATAGTAGATACACTTTGCTGTTCAGC
Organism: Ovis aries; assembly: GCF_016772045.2. Taxonomy (NCBI): domain Eukaryota; kingdom Metazoa; phylum Chordata; class Mammalia; order Artiodactyla; family Bovidae; genus Ovis; species Ovis aries. Next base: position 8,366,265 of record NC_056074.1, read on the forward strand.
AGAAAATAGCACAGCATTTGTAAAGCAACTATACTCTAATAATAAATTTTTTTAATAAAAAAATTTAAGTCTTACTTTAGAAAGCCCAGTGGAAATAACGATGGATTCTTCAAAGAGAGAACAAGCTCTGACCACAACAGTTGGTCCCTTTATTTGCCCTATCCTTTTCCTCTCCCCTACTTTCTCTTCAGCCTCATTAGGAGCTCCAGCCCTATGATTGCTTCTCAAAGTGTCACTCATTTCAGATCAGACCGGAACCCCAGTTCAGTTCAGCCACTCAGTCGTGTCCGACTCTTTGTGACCCCATGAATTGCAGCATGCCAGGCCTCCCTGTCCATCACCAACTCCCGGAGTTCACCCAAACTCATGTCCATCAAGTCAGTGATGCCATCCAGCCATCTCATCCTCTGTCGTCCCCTTCTCCTCCTGCCCTCAATCCCTCCCAGCATCAGAGTCTTTTCCAATGAGTCAGCTCTTCGCATGAGGTGGCCAAAGTATTGGAATTTCAGTTTCAGCATCAGTCCTTCCAAAGAACACCCAGGACTGATCTCCTTTAGAATGGACTCGTCCCCAGTGCGAATCACTAATAGCACTCTTGCCATGCCCTCTGCGTCCCAGCAGGCTTGCCATTCTCCAGTCCCCAGCTTTGTAAACCCCAAACCTCAGCCTAATCCTGTGTTTCACCTTCTTCCCTCCCCACCCAACTCTCTGAGAGCCCCTGGAGGGGAGCCCTGACCATGCTGGTGAAAGAAGGAAAGAGAAGTCGCTTAGTCCTGTCCAACTCTTTGGGACCCCATGGTCTGTAGCCCACCAGGTTCCTCCATCCATGGAATTTTCTACGCAAGAGTACTGGAGTGGGTTGCCATTTCCTTCTCCAGGGGATCATCCCAACCTAGGGATCGAACCCAGGTCTCCTGCACTGCAGGCAGACGCTTCACTGTCTGAGCCCCCAGGGAATCCCGACCAGCCTCTGACTCAGCTGGAACCCAGGAGCACCCTGCAGTCTTCCCTGTGTCCCTGCTTTCTCTTAGGGACTGTCCAAGCTCTGCTCCAGAGTTCTTAGTTCTGTTCTTACTTAGTTGAGGCACTTGGACCAATCACTCAAGAGCTTTCTATTTTACTCTCTCCATCTGTAAGAAGACTGATTTCGATGAGTACTCTTCTTCTCCTTTTTTAGCTTTGGCTGTGCTGGGTCTTTGTCGTGGCATGCAGGCTTCCCCTGTGGCAAGGCAGGGGCCTCTCCTGTTAGGGGGCATGGGTCCTCGGGCGCGTGAGCTCAGTAGTCTCGGTTCCCAGGCTCCAGCGCATACAGGCTCAATCATTGCGGCTCAGGCTTAGTTGCTCCTCGGCCATGTGGGATCTTCCCAGATCAGAGATCGAACTCGTGTCTCCTGTGTTGGTAGATGGATTCTTTACCACTCAGCCACTAGGGAAAGCCTACCTTGGGTTTTAAATGAGAACTTCCACCAGCTCATCACTCAAAAACTAATGAAATTCAGTGCGTTACCGGCTAGTTTGAGCTCTGATATGTTCAGGTTTCTCTTATAGAATGGCCCAAGCCCAGCTACTCTTCTTCTGTGGGTAGAGGGCCTGTCCTTGCCTCTTGCCAGTCTGTGATGCTATTTCTTGCCACCAGCACTCTGCACCGTGATGGTGCCAGCTGCGTCTTCACCTCTCATTTGGGGATTGGCTTCTCTCAAACCCACTGTCAGCCTCGGGAGCTGGTTAGGGTATATTTTCTGGCCCAGCCAGTACTCTGCACACTGCATCATCCTCCACTAGCTGGGGAAAAGAATGTGATGGAAAGAGCAATTTTGGTCACTGGAAACGGAGATAATGAAAGGATATGGCCTTGGGCAGAAACAAATTCCTGATACTTACTGTGCAAAGTTTTAAACCTCTAGGATGCAGAGTCCAGTGGCATGTTTTCCTCAACTTTGACAACAATTATCATGTAAGTGGTTGGGGCTGGAGGGCGCGAAGGGTGTTACATGGAAAATCCCAAAAGAACGGATCACAATCATAAGGCATTCGTTTTTATTTGTGGTTCTTCTGTAGCTAAGTCATGTCTGGCTCTCTGTGAACCCATGGATTCTAGAGTGGACCCTGAAGGCAACCTCTACCATCACTAGCCTGTTTGTTTGTTCAGTTGCTAAGTCGCATCCGACTCTTTGCAACCCCATGGACTGCAGCATGCCAGGCCTCCCTGTCCATCACAAACTCCTCAAACTCATGTCCATTGAGTCAGTGATGCCATCCAACCATCTCATCCTCTGTCATCTCCTTCTCCTCCTGCCTTCTCTCTTTCTCAGCATCAGGATCTTTTCCAATGAGTCAGTTCTTCGCATCAGGTGGCCAAAGTTTTGGACCTTCAGCTTCAGCATCAGTCCTTCCAATGAATATTCAGGGTCAATTTCATTTAGGATGGACTGGTTGGATCTCCTTGACCCCAGATCTTTTCAGTTCTCTTCCTTGCTCAGTAATAGGAGAGAAGAGTAATTTAAATGCTATACACATGCATTCATAGCACTGTTTCTTTCTTTCTTTTTTTCTTCTTTGGCTTCACACTTGGGAATTTTAGTTTCCCAACCACGGATGGAACCCAGCTCCTCCGCAGTGAAAGGGCAGAGTCCTAACCATTGGGCAAGCAGGGAGTTCCCCACAGCATTGTTTCTTTTAAGATATGAAAGTATGATCAGGACTTTTGTGCATCTTAATTGCTCACCTCTATTGAAAGCTGGTTCTTCTTCACAGCTTTCCATGGTTTTTGACTTTTCACTATAGTTTTTTCTCCTCTGAAGGATCTATCACTGTCTATTGTAATTGTCCATCTACTGCAAGACTGAGTTCTGAGAACACCTTATGTCTGACATAGTCACAGGTTAGGAGGAGATGATTTCTTAGGATTTTCTAGACAAACAATCATGTTGCCTGTGAATAAACACAGTTTTAAAATCTTTTGTAAAACTGAAATATAGTTAGTTTGCAATGCTGTATTAGTTTCAGATGTACAGCAAAGCGTCAGTTATATATACATTTTCCAGACTTTTCTGTTATGGGTTATTACAAGATATTGAATATATTCCCCTGTGCTATACATAGGCCCTTGTTGTTTATCTGTTTTATATATAGTAGTGTGTACATGTTAATCCCAAACTCCTAATTTATCTCCTCCTCCACTGCCACCCGCCTCCCCCAGCTATCCCCTTTGGTAACCATAAGTTTTTTTCTATGTCTGGAGTCTAGTTTTACTTTGTTATTTTCATTTATTATTATTATTATTATTATTATTATTATTTGCCTTTGACACTGGCTAGTACCTTTTGATGGAAAAGGCAATGGTACCCCACTCCAGCACTCTTGCCTGGAAAATCCCATGGGCGGAGGAGCCTGGTGGGCCACAGTCCATGGGGTCGCTAAGAGTCAGACACGACTGAGCGACTTCACTTTCAATTTTCCCTTTTTATGCATTGGAGAAGGAAATGGCAACCCACTCCAGTGTTCTTTCCTGGAGAATCCCAGGGACGGGGGAGCCTGGTGGACTGCCATCTATGGGGTCGCACAGAGTCGGACACGACTGAAGCGACTTAGCAGCAGCAGCAGCAGCAGCAGTACCTTTTGAACAATACTGAATAAAGGTGGTAAGAGCAAACATATTTAGTTTGTCTTTCATTATAGGAAGAAAGCATATAACATTTCATCATTAATGCTATATGTAGTTCCTTATGTAGCATTAGTATCTTCCTTTTCCTGTTTTGCTAAGTATTTTGAAAATAAATGGATTTATCGATAGCTGGTGAGAAGTTGCTCTGTAACACAGGGAGCCCAGCCCTGTATGCTGTGATGACCTAGAGGGGAGGAGTGGGAAAGGGGAGGGAGGTGTATGATTATGGCTGATTTGTGTGTTGTATGGCAGAAACCAATACAACACTGTAAAGCGATTTTTCTCCAGGTAAAAATAAATGGGTGCTGAATTTTGTCAGCTGTCTTTTGGCATCCATTTCATTGGTCACATGATTTTCTCCTTTATTTTCTTAATATATTAATTCTGTTGACTGATTTTTGAATCTTGAACTACCCTTGCACTTCTGAGATGAACCCTATTTGATCATTATGTATTACCATTCTAATAAGTTGCTGTGCTTTATTTGAAAATGTTTTGTTAGAGATTTTTTCATATATGTTCATTAGGGATACAGATTTTCAGATTTATAAAAAGTAATATCTTTTTTGTATCTAGGCTTCCATGAATATAAGGGGGAAAAATAACATGAATGACTTAAAATGTACATAAGTTACTAACCATTTAATGGTGCTAACCTCTAGTAGGTCCGTTTAGTTGCAAGTAACAAGAAGCAGCTGGAGCTAGCTTAAGCAGCTGGCTCTGATCCCGAGGTCAGACATGAGATGGGTACCCCAGCCTCTGCAAGGAGCTGGAGCCGCAGACCACCGAGCCTCCCAGCTCTCTGTCACTCTCCCTGTTCCACAGCTTCATCCTTCCTACTTTTCAGACTTTCTCTCTCTCTGCTTCTCTGATTCTTATGGCAATTCCTAAGCTTATTAATAATAAATAAGTACATATATAAGGCCTACAGAGGTTCAGAAACATTTTTAATGCATCGCTAGTCAAATCCATGCACAATTATAAGGTAATAAATTAGTCTTAGTCTGAGAAAAAGCAAGAATGATAGAATCAATGGATCCAAGTGAAAATTTCCTTAGTAATGATTATAGCTAACACTGACTATGTACATGGGTCAGTACGTACATGGTGGCTCAGTGGTAAAGAATCCACCTGCCAATGCAGGAGGCCTGGGTTCCATCCCTGAGTTGGGAAGTTCCCCTGGAGATAGAAATAGCAGCATTCTAGCCTGTGAAATCCCATGGACAGAGGAGCCTGGTGGGCTACGGTCCATGGAGGTCTCAAAAGGGTTACATGCCGTGGTAACTAAAGAGCAACAACAACACTAAGTGCATACTATATGCTGGAGCCCAGATAAGCACATTACTTGCTGTATCTTATGTGATCTTAACCATCTCCTTATGGATAGAAGGTCGTGCTATCCACATAGTTTCAAGCTGAGGCTTAGGTGGAATAAATTTACCTAATTCTCTCTGAATTATAAATTTCAATACTGCTACATCTAAATGCAGTGAAGGCCTCTGGGCAGGACACAATTCTTTTGAAAACAGAAGAAAGCAGGATGTAAAAACTTCTAACCTTCATATTGTGCATGAGTTTAATTTATTGCATTTATGGAAATAGAAGGATGTTGCTTATATGGAGAAGGAAATAGCAACCCACTCCAGTATTCTTGCCTGGAGAATCCCATGGACGGAGGTGCCTGGTGGGCTACAGTCCACGGGGTTGCAAAGAGTCGGAGACGACCGAGGGACTTCACCTTCGCTTTCAAGGATGTTGCTAGCAATATGCTACAGTAAGACTTTTATCAAATAGTGGTGCTGCATAGTCAAGTGAGAAGACTAGTATTTATTTATTTTTAATTAATTTATTTATTATAACTGGAGGCTAATTACTTTGCAATATTGTGGTGGTTTTCGCCATACACTGACATGAATCAGCCATAGGTGTACCTGTGTCCCCCATCCCAAAACCCTCTCCCACCTCCCTCCACATCCCATCCCTCTGGGTTGTCCCAGTGCACCAGCTTTGAGTGCCCTGTTTCATGCCTTGAACTTGAACTGTTAATCTGTTTCACAGATGGTAATATAAGTGTTTCAATGCTGTTCTCTCAAATCATCCCACCCTTGTCTTCTCCCACAGAGTCCAAAAGTCTGCTCTTTATATCTGTGTCTCATTTGCTGTCTCGCATATAGGGTCATCGTTACCATCTTTCTAAATTCCATATGTATGTGTCAATATACTGTATTGGTGTTTTTCTTTCTAACTTACTTCACTTTGTATAATAGGCTCCAGTTTCATCCATCTCATTAGAACTGACTCAAATGCATTCTTCTTAATAGCTGAGTAATATTCTATTGTGTATATGTACCATAGCTTTCTTATCCATTCATCTGCCGATGGACATCTAGGTCACTTCCATGTCCTAGCTATTGTAAACAGTGCTGCGATGAACAATGGGATACATGTGTCTCTTTCAATTTTGGTTTCCTCAGTGTGTAAGCCCAGCAGTGGGATTGCTGGGTCATATGGCAGTTGTATTTCCAGTTGGGCTTCCCTTGTGGTTCAACTGGTAAAGAATCCACCTGCAGTGTGGGAGACCTGGGTTCAATCCCTGGGTTGGGAAGATCCCCTGGGGAAGGGAAAGGCTATCAACTCCAGTATTCTGGCCTGGAAGATTCCACGGACTGTATAGTCCATCGGTTCGCAAAGAGTCAGACACGACTGAGCAACCTTCACTTTCACTTTCTTTCAAGGAATCTCCACACTGTTCTCCATAGTGGCTGTACTAGTTTGTGTTCCCACAAACAGTGTAAGAGGGTCCCCTTTTCTCCACACCCTCTCCAGCATTTATTGCTTGTAAACTTTTTGATAGCAGCCATTCTGACTGGCGTGAGATGGTACCTCATTGTAGTTTTGATTTGCATTTCTCTAATAATGAGTGAACTCCAGGAGTTAGTGATGGACAGGGAGGCCTGGCATGCTGCAATTCATAGGGTCACAAAGAGTCAGACACGACTGAGCAACTGAACTAACTAACTAATAATGAGTGATGTTGAGCATCTTTTCATGTGTTTGTTAGCCGTCTGTATGTCTTCTCTGGAGAAATGCCTGTTTAGTTCTTTGGCCTGCTTTTAGATTGGGTCATTTATTTTTCTGGAATTGAACTGCTTGAGCTGCTTGTATATTTTTGAGATTAATTCTTTGTCAGTTGCTTCATTTGCTATTATTTTCTCCCATTCTGAAGGCTGTCTTTTCACCTTGTTTATAGCTTTCTTCATTGTGCAAAAGCTTTTAAGTTTAATTAGGTCCCATTTGTTTATTTTTGCTTTTATTTCCATTACTCTGGGAGGTGGGTCATAGAGGATCTTGCTATAATTTATGTCAGAAGGTGTTCTGCCTATGTTTTCCTCCAGGAGTTTTATAGTTTCTGGTCTTATATTTAGATTAGTAAGATCACATCTTGTCACATGTGCTTCCATACAATTTGTGTAATTATTTGTTCTAGTTCTCTGAAAAATACCATTGGTAGCTTGATAGGGATTGCATTGAATCTATAGATTGCTTTGGGTAGTATACTCATTTTCACTATATTGATTCTTCTGATCCATGAACATAGTATATTTTTCCATCTGTTTGCATCATCTTTGATTTCTTTCATCAGTGTTTTATAGTTTTCTATATATAGGTCTTTTGTTTCTTTGGGTAGATTTATTCCTAAGTATTGTATTCTTTTTGTTGCAATGGTGAATGGGATTGTTTCCTTAATTTCTCTTTCTGTTTTCTCATTGTTAGTGTATAGGAATGCAAGGGATTTCTGAGTATTAATTTTATATCCTGCAACTTTGCTATATTCATTGATTAGTAATTTTCTGGTGGTGTCTTTAGGGTTTTCTGTGTAGAGAATCATGTCATCTGCAAACAGTGAGAGTTTTAGTTCTTCTTTTCCAATCTGGATTCCTTTTATTTCTTTTTCTTCTCTGATTACTGTGGCTAAAACTTCCAAAACTATGTTGAATTGTAGAGGTGAGAGTGGGCACCATTGTCTTGTTCCTGACTTTAGGGGAAATACTTTTAATTTTTCATCATTGAGGATAATGTTTGCTGTGGGTTTGTTATATATGGCTTTTATTATTTTGAGGTATGTTCCTTCTATGCCTGCTTTCTGGAGAGTTTGTATCATAAATGGGTGTTGAATTTTGTCAAAGATTAACACTGCATCTATTGAGGTAATCATATGGTTAAATCATTTCTTTAAATTTGTTAATGTGGGGTATCACATTCATTGATTTGTGAATGTTGAAGAATCCTTACATACCTGGGATAAAGTCCACTTGAAAACCAGTATTTATTATAGTAAAGAAGCTTTTGTATTCTCAATAACCAACTGAGCACTTCTCTAGCAGAAGAATATTAAAAAGAAAGGAAAATAACTTTGGTGCTAAGGAGGAATTTTATGAAAAAAAAACATAAAAATTTTTATGAGAAAAAAATTTTTTCCCATAAAATTAATACATTATTAAGAATTTATAAATACTAAGTGCTAGGTGCTCTGATACATGCTTTATTTTCATTGACTTATTTTCTAGTCACAACAACCCCCAAGTAGGTATTATCAGCTCCATTTTAGAGATTGAAAAACTGAGTTTCAGGAACTTTCCCAGGAATCACAGCAAGTGAGCAGCTGATCCATATTCTGTTAATACCTTGTGTGGTGGCAGAAATTACAAGAACACTGATGGATTCTCCACTTTGGATTGGTTGTGGCCCATTCATTACAGTTATTTAAAAAAAAAAAAAAACCAAGACAAAACAAAACATTGTCTGGAAATTTCTCAGAATTCCTTGCTGTATTCCAGAGTAAGACAAGATGGTGAATCCAGAAGTTCTGAGATACTCTCATTAGCTGTGAACTCTAGACATTGCTACATTTCCTTGACCAGAGAAAAATACCAGTTTCTACAGTGGAGAGGCACAGGGCTCATAGCTTTTTCCAGTTTTCTGAAAGTGCTAAAGACTAGAATGTAAATAATCCTTCTGTGTGACATAGAGCAGGGCAAATACAAGCATCCACTGGCTGGAAAGTGGGCTGCACATGCTTATCTCTTAATGCAAACACAGCAAAGCAAACATGGCACAGAGACAAGGAACAGGGGCTGCTGCCGCTGGCAGGAGTCGCCTGATCACACCCGGATGTTCATCCGCCCAGACATCTGGTGCCCTGGAGAGGGCCAGGGTGGAACCCGGGAAGCCCTCCTCAGCCTCCTTCCATCACTCACTGCACTGATTTTGGCTTACAATTTGAGCAGCAAAAGTCATTTGCAGAGGCTTTGTGGGGAGGTGGGTGGTGCATATCATGAGTTGGCATCCAAACTGAAAACATTTTGAATGTTGATATTGATCCCAAGTGGGTTCAAAAAAAAAAAAAAAAAGACAAATGTCAAATCAAAGTGCTTCTAACTACTGAGGTCCACAGGCAATGCTCAGGGTAGCTTTCTCTGGACTAATAAAACCTGGACAAATGGACACTTGGGGACTCTGCCCAGGGGACTTCCGCAAGTGAAGGCTGCCTATATCATATGAAAGCTCTTAAGGGGAGGAAATTCTCTCCCCTCCTTCATTAGTATACATCACCCCCATGGTCTTCACACCCACTCAAGCTAATAAATATGTGAATACACAGATGACTTCTTCAGTGATTGTTAAATTGACAGTAAAATCTTGAGGGTAGCAAATTGATCATTAAGGGTTAGAACCCTCATTCCTTATAGTTTTCTATTTACAAAAATAGAAAAGAGATCATCCATGAATAGGTCAAATATGTTTATAGGCAAGTCTGGAAAAAGCCCTTCAGATGAATGGCCAATGTTACAAAAAGGTAGATTCTGTAGGGTACTGTGAGACAAAGGTCAAAGCTTTGACTATAGTTTTTCCAGTAGTCATGTATGTATGTTACCATTGGACCATAAAGAAGGCTAAGCACTGAAGAATCAATGCTTTTGAACTGTGGTGTTGGAGAAGACTCTTGAGAGTACCCTGGACAGCAAGGAAATCAAACCAGTCAATCCCAAAGGAAATCAATCCTGACTATTCACTGGAAGGACTGATGCTGAAGCTGAAACTCCAATACTTTTGCCATCTGATAGGGAGAGCCGACTCATTGGGAAAGACCCTAATGCTGGGAAGGATTGAAGGCAGGAGGAGAAGAGGACAACAGAGGAGGAGATGGTTGGATGGCATCACCGAGTCAATGGACATGAGTTTGAGTAAGCTCTGGGAGATGGTGAAGTACAGGGAGACCTGGCGTGCTGCAGTCCGTGGGGTTGCAAAGAGTTGGACACAACTGAGTGACTGAACAACAACTGTGAGACAAGGTGAAGATTAATATACAGAGCACTATCTCACAGTTCTACTTGTCTGTCTGTCTGTCTTGAGAAGTAATGTATCTCCAGGAAAGGCAGAGACAATGTGTGAACACTGTCAAGGGAGTCAAGCTGATGATAAGATTTCAGACTTCCTTCCAGGTCAAGACAACTGAGATCCAGTGTTCCTAAATCATTCCAAATTCATCCTTGAACTTCCTTTATATTGCTGGCACAATGCTGGGTGCTGATGGTATAAACATGAAGACCAGTTCTCTTCAGAAACATAGTGATGGCTGGGGAGGCATACACAAACAGACCATTTAGACTGGGTGAGGAGGTGCTGTGTCAGAGTTACGTGCAGGGCACCATGGGGGCCCAACGCAGGCAAGGGAGGGAGTCAAGAAATGCTTCCGAGGGATGATGTTTGAGCTGAATCTTAAAAGAATGAGTGGGAGAGGGCCACGTGGAGATGTGGAGTCGAGGGCACAACAGAGTGTGGTCTTGCCAGATCCTGCAGTGGCAATTGGGAAGGATCTGGGAATGAAGCCAGAGAGAGAGGCAGGGGCCTGGTAACAGAGAGACATGAGCATCCCCATCGGCAAAAGAGGGAAGTGATGCTTAGGGAGAAAAGGTCCAATGCCCACGATCTAGAGTCAGACAGTCCTAAATTCAAGTCTCAGGTTTGCAACTTACACATGGAGTGAACATCTGAGTTGTTTATCTTCTGTGTCTTGGTTGCCTGATCTGCAAACTAGAAATAATGACAATACCCAGCTAATGCGGTGCTGGGCGGATTAAATGAGGCATGCAAAGCCTGTAATGTCATTTCAGCACATTGTAAGCACTCGATAATGATAGAAATTAACTTTCTAAAAATGTATAACTTTGCTCAAGATTGCACAGTAAATGTCAGAATGTGGATCTGAACCCATCGGCATGGAACACCTGGGGTGATGGTGGGAGGGACCTGCCCTGGGTGCTGGCAAGGGGATGTGTGTGTGTGCAAGCTTGACAGAGAATTTTACAACTGTCATCAAATTGAATAAACCATTCATCTGCTTTTCATTATTATCAAGCATAGGGCATTCCAAACATTGTCAGTGATAAAATAATGCCCCCTCCAATATTTTCTGTTGGTCTAAGAATTTCTAAACAATCGCCGCATGGTTACTGTTGAATTTTAATAATACCTATGAAAACCACAGGGGCCTCCGACACACACTGTAAACTAGAATCTGATCCTTGCCTGGATCCCATTCAGCAGAGCATAGTTTTCAAATGATCGCTCCAGCCACTTTGTTTCCCTGTTTTAAACGTTAGACAGATAAACATTCCAAATGATCACACAGGGTGACAGAATTGAAGTGACTCAGGTTCTGTGTCTTTGTCTTTCAAGCTTTGTGCTAACATTGTTCATTCTGAAGCTATTGTTTCAACAAGGGAATGTGTCCTCCCCCCAGGGATGGGAACCATCAACTCTGCCCAAAGTGTGCTTGAATGATTGTCAACTATTAAGAAGCTTTGTAGACAAAAATTTTATTAGAGAATAAGGAATAAAAATGGGCTAATCTAAAGCTATTAACTGCAAATCATTTTTTTTTTTTTCATACCGAAGAGGGTATTTAAAAGTTATCTGCTCCAGGTTTTAAATACCCAAATGCACTCAGCTCTGCAAGTCTGGCAGGCCTTAGCACCTGGGCCAGTATTTCTTGTCTTCTACCCTGACTGCTGCAACGCTCTGACTATGCCCCTGTATCCTGCTTTCTTTTGGAACCTAGACACTCCTATCAGCGGGGTTAGTTGCTCAGGTTCAATTGTGTCCCTCTGAGGCTTTAATGAAATGCAGAATTATCACTTGAGATGGGCAACACGTTAGCATTGAGTGGCTGGGACAGCTCAGGAAGGTGGGTGCCCTCTGGGGTGGAGAGCTCCAGATGAGGCATGAACCTCGGGGGTCGGAGGGGGAGAGAGCTGGGCTGCAGAATGAGGGCACTGATCCTCTGGGGGTAACATGGAGAAGATAGCCCGATGAGTAACCTGGCTCTCAGGGAGGCAGCCTTAACCATGAAGTTTTTCCACTTTACAGTGTTGCCCAAAGAAGAGGCGTCTAAATGTGTTCTTGGGTTTCTGCTGGGTTGGAGGGGAAAAAAAAAAAATCCCCAAAGCCTTAGAACTAATTACAGCAGATGATGGGTGCTCTTGTAAACACACTAGGAGAAGATAAGGGCTGCATGCTTTTGAAAACAGAATTCTAGTCAAGTAACCAAAAGCCTATGTGTGACAAGATGGTGGCCTCCGGGTCTATATACCCTCCTTGTTGGAAGCCTCTGTGTGTGCCTAGTCTTCCAACTCATTGGAAATTTTATTAGTGAATGATCACTGCAGAGTTCATAGATTGTGATCTACAGAAGGACACTGGGCTCTTGAGATGGCCAGTTGCCACCAGCTCTTTTCATTATCTCATGGCGTGAAAGTTAAGTCAGTCGGTCACCTTGTGTTTATTGAGAATTTATTTTGCCTCAAGCACTTTGACCCTGGAGATACAGTTAGGAATGAGAAGAACACAGTCCCTACCCTCACTGGGATTAGAGACTAGCAGTGGTGATGGGCCTTAACTTATACATACAAATTAAATAATTTCAGCTGAGTGAAGTGCTTTGAAGGAAAAGTACAGGGTGCCATGGCGGGGTGTAAGGTGGGCTGAGGGTCAGAGAGGCCTTATCTGACCCCCTCATGAGTAGATACGGTAAAAATAGGATGGATTGGAAGAATTCAACAGTGGCAAATCTTAGTGGGACAGCAAGAGTAATGGAAGGCTAGGAGTAACATGGTGAGAGTTCACTAGAAATCCCTGACGTCAGGGCTGGCTATGGGAAGGTCTCTGGCACACTCAGACTAAGATATATTTAGGGGTGACTTACCCTCACACAGCTTTATCTTGGGGAAATCAACATTTCTGGATAGAAATATGTTTCCAGATTGCACATAGGCAGTTAATACACACAGCAGTAGATAGGGTGGACAAACCAATACTGGCCAAAATTCCCTCAAAAAGGACTAGATAAAATCAGTGCTAACTTAGAGACCATAGGACAAGCCAAAAACACTTGTAATGAAGAAAGACACAATGAAGAAAAAGACAACAAAAGAAAGATTTTTCAAGAAGGAAGGGAAAGGATGCAGCCTGGCTGGACAATTTAACATTTGAGAAATGGATACCACAAACTCAACAAATGGTGAGACAACCTGTTAGATGACAGACAAGGGCAAGAGTGTGCACCAGAACTCAAGAAGAGCTATTCAGTAGACTCATTCAAATGGAAACAGAGGTAGCTACGCAAAGTTGGCCAGCATTTTGGCAGCAGAAGCAGAGGGAATAAATCTATGAGAAATCTCTGGTTTCCCTCATCTGTGGCCATTTGCAAATGGTGAAAGCACTTTACATAGGCGCTCTTTCACTGCCAAGATCCCTCCTAAATAGAAATAAGAGATATTCAGTTGTACAGTTGGCATGGAATATAGAAAGTTGATTCAATTCGACCAAGTATTGTCCCTGGATAGAGGATGGCCTTTACTCCAGAGAAGAGAAGTTTTGTTTCCAGAAACAACTGGATCCATTGTCCACCTGGATCTTATTACTTTTCATGGTCTGGCATGATTTTATTTATTATTTTACTTTTTACTGTGAAAGTCTTCTTTGTCTAGTGTTTATAGGTCATGAAGACCAAGATCTTGATGATGTAGTTCACAGGTACAGTCCCAGCTCTTAATCCTTGGATCAGAGGAGGCAGTGACATAAGCATTTAAGGAGCAAGTGGATGATGCAACGTGAAGATTGGGATGTGATGAACACAGAGCTTTGGCCAGGCAATGAGGGAGGCACATTCCAGGTCAGTGATCACAGCTGAGGCCAATCTACTTTGCTGCCACCGGAGAAACCTCTCACATTGAACAAGACCCACACTGCAATTCTAAGACTGAACAGGAGACGAATAAAACATGCCGAAAGCTTCACTCTTCCAGAATATAAGTTGAACTTTATAGATAACCAAAGCAATATCAGGAGCTTAATTTTCAACGTGATGAGTGTGAGTGTATCTATTCTTCCTCCAGGTGGCATTACTAAAGTAGGCAGTTGGACATACAAGTCTGGAGTTCAGGAGAGAAGTTGACACTGGAATTACACTTTGAGAAGATACATATTCATTTAGCTGAACTGTAAAGTGTGGGAAGGTAGCAGGGTAAGATAGGGCGGGAAAGGTTGCTTGGGGATAACATGTTAAAGGGTTTAAAAGAAAAAGATGCATTCTGAGCCTTGAGGAGGAAGATGATAATGATGATGAGTAGTTTATCTGCTAGACCAGAATAGATATGAGGGTCAGCACTTAGGGGTGGGGACAAGTGCCTAAGCCCTGTGCCTTCAGAGGTGGTACACCCAAGCATAAGGGCTCCCAGATGCTTCCATACACCCCAGCTCCCTTCCAATGAGCCTCTCCCCCCAAAGGAAAACAAAAGGAGCAACAACAGGTGATGATGATGACATAGTGACCAAACGGACTCCCAGTCGGGTGTGTCTCCTGCTTGGAAGGAACTGAATGTGAAATTAATCATGTAAAGACACAGAAGGTGATCTTAAGGGGAATATTGTGATGTTGTGATGTAAGAAGAATTACATATTTGATCTTTCTGATTTGTGACATAAAACTCTGAAAGCCCTTGGAATTTTCTGAGCCACAGGGCTGAAAAGAGGATCTTCTGTTATTCATAAGAAGACTGGTTCAAGCCTACCTGAATTTATGCTAAGGAGATGACTCTGGGGAGTGGGAGCTGGTTGCCAGGGAAGCCAGCCAGGTGATTGGAGGGTTAGAACTTTCATCCCTATGCCTCTTTACGCCCACCTCTGGGGGAAAGAGAGAGGCTGGGGATTCATTTAATCACCAATGGCCAATGACTGAGTCAGTCATGCCTGTGTAATGGAACCTCCATAAAAACCCTAAATGAAGAGGTTTGGAGAGTCCTAGGTTAGTGAGCACATGGGGCGCTGGGAGGGTGATGTCAACACGCAACCTAAAAGTCGAGAGTTATATTTTATTCAGCAGAAATTTTTAGGACTTAAGCCCAGTAAGCAGCATCTCAAGTATCCCTGCAAGAACTGCTCAGAGGAGGTGAGGGGAGGAGCCAGGTTATATAGAAGTTTTGCAACAAAGGACGGGTAGTCTGATTGTCAGAATTTTTTTCGTAGGACTTCCTTGGTGTCCAGTGGTTAAGACTCTGTGACCTCCATGCAGGTGGGCCAGGTTCAATTCCTGGTTGGGGAACTGAATCCTACACACCTCAATGAAGAGTTTGCATGCTGCAGTAAAATCGAACATCTTTCATGAGCATGGAACGGGCAAATAAAATTTTTTTTTTAAGTTTCTTTAAATTAAAGAAAACCAGATATCTCCAGTTAAGGAATTTAGTGCTTTTCTAGGTATGTGTTTGCTCAGCCGTGTCTGACTCTTTGTGACCTCATGGACTGTAGCCCACCAGGCTCCTCTGTCCATGGGATTCTCCAGGCAAGAATACTGCAGTGGGTTGCCATTTCCCTTCTCCAGGGGCTCTTCCCCACCCAGGAATCAAACCCAAGTCTAAGATTCTTACCACTGAGCCACCTGGGAAGCCCTTTTCTACACAAGGGGAGAGGCAGGAGTCTGGACTTGTTGAAATGCCTTTGATATGCACCTCTCCTGTCTGGGGTCAGTGTCCTGGGGGTTTTTTTGTTTTATGTTCTGAGCTTCCTCAGGGCTCAGTGTAGGGAGTGGCTGCAATTTGACGGCTGTTAGAGGGCAGGTGTTCTTTCTTTCCCGAGCTCCCTCAGGGCTCACCAGCTCACCATCCTCTGTGGCTGCAGTTCTGATGACTGTGATAGCCTTGTTTACTGATACGGCAGGAAGTAACCCATTTCTCTGTGGTATGCCCAGAAAGGGTATAAAAGCTCTGCGCTTCTGTCCACATACCTTATGCCTTATACATCTCTTCCATTTGGCCAAGCTGTCTCCTTTATAATAAACTGGTAATAATAATTCAGCTGTTCCCCAGCTTGAGTTCTGTGAGGTCATTCTAGCAAATCATCAAATCTGAGGAGAGAGTCTCAGGAACTCTCCACTTGTAGCCAGTTGGTCAGAAGTACCAGAAGTCCAGGCTTGTGAGGAGCCTCTGAAGTGTAGGCAGCCTTATGACACTGAGCCCTTAGCCTTTGGAGTCTTCCCTAACTCCTGGAAGTTAGTGCCTGAATTAAATTCAATCACTGGATACCCACTTGGTGTCCAAAGAGTTAAAAGAATTGGTTGCTGTTGTGGAAATCACCCCCCACCTTTGGTGTCAGAGTGTGTTATGAGTAGAGAAATAGTTCTCTCAATTAGAGGAAAGGAAGTGTAAGGCCCTGTTACCATTTTGTATCTGAAAATTCCCATGGACCAGCAGGCTACGGTCCAAAACATCAAAAAGAATAGGACACAACTGAGGCTAGGCATGCGCCATTTTGGATGCTTCCTACTGTGACCAAACACCAAGGGATGCGGATAAATCAAGCATTAGAGTTTAGGGACTTCTTTGCTTCAGCCAAGGCTGTATTGAGGCAACCAAGCTACCCAAAATCCTCTGCGGTATTAGTAGCATCTGCAGAGCAGTAGCAGTAAAGGGCCAGCTGCCCTAGGAGAGTCTGCTAACATGACTGTTTCTTAAGCTCCTGCTGCATGCCAAACCCTTGCTAAAAGCTTTATATATAGGGTCCCATTTAAATCCTATAGTAAATATTTTCTGGTGGCAGAGCCAGCAGATACACATCAAATTATACTTAGGACTCCACGATTCTAAATGGGGACTATAAATTACAGCTTTATGAAGGCAATTTTTTTTTTCATTAAAAACTTCTGTGCTTAAATCCAGTTGGCAAAACCTAACCTTGCTGCTGATTTGTAGTTTGATCCATAACTCTAGAATTTGCTTAAGTGTTCCCTAAGGCTATGGAACAAAAAAGTATGCATTTGAAAGCATCAGTGAAATAATTAATTGCAACTTTAAAGATGCTTGAATGTTCTTTCTTGATCTTTGGCCTGTTTCCTCCTTGTGTGTGGTGTAGGGCAGGACAGTATGTTTTTCTTTTTCAGTTACTTAGGAATGTTAAAGAGTCTTTCTTTGATTCAGTATTTTACACCACTGGAAGACTGGTCCTTAGTTTAGTAACACCTGGACCTGGGCAGGCAGTGTTTTGCTTGCCTAGCAAGCAACCTCATCTCTGTGTGACAGCATGGTTTTGAGTGAAAGTCGCTCAGTCATGTCCGACTCTTTACAACTCCATGGACTATACATTCCATGGAATTCTCCAGGCCAGAATATTGGAGTGGGTAGCCTTTCCCTTCTCCAGGGGATCTTCCCAACCCAGGGATCAAACCCAGGTCTCCCTCATCGCAGGCGGATTCTTTACCAGCTGAGCCACAAGGGAAGCCCATGACGGCATAGTTAGGCAAGAAGAATCCCATTACTTTGCCACCTTAAGTCTCATGACAGCACAAAGGCATCCCTGTTGCAGGTTTCTGCTGTCCTAGAAAGATCTAGAGGTTCTTAAGCCAGGGTCCAGGAGAATCAGTGATATGTGATTGTCACGTATGTGCCTGTCACATATGTGCCTTTTTCTAGAATGGGTCCATAGCTTTCAACTGAGTCCCAAAGATGTTCTTGACCTTACCAAAATTAAGATCACTGCTACTGAAATTTCTTGAGACACAACTAACTAAATACATGGAGCAAGAGAGAGATTCTTTTATAGCTGGATGTATTATAGTACTGTTGTATCTTGGTATTCATGCCGAATTGATTTTAAGACCCCACCGATAGCAATATCTGTGTATGCTCAAGTCCCTTATATAGAATGATGTCATACAGCCAGCCCTTCGTATGCACAGGCCCACACATACACAGTTCAACCAACTATAGATAATTCTATTGTAAGATAGTAGCATCTGATGCAGAACCATGGATACAGAGGGCTGACTGTAATTCTTCGAAAATGTAGTGTTGTAAAAAGCTGTATTTAAAAAGTTATATGGTCCATATTTGTGATTCACATGCTTTTTTTTCTTTCTCTGAGATTCTCCACATTCAGCCTTTTGTCATCAATATCCTATATCTTTGAGGGCTTCTCTCATAGTTCAATGGTTAAGAACCTGCCTGCCAATCCAGGAGACATGGGTTCAAATCCTAGTCTGGAAAGATCCCACCGGCCACGGAGCAACACAGCCTGTGTACTACGACTACTGAGCTGGTGCTCTAAAAAGCCTATGCTTTTTTTAAAAAAAGAGATGCCCCCACTTACCACAGCAAGAGAAAGTACATGCACAGCAGTGAAGATCCAGCATAGCCAAAAATAAATATTCTCTGCCCTTACTACTGTATGAAAATTCTGTCTGTTGTTGCTGAGATATAGTGTAGAGGTGGTATTTTGATTTTTCTCTCCCAATAGAGAAAATGGTCTTGCTCTAATACAGTCGCTCTCACTTGGCAGTTGCCCTGGACTATCAGAAAGCATTTATCAGGTAGTCAATGGACTAAATGGGTGTGTGCATTAAGAGCACATTGGTATATACACAATAGCTAATGTTGAAAAAAAATGCCTCTTATTTAAACATTCAGTATGTAATGCATGTAAATTTCAAGAGCCTAGTGATTCTTTCCATGGTTTCCTATTCAAAGAAATTTTGTCCTAATCTATAACAATTGAAAAAAATTTACTTTTTTGTTAAAATCTCTCTGCCTTAAGTGGAAAATAATAGGAAAAATTATTTGATTTTTTTTTTTGGTATCTCATGTCCTTTTATCATCTCTCATGCATGGAACTTGCTCCAAAATACTTCTCCCCCACTCCAAGCTCTAAAATTTCCCTTAATTCAGTGCATTTAAGCTCTGATAGCTCCATTCCTGTCTCTGTCTTAATTCTGTGTCCCATAGATCAATTTAATCTCTCTGGTTTCTTTCTTTTGCCTGTTTTGTCATAATTCCAACTCGTCTCCCTTTCCCCTCCCCCCAAAAAGCTGGTCCAGCAAGCAAGAGTCCTTTCTGGGGAGTAAAAGAAGGAAGAAAATTTATATTTGCAATTTAAGTCATTTCTTTTGTCTCTGACAATGGTATAAAGAAAATCACCGTGCTCATTTGAGGTTTAAACATAACTTCAATTTAACTATTCACACTTGATTAATTTGATAAAAAGAACTGTTCATACATATTAGTTAATACTTTAGTTGTTTTTTAGCCTCCGCAAGTTTGTTCACTGTATGTAAAACACACACACACACACACACACACATACACACACACATACACACACATTTTCACCCATCTGATGTTTAGCTTTTCATTTTAATTGAACCTGTCTTTCACTCTAAGTGCCCTGGTTGAAAGTTCTGTCTAGGAAGGAAGAGCTTTAAACCCAGACAAATGGAAAATTGATTTACATAAAAGCATCTCTTCATGAGTGAAAGTCTGGCTTATTCCAAATCCTGCAAGTACTTAGCTTCTCTTTTCTTTCACCATTAAAACCTGGAAAGCAAACCCGCAGGGGAAGCATGCTGATGAGACACGTGGATGGGGCACGTTGGTGACTCTAAGTGTCAGCCTTTCTATTGTTCCTGCAGCGAGGGAACTCTTTAAGTACCCGACGGCAGGCCTGGATGTTCACATGAGGGTTTCACGTGTGGCAGATGAGAGTTCCGGAAGCCAGAAATTCTTTCCGTCAAGATAAACTTCCCACCTCAAATGGGAAACTTGTAATGCGGCCCGCCTGGGTTTTGAAAGTTTGGGTTTTGAATCAAACCAAGTTTGGGTTTAGTTCATTGCTGGAACCTGCCTGGGTTTCAAAAACACAGGTCCATCAAATCTCTCTAAATTTCCAGCAGCCATAAAAATTACTTGAAGTTGAGAAGTCAACAAGTGACTTTGGATGGCTGCATTACAAGTTTCCCGTTTGGGGTGGGAAGGTTATCTTGCAGGAAAGAATTGTCACCCATCTCAAAGAGATCCACAATCAGTTAGCTGTGACGTGGAGCATCCAGGAGAGAGCCTGGGGCCATGCAAGAAGCGCCGGACTGGGAGCTGGAGTGCCCTTCCCTGCCCTCTCATCAGTGACGTGTGCGACTTTGGCCTTGAGGATGCCTTCCAGGTCTAATACTCTCTGATGCGAACATTTCATAATCCATGATTTGAAAACAATGTACACATGAAGCTGTGTTAGAAGCTGAGCAATGAAGACCGTTCTGGCTCTGGACCTTGAGTTGGTTATTTGTAAAATGAATGGGAGCAGAAAGTGAAGTGAAGTGAAATTCGCTCAGTCGTGTCCAACTCTTTGCGACCCCATGGACTATATGGTCCATGGAATTTTCCAGGCCAGAATGCTGGAGTGGGTAGCCTTTCCCTACTCCAGGGGATCTTCCCAACCCAGGGATCAAACCCAGGTCTCCCACATTGCAGGCAGATTCTTTACCAGCTGAGACATTTACCCGAGAGCAAAAAGCTATCTCCCAAGTCCAGCTTCAAAATGTGGCTGTTTTCACAAAGAAAACACTGTGAAAAAATCCCTGTGTAAAGAAACATTAAAAAAAAAAGAAGAAAAGAAAACCCTGTCCACAGGAGGGTTCCCTTCTAACTAATGAGAGAAAATAGATCTTTCTGTTAAATGGAAACTTCCATATATATTTGTGTGTGTATTGGTATAGTATCGATACCAATCAAAACATTTATGAACAAGAATTTTACAGTCTCGTAAAATGGCAACCCACTCCAGTACTGGAGTACTGGAAAATTCCATGGACGGAGGAGCCTGGTAGGCTACAATCCATGGGGTCTCAAAGAGTCGGACACCACTGAGCGAATTCACTTTCGTGTTATTATTAGCGAGTATCTGATTGCTTGAAACAGGCTGTTGGAAATACTAGAAATGTATAAGAAAGGCAGGTGGCACAGTGATAAAGAATTCCCCTGCTGGGCTTCCCCAGGGGCTCACCGGAAATGAATCTGCCTGCCAATGCAGGAGACTCGGGTTTGATCCCTGGTCCAGGAAGATACCACATGCTGCGGAGCAGCTGAGCCCAGGGGCCACAACTATTGAGTCTGTGCTCTAGGGCCCAGGAGCTACAACTGCGGAAGCCCACGTGCCCTAGGGCCCCACTCCACAGCAAGAGAACCACTGCAGTGAGAAGCCCAGACACCAGAGCTGGAGAGCAGGCCCACCCACCACAGCCAGAGAAGAGCCTGGGCACAACCACAGCCTGGAACCTCGAAAAATGAATAAGTACATAAACAATTTTTAAAAAGAGTCTGCCTGCCAAGGCAGAAGACGAGAGATGCATGTTTGATCCTTGGGTCGGGAAGATCCCCTGGAGGAGGAAATGGCAGCCTACTCCAGTATTCTTGCTGGGGTAATCCCATGACAGAGGAGCCAGGTGGGCTGCAGTCTGTGGGGTCACTAAGGGCCGGATACAACTGAGCGACGAATATACACACACACACGTGTAACATGGAAAATAATGTGAAAGATGGTAATCCTGCATTTTTCGCCTGGTTCCCAGCCCTACTGTGCATTCACTCTCTTGAATGTTTTCAGGAGAATCCCAGGTCCCTTGTTTCCAATAGCTCCCAGCACTGTGATCAGTCTCCCTGGTTGAGGAAAATGTAAAATGCCGTGGCAGTGGTTCTCTGTCTTTATAAGATGTCGCTCCTGCTGCTTGTCTTAAAAGTTACTTGGGTCCTTTTGCCTTGGACATCATTCATTTATTCATCAGAGATGGTAGGCACTTTGTTCAGCGCTGGGGTGCCAAGGGAAGTACATCTCAGCTTAAATGTCACTTCCTCAGGGAGGCCAAATTACCCAGTCCCTCTGCGTAGGGTCCCATAGCTCCTGTATCTGTTTTGAAGCCCATCAAATTTGTTGGTTGTATCAAGAGTTTGTTCTTTTTTATTGCTGAGCAGTGTTGCATGGTAAGGACACCCCAGACTGCGTTCCACCATTCACTCTTTGAAAAGCACTTGGGTTATTTTTAGTTTTTTGCTATTGTGAATAAAGTTGCTGTGAATGTGTGTTGCAGGTTTTTGTGTGAACATGAGTTTTCATTTCTCCAGGATAAAAAGTCTAAGAGTGCAATGACTAGGTTGTATGGCAAGTACCTGTTTAGTTTTGTAAACAGCTGACAAACTGCTTTTGAGAGTGGCTATACCTTTGTTCATTCCCGCCATGGGTGCACGAGACCCAGGATCTCTGCCTCCTTGCCAGCCTTTGGTATGTTCATGCCTTTTGTTTAGGCTGTTTTCATAGGTTTGTAGTGATGTCTCACTGTAGTATAAATGACTTTTCTCCAGGGGCTAATAAAGTTCAAAAATCTTTTCATGTGCTTTTCTTTTGACATCTGTATTTCCTCTGTGGGCTTCCCTGGCGGCTCAGCTGGTAAAGAATCTGCCTGCAGTGCGGGAGACCTGGGTTCCATCCCTGCATTGGGAAGATCCCCTGGAGAAGGGAACAGCTACCCACTCCAGTATTCTGGCCTGGAGAAGTCCATGGGGTCACAAAGAGTCGGACACAACTGAGTGACTTTCAGTTCACTTTCCTCTGTAGTGAAATATCTGTCTATGTCTTTCTCCACTGTATAACTGGGTTGTTTGGACCTCTTTACTGTTGGCTTTTGAAACTTTATATATATACATATAAAACCTCTATTGGAGAGGTGTTGTGCAAATATTTTATTCTGGTCTCTAACCATCTTCTCATCCTCTATTAAGAAGGCCTTTCACAGAACGAGGTTTTTAATTTTGATGAAGTCCAATTTAGCAATATTTACTTCTATGAATTATGCTTTTGATGACATTGCTAATAACTCCTCACAAAGATATCCTCCTGTGTTTTCTCCTAAAAGTTTTATATTTTGATATTTTACATTTAAGTCCATGGTCCGTTTTTTAATTAATGATTGTACATGGTGTAAAGTTTAAGTCAGGTTTCATTTCTTTTTTTTGCCTAAGGATGTCCAATTGTTACCAAACAATTTGTTGAAAAGATGAGCAGTCTTCCTTCATTGAGTTGTTTTGAACTAGCAATTAACATTTTTTAAAATAAAGTATAACATTTGATTTACCAAGTTGTGTTAGCTTCAGATGTAGAGCAAAGTGATTCAGCTACATATATATGAATCGTTTTGGACTCGTTTCAAATTAGAAGTTATTACAAGATACTGAATACTGTTCCCTGTGCAGTATAGTAGGTCCTTGTGTGTGTATATATTAGTGTGTATCTGTTAACCTCAAGCTCCTAATTTATCCCTCTCCCTTTTCTCATATTTAAAAATTGACTTTCATGATAGCTGTGGTTCATGGCCTCACAGAGCCGAAAATCTGCAAAGAGACATAGTTCCTTAGGAGAAAAGCTAAAATGAGGTGTGCGCAACATGCCCGGGAAGTGAGAAGTCTGTGCCCAGAGACTAAGTTCATCCGTTCCCTTGGACCCACAGCCCCCTGTGACTGAGCCCCAGGGCCCTGAGGTCTGCTTGAAGACCTTCCTGGACTGGAACAGTCAGGTCCCGCCAACTGCACTGGAGCAGAGGTCCCTGAGCTTGGCCCCAGGTTCTCAACCTAGATCTCAGCTCCCTCCCCCTGCAGCCTGGCTCAGCTCACATTCGGGGTCCCTTCTTCAACCTTGGCCATTCACCTGTTACCTGAGACACTGTATTCCAGTGTATGAAACCCATTGTCTCTCCCCAGTTTTGTTTGGGCTTGCCTGCCCAGACCAAGGATATCCAGATAGAGTAAAGCAGAGAACTGTATATTCTCCAGTGAACTGCTGCTGTGCAGGTAACCAGTCAGGTATACTCTGACTCCTGTTTAAAGGGATGGTGGACAGAGAGAGGAGAGGGGTGCTTCCTGATAGACTGACAGCTATTGGAGCTCACTGGTCCTCAGTGTATAAAAAATAAATGAATAACAACAATAATAGCAATAACAATAATTCATTGTGTGGCCTAAACTATCTGGAGTGTTAGTCTCTTAGTTAAATACCCTAGCCGCAGAATTTCTTCAGTCTCCCCATCAGAAGGTTTGTGAGGAGCTGGTCACATTTAGCTATCTCTGTTTCACTATTTTGGGCTTCCCAGGTGGTGCTAGCGGTAAAGAACCCATTTGCCAATGCAGGAGACCTAAAGAGACGTGAGTTTGATCCCTGGGTTAGGAAAATCCCCTGGAGGAGGACATGGCCATCCAGTCCAGTATATTTAGGGCTTGATCTGTGAATCGAAGTCTTTGAAGAAAGCTCATCATTGAAGAAACAACTAGTAGGGGCCCTGGAATGAGGAAGCTTTCCTTCTATGTCCACAGTGACTGCTAAAAGTCAAGGGATAATTTTTTCTTGCTGGAAATGTGATTAGTCAGTTAAGGCCTGGAACACCAGCCTCTTTCATCACTCAAATGCCCAGGATGCTAATCACCCAGAGTCATCCTATTTCCACGGCCAACCTGGCATATAGTCAGGATTTAAAAGGAAAAATTCTAAACATGGCCTGTTAGTAGTGGAGAACTTTCCCTTTTTATAAGATCTATTAGTGAAGTTCTCCTGCCCTGGGATATGTGCTAATTAGTCATAAACCAAAGAGATAATCCTTGTTAAGGTAGCACTAGCTGCTACAACACATGAACTCCAGAATATTAGTAGCTTAGCAAAGTGTAAATGTGCTTCTTGCTCACTTAAATTCGAAGAGGTTTTCCATCTTAGTTGGTTGGTTCTGTTCCAAATAACAATTAAAGATCCTAGGATTCCTCCAGCTTGGAGCTCCTCCATATTCAATATGTGGGCTCCAAGATCATGGATTTGGGAGAAAAAGCAAAGAGGATGGCAGTTAGGTGTTTTTATGGGCCAGGCCTGCAAGTAGTTCAGATCACTTCTATTAGCATTCCATTGGCTAGAGCTGGGTCTTATGGCCACACTAACGTCAAGGGTACCTGGGAGATGTAATAAAACTCTGTGCCCAGGAGGAAGAGGAAACAGGTTTTCCATAGTCCCTGAAATCACTACAGGTCAGTGATCTAAAAATAGGTGATTTGCAAAATATTTGGAAACCTTC
Organism: Ovis aries; assembly: GCF_016772045.2. Lineage (NCBI taxonomy): Eukaryota > Metazoa > Chordata > Mammalia > Artiodactyla > Bovidae > Ovis > Ovis aries. The sequence goes on from NC_056074.1 coordinate 8,391,404, forward strand.
CAAGGCATGTGATCCTATATAGCCTAGTTTGCTGAACATAATGATGATAATGATGATGAGAGTAAGGTTGTTGATACATCAAAGAGATCCTGAGAAGCCAATGAACTCACCACCAAAACTTTGTCGGATGTCTTGCCTCTTTACATCTATATATGACTTGGAATATAAGTTGATGAAATCCTTCCTTTACCACTGAAATAAATTGATAGTAAGTAGTCATCAGCATGACCCTCATGTCTTTGCCTAGAATTAACATACTGTCCAATTGCAATACAGAGTTAAGCAATTCTTTGCCTACAGAGGAAATACAGTATAGTGGCTATAAACATGGCCTGGAATGTTACTTGGGTTCAAATTTTGTTATATGCTAGCTGTATTAATTAAAACTCTTTAAATGAAAGTAACAAATATAAGCCTGAGCTAGTTTATGCTAAAAAACAGGTTTATTATAAGGACATGGTGGTATCTTATGAAAATTATGGGAAGAATATAGCTAGAGCTCAAGAAGGGAAGGAAATTAAGAACTGGAAGGCTAGGGTCTCTCTCTCTACGTCTCATCTCTGCTTCTTTCTTTGCAGCAGCTCATCCTTGTTTCTCTGCCTCCTGGGATTCTCTAAACATCTCGTTGGAATCTGCTTCCCCATGGCTGTCAAGTCTATATGTTCCAGCCACAAGCAAGGACTTGTAGTCTCTGAATTCCAATTTCAAATTTCTAGGAGAAAGAATGTGATCAGCTCAGCTTTGGGTCACATGTTCACTCAGTTCAGTTCAGTCACTCAGTCATGTCCTACTCTTCGAGACCCCATGGACTATAGCACGCCAGGCCTCCCTGTCCACCATCAACTCCCAGAGTTTGCTCAAAGTCATGTCCATTGAGTCGCTGATGCCATCCAACCATCTCATCCTCTGTCAGCTCCTTCACCTCCCGCCTTCAATCTTTCCCAGCATCAGGGTCAGTTCTTCCCATTAGGTGGCCAAAGTATTGGAGCTTCAGCTTCAGCATCAGTTCTTCAAATGAATATTCAGGACTGATTTCCTTTAGGATTGACTGATTTGCTCTCCTTGTAGTCCAAGGGGCTCTTACAAGTCTTCTCCAACACCACAGTTACAAAGCTTTTTTTATGGTCCAGCTCTCACATCCATATAAGACTACTGGAAAAACCATAGCTTTTACTAGACAGACCTTTGTAGGCAAAGTAATGTCTCTGCTTTTTAATATGCTGTCTAGGTTTGTCTTAGCCTTTCTTCCAAGGAGCAAGCATCTTTTAATTTCATGGCTGCAGTCATCATCTGCAGTGATTTTAGAGCCCAAGAAAATAAAGTTTGTCACTGTTTCCATCATTTCCCCATCTATTTGCTATGAAGTGATGGGAGCGGATGGTCCCATCTAGTGGCTCCATGTGTTCCCTGGTGGTGTCAATAAAAAATAACAAGGGAGGCAAGATTCTGCCCCAAAATAGCTTCCAGAGGCCAACTCCTGTAGATGTAGGCTCAGTTCCACAAGGGGAGAGAGAGGCTGAGAGAGAGACAGAGAAAACTCTGCTAACAAATGGTTACTTGTCAACCTCAGATTTCTCATCTGTAACATGGAGATAACACCATCTAACCCAAAGGATTATTCAAAGGATTGAAGACTGTATTCTGAGGACTGTATGTAAATTCTAGCATAGTACCTTTTACAAAGAAAGTCTTCAATAAATAATGAATGGATAGATGTAAAGTAACAATACATCACTCCATTTATCAGAGGATGTAACCATTAAGGGATACATTTGAATAAACAGAAGTTCTGTTATGAAGGTTCCTGAGTTTCCATTTTATGCAACTATATTTTTCATTCTGTATCCTGAAAACCTGAGATTGTTATATATAAACAATGAAAATGTTAGGAATCTTGAACCCTAATACAGATCTGTGGACTTGCCAAATTCCACATCTAAGCTTTTAAACAAGAATTTATGGAAGCGCAAATGAACTTGTTACAATAGGAAACTATTATTGCTAACTTACATGATTTACTGTGCAATGATCAAACAGATGGAGGTTTTATAAAAACAATTCATTCCCAGACTTCCAACCTGTCACTTAGTTGCACATTCATGCCCAGGGGCTGTCATTACCACCATCTTTATTACTCTGGTCTTCCATGAATTCAAAACAGAGTTAGCAGTTGAACTTTCCCAAACTCTGGGCTGCACTTAATTTGGCTTACGCTGTGCAGGGCCTAGGCCTCTGTCTCCCGGCCACCGCCACACACAAGCTTCCCTGTACCTCTCTTGAGTCAGAGACGTGGCTCCCAACAGTGATCTTCTCTCCACTCCCTGCTGAAAACCTTCCCAGGCTGCCCTCAACAGAAAGAAAAATTACCCTCAGGCTCCTCGGCTTGGCATTCCTGGACCTTTACCGTCTGAGTCCAGAATATTTTCTTCTAGGGTTTCTTCACTCAATTCCAACAGCCTCCTTTCCATTTTCTAAACACTCTTCAAAGTTTGGACTTGATCTGTTCATGCCTAACTTCTCATGGGAATATGTTACTTACTTGTTGATGTTTGTTTAGGTCCTAAGTCATGTCTGACTCTTTGCAACCCCATGGACTGCAGCCTGCCAGGCTCCCCTGTCCATGGGATTTCCCGGAAAAGAATACTAGAGTGGTTTGCCATTCCCTTCTTCAGAGGATCTTCTCTACCCAGGGATGGAACCTGCATCTCCTGCATTGCAGGCAGATTCTTTACTGCTGAGCCACCAAGGAAGCGTATTCCACCTACTACTGTCTGTTTATTGAAGTCTCATCCATCTCAGCTCAAATCCTATCCTCTTCACAAACCTTTCCATAATCTCTTCAGGTAGTAATTCCTCTCCTCATCTGTCCAGACACTTATTATGAACTGTGCCAAAACATATGTTTGTATTGTTGATTAAACTACTAAAGTTATTGCAAAAATTAAAATTTCATTTTACAGTCATTGGTAGGTTGTTATCTCAGTAAAATTATGCATGCTAATAACAAAATCTTGGCATGTTTTGTTGGAGGATAGAAGTCAATGAGACTTCAGACTACAGATTTTAAGGTGAATTGCAAATGAAAGTTAGATTGTTATTGGATTTCTCATTTGCAACATCTAGTAGCTAGCAGAACAAAGTTCACAGATAACTTAGACAAAAGGATTATATCCTACAATTGTGATTGTAAAGTTGTGCTCATGCTCAGTTACTATGTCATGTTGGACTCTTTTTGATTCCATGGACTATATCCCGCCAAGTTCCTCTGTTTTTGAGATTTCCCAGGCAAGAATACTGGAGTGGGTTGCCATTTCCTTCTCTGGGAGATCTTCGCAACCCAGGAATGGAATCCAAGTCTCCTGCATTGGCAGGTAGATTCTTTACCAAGGTGTCACCTAGGAAGCCCATGATTGTTAAGAACAAGTTTCTTAGCCATGCAATGATTAAAAGGATATATCACCTGTTTAATCTGTATTAATCCAAATCCTGGTTGGAAATGACAGAATCTCAACTGATCTATTTCTATGTCCATTGGGAGACTTCAGTCATAGATCAGTGACGTCATCTGGGCACTGTTTCACCGTCTCCTGATTTCACCATCTCTATACGTAGTAGCAGGAAGCCACCAACAGCTTGACTCACGTTCTATAAGTTTAGAGATCCTCAAAGAGAAGTGGTGCTGTCTGATGTGTCTTGAAGAAAGAGCTCAGGATTTGAGTCACATGCCTTTTTCAGGGAAGTTGAGGGGTTAGGTGGAATGGGCCTTACCTACATCAATGAAATGGATTTGTTGCAAGGAAGCAGAGCTCTGTAACTATAAGAAGGGAAAAGAGATGCTGGATAAGCAAAAATTCCAGTGGTCCACCACGTGCAATTGTGTACAACTTATGTCCAATTACTAAGGAAATTACTCTAGAAATATTCAAGGCAGTTGACTATCAAATGACACCAGAAATGAGGAAAGAATAAGCAAAAAGAAATAAGTAACTTATCTGTTAAAATTTTGTAATTGTTAATTCTTGGTTCAGTTCAGTTCAGTTCAGTCGCTCAGTCATGTCCGACTCTTTGTGACCCCATGAATCGCAGCACGCCAGGCCTCCCTGTCCATCATCAACTCCCGGAGTTCACTCAGACTCACGTCCATCGAGTCTGTGATGCCATCCAGCCATCTCATCCTCTGTCGTCCCCTTCTCCTCCTGCCCCCAATCCCTCCCAGCATCAGAGTCTTTTCCAATGAGTCAACTCTTCGCATGAGCTGGCCAAAGTACTGGAGCTTCAGCTTTAGCATCATTCCCTCCAAAGAAATCCAAGGGTTGATCTCCTTCAGAATGGACTGGTTGGATCTCCTTGCAGTCCAAGGGACTCTCAAGAGTCTTCTCCAACACCACAGTTCAAAAGCATCATTCTTCGGCGCTCAGCCTTCTTCACAGTCCAACTCTCACATCCATACATGACTACTGGAAAAACCATAGCCTTGACTAGACGGACCTTAGTTGGCAGAGTAATGTCTCTGCTTTTGAATATGCTATCTAGGTTGGACATAACTTTTCTTCCAAGGAGTAAGCGTCTTTTAATTTCATGGCTACAGTCACCATCTGCAGTGATTTTGGAGCCAAAAAAATAAAGTCTGACACTTTCTACTGTTTCCCCATCTATTTCCCATGAAGTGATGGCACCGGATGCCATGATCTTCATTTTCTGAATGTTGAGCTTTAAGCCAACTTTTTCACTCTCCTCTTTCACTTTCATCAAGAGGCTTTTTAGTTCCTCTTCACTTTGTGCCATAAGTGTGATGTCATCTGCATATCTGAGGTTATTGATATTTCTCCCGGCACTCTTGATTCCAGCTTGTGTTTCTTCCAGTCCAGCGTTTCTCATGATGTACTCTGCATATAAGTTAATAAGCAGGGTGACAATATACAGCCTTGATGTACTACTTTAGGGTTTGGTGAGAATTGATGCTTTTGAACTGTGGTGTTGGAGAAGACTCTTGAGAGTCCCTTGGACTGCAAGGAGATCCAACCAGTCCATTCTGAAGGAGATCAACCCTGGGATTTATTTGGAAAGAATGATGCTAAAGTTGAAGCTCCAGTACTCTGGCCACCTCATGCGAAGAGTTGACTCATTGGAAAAGACTCTGATGCTGGGAGGGATTGGGGGAGGAGGAGAAGGGGATGACAGAGGATGAGATGGCTGGATGGCATCACTGACTCGATGGATGCAAGTCTGAGTGAACTCCAGGAGTTGATGATGGACAGGGAGGCCTGGCGTGCTGTGATTCATGGGGTCACAAAGAGTCGGACACGACTGAGCAACTGAACTGAACTGAACTGACTGAAAATGTAATTTTATTTCTGTTTCATTGACTACACTAAAGTCTTTGACTGTGGATCACAACAAACTGTGAAAAATTCTTAAAGAGATGGGAATAACAGACTATCTTACCTGCTTCTTGAGAAACCTGTATGCAGGTCAAGAAGAGATAGTTAGTACCAGACATGGAAAAATGGACTGGTTCCAAATTATTGGAAAGGAGTATGTCAAGGCTGTATATTGTCACCCTGCTTATTTAACTTATATGCAGAGTACATCATGTGAAACGCTGGGCTAGATGAAGTATGAGCTGGAATCAAGACTGCTGGGAGAAATATCAGTAACCTCATAAACGCAGATGATACCACCCTTGTGGCAGAAAATGAAGAACTAAAGAGCCTCTTGATGAAAGTGAAAGAAGAGAGTGAAAAAGCTGGCTTAAAACTCAACATTCAAAAAACAAAGATCATGGCATCCAGTCCTGTTACTTCATGGCAAATAAATGGGAAACGATGGAAACAGTGATAGACTTTACTTTCTTGGGCTCCAAAATCACTGCAGATGGTGACTGCAGCCATGAAATTAAAAGACGCTTACTCCTTGGAAGAAAAGCTATGACAAACCTAGACAGCATGTTAAAAAGCAGAGACATTACTTTGCCTACAAAGATCCATCTAGTCAAAGCTATGGTTTTTCCAGTAGTCATGTATGGATGGGAGAGTTGGACAGTAAAGAAAGCTGAGCGCCAAAGAATTGATGCTTTTGAACTGTGGTGTTGGAGAAGACTCTTGAGAGTCCCTTGGACTCCGAGGAGATCCAACAAGTCCATCCTAAAGGAAATCAGTCCTGAATGTTCATTGGAAGGACTCATGCTGAAGCTGAAACTTCAATACTTTGGCCACCTGATGCGAAGAACTGACTCATTGCAAAAGACCCTGATGCTGGGAAAGATTGAAGGCAGGAGGAGAAGGGGACAACAGAGGATGAGATGGCTGGATAGCATCACCGACTCGATGGACATGAGTTTGAGCAAGCTCTAGGAGATGGTGATGAACAGGGAAGTCTGGTGTGCTGCAGTCCATGGGGTTGCAAAGAGTCAGACGTGACTGAGAGACTGAACAACAGTAATACCAACTGGGCACTAAAGAAAGGAACTTGATATGGAAAATACAACTATAAAGAAAAACTTGTTGTGGCTTTGAAATAAACTGTAATTTATATCAAGAACTTTTGACAGTGAGATGGAGAGCTTATGGGATGGGGAAATGAGAAGCACATCCAGGTTTCATTTTGGTTAGAGCAGGGGAATAAAGGCTTCTCTGGTGGCTCAGAGGGTAAAGAGTCTGCCTGCAATGTGGGAGACCCAGGTTTGATCTCTGGGTGGTTGGGAAGATCCCCTGGAGAAGGGAATCGCAGCCCACTCCAGTATTCTTGCCTGGAGAATCTCATGGACAGAGGAGCCTCTCCATGGGGTCACAAAGACTGAGCGACTAACACTTTCACTCTTTGGGGAATAAGAGTAGGGAAGCTAAAGCATATAAGCTGTCAACTTTTGGTTGGGACAATAATATATATTTTTATCTGTTAAAAAATTAGGTTTAATATGACTAAAAATAGAAAGTTAACCATTATCAAAAACCTACAACTCCTACATTAAATAACAGAAAAGGAGAAAAATTTTAAACTTAAACTAGCAAAATGAAGAAAACAGAGAAACAATGAAAACAAAGTATAATAAATAGCATTTGTACAATATAATGGAAGGAATAAAACTAAACATCAATTATAAAAATACATTTTACAAATGAAATTATCCCATCAAAAGTCAAAGGGTCACATATTGGGAGACAAGTTGAAATTCTGTTTAGCTATTTATAATTCCATTTAGCTATTTCTAAGAAACAGAAGAAAACAAAGATGTCCTCCAAATGACTTTTTAAATAGTTAATTAATTTGGCATGGAAACTAACCAATTAAAACAGGAATTTGTTATAAACAATTGATAACTGAACATCTGTGAAACACTGAAAAATGTACCAGAGATAAGAAAACTAAACAACAGTAAAGGGTCAAAATTAATATCAGATAAAGTGGAATTTGGAGTAAAATATTCAGTAAGACAGAAAATGATACTTTGAATGGTGAAAACAATGTATCACTGCTATAAATTCTTATGTACCAAACAAAATAGGAGTGCACTGCACAAGTTAAAAAAAGCTCTTAGAAATGGAAACATCTGATAAAATCACAATCAAAACCATATTTCAGTTCTTTCCAGTTTGGAGCTGTTTGATTACTGTGAATAAATCACCTATGAACATTCAAGTAAATATATTTGTAGACATAAGCTTTAATTTATCATGGATAAATACAGAGTAGGATTGCTTGTTCATATCACAAGCATATGTTTAATTTTATAAGAAACTGTCAAACTGTTTCCCAACAGTTGTATTTTTTGTATCCCCCACAGCAATGAATGAGCTCTGTTATTCCTCTTCTTCACCAACACTTGGTATTGTCAGTGGTTTTTATTTTAGCCATTCTAGCGAGTATAGTAATAACATGAGGTTTTTATAAAGATTGAATAAGATAATATCTAAAGTATTTTTGGCAAAATAAGCACTCAATAAATATTAGCTATTAAAAGTATCATGTGGCAGAAAAGGGATTAGTAGACATACAGTAAAAGAATGACTGTAAATTGCTAAAGATAATTATTAAGAAATGGTTCATGAAACTATGGATCAATGAAACAAATAGTTTACAGAAAAGGAATTATAACTAGACAATAAAAATGTAAAAGATTCTCATCCTCACTAGTGAGAAAAGAAAAAATTAACACAATAATGAAGTACTGTTGTTTCCTATTTTATTAACAAAAATAGTGAGGCTGATAGCATCAGTGTTTTGTGAGTGTGCAAAAAAGGACATATTTGTATGTATATCAGTGATGAAAATATAATTTGCTATAACTTTGAGAAAAGTAATTGGGCAGCATCTATTAATGTTTTCAATGTGGGCATATTTTAAATTGGCACCCCCACGTCTGTGGTTTTTGTCATTCAGTGATAAAAGCATGAGAATATGTTAACACATTAATAGTTTATAATATAAACAATGGAGAAGGCAATGGCAACCCACTCCAGTACTCTTGCCTAGAAAATCCCATGGACGGAGGAGCCTGGTAGGCTGCAGTCCATGGGGTCAATGAAAAATCTTTTAGTTAGCCATTAAAGATAGCATGCAATAAACTATATTCACCCTTACAAGGGAATACTATGCAAATATGAAAGGAAAAAGATAGGTCTATATATATTGTCTGGGGAATTTTATATGATATATAATTAAGCAAGTCACAGAGCAATATTTATGGTATTAATGCTCTCCATGGACTACAAACACAGTTATGCAAAAAATACATAATTGTCTTTATTTTTCTATATTGAACTTAATGTAATGTCTTAAGTTCTGCCTGATGAGATGATGAAAACTGAATTACAGTCAGTGGAGGGTTTCTACCCCCTCTCCTCTTCATTTTTTCCCCTGGGAGTGGGAGTGGATTTAAGGAGATCAAGCCTTAGTAGTATGACTGGGGCAGGCGCAGGACAGTGGTCCTTGGGCACTGTCTGCTACTATGTCTTCTCTCCGGAGCCTAAAGGGAAGTCTAGACTACCAGGTCCTTTGGGCCTGGCTGCAGCGAGTGCTGCCCACACACGGATTGCAGCCCGAGGCGGAACACTCTGCGGCTTTCCCGAGAACACGGAGGGGCATGTAGATTCTGTGCGTGTGCCGCGGTGCTGAGCAACACTGCTTCCATCTGCAGCACTCGCTCATTCCAGGTAGTGAGATGTGAAAACGTGTGAGTGGGAAGCGGGCAGAAAGCAGCAACTGAGCAGAGCCTTGACAGTCTTAGGGAGGCAGCATTCAAAACTCAGAGTGAAGTTTCACCAGCAAGCGCTAGACTGCGCGCTTGTATGTGAAACCCTAATCCCCTACGGGACGATATTCAGGGCTGGTGTTTGGGGAGGCAATTAGGACATGAGGGTGGAGGCTTTGTGATGGGGTTAGTGGCCTTATAAAGAGAGACATGAGAGAGTTTTCTCTCTCCCTGCAGTGAGAGGATACAATGAGCAGATGGTCATCTGTGAACCAGGAAGAAAGCTTTCACCAAGAACACAGCCATTCTGGCACCCTGATCTTGGGCTTCCCAGCTCCAGAACCGTGAGAAATAAATGTTGCTTAAGCCACCCAGTCAATGGTACATTTGTTATAGAAGCTTGAACTAAGACACCAAAGCGTGCAGCACTCAAGATGCTGAGAACCTCAATGGAGGGGAATTCTTGAGTCATTTGCCAGGTCCTAAGTGGTCCCAATGGAGAAGGCAGTGATACCCTACTCCAGTACTCTTGCCTGGAAAATCCCGTGGACGGAGGGGCCTGGAAGGCTGCAGTCCATGGGGTCGCTGAGAGTCGGGCACGACTGAGCGACTTCACTTTCACTTTTCACTTTCATGCAATGGAGAAGGAAATGGCAACCCACTCTAGTGTTCTTGCCTGGAGAATCCCAGGGACGGTGGAGCCTGGTGGGCTGCCATCTATGGAGTCGCACAGGGTCAGACTCGACTGAAGCGACTTAGCAGCAGCAGCAGCAAGTAGTCCCAAACAGAAAGCAGCTGATAGGAGGCTGAGAAGCCTAGAGAAGCCTGCCCTAGTGTCTTGTCACCTGAAAGACAAAAATTAGAGTTCAAGGACCTCCAAGAAAGACGGACACGAAAAGATATCCCAGCTCTGCAGTTGGGGCCCCTCTAGGCTATTCTCTGGATGTAGTGATGAACTAGAAACAGCACAGCTATTTTTAAAAGAATAAAATTAGGAATTCCTTGTTTTTCTTTCTTTTACACTCTTAGCCCAAGAATTTATGTCTTTTCTGTTGTGGTCGAAATTCATTTTGAAAGTGTTTTCCGAAGTCTATTGTTTAGACCTCAAAGACAAGAACCATATTCTTTTGCTTCTTTTCATTTCTGTTGTAACCACTTTACCCTGTGGATAGCCAGTGTCAAAGGCAAGTTTGAACAGAAGAAGGGCACCACATTTAAAGAGGAAAAAATTGGCTGCGCAAAAATATAAATCCATATACAAGAGACTGAGACAATAAAACCTACTATGCCAAGCTGTTGCTGGAATAGAAATATTGAATAAGTGCCTAGCACACAGTAGGCTACAGTGCATTATACCCTTATAAATCTCCTTTTAAAGGTTATTTCTAGGACAGTGAAGTTAAGAAGTGTTTCTTCCAAGCTGAGCCAAGTGTGTGTTTGGAAAGACAGGACATGATAGTTGACTCTAAACGTTCCCCTTTCATAGCTCCTGTTTGACATTTTGGATAGTCAGCTATGATCAGTGTGTTCCTGGAACTGGAAATTTTGAAGTTACAGTAATGTTGAATGCAACTGAAGTTTGGAAAAAATCAGAGAGACTTAGGTTCCTCATTCTCACCTTAGCCTCCCCAGAACCTTAGCAGTTTTAGTCATGAAAGCTGAAAGTTTAAAAGCTCTTTTCAGAATTAAGTAAAGCTATGAAGAAAGCAAAAGCTCGTCACACCAGCTGAAATAAAAGGTCAAGTTTCTTTCGACCACAGTATTACCAACCCTGCATTAACACTGCTCTGCTCACCGGTACCTTAGATCACTTGTTGATGACAATGTTGGAATTTCTAGGATGCAGTCAGTTGATGACATGTCTCTACAGCAATAGGTCTGGTGGTTTCAGCAGTCCACTGGATCATATGCAGAGCAGGCACGACCTTGGACACTAAGTCTAGCCCAACGGCTGGAGGTAGGCCACTAACTGCTGTCTTCACTTTTCCCTCATTATTACAATTAGTGCTGCAACCATGACAGTGACTCATGTGATTATGCAATTCATAATACTCAGTTAAAATGACATTATTGAGTGTTACACAGCAACTCCCCAAGCAAAAAGCCCTGATTGAATAGATGAGCTTTTTCTTAATAAATATTGTTTACTTGGGAGATGACCCTGTTCAAAAGGTGCCATTTATAGAAGGGAGAAGGGTCTTTGGGGATCAAGGTTTGGGAAATCACCCACTTGTAGGGCAAACCATGACCTTGAGTGATGGGAGATTGGAGAAGAAAGATGTACTAAGCAAAGCTTGGAGAATAAGGAAGTGTATGAACTAGGCTTTGTAAAATATCTGTGATTTAGACAGTGATGAGTAAACAGTGTTCCATAGGAGGTAACTGCTCGGACAAAAGTGCAAGATGAGATCTCTGCTAGCATAATTCAGAGCTTCAATCCTCAGTGACCTGGTAGGAGAGACTAGCACTGATGCTCCCTGGTACCTCTGATTCAGAGAAGAAACTCCATGAAATAACATTTTCCAATATACCCCTTTTTGACTAATTTAAATGGCTAATTATTATTGCCAAAGCAAGTAAAATATGTATTTTCTCTCCTGCCTCTTATGCCTATTCCTGTGGTATCTACTACTTTGGCTTGTTAATAATAAAAGTTATACCTACAACAAAAGCAATTAAAAAATTAAAATAATGTAAAACTTGTTTCTATGTCATTTCCACATCACACACAGACACATATTGTTAGCTTTTAAACACTCCTGTCACCAAAGACTGATGTTTGTACTTGCTGCAAGAAATAAACAAGCTGTCATCCCATCATGATCGATAAACTTGGGTTAAATATATCCAGTGTTAAGACCTGGTTTTAATCCTGAGCTTTAGTTTCTTCCTAGGCTTTTATAATATTCTGAAAACGAAGTAACTGTTTTAATCTTATATAAAGACGCTGTTTTCTATGATTTGTAAGCACAGAAAGCATGCACTGCATTCCACTGGGGCAACCAACGAAGTCGAGAGTCACTTTAAGCTCATCTTTTCTGTTTTACCAATTCTGCCATTTGGATGGCTTGGGCTTGTTGAGACTCACCACGTACTGGCCCCGTGAGTCAGACAGGGTCATGAGCAAATCTGCCTCGAGCTCCCCAAGGACCACACTGTCTGGAAAAGGCTCTGTGGGACAGGATCCCAGGCACTGTCGGGACGTCCAGGGCAGAGGCACCGGGAATTTTCATATGTCTGTGTGATGGCTCACTACTGACAATAGTGAGTCAAGATGGTCCATGCCTGGCATGGATTACTGAATGAAATTGCAGTGTGAGTCATAAGCACAGGAATGCTTAATCCAAATCATTATTTCCTATACTCAATAATCCATCTTTAAAAAACATGTTTATTTATTCATTTATATTTGTCTGTGCTGGGTCTTAGTTGTGGTACGTGGGATCGTCCACCTTCCATGAGGTGTGTGGGATCTTTAGCGGGCATACAGGATCTAGTTCCTGGCCAAGGATTGAACCCAGGCCCCTGCATGGGAGTGCAGAGTCTCAGCCACTGGACCACCAGGGACATCCCTCACTGATCCATCTTAATACCCTGGTATTGTGATGTAGTATTAATGTAATTAAGCCCAAGTTAGATAAGAGCATGCACTTTTCTTCCCAATGATTAATAAACTAAATAATACTAGGGTGACATTTCTATACAGTGGGAGACCCAGACAGGGTAGTTACAGAACTCTGGCTTTCTAGTTCAAGTGCATCATCTAATTAAGGAGCATTCTTTGTTTGGCTGATGTTCTCTATCAGAGGAATGGTATTTGATCCATGAACTGCACGCTGGACGCCTGTGCTCCAGAGTTGCTTCATCTCTGAGCTCTGTGTACTACCCTCTTCTCTTGTTAGCTCTTTCTCTCACTGAACTCTGTCTGCTTTCCCATCATAACCTCAACTATCACTTAAGAAGAAAAGAATCGGCTGATTATACCAAAACTCAAAGAACAGTGGTAACTGGACAACTGATACTTCTAGTTAACTCAGGATTAAATGGATCCTTTTGGGTTTTCACATTTTATTGAAATGAATTCAACCATGAATTCTAACTTTGTAGACCAGTAACTATTGAGGCAGAAGCAGAAGGTTATTGGACAGGATGTGATTGAGTCCAGGCTTATCATGTAATTTTTCCCTTATTGACTTTGATATGTTCTTATTTTGTTGGTGCTTCTCTTTGTCTAAGAAGTCCAATGTTGCAAAAATAAAGGTAAGCTTCTGAGTGTTGACCTTACAACTGACTGAATACTAGACCAATGGTCTCCACTGGCTAACCACAGAAGTATACCATGTCCCGAAGTTCCTGTTAATGCAAATCCCAGAATGTCGGTTTACCAGTTTGTGTGTGATGCAAAATGATGAGCAAGACCTAACACTTGAGTAACAAAGTCAACATCATAAAGATTGCAACAAGCTGAAGACAGCTGAAATGAGCAAAATTACAGTTAAAAGGCATAAAAGAATGGAGAGGTGGTTAAGGTTAGAAATTTTCGGTCATTAAAAAAAAAAACAATTGTCCAAGTAGACAATTGCCTCTTTAGTTGTTCATTTGACCTTGGGATTTCCATTAACAACAACTCAATCTAGCCAGCACTGTGGCAGAGCTCCTACAAATGTCAAATGATATGACGCTGCATTGGGCTTCCCAGGTGGTGCTAGAGCTAAAGAATCCACTTGCCAATGCAGGAGACTTACAGAGATGCAGGTTTGATCCCCGGGTTGGGAAGATTCCCCTGGAGGGACCCACTCCAGTATTCTTGCCTGGAAAATCCCTGGACAGAGGAGTCTGGTAGGCTACAGTCCATAGCATTGCAAAGAGGCGGACATGACTGAAGTGACTTAGCACTCAGGCTCCAGGCTGCATTATTAGAAATTTGATGGATGGGGTAGATAACAGTCTCACTGTACTTTCCTGATCAGTCCACATCTGGGGTTGGTAGTCAGGTAGGTGGTTGAGAAATTTGTTATTAGGAGAACTGCTTGTCCTCACACTTTCTGCCTCAGGGCTTGATGTTGAGTATAATTTTATAGTTTGGGTTTCCATGGATATTTGTCCCAAACAACTGGTTTGTTCTTAATATGATACTTACTGAGAACAGATATTAGCACACTTCACCTCTAAACTGTACTTTTCTTATTTAAAAAAGACTCAGAGACCTTATAATAGAAAAGCATAAACTATTAACTAATATTAGTGTAACCACTTTATGGAATATGCTGATTTCAGTGGAATACAACAGGAAATACCCATTTTCTCCCTTCTCATCGGGGCCTTTGGTTATATTTGGTCAGGTCCCCTTTTTAAAGCCCTTGAGAAATCTCAAAACTTCAAAGCTACTTTGCAGTAATGGAAGTTTGCACACATGCTAAGTCACTTCAGTCGTGTCCAACCCTTTGCGACCCTATGGAATGCAGCCTGCCAGGCTCCTCTGTCCTTGGATTCTCCAGGCAAGAATACTGGAGTGGGTTGCCAAGCCCTCCTTCAGGGGATCTTCCTAACCCAGGAATCAAACCCTTGTCTTTTACATCTGCCTGCATGGGCAAGTGGGTTCTTTTCCGCTAATGCCACCTGGGAAGCCCAGTGGAAGTTTGGTAAGGTACAATTTCAAATTGCAACCTCACATTCACTTCAAAGATTCTTCTCCCAGCTTGGGCCTGTTTCATATGCAGTGGAAGATCTCTAGGGAAGAAAAAGGTGGATATAGTCTATGCTTCTCTCCTTTTCCACCTCACCTAGAAATTTCTGGTCCCTGCCTGCTTAGAGGAAGAAGGGCAGACAAGAAATGTAGTGGGTTGAGTTGTTGCCTCAAAAATATGTCCATGTCTTGATCCCCAGATCCTGTGATTATGAACTTATTTGGGATTTTTCCAGGTGTAATAAAGTTAAGGATCTTTAAAAAATTATTTACTTGTGTGATTTATTTATGACTGTGCAGGTCTCTGTTGCTGCAGTGAGCAGGGGCCTTGCTTGTTGCAGAACCTGGGTTCTGAGTGCAGGGGCTTCAGTACTTGCTGCACTCGAGCTCAGCAGTTGTGGTGCACGGGTTTCGTTGCTCCACAGCCTGAGGAATCTTCCCGGGCCAGGGATCGAGCCCACGTCTCCTGCGTTGACAGATAGATTCTTAACCACTGGACCACGAGGGAAATTTCTAAGTTAAGGATCTTGAGATGGGATTGTCGTGGGTTATGCAGGTGGGTCCTAAACTCAATGACTTATCCTTATCAGAAAACACACAGGGAGAAGCCGCAGCAGCAGTGTGACCATAGCCAGATTGTAGTGATGCAACCACATGCCCGGGAACACCTGGAGCCTTCTGAAGCTGGAAGCGGCAAGGAACAGATTGTTCCCTTACAACCTTTGGACCACAGCCCTGCTGACACCTTGATTTCAGATGTCTGGCCTCCAGAATTGTGAAAGAATCCAGTCCCCCGCTTTAAGCCACCAAGTTTATAGTAATGTGTTACGGCAGTCCGAAGAAACAAATACAGGAGCAAGCGTTTACAGTTAGTGTGTGTTCTTTGTAGCTGTCTCATGGCTCCTGAAGCGCTCTGTGTGGCACGTGTCCCAAAGCTGGCAGCATAATCAGACGCGGGAGCAGGCTTTCTCGGACGCCCTTGTGGCGAGCTGCCTTAGGTCAGCTCCTGGCTGACCTCCGTGACTCCCTGCCCAGTTCCTGGCGTAGTGGGGAACACCACGGCCTCTTATGGCCCCAGTCCACTCCCGTGAACAGGCCACCCTCAGGGGTGTTACACCCTCAAGTGACTCAGGCCCAGCTACTTCTTGCGGTATCTCCTTGGCCTTCAAGAATTTCATCCTGTGAACCTATTTGCAGGGCAGGAATAGAGAGGCAGAGGACGGACATTTGGACACAGGGGGTCGTGGCGGGGAGGGCAGAATGAACTGGGAGAGTAGCACAGATGCATGCGTTTATATACACTGCTGTGCGTAACATAGGCAACTAGTGGAACGCTGCTGTACAGCACAGGCTCAGCTCGGTGCTCTGTGATGGCCAAGCTGGATAAAATGTGGACGGATGGGAGGCTCAAGGCAGGGAGATATACATATACGTACAGCAGATTCACTTCATTGTACAGCAGAAACTAACAAAACATTGTTAAGCAATTATACTCCAATAAAAATATATAATCTCATCCCAGCCAATGTGAAGAATGGAGATCACCCCACCGTGCAACTAGTCTCTCTCCTCTCTCACCATCACTGACTGCTATAGGCAGCCTCTGGCCACAGAATGTCCCATCTCCCCGGGGCCACGGCTCAGGGTCACTCGTGAGCCACTGAGACGGGCTGCTCACTAAGCCTCTGGCCAGAGGTGGAAATGCTAGCCTGCCATCTCAAAGCAGCGCTCACCTCCAGGTGCGCTCCCCTGAGAGGCTTCTTCCTTGCCAACCATCAACAAGAAAAGAGGGCTGGGCTTTTGTCTTCTGCCAATGAGGGTGATGGCTGGAGGATCCATTTGGGTTCTTGGAGCACTCCTGGAGGCCATGTCTAATGGTTTCTTGGTTTCTTTACAGAATATGGGAAACTACCTATTGTCCTGAGGTCAGGGCTTTAGCTGAAATCCTGACATAATAAGAAAAATCCCACTCAATATCCTGTTGTGCAGTATATTGGCTAGTAAGCAAGACCTGAGAAATGTAAACATACTATTCCAATTTGATATCCTCTTGACTCATTCTCATCCATTATCAATCAATTATTAGTCTCTCCGGAATTTTCATTTTCTTGGCTTGGTTAGAGCTAGTCGGAACTTGAGATTAGATAAAAAATTTCCTGACTTGTAGTCCAATTGCCTTGAATTTTCTCTCTGTGAGAGCTCCAGTGTTCAGCATGTGAATTATTTATGCATCGTCTCTCACTTTCTTCTTCTAAAGGAGAAATTTCCTTTCTGAAACCTGAGGCTTGATAAAAGTGGAAAAATAAGGCTGCTGAGTGTGATCATTCTTTTTTCATCATAAGGAATGGTTTTCTTCCTCAAATGAGAACATTTTCTTTATTTCATTAGATGTTCCAGGCAGGGATGTTAAGTATCTTCTTGCATCCAGAAATTAATTCTCATTGAGCAAAATGTCTATTCTTGACACCATCACTGATTTATTATAAAACCTGGATGATCCCTAAGGTCCCTGCCAATGTGAGAGTTTTGTCACTTCATGTACTCTGTAATTACCAGGAGTTTTAGAAAGCTCCCAGCTCAACCTTGATGATTCTCTTGATTTGTAAAGAAATTCCAGTTCCTACCTTCACTTCTGTCACACACATATTGTTAAAGCAAATATTTTTAAAATAATAAGTGGCAGGGCACCTGGAGTGGGTAAAAGCTTGGATTTGAGGGCAATTCTATTGAATTTACATACCTCCTACTGGAGGTTAATCCTCTGTATGCACTAGGCTGGCAAATGTCTTAAATGTGACAGGATGCTATGGACATTTGAATCACTGTCTGGGCACATAGCTGATCTGCATGTGGCCTTGGGGCCTTGTGAAGAAACACTTGAGCCTAATTACAATTGAGGGCTTCCCTGGTGGCTCAGATGGTAAAGAATCTTCCTGCAATTCAAGAGACCCAGGTTTGATCCCTGGGTTGGGAAGATCCCTTGGAGAAGGAAATGGCAACTCACTCCTGTATTCTTGCCTGGAGAATTCCACGGACAGAGGAGCCTGGTGGGCTACAATCCATGGGGTCACAAAAGAGTTGGACATGACTTAGCAACTAGACAACAATTAATACATATTACAACTTATATACATATATACATATATATATGTAAAGTGTGTCTGTGTGCATTAAACCAAGTGGACCTACTGAAGCTTGAATACAGAGAGAGAAAATGCCTTTCTTCTAGAAAAACTGTTAAAGACAGTTTGCAGGATAGGTTGGAATTAGGAGCCTGGAGAGGAGGAAGCAGAGAGTCAGGGTCCAGGTGGGCTTATCCTGAAATGCACTGTGCCCTGTCTCCCCCCAGGACCATCTGTGTGCTCTGAGATGAGGAGAGAATGTGTTAACCAAGTCTGCCAGGGACCTCTGCTCTTCCAAGGAGACGATACATCTGAAAGCACTGTGTCAAGAGGTGTCCTAGAGCTTCATCTCAACCTTCCCCTGCCACCACCAAGAGAGCCGGGCTCTAGAAGAGTCTCCAGCCGAAGAGAAAAGGTGGGAGACCGCAGACGTGCTGAGACAGGCAGAAACAGAGGGGTTTGAAGTGGCATCAGCCGGGAAAGCCACCCCAGAAGTTATAGTGGTCAGAGTCCCTCGGCAGGGTCTGAGCGCAGTTGCAGCTTCGTGGGGACCCAAACCCGTGGCCACAGCCCCACTGAGCAGAAGGCGAGCAGCCAAAAGGGAGAGCCTCGGTGTGGTTCAGATTCTGAAAGCTGCCTCGCTGCTGGGCAGAACCCTAGGTAAGCACAAAGCGGGGGTGAGCTGAGGTCCTGGCATTTGATAGGTAGAGGGAGACAGAGCTAGCAAACTATAGGCCAGTGGTGCGAGCTACCTTACCTGCAACATGAGAGGGGGCCCAGGCAGCATTCGCACAACACCGATTTTAACAGTATTTAAAAGGTTCATACTCTGTGCGTGTGTTTCCTAAGATAATTAAAGTACAGCTAAAACTCACTGAACATCCTCTGGGCCTCATCCACCTTGGAGATGTACCAGTATTTTACAGTGACTCACTGAGAGCTGGATCTTTGAAAATTCAGTCAAGTGCAATTTAACCAATGTTTTATTGAGCAATTATGACATACTCAGAATTGTTCTGTGGGAAGGCAGAGGAAGCATTGAAATAGCAATAATTGCTATTTATTGCAGATTTCCTGTGGGCCAGGTATTTAGTCCTCACAACTACTTTAGGAGTTAGACACTAGGATTATCATCCTCATTTTAAAGATAAGGAAACTGAGGCTCAGCAAGATGGAGTAAATCTCCCAACATCACACAGCTAGTGAGTGACAAAGTGGGGACTCAATCCCAGATGTATCGGACTCCAAAGAGAAGGCTCTCAGTGCTACACAAATAACAGGACATTCATACTGGCGAAAATCTGAAACGGTGACCGAAGTTTCTATCCTTTATTTTATTGTGCAAATTAAAGTGTTACATAACAGGTTGATGGAGCTCGAATCTCAAAACCTCCTTTGAAACAGCAGGGTTAAGCCTGCAAAAGCATAAAACGATGTGTAACTAATTCTGATGCCTGAAAAGCAAAAAAGGTGCCTCTCCCGTCCATATCAGCCAGATAACTACTGGATCAGTCTCCACTTGGGCCTTTGCAAGCCAGTCTTAGATTTGAAACCAAGCCCGATTTAAGCTGAGAAGAGCTAAATCCACCTGCTCTGAGAAGCAAGCATAGTCCTGATAACTAGTGGCCTGCAGAGAACAATTGGTGTGACCTGGAGGGGGAAACCCTGACCCTTTGGTCAGAACGCACATCTGGTTTCACAGCCCATCTGGTTTCACAGCCCACTGAATGCTTGCTCTGTAGGCTGCCCGATGACACAGATAACACCCAGGGCAAGAATAAACCATCCCAGCTGCAGCTCTAACCTGTGAATCCACAAAGGAAACAAATTACATCTCTTTGGGGAAAGAAAGGCTCAGTGAATTCCGCAGGGGGATTTGAGGCTGAATAAGAGCTGAGGGGAGGGGCTGAGCGGTTAAATCTGGTGGGAAGAAGGAACAAAAGCCAATGGAAGCGATCAGGAGGCGAAGCTTATCACTCCCCTCGAGGAATTGACGAGGCCTGTCACTCCCACCAATTATGTGTCTAAAGAAAACGTCTACTTGGGACACACCGAAAGCAAAAATAACTGAACGCCCCTTGATATCCCCAAGATTCCTCCAGAAATCTGGTGATTTTTGTTCCCCTGAGAAATAAGACGGTCAGCAGGGAAGACCACGAATTCCTCCCCATCCCGGAAGTGTGTCAGGAAGGTTGCAAAGTCAAAGAGGAAACAGGAGGCTACGCGCATTATGGTTTAACAAGCGCGCAGGTGAAAAAGGGAAGGAGCTGAGCTGGCCAGGCGGGGGTCGGCGGGGGCGGTGCGGGGGTGGGAGGGATGCTGAGAGGGTCAGATGGGCGGTCACACCGCAGACAAAGGGCCCGCCGACTCTGCCGCGAGCCCGCCCTGACCTCCGAGCAAACAGCCAGGCGCAGATTTCGTTCCCCTTATCAGCTGCTCGGCCCAGCAGCAGCTGCCCTGAGTTTCTGCTTCCGCATCCTGCCTTTTCCCAACAGTTGCGTTTTTGTCTAACTTTTGTGTGAGAAGAGAAGAGGCCGAGGGGCCAGGAGCAGAAGCGGAGGATGGCCGTGGTGGCTGTCAGAGGACGGAGGGATTGAGCAGAAGGTTCGGGAGGGGCCGAAGACAGATTTTCTAAAACAGCCTCTGGGAAACCCAGAGGCATAGAGGAGATACAAGAAGCGCTGGTTATTTGTGCTCTCTGGTTGCTGATCAAGAACGTTTTTCTCTTGGCATTCCCGTTGCAGGACGGAAGTGAGGGCGTGTATGAAATGGATTATAAATTGTCTGTGCCCAAACCAAACCGTGGAAGTAAAGGCTGGCCCATCGGTCAGGCCGGGAAGGGGAACAAGCCTGTTCAGCATTAGCGCGGAACTAAATGAGAATCAGGCAGGGAGTCTGATGAGAAAGAAAGGCAGTATGTTATTTCCTTCTCTCTGGAAGCAATTATGTTTGGTACAACAGCTGCTTGAATAGAAGGTTGAATGGATTTATAAATAAAGATTTTGAAATGTTTTTGTGATAACAGTATGCAGGCCTCACTGGATCTGGCAGCCACCTCTGTTGGAAATGTGGTTACTTCAAAGATGTTCCTCTCTTGTTAAAATTAGCCATCACTAAATTATGGCAATGCCGCAGAGGAACAGAGAAACAGAATGCGGTGCCACAGAGGAATGAGACACACGTCTTCTCCCGCTACCCAACCAAATTACTCTTTTCATTTCTTCTCGTGACATTTTCGGAATGTCAGAGAACTGATTATTCCCACTTAATGGGACCGGGCGGGTGGCAGGGAGGTGGAGAGAGGGATAGGAAGAAAGGGAGCGATGGTTACCCTGGAAACAGCTCTAGAGGAGGGGCTCGGAGGGATCGGACACAAAAGCTTCATGGCCCCTCTGTGCCACTGTGCCCTTCCCTATTCAGGTGAAGAAGGGGGACACGGAGGCTGAGATGGTTGGATGGCATCGCCGACTCAATGGACACGAGTTTGAGCAAACTCCGGGAGATAGTGGAGGACCGGGAAGCCTGGCATGCTGCAGTCCATGAGGTCGCAGAGTCCAACTCAACTGAGTAACTGAACAACAGCATTCAGGCAAATCAATCCAGTTCTGTGGGCATTTATCACCCCCCCCCCCCCCCCCCCCCCCACCCCCCCCCCCCCCCCCCCCCCGTGCTCGGTGTCTTGTAGGATGCAAGGCGGAGAGTAACGACGAAGATGATGACTGCAGAGCAGATCATGACTGTCCACTGAGTGTCTGACCACACCAGGCCAGGCTCAGCTCTCCCTAAACGTAAGCCCTTTGTGTCCCGGTGACCACCATGGCCTCTGGAACCTGGGTTAAAATCTGTCCCCTCCTCCACTGCCCACCAAAAATGTCCTGGCTCACTTCAGTGAATTATTTGGCTTCCCCAGATTTTGTGTCCTCATCTGTAAAATGGAGATAATAATTCTAGCAGGCAGGGTCCAGTCAAGGAGACCAGATTATAGTAGGGGTGTGTGTGTGTGTCCAGATTATAGTAGGGGTGTGTGTGTGTGTGCACGTGTGTGTGTGTGTGTTCAGCTGCTCAGTCATGTCTGACTCTTTGTGACCCCACGGACTGTAGCCCGCCAGACTCCTCTGTCCATGGGATTCTCCAGGCAAGAATACTGGAGTGGGTTGCCATTTCCTTCTCCAGGGGCTCTTCCCGACCCAAGGATTGAACTGGCATCTCCTGGGTCTCCTGAATTGGCAGGTGAATTCTTTGCAACTCTAGCACCACCTGGGAAGCCCCAGAGTAGTGTAGGTCAACAGAAAGCATTTATACAAACAACTGGCTTCACAAGGTACTTGAGGGCTGAATGGGCTTCCCAGGTGGGGCCCGTGGTAAAGAACCTGCCTGCCAAGGAAGGAGACAGGATATGCAGGTTCGATCCCTGGGTGGGGAAGATCCCCTGGAGGAAGGCATGGCAGCCCACTCCAGTGTTCTTGCTCGGAGAGCCTCATGGACGGTGGAACCTGGTGGGCTGCGGTCCAAAGGACATGAGTGAAGAGACTTGGTAAGCACACGTGCAGGGGGCTGAATGCGAAAGGAGAGTGCTGAGGCAAGCACGGAGAGTGACCGCAGGAAGCAGCTCCCACTTCTGAGGCTGGAGGAAAGGGAAGAGGCCGGACCATCAGAATATGGGCACGTGGAGGACGGGACATTCTGCTGTTTGCAGGGGTGGTGAGGCTGGTTCCAGAGCGTGGAAGAGGCTGGGACCAGTGGTTTACGGTGGGTGAAGGACTGTGTCTGAGGTGGATACTGGAAGGAAATAATAGCAGGTAAACAGAAAGGACATCTCTCCTCTCCAGCCTTCAGTCTCCCTCTACTCCCCTAGTGACGGAAATTAACAGGAAACTTAAGATCCCCTGGAGAAGGGAATGGCCACCGACACCAGTATTCTTGCCTGGAAATCCCACGGTCAGAGGAGCCTGGCGGGCTGCAGTCCATGGGGTCGCAAAGAGTCAGACACGACTGAGCAACTAACACTTTCACACTTTCCCTTTCGCTGCCCCCAAAGAACTGGTTTGCAGAGTACCAACTCCAGCTGTAAACCAGAGTGTAGAAAGATAGATCCGGAGCTGAGGGAGATAGTTTAATAAGCAGCTCAGTGTTTCATAGAAACACAGTAAGAGTATTTCTCATATCATTAACTATTAAGTAACAAGTGAGTTGATGTTTATAAACTCCTAGAACAGTGCCTGGCATGTGATAAGTGCATTACAATGTGCTTTATAAAAATAAATATTGGGATAGACATATAGACACTGCTGCTGCTGCTAAGTCGCTTCAGTTTACTACATATAAAATAGATAACTAATAAGAATGTACTGTATAGCATGGGAATTCTATGGAACGCTCTGTGTTGACATAAAGTGGAAGAAATCCAAAAAAAGGGGGGATATATGTATACATATAGCTGATTTACTTTGCTATATAGAATAAAATAACATTATAAAGCAACTATACTCCAATAAAAATTAATTTGAAAGTACAAAAAAAAAGCAAATAAAAAGTAAAGATCACTCCACCAAAAACCAATGTTGGAAGTAATATTAGAATCCTAGTTTATCCAGGAAAATGATGGGGCTTAAAGAGGTCACATCTGGAGGAGGGCATGGCCACCCACTCCAGAATGCTTGCCTGGAGAATCCCTTGGATGGAGGAGCCTAGCAGGCTATGGTCCATAGAGTTGCAAAGAGTCGGACACAACTGAAGCAACTTAAGAAAGTGAAAGTGGCTCAGTCATGTCTGACTCTTCGTGACCTCACGGACTACACAGTCCACGGAATTCTCCAGGCCAGAATACTGGAGTGGGTGGCCTTTCCCTTCTCCAGGGGATCTTCCCAACCCAGAGATCAAACCGAAGTCTCCCACGTCGCAGGCGGATTCTTTACCATCTGAGCCACAAGGGGCTTCCCTGTGGCTTAGCTGGTGAAGAAGCAACTTGGCATGCACTCAAAGAGGTCGCATAAAATGCCCAAGGTCACACAAGCTCATCCCTGGTGAAGTCTGGACGGTCTGAATGCAAAGCTGTTGCTTTTACAGCTTTGGTATGAGCTTCCTTTGAGGCTCAGAGAGGGAGAACACCTAAATGAATCACTTTAAAGAGAAACAGACTGTAAAAATGCAAAAGGAGAGGAATTTGGGGAGCATGTGGATGAGAGGCAAACTGCTGCAGGTAGAGGAATCTGAGAAGACTGGCCAGAGAATGTGGTGTCTGAGTGAGGCTGAAGGACGAGGCTTTAACAGGCAGGTGCTGGGAGCAGAAGAAACTGCCTGAGCAAAGACCCTGAGTGCAGGGCATGTAGGCGGAGTGGTGAGGATGAGGACAAGGGGGAAATAAAGGTTCCTCACCATCCCCTTCTTATGTAAATAACAGAGTTGGGGTATCTCTAAATATTCCTGGCAGCAATGTGAGTTAAAGAATTCACAACATTCATAAAATGTTGCATAGAATATGATACATTTGTGAAGCAATGGGATTAGCTGAAAAATAATGAATTTTAATGCACCTTCATTTCTTTGTTTTAAACCTATAGGTAGAGTCATTAAAATCTGCTTACAAAAGACAAGTCATCTTGCTTTGAGACAGTCAACTGAACTAAAACCCTAAGCTGCTTTGACACCCTTTTACCAATGCACCAAATTTGTTTTTAACAAGTCCAGCTCTTAGAAGGATATGCACAAATTTGATTCATATATGTTTTATTTAATTCATCAGACTGGTTGCATTCTCACTGTTAGGTACTATCCTAGGTACTGGAGATGCAAAGAATCATAAATGGTGGTTCCACTCCTCAAGGAACTCAGTATAGTGCTGTAGAGCAACAGATAGATATGCAAGTCTCTGCAATCAGAATGAAAGAGTAAAGGTCCTAAGTGCACTGGGAATATGGGAACCTTGGCCAGGGAGGATGCGAATGGGACTCCTTTCCTTCCACTCCAGGAAGCAGCATCACAACCACAACTTCTGACAGTAGACAGAGCACGGGATGTGAAGGCAAAGAGACGGAGACAACTTTTACAGAGACTCATGAGTTCTATAGTGCAGAATCAGACCACAGGGACCACGGGGCTGGTTTGCTAAGGAAGTCAGAGTAGTATGGAGCTGAAAAAGTTCTGAAACATGTCCATAGCCCTGAATCTGTCCTCTGTAATCCTATGTTCAGCTCTAAAATTAAGGAAGACGCCAGGAAACCAGAGAGGGAAGCCACACCTGCCGGTAATAATTGTGAACAGTTTCTGAGCATACACTCCATTGCAAACACTTTCCTATAAAATGAGTATTATATCCAGACCAGTAGTAGCCACTAGTTCCCAGGACCCATTCTCCCATTGTTCTTTTAGTAGTAGACGCCCCCACTGAGCTTTAGCAGAGGGTGTTCATGCCTTTCTGCTAGAGACAGTATTCCCAGGCTTCCTGGTAGCTGATGGGACTGCATGACTTCCATTTCACCTGCAGAACGCGAGTAGATGTCACATGAGCCATATCCACATCATTTCCCTAAAGCAGTGGCCTCAACTTCCTCCTCCTCCTTTTCACATTCATGCTTCTGCAGAGAGACGGACAGCACCCGAGAGAAAGAACCTGTGTGAGGAACAGGGCAGCCCTGTCCTCATCACTACTTTCTGCCATTCCACCTAGTGAACCTGCCTTTAGCACCTTTTTTTTTTTTTTTTAACTTGGCCAAAGATCAACACCTGTGATAGAAAAACAATATTGTTAGGCTTACATCTGGGCTAAGGGAATATAGCACACATGAGAGAATCTTAGACATAAGCTGCATGTGCTCTAGTGAAGAGATTTATAAAAGTCACACTGGCTTATTTGGGAACATTTGTCTACATCCTGGTTTCTAGTTAAGTTTCAAATGACTGAGGTTACCTATTCAATGTCCTCCAGGTGAGAAAATGATCATTGTATTGAGGAAAGTTAGAATCATTCAAAGGTTTTGGATGATTTACTACATGCCAGGTACCAAAGATGGAAACACACACATACACATACATTCTCTCTCCCCCCACCACCCCCCGCTCAAGATGTTTGCTGATGGTAGGAAGATTGGCAAATATAAAAACAGTGTTGACAGGAAAGTATCAGCTAAAAATACTCTGAGTTGCAAGCAACCAAAAATCTGACTAAAATAGGTTTAAGGGGTAAAAAAAGGATCAGTTATGTGTTTATGTAAATGTACAGTCCGAGAGTAAACCAGACTACAGGCATTTAAACCCTACTGAATTGGAGTTTCTGTAGTTGCGGGGGGGGGGGGGTCTGTAAATCTGTATCTTGCCCCTCACCCCATCCCCCTATCAGGTAATTTCAATTCTGATTTGGAAAGTACTATTTTTATATAGATTCAGTTCAGTTCAGTCTCCCAGTCGTGCCCGACTCTGCGAACCCGTGGGCTGCAGCACGCCAGGCTTCCCTGTCCATCACCAACTCCTGATCTAGATTACTGAGCTGCAAATAGCAGGTTGGACTGGAAAGGGGAGAGAATGAAGGGGGCGATGGCTGTTTCTCAAGGAGAGGAGGGAATCCTGAATCCATGCAAGGGCAGCCCAGAGTCCTAAGATATCTATTCGGTACTCAGAACAGAGTCAGAGCACACATTCTGAAGGCCGCTTACATGGAAGGTTTGAAGGGTAGTGTAGAGGACCAGGCCACCTGTCCATCAATCTGAGGGTTCACAGTCCATGGAAGTGACTGCCACTTCTGTTCCGTCACCCAACAGCTATTTATTATGCAACTATGTACCAGGCGGCTTCCCAGGTACTGGCATCTTCCCAGGCTTAGCAGGCGTCTTCTGCCTGCCAAATAGGAAACGTGGGTTCCATTCCTGGGTGGGAAGATCCCCTGGAGGAGGGCATGGCAACACACTCCAGTGTTCTTGCCTGGAGAATCCCATGGACAGAGGAGCCTGGAAGGCTACGGTCCACAGGGTGGCAAGAGTCAGACATGACTTAGTGACTAAACAACAACAAATGTACCAGGCACTGAGCTAGAAGTGAGGATACAGGGGTTTACAGGCAAAGAGCCTTTCCCCATGAAGCTTACATTCTAAGGGAAGACAGACAATAAACAATTAGAAGACAAGCTAATTACTAGATGTGTTAAATTTTAAGAAAGGAAAAACTCCTTCATGACCATAGTCCCTAATGGAGGCTAACACTGGATGGAGAAGAGGAAAGGTGTTCCAGTTGAAAATTTAGTGGAGACTTGAGCACCTCATGAGAAGAGTTAACTCACTGGAAAAGACTCTGATGCTGGGAGGGATTGGGGGCAGGAGGAGAAGGGGACGACCGAGGATGAGATGGCTGGATGGCATCACCGACTGGATGGACATGAGTCTGAGTGAACTCCGGGAGTTGATGGACAGGGAGGCCTGACGTGCTGCGATTCATGGGGTCGCAAAGAGTCGGACACGACTGAGCGACTGAACTGAACTGAACTGAGAGCAGGAGCACTCCAAGCTCTTAGCAAGTGCAAAGGCCCTGAGGTGTCAGGGAGCTGGCCCCAGGCGGAAACACAGGGAGGAGGAGTCTGTGTGGCTAGAGCTCAGAGAGACGGAGACAAGAGTAAAAAGGAAGTCGCAGCAGCCAGGATAACTACAGGATAACACGTGAGCACCAAAAAGAGTCTGGGTTTTACTGCACACCCACTGAAAAGTTCGTGTTAAAGAGGGACTTGCTGGTTACTGGGTGGAAAACATCTACCATTAATTCAGGACTGAGACAGACGCCCAAGGTTCTTATCTGCTCCCAATAATTCATGTCTTAGTAACTCGTGACCCTGTATTAGCGCTGTCCGCTAGAACTTTCTACAAAGATGGAAATGTTCCGTATCTGTGCTGTGCTGTGCTGAGTCCCCCAGTCGTGTCCAATTCTGCGACCCCACGAACTGTAGCCTGCCAGGCTCCTCTGTAAGGTCCAAAGCTACTATGGACAGGTGGCTCTTGAGCTCGTGACACGTGGCTAGTGCGCCTAAGGAACTAGAGTTTAAATATTATTCCATTTAAAGTAGCTTGTTTAAGGGTATAGAGCCACGTGAGGCTAATGGCTATATACTTGGCAGCCCAATGCAGCTCAGAGATGGGTGCCTGAGGGTTTTAACTCCTTGTCGGGAAGCCAAGGGCCTCCTGGACCAAATGCTGGGGCTGTAAGAAGGTCCATTGACACCTAAACGCTGAGCCCGCTCTGTGCGCTCGCCTTGTCAAGACAGAGCGGCTCGCGGCGCATCCTGAGCTTCCTTTACAGTCGGCGCGGAGGCAAGCGAACGCGGCTGTGCGGCGCCCCCGGGGAAGCCCCGCGCGGCGCGCAGAGGTTTGGGGACTCGCCTCGCAGGGCGCACCCGCTTCCGCGCTCTCGCGGCCGCCGGCGCGGTCCAGCCATTGGCAGGAGACGAATAACGGCCCCGCAGCGTCTCGCCCCGCCTGCCCCGCAGCGGGGCCGCATAGACAGCGGCTCCCGGCGCAGCACAGGTAGGCTGGAGAAGCCGGGGAGACCGAGGCGCGCCATCGAGCGGACTAGGAGGTTTGGGGACCCTCCTCGCTGCTGGGTCGCCGCTGCCTCTCTGCGGGGATGGAGGCGGGCGAGGCGCGGGCTGCCGCCCGCACCGTATCTGCTTCCTGAGCTTGCTTTCGCTTCGGCCCGGCTCACCCAGGCCTGAGCCTCGCCGCTGAGCCGCGAGAGCCGCACGGGGGGCCGCGGGGGAGGGGGGGCGCCTGCGCCCCGGCGGGACCCCCGCCCTCTCCCCGCGCACGCGTGCCTGGCCGCGCGCGGGTCCTGGCCGGCCCGAAGGGCCCCCTGACCTTGGTGTCTCCCCGTGCCAGGTCTGCGCCAGGACCATGGGCGCCGCGCTGGGCACCGGCGCGCGGCTGACTCTCCGGCCCGGCCGGGCCTGCGGCGCTGTCCGGAGCTGGCCGACCCCCGCTCCCGCCCGAGGCTGCCACTCCAAGGCCCGCCCGGCGCGCCCCGTGCCGCTGAAGAAGCGGGGGTACGATGTCACCAGGAACCCGCATCTCAACAAGGTAACCGGGAGAGGGTAGGAGGGCCCAAGCCGCTCTCCCGGGGCTGGCGGGATGGGCGCCCCGCCCCCGGGGCCCCGGGAGGATCCTCCCAGACGCCCTTCCAGGGGAAGCTTGGTGTAACTCGGTTTGGCTTTTTAGCGCCCCTCTTCTGCTTGCAAAGAGGTCACCAATAATGCGGAAGCCTGATTTCTTCACGAACAACTATAGACTGGGTTGAGATCCTCTTAACCATTCGGACTTGGAGTCAGAGCTCACCTTGATGCTTGCTGATTCTGTTGATTTGGGGCAGTTCATTGAACCTCTGGCCGTCCAAGTTTCCTTATCTGTAAAAGCGAAACAGTTGGGTCGGGAGGGTTGTGAGATTTAAAGAGAAAACAGAGATAGCGTTCTTAGCCCAGTCCTTGACACCCAATGAGAACAAATATCAGCTAAGGTTCTAATTATTCTGAGAAAAAGATTTTTAATTTGAGCCGGCACAAGAAAGTCTAGAATTATGGAACATTCAGACCTTGAAAAGGCCTCAGAGATCCTAATTCAAACCTTTCCCTTTACAAATGAGAAAACAAGACAAAAGAAAAGCTTCTTTTGGTGACCAAGGTCACCAGCTAGTTAGCTCTGACTCTGCCACTGAAATCTGGGTCTGGATCTCTGGTGCTTGGGTCAGATTCAGCCCACTGCTGACACAGTGCTTAAGGGCACACACATCTGTTTCTGGGAGTGGAGTTTAGTACCATTGGTGTTAAAATCGAGAGGCCTGGGTTTAAAGCCTGTCTCCCAACACCGCCTCATATTAACTTGGACCTCTCGTTTAATTTCTCTGAGGTTCCACTTTCTCCAGCTTAAAGTGGATGTTATGACAGACCCACCATCCCTACCACATTCACCTTTGTGACAATCAGATGAATTCCTGAATTTGATTTTGACAGTATATAAAGTGCTAGGTAAAGAAGCAGTTACTGCCAAAAAAAATTCTTCATAATTTCTTTGAATCAGGATTGTGAAATTCAAGTGAGGAAATAGTTGTGGAAAATGTGTTTTTGAGAAATAGGAACAATTATCTAGATGCTAAGTATTGTTTCCTGCAGAATTAATAGAAGAAGCTAAGAAAGAAAATTTCTCTCTGAACCTCCACCTGTCACACTATGATCCCTGCTCCCCCCTCCAAGAAACCCTAAATCCTTTGTGTATTACTACTTTGGGATAGGTAAGGTGTTTTACCAACTACGACTTACTTTGTTGGCAGGTGTTAGGAAACTCAAACTAGCCTAGCGAATAAAAGCCTTCTGTAACTGAATGTCCAGAGGAAGAAAGCACTGCAGGGGAGTTTGACTCAGCAGTCCAGATCGCATCCTTACAGATGCAGGCTCTCCGGCTGCCTGCTCGGCTATTGCGTTGTCCACTGCATCTTCAGGTTCCCTCAGGGGGAGTCTCTCACCCCGTTGCTGCCACAGGCCCCCGCCTCCTGTTCTGCCATCTCACCATCCAGAGATTGAAAGGCACTCGCTCCTGGTGGCGCCTGCAGAAGAGAAAGGACACTCTCTCCGAAGGCTCAGGAAAGGAGTCTTTCTGTCCCATGGGCTCTAACTGGACTCCCTTCTACTTTCAAACCGATCACTATGACTTCAGTCAGTCAGCGTTCACCCCTGAATTTAAAGATGGACTTTAGGTTAGGGGTACCCATACCAGCTGGTTTAGAATAAAGGGGAAGTGTCCCAACCCCTCCCCTCCCCAAGCAAATCTGTATATTGTCATCAGAGGGAGGAAGGGTAGGTGCTGAAAGCAAAATAATAAATTCCCACTACTGACTCTGACTGTTTTAACAATAATAGCTTTAGAAGGACTAGCGTATTTGAATTAGCCCTGAATTTTTATGAATAGTTTAAAAAAAAATGAAAGAAGGACTTGAATGTCTTTTTTTATTTTAGCCTTAGGTTTATGGTTTCCTGAAAGCATTCTTGCCCTTGTCCTTTGTCCCTGATATAATTTTTTTCCCTCCTAAGTAGGATAAATGAGACATTATTCATAAATCTAGGGACCTGACCTTTTCATGAAGTTAAAGAGTTTTTGTATATCCTTGAAGTCAGCTGATGCTAGCCTGGGCTGAGAAGAGTATCTAGGGTGATGCTGAGAGAGCCTGTGGCCTCCCCCATTTGCCCTTGGGGAGGGAAGGGAGACCACGGAGGAAGCAGCACTGCCTGGGCACTGCCCCACATTTCCTCCTGGGGTGCCACCCTCTCACTGTCCTGCTGATGTCCAGCGCTCGGGCAATCTCCAGGGAAGGCTTGAAAGCTTGACACTTTCCATCAGCCAGGTGGGGAGACTTGCTGAGTTCAACAGAACCACTGAGATTATCACTAAGAAAACAAGAAAAGGGTGGCTTTGAAAGGCAGACATCCTTAGTGGGCAGCCCTGTGGGTGGATTTGTTTTCTGCTAGACTCAGAGCTCCTCCAGGGCAGGGACCAAGTTTCCCGCATTTGTGGCTGGCACTGGGCAGTTCCTGAAGGCTGTAACAAGGGCGTGACCGTGAAGACTAACATTACGGTCTTGGAACATGTGCTTTGTGGGCGAGGCATTTAAGTTGAAGCTTGAGGGCCGGGGTCATCAGGAGATGGAATTCCCCTAGAGAAGAGCTACCGAACAGGGTGGGCATCGCTGCCATTGTGCAGGCACAGGGTCCTTCCCCAGCGCTGTCGTAATCTCGCCCTGTGATCTGTGATGACTCGCCTTAGACCTTCTGCCTATGCCTTAGACCTTCTGCCTATATCACACCACTGCTATGAGGATCCCGGGAGAGTCCTGGGAAATCATTTTGGAAAACTGTAAGGCACTAAATATTAGATGACCATTTTGACAAGTTCCAGAATCAGGGTGGGAAGGTCCCTTAGATATGGCCTAGCCTGAAATTGTTCAAACTTCCAGTTGCAACCTATGAGACATGGAATTATCTTGTGGCTCTAACCAGCTTTTTTTTTTTTTTTCCAAAGAAATGAGTTACAATAGAATTAAGGAATAGTAAACGTATTCAAATTTAATAAATATAAGTATTATACCAAGTCACCATGTGAAATGCCAACTTTAGCTGTGGACTGTCATTTTTAAATGACAACTGTTATTAAAATTGTTGTTTTCATCCAGCCTCTTATTTTTAGATGAAGAGACAGGGTGAGAAAGTCAAGCAATTTCTCGCTTGAAAGAAAGCCACAGAGATTGTCAGTGGTTGCAGAGGTGGGCAGAAGATGCCCACCTTCTGATTTTCAGTCCGCTGAATCACAATGACAGTTCTCATTCACATCAGGTTTGGGTGACTTGGACATATTCACTATGAGAACAATTGGAACTAGATGATTCTGAGTTCCCTACAGGGGTCTAGATCTTCTGATTCACCAATACTTCAATTTCTATTTCCTTTTTTAAGACAACAATATTGTACCTTTCTTCTAAAATTTACATAGTGACTTCTTCTGTTCTCCATGTAGATGATTGTGGCAACAGAGTGAATCTTTGATTACACATTACAGAATATCAGCAATATTTTACCTACATGAAATGGGAAGTGATCAACCCCATTTCATAGGCTGTCTTCGTAGGTGGAATCCCCTCCATCCTATTCACGTGGCAAGTGAGCCCGCGCAGCACTGCTGCCTCCGCTTACCTCTGGCCTCTTGGGAAGGGCTGTGCTGTCCCCACACCCCACGCTAGTCTGGGCCCATTTGTCTTCTTACGCCGTGTGTGTTTCCTTTTGGTGTTGAGCGGCCTGCTGTCTTGGCTGGTGGTGTGACTTCCATCCTAGACCCTGAGCACCTTGAGGACAGAAACTGTCTTCTCACACAATACTCTACATCTGACTTGACATGCTCAATAAATATTTGCTCTTTGGACGATCTCAACCGAGTCCTAACCCCTTTCCTCTCAACTTTACGAGCCTTAATGTCACTGCTTTACAGTTAGCCCAATGCTCTCGTTGCCTGGAGACAT
Organism: Ovis aries; assembly: GCF_016772045.2. Lineage (NCBI taxonomy): Eukaryota > Metazoa > Chordata > Mammalia > Artiodactyla > Bovidae > Ovis > Ovis aries. The sequence continues at coordinate 8,424,426 of NC_056074.1, forward strand.
GTTTACAAGTAGCCCGTTGGGAGGAAATCCACCTACTTGATCTTGATCTTCCCAGACTTCAGGGCATTTCACTGCAAGGGTGTGATATTTCCCAGGCTGGGTCAACCTCCTCCTTTGACCCACACGCCAGCAATGATTTTTATCATGTGCTTCCACTGAACCTTCACCTGCTTCTCTGCAGTTTTTTCTTTTTGTTTGCTTATAATAGCTTTACGAAGGATAGCCCAAGTCTGGAGACAACCCAGATGTGCATTAACCAGTGAATGGCTCAGCAATTTACAGTACACCCATCTAATGGGATGCTCCACAGCCATGGTGGGAAGGGGAGTCAACTGTTGATTCTCTGCATTTTTTTTTTTTTTAATCTCTTGAGCTTGATGATCAGGAAAAGAATGAATGAAGGGTGCTTGGTCCAGTCACTGATAATGGACCAGTGCATTTCATGCAGTGGGCCCTCCAAAATGCAGGGCATGGGGGCCGTCTTCCCACATGGACTCCATGCATTTAGATTAGTGGGCATGGAAGCCCTGGGGGCTGTGCTGCGGTGCTACATGCACAGGTTTCAGCTCCATCCCTGCCGTATGCAGTGGTGACTTCTTAGACTCCCGCACAGTTAGGCTCTGCCTTTGGCTGAAGGATGTTTTTGTTCCGTGCCAGTTTAGAATTTGATCTTGCCTCCTTTGAGTTGAGGGGAGTCTGTCCTCACACGCTTGGCTCATTGATCAATCAGGAGGTGATGATTGGGTTGTAGAGGTTTCTTGGAGATGCTGTTTTCTGTTCCAGAGGCAGATGCCATAATATGTCTTCTTGAGACCTCTGATTCTGATGTGATGTTGGGTTGAGCTTCTTCAATAAAGAAGCAGTGTGATATTAAGTAAACATCAGTTCCATGAGCAGCAGTTTGTTCTGGCCATGTGCCTCCTGTGCAGTGACTCAGGGCATTGAAGCTCAAGCCCTGTTCAGATATTTTAAGAACAAACGAGCAGAGGCGGGTTGGAATGAAATCCTTCCCTGTCAAATACTATCCTGGCTTCCTGGGATTGATAACATTTGGTGTTAGGGCTTTGTGCTTGAAACAGCTAAAAGAACTTATATTCATTAGGCTAAAAGTTAGGAAACTTTTACAAAACAAGCCCCTGAGTCGGAGGCTTAAACAAGATAAAAGTGTGTTTCTCTCATAAACAAGCCTGGGTAGGCAATGATGAGCACGTTGATATGTGGCTTGATTTTGTTGCACAGCCATCCTCAGTGTTTATCTTCCATTTCATAGTCCGGGATAGTTGCTCTCGTCTCTACCATTTATTCTATACAGAAGCAAGTGTGCAGGGGAATTAGCAGAATTTGGACGTTGCAAATATCACTTTCATTCACATCCAGTTGGCCAGAGTTGGTTATAGCTGCAGGAGAACCAGGGAAACGTAATCTTTAGCTACTGCTACTGCTAAGTCGCTTCAGTCATGTCCGACTCTGTGCGACCCCGTGGACTGCAGCCTATCAGGCTCCTCCGTCCATGGGATTTTCCAGGCAAGAGTACTGGAGTGGGGTGCCACTGCCTTCTCTGCCACCGGCCTAAGGCGCTGCCATTTTTCTGCTGGATGATTACAGCGCCCCCTAGCTGGTTCAGTTCAGTCAGTTCATGTCCATTGCATCGGGGATACCAGCCAACCATCTCATCCTCTGTCATCCCCTTCTCCTCCCGCCTTCAGTCTTTCCCAGCATCAGGGTCTTTTCCAATGAGTCAGTTATTCACATTAGGTGGCCAGAGTATTGGAGTTTCAGCTTCAGCATCAGTCCTTCCAATGAACATTCAGCACTGATTTCCTTTAGGATTGACTGGTTGGATCGCCTCACAGTCCAAGAGACTCTCAAGCGTCCTCTCCAACACCACAGTTCAAAAGCATCAGTTCTTTGGTGCTTAGCTTTCTTTATAGCCCAACTCTCACATCCATACATGACTACTGGAAAAACCACAGCTTTGACTAGATGGACCTTTGTTGGTAAAGTAATGTCTCTGCTTTTTAACATGCTGTCTAGATTGGTCGTGGCTTTTCTACCAAGGAGCAAGCATCTTAATTTCATGGCTGCAGTCACCATCTGCAGTGACTTTGGAACCCCCAAAACTAAAGTCTCTCACGATTTCCATTGTTTCCCCATCTATTTGCCACAAAATGATGGGACCGGATGCCATGATCTTAGTTTTCTGAATGTTGAGTTTTAAGCCAGCTTTTTCACGCTCCTCTTTCACTTTCATCAAGAGGCTCTTTAGTTCTTCTTCGCTTTCTGCCATAAGGGTGGTGTCATCTGCGTATCTGAGGATACCGTAGCTGGTATCGTTCTGTTTCTCTTGTTTATCTTCCCCACAACAGCCAGTGTGATCCTTTTAAAACAAAGTTTGATCACATCACTCGTCTGCTCAAAACTCTGCAGAGTCAAAGTTCTTACCATGTCCTACGTGATTTGACCCTGTCTGACCTCTTCTCCTACTTCTCAGTCTCACTGCCCAAACCAAGCAGGCCTCGGATACTCCAAGGATGCTCCTACTTGGGCTCTTTGCCCTGGTTGTTCCTCTTCTAGAACACACAGCCCCTACATAGCCATGTGATTAACTCCCTCACCTTCTTCAAGACTTCTTACTTTCTCAGTGAGACCTACTCAGACCACCCGATGGGAAGCTGTAAACAGTCCTTTCAACTTTCTTGGTCCCCTACACATGATCTACTTTTCCTCCATAGTATTTGAGCCTTCCTAACGAGTGAAAAAGTTGGCTTAAAGCTCAACATTCAGAAAACGAAGATCATGGCATCTGGTCCCATCACTTCATGGCAAATAGATGGGGAAACAGTGGAAACAGTGTCAGACTTTATTTTGGGGGGGCTCCAAAATCACTGCAGATGGTGATTGCAGCCATGAAATTAAAAGACGCTTACTCCTTGGAAGAAAAGTTATGACCAACCCAGATAGTATATTGCAAAGCAGAGATATTACTTTGCCAACAAAGGTCCGTCTAGTCAAGGCTATGGTTTTTCCAGTGGTCATGTATGGATGCGAGAGTTGGACTGTGAAGAAAGCTGAGTGCCGAAGAATTGATACTTTTGAACTGTGGTGTTGGAGAAGACTCTTGAGAGTCCCTTGGACTGCCAGGAGATCCAACCAGTCAATCCTGAAGGAGACCAGTCCTGGGTGTTCTTTGGAAGGAATGATGCTAAAGCTGAAACTCTAATACTTTGGCCACCTGATGCAGAGTTGACTCATTGGAAAAGACTCTGATGCTGGGAGGGATTGTGGGCAGGAGGAGAAGGGGACAACAGAGAATGAGATGGCTGGATGGCATCACCAACTCAATGGACATGAGTTTGAGTGAACTCTGGGAGTTGGTGATGGACAGGGAGGCCTGGCGTGCTGCAATTCATGGGGTCGCAAAGAGTCGGACATGACTGAGTGACTGAACTGAACTGAACTGAAGATACTATTTGGCTTCCCTGGTGGCTCAGATGGTAAAGCATCTGCCTGCTGTGCAGGAGACTTGGGTTTGATCCCTGGGTTGGGAAGATCTCCTGGAGAAGGGAATGGCTACCCACTCCAGTATTCTTGCCTGGAGAATCCCATAGACCGAGGAACCTGGTGGGCTACAGTCCATGGGGTCGCAAAGATACTGTTTAATTTTCATATCATGTCTGTGGTTTATCAATTGTGTGTCCCCCCAAGCTCTGTTCAGACAGAGACTTTTGTCTTATTCATTCATCGATGTATCCAAAGTACTTAGAACAGTTCTTGGTCCAGTGTTTGTTACCCAGTGAAGGGTTATTGGATGAGTGAATCATTCAGGGAGGCATCTGCTGAGGCCCCTTCCCTTTCCCCTCCTCCTCACCAAAGCCCCCCTTCTTTTCCTCTGGGGCTTTTCCTCCCCAGCACCCCCCCTGCCCCCCGTGGGTTTATATGCCCAAGATCACCTGCATCTGGAATGTAGGTTAGTCTGACATCAACCCTTAGAGTACCAGAGGTCCACTTACCATCCAGACTGGGGAAGCACAACACACATGTTCACCCTTTGTTATTTCCAGGTTCACCAGCATTAAACCAAGCCTGGGGAAAAAAGAAACTCTATTTAGGAGACACAGGTGGTGACTTGAAGCCAGAGATGGATGGAGACATTCTTGAGACCCACCCTAAAAAACAAAGCAGGATGTGTAGGGAGTAGCCCAGAGATAGGAAAACCCAGCTTCAGTCAGCATCTCCAGCTTCCTACAGCTCCCATCCTGGAAGCCCCCGTCCCTGCTCTGAACTTCTCTGAGCCCCGCATGCTGCAGCCTCCCTGCTGAAGACAAGGCTTACCATGTTATGGACCCCCACCCCTCCCATCCACAGGGTGAATGAAGCCTTACCTCTAAATGCGATGGTGTTTGATGCTGGGGCCTTTGGGAGGTAATTAGATCACAAGAGTGGCGCCCTCATGATGGGCTTTGTGCTTTTATCAAAGAAACAGGAGGGAACCTCTTCTCCCTTTCTGCCATGTGAAAATAAGGCAAGAAAATGACCATCTGCAAGCCAGGAAGATGGTCCTCAGCAGGAACTGAATCAGCTACACTTTGGTCTTAGACTTGGTCTTTACTGTGAGAAGTAAATTTCTGTTGTATAAGCCATCATTTTCATACTGTTCATGGAGTTCTCAAAGCAAGAATCCTGAAGTGGTTTGCCATTCCCTTCTGCAGCGGACCGGGTTTTGTCAGGCCCTAAACAGCAGGGACATGCCCTTCGGCCACTCAGCATAGCTGGATGACGGGCCTGGCTGTCCCACTTCTAGTCCTCATTGAGTGTTTAAACCTTCACCGGCCATTGGGTGTCAGTCAACATGAGGCTAGGGGTTGAGACAAAGGCCCTGCCGGAGTGGCTGGGCAGGGGATATGGGGAAGGCTGGAGCTGATGTTGGAGGACGCCCAGGAGGGGAGGGCACCCCAGCCTCACCGCTGCTGTTGGCTGCCCTGGGGCTCCACTGATGCTGAAGCTCTAGTACTTTCCAAAGAGCTGACTCATTGGGAAAGACCTGATGCTGGGAAAGATTGAGGGCAGGAGGAGAAGGGGAAGACAGAGGGTGAGATGGTTGGATGGCATCACTGACTCAATGGACATGAGTTTGAACAAACTCTGGGAGATGGTGATGGACAGAGAAGCCTGGCATGAAAAGAGTCAGACATGACTTAGCAACTGATCAACAACAACAAAATCACTCAGTTTGTGGTGTTTTGTTGCAGCATCGCAGATGGCGTAAGACGTCATACCAGGAACTGCTGTGTATCTCAGGGGTCAGGAATCAAGGAAGTGTGGGTGGTGTGCCAGAAGCTCAGGGAGGTTTGCTACTCCTGAAAAACAAATCTAATGCCCAGAAAGTCTTTTCTTATAAATGCGTTGTTATAAGTAGTTGAATTGACCTCCAAAGATAGTATATTATGTATGAGATTAGCATTTGATCATTATGAAGATTTCAGAAGTATTGACTTATGTTTGTGAATGCTTAATGCAAAATACTAAGTGGAATCTATACCTATGTGCATTACTGTAAAAAGACGTAGCTCTGTAAAAAGACGTGGAACTGAATGTGTAAAAATGATCATGTTAGGGCAATGGAATTATGAGAGATTTATTTCCTCTATATAATTTTCTTTAATGGTTTATTGTCTTTTCAAATTTAGGCTACAGTTTCTGTTGGAAATTGAGTTTCTAGAACCAAGTAAATAACATTTGGACCAACTTTTGGAAGTTGACCTATCTGTAACACAAGGGTGGCATTCTAATCCTATAGAAATCTGTGTGTGTGTGTGTGTGTGTGTGTGTGTATGTGTGTATGCTAGTCACTCAGTCCTGTCTGACTGTAACCTGTTAGTCTCCTCTGTCTGTGGAATTCTCCAGGCAAGAATACTGGAGTGGGTTGCCCTTCCCTTCTCAAGAGGATCTTTCCGACCCAGGGATCTAATCTGGGTCTCATGCGTTGCGGGCAGATTCTTTACCATCTGAGCCACCAGGGAAGCCCAGAAATCCCTCCCAAATAGTCCTATTTCAAGATTTGCCTGCATGTATAATCAGTGATCTTCTAGAGGCAATATGTTTAGATTCATGTAATAAAATGTTAACAGGGAACCTGCCACCTGTTCTAAAAACAGTTGTAAACAACAGTAGCTATAGTCTGTAAGCAGCGGCACTGGGGGGCAGATCCCACACAGAAATACACGTCGTCTGGCTCAGACGTGGACCAAATGGCGTCCAAGTCAGTCTACATCTGAACTCTCTATACAGAGTTTCTGTGGAGACGTTTTCAGGGCTCATCTCCAGCCTCTGTTTCTAGTGTCTCTTGATCTGCTTGGGCCTTTGGGGACTCTGGGGATTATGGCTTTATTTTAGTTTGCATTTGTGTCATTTCTACCAAAGAGTTCTTTCATCATCTATTCTCTTCTTTCCAAATGCCAGGCTTATAGAGAGGGACTGTGGGGAGGCCTTTTGATTTTTGCGGCTATTGCAGAGGGGTCACTGGTGTGCAGCACTTTTGTTTGCAAAGACGTGGTTATAGTCAGCTTCCAGACCTTCACTTTGATGTGTAGAAAGTACATTGGGAAGTCCTTTGGGGTGGTGGCCCACTGCCTTTCTGATGCAGAGCACAAAAGATGCTCTGTGACTGTGTGATGAAAATCTGAGGGAGAGCCTATGATTGGGGGTGCCAGGGTCAGCGGTTAAAAGCACACATTCATTCTGTACCCAAATGGTTGCCTGGCAGCCTGGTGGAAACAGAGTTCCTACCAAAAGGACACAGTAGAAAGTGAAATGTACTCAGTCATTTGAGGAGAGGGAGTTTTGGTGGAAAGATCATCAGCTTTTGAGGAAGTTTGAATAAGAGAAAATCAAAGCTGCAGTTGCTTTTAAAAGTGATATTGAAAGCCAGAGGGACCAGAGGGGATAGAGTTGAATGATTAGCAACTTGAGAATATTATTTTTTTTTTGAAAGTGTTTTGTCTGGATTCTGTATCATTGTTTGGGAGTGGTCTACAAAGCCCAGAGCATAATGGTCCTGGAACACACTTCCCTGTGGTGTGAAGCTCTGGAGAAGGCAGACCCTACTGGACCTTTAGTTGGCCTTGGCCTTTCAGAAAACAGTAGGAGGAGCCAGCATCCACACAGGGCGGCATCCTCTGGGTTGTTGAGCTCTGCAGTGACGTTTCCCATGAGACAAAGGCTGCTGAGTTCCCTCACGACTTCAGTGGCGCTGGTCTTCATTCACAGTAGACGGTTCCCACCCCTTCTTTCTCTGGCTTCTAAAGAGAGTGTTGAAGATTCCAACCCAGATTCATATTATACTGCATTTCTTTCAATAGTAGAATGCCTTGTGGAAGGAACCCAAGTCGTAATGATAAGAGCTAGGATTTTTTGGATATACATTGTGCCAGGGTTTGTACTGACTCGTTTAATTTTGTAGTTGTTATTTAGTTGCTAAGTTGCGTCTGACTCTTTGTGACCCCATGGATAGCAGCCCACCAGGCTCCTCTGTCCTTCACTGTCTCCTGGAGTCTGCTCAGGTTCATGTCCATTGAGTCAGTGATACTAACCATCATTCTGTGCTGCGCCCTTCTCCTCCCACCTTCAATCTTTCCAGCATCAGGGTCTTTTCAAATGAGTCAGGTCTTCCCATCAGGTGGCCAAAGTATTGGAATTTCAGCTTCAGCATCAGTCCTTCCAATAAACATTCAGGACTGATTTCCTTTAGGATGGACTGGTTGGATCTCCTTGCGGTCCAAGGGACTCTCAAGAGTCTTCTCCAACACCACAGTTTGAAAGCATCAATTCTTGCATGCTCAGCCTTCTTTATGGTCCAACTCTCACATCCATACATGACTACTGAAGAAACCATAGAATTGACTCTACTAAACGGGTTGGCGAGGCATTCCTTGCTGTGGCCCTCTGATGGGCTGTGCTCATACCTACTGGCTCTGTCAGAATCAGAATCTTGGAGGGAATTTGAAAGATTGCTGGATGCCTTCTTGTCACCCTCTAAATTTGTGTAATTCTCCCACAACTCATTTGTTTATTTATTAAATTTATTCATTAAAGATTTGCTGAGCCCCTGTTGTATTTTAGGCAGGGGAACCTCAGTGGCAAACACGCTTGCCTTCGGGGAGCTTACGTGTAAGGGGGCTGGGGGTAGGCAGCAGTTTGGAAGCAGGCAGTTTCAGTTCAGAAGGTTGGTGTGATGAGAAGCATCTGTACTAGTGCTGTGGGAGCTGGAGAGAGGGGTGCTAACACTTCCTCTGACTGCGCTGTCAGAACCGACACTGTGCAGAGGCGGAGCTGGCAGATGAAGGTGGTGGAGGAGAAGCTGTCTAGATCAAAGCGTGCGAGAGAAGACTTTTGTCCCTGAGTAGAGCCACTTTTTGTGGTTGAATGTGCAGAAATTGAGCAGTAAACCCATGCTTTATGAGGGGCCCCATTTTCAGAGAGAGAAATCATTTTATGAAACCTCTAATTCTACAAGTAGAGTTAATGATATATCTCCAGGGACTATGGACGTGCCTTTTGATTTTGCTCTTTCCCTCGCTTTTGTGTTGTTAAGCCCCTGGGAGCACCATTCACACTGGGTTCATATATCAAATATTCAACATACTTCAGCTCAGCTCACAGGGGCTGCCTCGGCCTTGCTGCCTTCCTTGATAATGACCCATGCAAGTGACTCATCACCCTGCACGCACCTCTGAGGTTTAGCTTATATAGTCCTGGCTCTTTTCTACATTGTGTGAGTGTGTATGGTGAGCTATGTCCAGCTCTTTGCAACCCCATGGACTGTAGTTCCACCAGGCTCCTCTGCGTATGGAATTTTCCAGGGAAAAATACTGGAGTGGGTTGCCATTTCCTGCTCCAGGAGATCTTCCCAACCCAGGGATCGAAGTCATGTCTCCTGCCTGGCAGGCGGATTCTTCACCACTGAGCCACCTGGGAAGTCCTTCTGTATTGGGTTCAATAAACACTTACGGTACACGTGTCTGTCTCCATCTGACTGTTGTCCTCACAGCCAGGACCCCGTCATCAACACAGTGTGCCTTCTTCATAATATACTCTCGAGAAAAGTTAGTTATGCGAATCACTCTCACATTCCCTCCTGGAGACATCAGAAACCATTCTGGTCAAGACTAGTACACAAGCCCGTCTGCTGTCTCTTCTTTTTTTTTTTTTTAATTTTATTTTTTTACTTTACAATACTGTATTGGTTTTGCTAAAAAGGCTTCCCTTGTGTCTCAGCTGGTAAAGAATCCACCTGCAATGCGGGATCCATCCCTGGGTTGGGAAGATCCCCTGGAGAAGGGAAAGGCTACCCACTCCAGTATCCTGGCCTGGAGAATTCCATGGAAAGAGGAGCCTGACGGGCTACAGTCCATGGGGTCACAAAGAGTTGGACACGACTAAACAGATGGTGACAATATAATTATATTTAGATCCCTCCATGGGGCTTGGAGGATTTTGGAAACCAAGAGAAATCTTTTATTTTGGTCATATAAATTTCACGAATCCATTTCTTCAAGAGGGTTTTCTGCTCTGATGCTGCACCAGGTGCATTTCATCTAAAAAATAGCACATTTACGACCAGATTATATGTTCTTATCTTTGAGGCTACTTTAAAGACCCTAGGTTTAGACCTGCTATAATTAGCAACAGATTAAAAGATTCTCGTGATGAAGGACATCAGTCAGTTAGAATCAACCGCGTGTGACCTCTCCCTGCCCACCCCCACCGGGGAATAGCCTGTGGCCAGGCAGCAGAGCTCACTGGCTATGATCTAGGGATTTAGAGTCCAAAAAGCCCAAGGTTCCAGTTCCAGCTCAGCCATTTGCTATATGTGTGGTCTTGGGAAAGGCACTTCATTTCTCTAAGCCTCAGTTTCCACATCTGTGAATGGAGGTGATAATGAAATGCCCCACCTAGCAGAGTGCTGTAATAATGAATGTATGTAAAGTGCACTGCAAGTGCCAAGTTAATCCTTAGTGGACCCAGATCTGTAAACATTTTCCTCCATTCCTTTAGCCTAGTGTGAAGGCCCATGTGGCCTCAGAAGTCACAGACCTAATAGGGTTTAGACCTGGTCCTTGCCCTTCTAGAGCATCCAGTCCAGAGGAGAGGGGAAGACTGGGAGATCCAAACTCATTCTCCGTGGGCGTGGGTGCATCTGATTGTGGCAGAGACATGAGAAGAGAGGAGTGAGTCTGGGAAGAAACAGGTGAGGTAGAGTCTTTAGTGGTAATTTCTGAGAACTTGGGTTCCCCTGGTGGCTCAGATGGTAAAGAATCTGCCTGCAGTGGAGACTCAGGTTTGATGCCAGGGTTGGGAAGATCCCCTGGAGGAGGAAATGGCAACCCACTCCAGTATTCTTGCCTGGAAAATCCCATGAACAGAGGAGCCTGGCAGGCTACAGTCCATGGGGTTGCAAAGAGACACAACTGAGTGACTGAGTATACATACAGTCTCCATTAACTTAAGCACAGTGCTTTTGCATCTCTTGTAGAAAGGAGATGCATTCATGTTAAACAGTATATGTCTCAGACCTAAACATCTGCTGCCCTGACTCTTGCTATCACTCCTGTGTGTCCATCTCGAATGAGTGGATATGCTCCTGACATCCACCTTTGTCTAGGGATTTCTATTTTTCTCTGCCGCAACATGATTGTGAAGACAGTCCACCAACCATTTGACAGAAAGCTCAATCAACCCTTATGTCAGACCCTCCCTTTTCATCTCTTTTATTTTGGGGTTCTTCCAGCCCATAATTATTTCTTTTTTGGACTGGTGAAATCACTCTGGCCACAGGGCAGTGAATAGCTATGCAGTTGCCACCCGATAAAGCAGGCATAGAGAGAGTTGGTGTGAAGAAAAGCCTATTAACAGCCATTTTTAGAAACAGGCTTTGAAATCCACCTGTCAGAGCTGAAAGATTTCCCCTGTTCTCACACTTCAGGAGCTGGCAGTCGCTTCTCCTCATGTTTGAGGAACCTCGGCAGTGCCTAGCCTTGCCTGTGCAAGAGGATGGCATGGGTGCCTGTGGGCAGCTGGCCACGTGGTGCCCGGGGGAAGGGCCTGCCCCGCCAGGGATGGTCCAGCCCCCAGGAACTAGCCTTGGCTGTGGGGCTACAGCGTCTCGAGCATTCGCGGCGGCTTTTTCTTTGGCTGAGCTGTTCAGTGTTTTACGACTAGTCACTTGCTTACAGTCAGCTGCTTCCTTTGGGACTCATAACTGCTGGAATAATAATATTAGAAATAATAATAATAATAAACACGTATCTAATGCCGTGCATGCTGAGTGATCTTATAGGTGCTTTCCATATATTACTTCCAGGCAGAGAAAAAAACACGAAGAAGGTAAACTTTGCCTCCTGTTTCCATGGCCTCTTCTCCCTTACAGATTTCTATTCAAAACATTCTGAGGCTCTCCATGGTATCACTAAGATGTCTAGGGCTACCAATCTAATGGACTTTATATCTCATAAAGAGTCCTGCTTCCTGATCTGCATCTCATCTCTTCTTTACTTCCTTCCCTGCCTCCCCATTCAACCATCCATCCATCCGTCTGTCTGTCCATGTGTCCATACATCTGTCCATTCATCCAACCATCAAATGTTTATTGAGCACCTACCAGTTACCAGGCATTCTTCAGTTCAGTTCAGTCACTCAGTCGTGTCCAGCTCTTTGCAACCCCATGGACTGCAGTACGCCAGGCCTCCCTGTCCATCACCAACTCCCAGAATCTACTCAAACTCATGTCCATTGAGTTGGTGATGCCATCCAACCATCTCATCCTCTGTCATCCCCTTCCCCTCCTGCCCTCAGTTTTTCCCAGCATCAGGGTCTTTTCCAATGAGTCAGTTCTTCAAATCAGGTGACCAAAGTATTATAGTTTCAGCTTCAGCATCAGTCCTTCCAATGAATATTCAGGACTGATCTCCTTTAGGATGAACTGGTTGGATCTCCCTGCTATCCAAGGGACTCTCAAGCATCTTCTCCAACACTACAGTTCAAAAACATCAATTCTTTGGTGTTCAGCTTTCTTTGTAGTCCAACTCTCACATCCATACATGACCACTGGAAAAACCATAGCCTTGACTAGACGGACTATTGTTGGCAAAGTAATGTCTCTGCTTTTTAATATACTGTCTAGGTTGGTCATAACTTTTCTTCCAAGAAGGAAGCGTCTTTTAATTTCATGGTGGCAGTCACCATCTGCAGTGATTTTGGAGCCCCCAAAAATAAAGTCTGACACTGTTTCCCCATCTATTTCCCATGAAGTGATGGGACTGGATGCCATAATCTTAGTTTTCTGAATGTCAAGCTTTAAGTCAACTTTTTCACTCTCCACTTTCACTTTCATCAAGAGGCTTTTTAGTTCCTCTTCACTTTCTGCCATAAGGGTGGTGTCATCTGCATATCTGAGGTTATTGATATTTCTCCCAGCAATCTTGATTCCAGCTTGTGCTTCCTCCAGCCCAATGTTCCTCATGATGTACTCTGCTGCCGCTGCTGCTGCTGCTAAGTCGCTTCAGTTGTGTCTGACTCTGTGCAACCCCATAGACGGTAGCCCACCAGGCTCCCCCTGTTCCTGGGATTCTCCAGGCAAGAACACTGGAGTGGGTTGCCATTTCCTTCTCCAGTGCATGAAAGTGACAAATGAAAGTGAAGTTGCTCAGTCGTGTCCAACTCTTAGCGACCCCATGGACTGCAGCCCACCAGGTTCCTCCGTCCGTGGGACTATCCAGGCAAGAGTACTGGAGTGGGGTGCCATTGCCTTCTCCGGGTGTACTCTGCATATAAGTTAAATAAGCAGGGTGACAATATATAACCGTGACATACTCCTTTTCCTATTTGGAACCAGTCTGTTGTTCCATGTCTAGTTCTAACTGTTGCTTCCTGACCTGCATACAGATTTCTCAAGAGGCAGGTCAGGTGGTCTGGTATTCCCATCTCTTTCAGAATTTTCCACAGTTTATTGTGATCCACACAGTCAAAGGCTTTGGCATAGTCAATAAAGCAGAAATAGATATTTTTTTTGGAACTCTCTTGCTTTTTCCATGATCCAGCGGATGTTGGCAATTTGATCTCTGGTTTCTCTGCCTTTTCTAAATCCAACTTGAACATCTGGAAGTTCACAGTTCACATACTGTTGAAGCCTGGCTGGGAGAATTTTGAGCATTACTTTAGTAGCATGTGAGATGAGTGGAATTGTGTGGTAGTTTGAACATTCTTTGGCATTGCGTTTCTTTGGGATTGGAATGAAAACTGACCTTTTCCAGTCCTGTGGCCGCTGCTGAGTTTTCTAAATTTGCTGGCATATTGAGTGTAGCACTTTGACAGCATCATCTTTCAGGATTTGAAATAGCTCAACTGGAATTCCATCACCTCTACTAACTTTGTTGATAGTGAGGCTTCCTAAGGCCCACTTGACTTCACATTCCAGGATGTCTAACTCTAGGTGAGTGATCACACCATCCTGATTATCTGGGTCATGAAGATCTATTTTATACAATTCTTTTGTGTATTCTTGCCACCTCTTCTCAATATCTTTCGCTTCTGTTAGGTCCATAACATTTCTGTCCTTTATTGAGCCCATCTTTGCATGAAATGTTCCTTTGGTACCTCTAATTTTCTTGAAGATATCTCTAGTCTTTCCCATTCTATTGTTTTCCTCTATTTCTTTGCACTGATCACTGAGGAAGGCTTTATCTCTCCTTGCTATTCTTTGATACTCTGCATTCAAATGGGTATATCTTTCTGACAGGAGCCAGCATGGGGAATCCCGCCCATGGCAAAGGTCACGAGGAAAGGGGCCTGACAAACGCAAAGGCAGGATCAGGCCTCATGGGTCCCCCTGGACTTTCTTGAGCATCTACCCCCAAAACCAGAGTCTGCCTGCTTTACTGTGTTATGCTTTCTATCTACTCTTCTAACATTAACAGGGGGCTGTCCCCCCACTACCTTTTTCTGGAAAAAGTTAATTTAGAGCTTTTAGATAATAAGTCTCCTGGGCATAATAAGAGTGTTTCAATCCAAAAACCCCTCTGATGGCTTTCTAGCCTGCCTGACAGGTTTATCCGGACCCTTACAGCTATTCATGTGATTGTTTGCGGCCTCCTGACCTTGAGAGGCACAGGAAGCTTAAAACATCCTAGGAATGTAGGGGCTTCCAAGGAGTCAAAATCATTAGAATAGGACTGATTCAGGGTTTCATTGTTGAGCCAATACTTGCTGCCAAGTTTTCATATCTTTTATTTGTTGATATAGTTGGTATGCAGAAAAAACAGGTAGTAGCCCTGGCGAGAGCAACATTAGATCTTTGAGTTAGGTACCTTCTTTGTTATAACCCACTGCACCTTTGTTCTACAGGGATGTAACTTTATTTAGTGCTTTGAGGGTGATGCAGATTAAGGAAAAGCACTTCAGGGAAAATGAGATTAACATTCATTAAGGAAGAGAGCCATAAAGTGTTAACAGGCCTCTTGGCCAGAAAATAATGTAAATCACCTGAGACCTTTTGTATACGAAAGATATGCAGAAAGAAAGCCTGGTATCGATAAGGGTCAGGACTGCTCCCCTGCATGACTCTGCATCTTCCATTATGTAAAATTTAGGGTATATAAGCACCTTTTGAAAATAAAGTTATGGGGTTTTTGCACAAGCTTGGCTCCCCCCGTGTCTATTCTCTCTCTCTCTCTCTTTCTCCCTCTTCCTCCCTGTCTCCCTCTCCCTCCCTCTCGTTTTCAGGCTGAATTCCCATCTGGAGCACAAAGGCTCACCGCATCTACTAATTTTGCCTGGGCTTCTAAGACCCAAACAGGGAGGTGCTTTGCGTCTCCCCTCCTTCGGGAGACTAGGAGGGCGCCTGTGGCCTAACGTAGACGGTGCAAGTTCCTTGTCTTGGAACTTTATTGGCTTCTTGTGTAAGCCAAGGAGTCACAGCCCCCTTTTCTCTACTACATTATTCTCTTCTAATCTCTCTTTGAATTTCTAATTAATCTCTCTTTGCCGACTCCGTCCCTGCTTTGAATTCCCTGGATCCACCAGGACTGGACCCCGGCATCTTTCCTTTTCTCCTTTGATTTTCACTTCTCTTCTTTCCACAGCTATTTGTAAGGCCTCCTCGGACAGCCATTTTGCTTTTTTGCATTTCTATTTCTTGGAGATGGTCTTGCTCCCTGTCTCCTGTACAATGTCATGAACCTCTGTCCATAGTTCATCAGGTACTCTGTCTATCAGATCTAGTCCCTTAAATCTATTTCCCACTTCCACTGTATAATTGTAAGGGATTTGATTTAGGTCATACCTGAATGGTCTACTGGTTTTCCCTCCTTCCTTCAATTTAAGTCTGAAGGAGTTCACGATCTGAGCCACAGTCAGCTCCTGGTCTTGTTTTTGCTGACTGTATAGAGCTTCTGCATCTTTGGCTGGAAAGAATATAATCAATCTGATTTTGGTGTTGACCATCTGGTGACGTCCATGTGTAGAGTCTTCTCTTGTGTTGTTGGAAGAGGGTGTTTGCTATGACCAGTGCGTTCTCTTGGAAAAACTCTATTAGTCTTTGCCCTGCTTCATTCTGTACTCCAAGGCCCAATTTGCCTCTTACTGCAGGTGTTTCTTGACTTCCTACTTTAAGTATTGGGAATAACAAAGTAAATGTGACAACTACAATCCTCCTTTTTATTGAATATATCATCTACTGAGAAAGACAGTAAGGAAGCAAAAGTGCCCAGATGGTTTTTAACGGTAGAGAAGAAACAAACAGGGTATGGCCTGAGAGAATAACTGAGGGTCCCCTCCAGTGGTGAGGGAACACCTCTTAGGAGATGACATTTGAGAAAAGAGCTGGAGAGAGAGGGCCCAGCTGGCGGGGGGGCCAGCTGGCGGAGGAGCCAGGCCCAGAGTGCTGTGGGCGGAAGGAACAGTGCATGTCGAGCCGGAGACGAGGAACAACTTGGCCTGGCAGGTTCTGGGAACTGACACAGGCAGTCCAGTCAGGGTGTTCTGAGCAGTGCGCCTCCAATCGGGTGCAAAGAGCTCAGGGTCTCAGATCTGTGCAGGACCCTGGATTCTGGGGGATGCAGGCTGACTTTCATCTTCTGTAACACGGGACACAGCCAGGAAGCGGTGTGATCAGCTTTACATCCATGAAGGACCTCTCTGGCTGTGTGTGGAGAATAGGCTGGAGGGGGCGAGAGTGGGCTTTCTAGCCCAGTCACAGGCCCTGCAGCAGTGGGCGCCCGAGGTGGTGGCGGCCGGGCTGTGGGAGGAGGCAGAGACAGGAGGCAAGGAGAGGAGGGAGGCAGCTGGACTGGGAGCGAGGTTTGAACGTAGAATGGGTGAGGCCTGGCCCCCGTGTCCCCTGCCTTCAGATTCACCTGGACTCTGTCTGTGTGTCCCCGCTCTGCACCCTTGCCCCCCTGTTGATGTCAGTTCCTTCATGGCCCTCCTCGGCACCCTGCCTCGTAGTAGCCGGGAAGTGGCGTGTTCGTGTTCTACCTTGGGGGCTTCCTGACCGGGCACCTCCTTGCATCTTCACAAGGCAAGCGTTACTGTCATTGTTTATGGGGAGACACCGGGACCCAGAGAGCCTGAATGAGTTGCCCGTGGTCTCCTGGACGGTAAGGGGGCAGCAACAAGACTCAACCCAGATTTCTTGAGACCAAGCATTGGTTTGTACAAAAACACCTATTGAGTGCCTACTGTGTTCCAGGCACTATGTTGGGGTCAAAAAAAAAAAAATAAAGAGATCGATCAGTCAGTCATGGTTCTTGCTCTCAGAGTTCAGAGGAAGAGACAGACTGGCAAGATCATAAATAAAATGCAGTATGATAGGTTTTATGTTGTATTGAAAGTATGATATTAACAATGTCCACAGCTTCCCTGGTGGCTCAGTAGCAAAGAATCCCCCTGCCAATGCAGAAGATGCAGGTTCCATCCCTGGGTCAGGAAGATCCCCTGGAGAAGGGAATGGCCACCTACTCCAGTATTCTTGCCTGGAGAGTTCCATGGACAGAGGAGCATGGTGGGCTACAGTCCAGGGGGTCACAAAGAGTCAGACATGACTTTGCAACTAAACAACAACAAATTAATAATGTCCAAGTAATTTTTCTCTTGGTGAGGAGAAAGAAGGTGGCATTTCTTTAAGTGGGTGACTTTGGATCCTTATATTGAATCTCACAAATAATGTGTTACATAAGGTAAAACAAAGAAAATTTGCTCTGACCTCGCTGCAGAGGTCAATATTTTTTTCTTGGAGCTGAGACCTAAAAGATATACAGGGATTCCCTGGGCGGACGAAGTGGGAACAAGACGTTCCAAGTTCATGCAGCAGAACTACATGGTATGTGAGGAGCTGTGGGCGATTCCGGAGGTGGGCAGGGTGTGTGGAGGGGAGGGGCCAGATAGCAAGGCAGGGCCAGACCCCAGGGGGAATCCGGGGCTGCTCTTTGCCTGGGAAAGAGCTGGACAGGAGTCCTCAAGATGAGGGGGAACATTGCAAAGGGATACAGTGGGGATCGAGCTACAGGCAGATCACTTTGGCCCCAGAGAAGGGACAAGGGCAGAGTCAGGGAGACTAGAGAATCAGGAGTTCGATTCCCACGAGGGAGAGGGGGCCTGGGGTGGCCAGTGGTGCTGTAGACACAGGTGTGGTGGGGGGCGCTGAGGAAGGAGGAGACTGTGTCCCTTCCAGAATTTCTTGAGCTCCTTAGCAACAAAAGGACTCTTGAGGTTTATTGTCAATCTTAAAACAAAAACAAAAAACCTAGTGGAAACTTTCTGTGTACCTACATAAACTTGTACAGCTTAATCAGAGTATCACGCTCCTTTGTCTTCGCCTGGAATTAAACAAAATAAAGCTGTTAATACTGATGAGCTCATGCCTGTAGCCAAAGTTTTGCCTGCTGGTTACATGTATCTTAAACATTGGAAAAGAAATTTACTATCAATCAAGATTTTTCAAAACATAAAATTCCTTAAGGGCTGCTTTGGGACTGGTGAATATGAGATGAATTACTGACTTGGGTTCTGTTTATTTTAAGAGTGGTTTTATTGTGACTGTTTTTGTCATTGACCTTTATCTAATTAAGTACCCTTATTCTTGTTCTTTTCTCACAAAGCTGCACTCTTGATTATAATTTTATCTCCCAAAGGAAGGTGCTGACTCACTGAGTATGTGGTCACGTTGTTTTTCAGTTGCTCAGTCGTGTCTGACTCTTTGCAGCCCCATGGACTGCAGCACAACAGGCTTCCCTACCCTTCATTATTTCCCTGAGTTTGCTCAAACTCATATCCATTGAGTCAGTGATGCCTTCCAACCTCTGTTGCCCTCAATCTTTCCCTGTATCAGGGTCTTTTCCAATGAGTTGGCTCTTCGAATCAAGGTGGCCAAATATTGGAGCTTCAGCTTCAACACCAGTCCTTCCAATGAATATTCAGGGTTGATTTCCTTTAAGATTGGCTGGCTTGATCTCCTTGGTGTCCAAGAGACTGTCATTAACTGACATTATTTTCATTGTGGGGACAGTGCCCAGCATCCCATACAGTATTTGACATCACTACCTCCCATCACAAAGATGTGGGTGAGATGCTATTTTAACACTTGTAGGAGCTCATGGGATGTCCTTCTTCTTCTATGTTTTCCCTCCATCTTCTGGAAAAACAGTAATTCCTTGCATTGAAAATGGAAAGAATGTTCATAATTTGGCAAGTATATTTTCTAGATGAGAATTTCATTGCTCTAGGTATTTTTTTTCTTTCCTTCCTCTTTTTTTTTTTTTTTTTTTGAGAAGACTTAGATGGACTAGGAACAAGAATCTGAAGTTCATGCAATAGGAACCTTTCACAAATTTGGCCTCCTTGGCAAGTGTTGTCAGTTTCTCCACTGGATTGGATTTTTGCTCGCCTTTCTCTTTGCAGAGTCCTGGTTTGTGTTTATGAACTGTGATTTCTGGAGAAGGAAAAGAGAAAGTCAGAAGCTTACAGGAATGATTTTCTTGGCAAATTCGACCCAGTCTCGGCCACTTGTCTAGGTAAATAGCTAAAGATTTTTAAGAACAGATGAAGTTTTAATAGAATCAGCAATAAGAATGCCATAGAAAGCCAACTCTTGTTTCTCGTACACTTTTTGGTGTTGTTTAGACAAGGTGATCTGTCATATGGTGTGACTGTAATCATGAAGCCGTAGACAACACAGGACGTTCGGTGGTGAAAACACGGTTTCCAGAATGAAAATTCTTGGGAGGCTAGGCATCTTACAGGTCGTGCAAAATCATGAAAGATCTTTGGTTTTACACAATGGGTGTCCCCAGTCTTTGATCTTGTGTAACTTACTCTGTGTAGTGTAACTGTAATTCACTTCCTCTTCAAAAGAGTGAATTTTTATAAGGGGGACCTAACACTGTAAACATTTCATAATACTGTAGCTTCAAAGAAGGAGGGCTATAAACACATTTGCATCCATTTAGTTGATGGTTTGGAGATCTGAGGGACTCTTCCGTCCCTATTTTCCATGGGGGAAGCATTTATTCCGTTGACTTAGCCTCTGAAGTATAGTTCCCATCAGCCCTCCCAGAGACCAAGTACTTCATTAACATCTTTGATCAAATAACCATTCCTGAGGAGCTTTTATTTGGTTTTTGTGTTGTAATTCTATGTCTGCCTTGAACTGGTTTGTTTACTGTTGCCTTCTTATTTTCCTTACTAAGTGAGTGAGAAGACTTTTCTCTTGCTTTCTTCTTTTCTACTTGGTCTCAGGACATGGCATTCTGTCCATTAGAATTGCATGAGGGTTATTGAGAATTATATGTAATTTTACTATATATTATACATTCATTCATACCTGAATACATTCATACACACATACATTCGTGCAATTTAAATTTATATTATACATTCAAAGCAGAAGTGGAAGTGGAAGCAGTGACCGATTTTCTCTTCTTGGGCTCCAAAATCACTGTGGATGGTGACTTTAGCCAAGAAATTAGAATATCCTTGCTTCTTGGAAAGAAGTCTATCACAAACCTAGACAGGGTATTAAAAGGCAAAGACATCAGTTTGCCTGCAATGGTGCGTATAGTCAAAGCTATGGTTTTTCCAGTAGTCATATATGGTTCTGAGAGTTGGACCATAAAGAAGGCTGAGTGCCAAAAAGTTGATGCTTTTGAACTATGGTGTTGGAAAAGACTCTTGAGATTCCCTTGGACAGCAAGGAGATCAAATCAGTTAATCCTATGGGAAATCAATCCTGAATATTCATTGTAAGGATTGATGCTGAAGCTGAAGCTCCAATGCTTTGGCCACCTGATGTGAAGAGATGACTCATTGGAAAAGACCCTGATGCTGGGAAAGATTGAAGGCAGGAGGAGGGGAGGGAGGCAGAGGATGAGATGTTTGGATGACATCACCTATTCAATGGACATGAACTTGAGTGAACTCTGGGAGATAGTGAAGGACAGGGAAACCTGGTGTGCTGTAGTCCATGGTGTTGCAAAGAGTTGGACACGACTTAGGGACTGAGCAATAACATACATTCATACTGTTAGGATATACTGATGTGCCTTTCATTTACCCCCAGTGAAAAGAGAGCAGATTATGTGTGCTTAATTGGATTCCCAATTGTTAAATGTGATGATGTTAGCCTCTAAGAAGTCAGAAACACTTTCTCCCTATTTCTTTCCATTAGAACAAGTGTTCAAGTCTGGGGGCACTTATCCTGGAAATGAGATCCTGAGCCTGGGAATGAACTGAGAGGGAGGAGTGGATCCTGAAATATCAGTGGCAGGAACTCCAAACCGAGACTGAGAGAGGAAAGCCTCATGGGAAGGTGGGCCGGTGGTAGAGACCAAGAAGAACTGGATTGTGTACTGTGTTGGAGAGCATGATTGCAGGTGTAGCATGCCAGATAGGAAAAGGTGAAAAAAGGAAAGAGTGAGGATCAAGGTCTACAGCAGATGGGGTGAGATAGTCCAAGATCCGAATGAGGGACTGCCGGGTACCTACTGTTTTCTTGGGTCTAGACACCTCTGCAAAGGTGGGGCAACTGCTTAAAAAAAACAAACTGGACTGGATGGCTGCCACCTGCCCATCAGTGCAGGAAGCCTGAGGTCCCCAAAGTGTCATTTGAGCATATATTAAATGTAGTGTCACATGTTAAAGCTGTTGACCCAAACACTGGGATCACAGCCAATGAGTATGAGAGGTGAGACCTCACCATCCATGGCAGTCACTTTGTACATCTGCAGCTTGAAGAATGTCAGGGACCCCGGGGTTCAAGAAAAGCAGACTCAGAAGCCTTCCAGCTTGGGACACCCCAGACTCTTACTTTCCAAACTGTGGTGGCCTTTAGTGTCAGAAGCTAATATGCTCTGTGGATCTCCACTGAGACTGATATATCACCTCCATGGCAGGATCCAGTGTACCAAGAGATGACCCTGCAGAAGTCTGGCCCGAGCACCAAAGACTGTCATGCAGTCTTGATTTCGTTGTCCCTTCTTCCTGTGCCAAGGACCTCTCAAAAGGTTCTCGTTTAACTGTGCCCACTTCTTACTGGTGGGGGAACAGTAGAAGCTAGAGTAGAAACCTGTGGGTGGCTAAGGTTTGACCTGAGGCCAAAGGTAGGTTCTGGCCTCATGTCCATTGTCTCTGATGGTAGATGTTCAGGTCATGTGCTCAGAGGTGGGTTCTGATTCCTACCAGCTCATGCATCTGTCCCCGCTCCATCTAACCACACCCAGCCTCGAGTCACCCTCCAATGTCAAGCATAATTGAAGGACTGTGTCCCAGTCATCTGCCCATCTTGGAGACTTTCAATCACATGACTCTTAGAGGAAAAACTTATGCTTAGAGCTCAGTTTGAAAGAATATACAGACTTCTTTTACCTTGAAGTTTTCTGCTTTAATGCGGAGCTTCGTTTTTATTCCTTTCAGCACCTCAGTTTGTAAAAAAGAGAAATTTCTGGCCATCAGTGAGGTCAGAGTAACTGAGTTTGTGAATTTTGTTTTCCTTTGAGAAAAAATTAGCTTTGAATCCAGACCCAATAGAAAGCTTATATCCAGGATTCTAGGACAAGAATCGCTGCACAGGGGTGTCCTCCGAGCTCTTTGTATGGAAATCATCATTTCTGTTCTGGGTACGGGTGTTTAGATGTATACTTTTGTGGCAGCAGGAACTGGTTATGGCAACATGTTGGGGAGATGTTTATCTTAGGATAAATATCTGGGTGGGAGGTTTGTGTTTCAGAACACTGAGAGCTAATTGTAAATGAAACCATTTCACTGTGATTTAATCACTTCTTACTCATTCTCTTGTAGGATCTTATGGAAAGCAGACTAGCTACATTAGGGAGTCACAGCTCATGCTTTTCCATTGAGTAAATCTGCTGGAGGAAAAGGCCTTATTATTCCCTTCCCTACCTCCTTTTTAGACTCAGGCAAGAATAGAAATCTTAATATTAAAAAAATAACAGCAAGAACAAACTTTTGCAGGAAATCATTGACTCCTGAGACACGAGACCTCAGCCTAATATAGCAGAGAACAGTGGCCAGGAAGAGAGGAGACCGGGAGAGTTAGAGGCCCTCCTCTCAGCTGGGGGATGTGGGGAAGTAATCCCATTTATCTCTGATCCCTATCCTGGGAGATGGGAGTTGATCACTTCCAAGTTTCCTTCCAGGCTAACATTCCCTAGAGCTATGAACCTGAGCTTCCCAGGCGGCTCTAGTGGCAAGGAATCCACTTGCCAATGAAAAAGACACAGGAGATGTGGGTTTGATTCCTTGGGTTGGGAAGATCTCCTGAAATAGGAAATGATAACCCACTCCAGTGTTCCTGCCTGGAAAATACCATGGACAGAGGAGCCTGGCTGGTCACAAAGAGTCAGCCATGACTGAACACTAAGCACTCAGAGATATGAACAGGACCCTAAGGAAGTGACTTCCTTGGGGGCTTTTCAGCCAGCTATGGAGGTACAAGGGAGAAAGGGCTTCCTTGGTGGCTCAGACAGTAAAGAATCTGCCTGCAATACCGGCGACCCAGGTTCAATCCCTGGGTTGGGAAGATCCGCTGGAAGAGGAAATGGCAACCCACTCCAGTATTCTTGCCTGGAGAATCCCATGGACAGTGGAGCCTAGTGGGCTACAGTCCACAGGGTCGCAAAGATTTGGACAGGACTAAATGACTAACACTTTTACTGTGGGGGTCCAGCTGTTCACATTTTCATATGGAGATAGGCAGAGGGCACAGTGGGAGGAGCTCAGGCTTCGGGGTGGAATTCAAGAGATGTGGGTTTCTCTTTTGCCTCTGACACTTACTAGCTGTGTGATCTTGGGAAGGCTACATGATCTTTCTTTCACAGAGTCTGTGGGCAAGTAACCCCATTCGTCTCTGATAGGGAGAATTAAGGAAGACCATTCCAACCTCCAGAGGTCATTTTAAGGATTAAAAGTGATGAAGCACATTTGAAGTGGTTGCTTAACTCAGCTGCTGACACACAGCAGGCACCCAGTGAACGCTAGTGAGCTTCCTGCCCTTTTGCTAGCATTGATGTCATATCCATAAGAGTTCCAGAAGCTTGAAAGACAGTGTGTCCTCCGCCTTCACCCTACACTCCTCAGGAACTTCCATCTTTTTCCCAGTAAGAGATTTTATTTTAACAAAGGCACATTAACTACTATTTATTTCCTTCTGTGCATGCAGTGGGTTTTGATTTTTTTTCATTTGTTTATAAAATCAATAGTCAATGCCTGTTTCCCTTCCTTTGGGGGCTGTAATTGCGTGTTAATTTAAAGGTCTGATTGTGGAACCCAGCACAGCCTTGGTGACCTCAGTCCGAGCCGCCCTGGCTGTGCTGTGTGTGGGTCCAAGCACACAGCGCTGCTTGTACTTAACATCGTTTGGGAGGAAGTGTCCAGAACCACAACTTCACAGGCCACGTTTAATCACCTCAAACTCTGGGTCTGAGGTTAGTCTGGAAATGAAAATCTATTTGGGTTGACCACAGCAGAGAAGTAAGAGAATGGAGGCATATCTAAGGGAACCCAGCAGAGGCCCATCGGGGGCACGCCAATGGGAGCCAGAAAACAGGTACAATTCATGCCAGGGTGTTTCGGTCCAGGTTGAACCAGCTGAATGTGTGTGTAGGTGTGTGTGCGTGTGCAAAGTTCACAACCTTGTCTTCTCATTTGGACATCTCTGTAGCCTCCTTATTTATTGCCTTCTTTCCAGTTTCTCCTACCCCCTCAGTTCACCTTTCTATTTCAGCCTCCACTAGATGAAATTTTTAAAATCAGGGACATTCCCATTCTTCTTTTTAAACCTTTGTGTTTTTTTTTTAAATAATTTGAATGCTTGTTTCTTATTGGCTGTGCTGGGTGTTCATTGCTTCATGGGCTTTCTGTAGTGGTGGTGTGGGGGCTTCTCATCGCAGAGCAGAGGCTCTAGGGCACTCGGGCTCAGTAGCTGCGGCTCCCGGGCTCTGGAGCACAGGCTTAGCAGTTGCGGCACGTGGGCTTAGTTGCTCTGAGACGTGTAGAATCTTCTTGGACCAGGGATCGAACCCATGTTTCCTGCACTGGCAGGCAGGTTCTTTACCCCTGAGCCACCAGGGAGGCCCTCTGCTTCTTAAAATGCTTTCTGTGGCTTCCTTCCACCTATACCACGAAGTTCAAACTCCTTAATGCAGTGTCCAAGGACTCAGCCTGGCGGCCTCATCTCTCCTTGCCCGCGGACCTGTGAGTGCCTGTACCAGACCTGTTAAGAGTTCTCTAGTGCACACCGGGTGTCTCTCATCCCAGATCTTTGTGCCTGCCGGTCCCCTGCTCCTCTTAACTCTGACAGTGCCAGCACCACTCTCTGGAAGTCCTTCCTGACAGCTCCAGACCAAATACAGTTTTTTCCTCTTGTATCCCTGTGTTTATTCCACTGCCATAGCTCTTGTCACCCCCCTGATGAGTTGTTTCTGGCTTTTGTTTTTATCTTAGCCCCTCTAATAGGATCCCCTACAGATAGTAACTCTTGTATCAGTTTTTATAGCCTCAGGAGCCTGGCTTAGGGCTTCACACACATAGCAGGTACTTTCTAATATTTATTGATTGAATGAGTTCCTGCCCTAAATGTGCATGCATAGATTATAGTTGTGGCTGAGACCCAGCCATCATTAGTCTTAAAACCCCTTAAAAACTCTGGATACAGACAGACACCATCAGTGCTTGCTTTGGACTCCATTTTGTACTTCTTTTAGTCCTTAAGGAGATGTAAGAACAAGCAGACCACAAATCCTAGACGCGTGGTGCCAGGAGCCAACATGAGGAACTCTGCCCATGGCAAGGGTCATGAGGAAGGAGGCTTTGGCATACGCAAAGGCAGGATCAAGCCTCAGGAAACCCCTGTTCCCCGCTTCGAATTACCCTGGATCCACTGGGGCTGGACCCTGGCAGTGTGGATCTTTAATTTCTCGTTTGCTATGTAGATGCACTCCTGTGGCCTCGTGGCATCAGAAAGTTTAGATTTTAGGATCCCACCCCGCCGCTTACCAGCTGCTGTATAAATACCAGCAAAGCTCTTAATGTAAAAACAGAAAATAACATTTTAGGGACATCTTCACGTATCTTGCTCACTTGTTTCCCCACAATGCCCTTGGAGGTAGTTGTTTATCAACTCACTTTTTTTTATGGTTTCTTTTTAAAATTTAATTAATTTTAATTGGAGGCTAATTACTTTACAATAATCAACTCACTTTTTTAGGATGAAGAAATGGAGACTCAGAGCAGTTAAGAAACCTGCCCAAGATCCCACTCACAGCACCCAGAAACTCCAAAGTACACATGCATCTCTGGTTTTCAAACCTGTGCATGTTCTGCTTGACAGCTTTATCTCTTCAATTCTGTTTCCCCAGAATTGGAAGAGGAAGGAAGGAGGCTGTGCAAGTTGTCCCAAGTCTCCTGGTATAGGGAGTATAGATGCTCTGGCCTTCCATCTGGTTGATGCCTCTCCTGAACCAGGGCTAGCTGCAGTGGTCAGACAACGCCCAGCGACTGCTGTCCAGTCCAAGCCGTGTCCTTAATCCCTCTTTATGAGGGTTTACTCTGTGCCGGACAGCATCCCAAGAGCCCTTCATGATCATTATTTCAGTTTATGCTTTATAAAAATTCCTTAGGTAAATCTCTTAAGGTAAATACCACAATTAGCCCCAACTGAATGCGGAATGAAGCAGGGCAAAGACTAATAGAGTTTTCCCAAGAAAATGCACTGATCATAGCAAACACTGTCTTCCAACAACACAAGAGAAGACTCTACAAATGGACATCACCAGATGGTCAACACCAAAATCAGACTGATTATATTCTTTGCAGCCAAAGATGGAGAAGCTCTATACAGTCAACAAAAACAAGACCAGGAGCTGACTGTGGCTCAGATCATGAACTCCTTATTACCAAATTCAGACTTAAATTGAAGAAAGTAGGGAAAACCGCTAGACCATTCAGGTATGACCTAAATCAAATCCCTTATGATTATACAGTGGAAGTGAGAAATAGATTTAAGGGCCTAGATCTGATAGATAGAGTGCCTGATGAACTATGGAATGAGGTTCATGACATTATACAGGAGACAGGGATCAAGACCATCCCCATGGAAAAGAAATGCAAAAAAGCAAAATGGCTGTCTGAGGAGGCCTTACAAATAGCTGTAAAAAGAAGAGAAGTGAACAGCAAAGGAGAAAAAGAAATATATAAGCATCTGAATGCAGAGTTCCAAAGAATGGCAAGAAGAGATAAGAAAGCCTTCTTCAGCGATCAATGCAAAGAAATAGAGGAAAAGAACAGAATGGGAAAGACTAGAGATCTCATCAAGAAAATTAGAGATACCAAGGGAATATTTCATGCAAAGATGGGCTCGATAAAGGACAGAAATGGTCTGGACCTAACAGAAGCAGAAGATATTAAGAAGAGGTGGCAAGACTACACAGAAGAACTGTACAAAAAGATCTTCACGACCCAGATAATCACAATGGTGTGATCACTCATCTAGAGCCAGACATCCTGGAATGTGAAGTCAAGTGGGCCTTAGAAAGCATCACTACGAACAAAGCTAGTGGAGGTGATGGAATTCCAGTGGAGCTATTTCAAATCCTGGAAGATGATGCTGTGAAAGTGCTACACTCAATATGCCAGCAAGTTTGGAAAACTCAGCAGCGGCCACAGGACTGGAAAAGGTCAGTTTTCATTCCAATCCCAAAGAAAGGCAATGCCAAAGAATGCTCAAACTACCACACAATTGCACTCATCTCACATGCTAGTAAAGTAATGCTCAAAATTCTCCAAGCCAGGCTTCAGCAATACGTGAACCGTGAACTTCCTGATGTTCAAGCTGGTTTTAGAAAAGGCAGAGGAACCAGAGATCAAATTGTCAGCATCTGCTGGATCATGGAAAAAGCAAGAGAGTTCCAGAAAAACATCTATTTCTGCTTTATTGACTATGCCAAAGCTTTTGACTGTGTGGATCACAATAAACTGTGGAAAATTCTTCAAGAGATGGGAATACAGACCACCTGACCTGCCTCTTGAGGAATCTGTATACAGGTCAGGAAGCAACAGTTAGAACTAGACATGGAACAACAGACTGGTTCCAAACAGGGAAAGGAGTACGTCAAGGCTGTATATTGCCACCCTGCTTATTTAACTTCTATGCAGAGTACATCATGAGAAACGCTGGACTGGAAGAAACACAAGCTGGAATCAAGATTGCCTGGAGAAATATCAACAACCTCAGATATGCAGATGACACCACCCTTATGGCAGAAAGTGAAGAGGAACTAAAAGCCTCTTGATGAAAGTGAAAGAGGAGAGTGAAAAAGTTGGCTTAAAGCTCAATATTCAGAAAACGAAGATCATGGCATCTGGTCTCATCACTTCATGGGAAATAGGTGGGAAACAGTGGAAACAGTGTCAGACTTTATTTTTTTTGGGCTCCAAAATCACTGCAGATGGTGACTGCAGCCATGAAATTAAAAGACGCTTACTCCTTGGAAGAAAAGTTATGACCAACCTAAATAGCATATTCAAAAGCAGAGACATTACTTTGCCAACTAAGGTCCGTCTAGTCAAGGCTATGGTTTTTCCAGTGGTCATGTATGGATGTGAGAGTTGGACTGTGAAGAAGGCTGAGCGCCGAAGAATTGATGCTTTTGAACTGTGGTGTTGGAGAAGACTCTTGAGAGTCCCTTGGACTGCAAGGAGATCTAACCAGTCCATTCTGAAGGAGATCAGCCCTAGGATTTCTTTGGAAGGAATGATGCTAAAGCTGAAACTCTAATACTTTGGCCACCTCATGTGAAGAGTTGACTCATTGGAAAAGATTCTGATGCTGGGAGGGATTGGAGGCAGGAGGAGAAGGGGACGACAGAGGATGAGATGGCTGGATGGCATCACGGACTCGATGGACGTGAGTCTGAGTGAACTCCAGGAGTTGGTGATGGACAGGGATGCCTGATGTGCTGCGATTCATGGGGTTGCAAAGAGTGGGACATGACTGAGTGACTGAACTGAACTGAACTGAAGCACATAGGATGTAATAGGCATCCTGTAAAGTCTTACACACAGTTAAACTCATGAAGTCTTGGGCCAGACCTCTTTCACCCTGCACCCCAGCTCTCTGATCACTATGCAGAACTGCTTCCTATTTCTTCCACCCACAGAAGCTTCAGACTTCTGCAAGGACCCAGATTTCCTCTCTGTGACCCTGGTGGGCTGGTAAGTGGTCTCTGCCCCCTCTGCCTGACACTATCTGAACTTTAGCCTGGAGCCTTCCCAGGACTTGGGGATTAGGTTGAACAAAGCAGCTCCAGAAGAACCTGGGAAGGAAATAATCAAATCAAAATACCAGAGTTCCAATCATGGTTCCACCATTTAACCAGCTTGTGCCGGTCACTCCACCTCTGAGTCAGTTTCTTTATCTGTAAAATGAGGTAGCAACCTCACTGAGCTGCTCTAGGAAATGACACAGGTTCTCTGTAATAAGTAAAGCCTTGTCCTAGTGACTTGGGCTGCCAGAACGGTATACCGGAGACTGGGTGGCTTAAACAACAGACATTTCTTTCTTACAGTTCTGGAGGCTAGAGTCCAAGATGAGGGTACTCGTATGATAGAATTCTGATGAGAGCCCTCTTCCTGGCTGCCTTCTCACTGTGGGCCCCAGTGGCCTTTCCTGTCTGTGTGCCCCTGTGGAAAGAGAAAACTCTGGTGTCTCTTCCTCCCAGCACGAGAGCCCTGTCCTTGAAACCTCGTCTGCACCTAATTACCTCCTGAAGGTTCCATCTCTGAAGACCTTCACACTGGAGACTGGAGCTTCATTCAACATAGGAATTTAGAGGCGACACAGACATTCAGCCCTCCATCTGCAATATTCCTCATCGTGACGTTAATGAGGAAGAAGAAGCTTATAGGACCGGCCACTAAGACCTCCTGGCTTGGGGGTCATATTCAGGTTCCCTGCAAAGCTCTCATGCCTCAAGTCCATGTGCTCGGTGTGCTTGGTCGCGCAGTCGTGTCTGGTTCTTCACAACCCTGTGGACTGTAGCCCACCAGGCTGCTCTGTCCATGGGATTTTCCAGGAATAATACTGGAGTGAGTTGCCATTTACTTCTCCAAGTCCATGGACAGTTCCTAATTTTCTAACAGTGCCTGGTGACATGCAGAATAGAGAAAAGATAGAATGTCGCCTTTCAAGGAATGCCACAGGAGAACTCTGTCTAAATCCACTTTTATTGTTCCTTATCATCAGTTGCAGTTTCAATGCGTCCTAAGGGAGCAGGCTACGGATAGTGTTTAAAGGAACCTACCTAAAGGTTTCCCAGAAAGATGACAATAGACAAACCAGCCATTATCTATGCCCCTCTTTTTTTCCAGAACAAATCAAAGCAAAATGAAAACCCAGAACCATTTTCTACCCATGAATGTGATCCTCTGTCTTGCTTGAGGTTCACACATAGTAGACAGTGCCTCGGATATGGGCCTAAAATGCTACTAGTCACCTTTTGTTGTCTGGATAATTTTCTTTTGGAGGCATGACCGTTGATTTCAAACCCCAAACCCTGGCTTTTTTGAGAGACAGGTAAGCACAGGATCTGATTTTTGTTGAGAAAGCTAGGGAGTCTGCACTCCCAGAGGACATACTGCCAACTAACTAACATGATCAGCAGGCAGGTTTGGAGCCTTGCAGCTGCCCAGGCTGCTGGGGGTTAAGAGCAGGGAGAAGCCAGCACCAGCATGGGTGCAAGTGACTCACATGTAGAGGCACGTGCCCCTGGCTGTGCCCCTGGTCCCCATGTTACTGAGTCCAGGCTCACTCTGCTCGCCACTTGACAGGCCAATGACTCAACAACGAGGTGTTGAGGCAAGGAATACAACCATTCGGAAAGCCAGCTGACCAAGAAGATGGCAGACTAACGTCTCAAAATAACCATCTTATGGGGTCTAAGACGCCAGGTTCTTTTAAAAATCAGAGATGGAGGGATGTGAGGAAACAGAGTAAAAGGGCCGTTAATCTTGCAAATATGTCCTACAGTGGCAAGCCTCAGGCAGGGGAATGTGTTAATTTCTTCTTTCCTGCCATGTCCAGATGGACAGGGTCCTGAACAAAGGCACTTTATTTTAACAGACAGGCAGAGGGGCAGGATTCTCTGAAGCTGGCCATTACCTATGATTATAACAAAAACAACAAAAAGGAAGTCAAAGAAAGAGTTCCAACATGGAGTCAGAATTGGCTTTTCCCTGCAACACCCATACTCCTGCGTTCATTTGGGGGATTTACGTCAGGGCCTCCACTTCTGACTGACAGGTAGAGACTTCCCTGACCTTCTCTCTGGTCTTGATCTCTCTCCTTCTTTTTCTCCTCCTTACCTTCTTCCCTTTTTCTTGCTCAGGATGGCTGTGTGTTAGAATGGAAGGAGAAGGGTGTATTTTGGGTGGGGTTGGGGACTGAATTAGTGGAACATGGAGAATAAGTGGAAGAAGGAAATTTTGGTTCCTTTTCGTTCTTCCCATCTGGACTCCAAAGGCAACATGATGGCAGAGTGGGAGGCTCCCGTCTCGGCTTTGCCACTGCAGGTGGGCAGTCAGGTAGCTGCTCTGGGTCACAGTTCTCCATCCAGATAGCATCTCTGTGATAACCCAGTGAGACAGCCAGTGTGCATATGGCTCAAAAGTGCTCTTTATTTACTTATTGCACTTATATTAATTATAACATCAAGAGTCATAGCACTTTCTGTGTGCCAAGTACCGATCAAAACCTTGTATGTATACCGACTCTTGTATCTCATCCTAATTTTTGGAGGTAGGTACTATTACTATCCCCATTTTACAGGATTTGAAACTGAGGCACAGAATTAAGTACCTCCCTCAAGATCACACAGCTGGTGGATGGAGGAGCTGGATTTCAAATCACAGCTCCCTTGCTCCAGGGCCTGGGCTCTTAACCACTCTATTATAAACATTGGCCACAATCTTTTTATTATTATTTTTGGCCAGGCTGAGTGGCATGCAGTATCTTAGTTCTCTAGCCAGGTGTGGAACCCACATCTCCTGCAGTGGAAGTGTAGAGCCCTAACCACCTGGCTACCAGGTAAGTCCACTAGCCACAGTCTGACAAGGAGGAAGATGCTCGGGTCCTGGTAGAGTGGACAGTGTCCCACTCCTGTCCTCACCATGTCCTGGCTTCCGTTTGTGCAGTGGCCTCAGCCCTCTGTACTGGGAGCCCCCAGCCACCCATCTTGTCTGCCCTTGCTGGGATCTGCTCATCTCCAAGAGTCTAGACCTTGTCAAATGAAAATCCACCTCTTTCCTGGCTGTTCTGCCAGACACTCAGGGTAGGCACCTCTGGTCTGTTGATTTCTTCCAACTCAACCTGGCAACCCTCTGCACGCTGCCACACATGTTAATACAAATGTTTCTAGTCCTGAGGTCCTGTTGAGTCTCCCTTTCCAGTGTGTCCGTCACTGTCGGGTTCCCAGTGCTGCTGTCCCTGTCTCACTGTGTCCCTGTCTCATCGTGTGTTGGCGTCTGTGACAGCGCTGTCCTGACTGCTCGCTTCTGGCAGCCACATGCCCTGCACCAAGCCAGCTTCTGAAGGCTTTGCTCCGTCGTGCGCTGTCCTGTCTGGGAAGACCCAGTCGCCCATGGCCTGATATATACAGCCTAGCCTCCTTAGCCCGTCGTCTAAGGTCTCCTGTGATCATGCCTCCCCAGCAGGGCTCCTTCCGGCACTCCTCTTCATCTGTGCTGTGACCCAGGAAAACACAAGTCCCTGCTCTTCCTGAGAGTGCCTGGACTTCCCACCTCTCTGCCTTTGCTCAAGCAGTCCCACTTCCTGAGGGGACCTCTCTGGACCAGCCTCCATCTTCATTTGTGTCTGGGAAACCCTAAGGCCCTTGGCTGATGCTTCTTGAGAAACCTTTCACAATGCATCTGATGGACATGTCTTCCTCCTCTGGGTCCCTCTGACACTCTGTTGCCCTCTGGTCTGGGGAAGAGCATGGGCTTATTTTCCAATCAACCTAGATCATTGTCCCAGATACCAGTGCAGTTCAGTTCAGTTCAATTCAGTCAATCAGTCATGTTCAAATCCTTGCGACCCCATGGACTACAGCACGCCAGGCCTCCCTGTCCATTGCCAGCTCCCAGAGCTTGCTCAAAGTCATGTCCATTGAGTCGGTGATGCCAGCCAACCATCTCATCCTCTGTCGTCCCCTTCTCCTCCCACCCTCAATCTTTCCCAGCATCAGGGTCTTTTCCAATGAGTCAGTTCTTCGCATCAGGTAGCCAAAGTATTGGAATTTCAGCTTTAGCATCAGTCCTTCCAATGAATATTCAGGACTGATTTCCTTTAGGATGGACTGATTGGATCTCCTTGCAGTCCAAGGGACTCTCAAGTGTCTTCTCAAACACTGCAGTTCAAAAGCATCAATTCTTCGGCACTCAGCTTTTTTTACAGTTCAACTCTCACATCCATACATGACTACTGGAAAAACCATAGCTTTGATTAGATGGACCTTTGTAGGCAAAGTAATGTCTCTGCTTTTTAATATGCTGTCTAGTTTGGTCATAGCTGTTCTTCCAAGGAGCAAGTGTCTTTTAATTTCATGGCTGCAGTCACCATCTGCCGTGATTTTGGAGCCCCCCCAAAATAAAGATACCAGCGCAAATACTGAAAATAAGTTCAAATGAACTTTTTGGCCAACCCGACACCTTCCTGTCCCTCACGTCCACCTCTCCCAAAGCAGTGTAGTTTCAGCATCCTGTCTGGTCTCCTTTTATTTCTCTTATTACATTTCTCTTTCATGTTCTTATTTTCTAGTTATTTTGATGTAGACAGTGTAACATGGCATTTAACATTAAGAGCTGTAGAACCAACATCATGTGAGTGCGTACTCAGTCGCATCCGCCTCTTTGCAACCCCATGGACTATAGCCCGCCATGGGATTCTCCAGGCAAGAATACTGGGGTGGCTGCCATTTCCTCCTCTAGTGGATCTTCCTGACTCCGTGCTTGAACCCACGTCTCTTATGTCCCTTGCATTGGCAGGCAGACCCTTTACCACTGCATTACCTGAACCACCTTCAGTTCAGTTCAGTTCAGTCGCTCAGTCGTGTCCGACTCTTTGCGACCCCATGAATAGCAGCATGCCAGGCCTTGCTGTCCATCACCATCTCCTGGAGTTCACTCAGACTCATGTCCATCAAGTCAGTGATGCCATCCAGCCATCTCATCCTCTGTCGTCCCCTTCTCCTCCTGCCCCCAATCCCTCCCAGCATCAGAGTCTTTTCCAATGAGTCAACTCTTCACATGAGGTGGCCAAAGTCCTGGAGCTTCAGCTTTAGCATCATTCCCTCCAAAGAAATCCCAGGGCTGATCTCCTTCAGAATGGACTGGTTGGATCTCCTTGCAGTCCAAGGGACTCTCAAGAGTCTTCTCCACCACCACAGTTCAAAAGCATCAATTCTTTGGCCCTCAGCCTTCTTCACAGTCCAACTCTCACATCCGTGCATGACCACAGGAAAAACCATAGCCTTGACTAGATGGACCTTAGTCGGCAAAGTAATGTCTCTGCTTTTGAATATGCTATCTAGGTTGGTCATAACTTTCCTTCCAAGGAGTAAGCGTCTTTTAATTTCATGGCTGCAGTCACCATCTGCAGTGATTTTGGAGCCCCCCAAAATAAAGTCTGACACTGTTTCCACTGTTTCCTCATCTATTTCCCATGAAGTGATGGGACCGGATGCCATGATCTTCATTTTCTGAATGTTGAGCTTTAAGCCAACTTTTTCACTCTCCACTTTCACTTTCATCAAGAGGCTTTTTAGCTCCTCTTCACTTTCTGCCATAAGGGTGGTGTCATCTGCATATCTGAGGTGATTGATATTTCTCCCGGCAGTCTTGATTCCTGCTTGTGTTTCTTCCAGCCCAGCATTTCTCATGATGTACTCTGCATATAAGTTAAATAAGCAGGGTGACAATATACAGCCTTGACGTACTCCTTTTCCTATTTGGAACCAGTCTGTTGTTCCATGTCCAGTCCTTCACATGGGTTCAAATCCTGGCTTTGTCTCCCCTGATTTTGTGACTTTGGGAAGACTGCCTAAGCATACTGTACTCAGTTTCCTAATCAATAAAATAGGGTTGATTACCCCTCTGTGGTTGTTACCAGAACGAAATGCATTAGTACCGTGAAGCTCTCGAAACATTGCCTGATACACAGTAAGTGACTGACTGTCAGTTTGTCCTGGGTCACATCTGTCCTGTGTGTCAGGACAGCAAGACGGCAACAAGCTGACAAGACCGTGTGGGCGCCTCATACTTTGCAGAGACGGCTTCCAGTGGCCAAAGGATGAGAAACCAGACCCTGCCCCAGGCCACACGGTGCTCAGTGGTGACTCAGTGGTCGTTGCTGGAATGCGTAGCTGAGGCCCACAGCGTTCTTCTGTGGGAACCCTCAGCACCCTGCCTCTGCATCCCAGGCCCGGGCTTGTGTGGGGAGGAGAGTGACTAAGTGCCGCTGCTTGGCTGTGGTGACTGACTCATGAACGAGGGGGCTGAAGGATGGGGACTCGGGAAGCGCACGCCTCCTTGTGGGTTTCCTGTCAGTACTGCCCTGCTGCAGGGCCTGGGGCTTCCAAGAAAGAGCAGTGCCGGGTGGGGGCTTCCTGTGACTCCACAGCATCTGGGCTGACCTGAAGGAACCGCCTGGCCCCTCTGTCACTCACACCTCCTGTGCTGGGCCAAGGCAGTTCTGCGCCTTGAGCTCCTCTCTATCCCCCCACCACCATCTCCATGGGGCAGCTGGTCGTCACAGGGAATCGACCCTGGAAGGAACCTCAGAGATGGCACGGAGGAGCTTCTCCTGTTGTAGATGGACTGATGTCGCAGGAGAAGCAGGAGAGTCCAAAGTCCAGACAAGACTGGAGCCCTAAGCTCTGATCCCCAAGTTCGTGTTCAGGAAACCTCGTTAAAGTGAGAGGATGAATCTGCTTGGCTGTGGTTGGAGGTGTGGGTGGAATCAGGTTCAGGTGAGCGAGTCCCAGGTACACAGCTTAGCAGAGCCCGCTTGCCAGGCCCCAGCCAGCCATCCGCTTCCCATCCCAGCTCTCTGTTCCTCCTCTCCCCTGCGAGCTGGGAGGTCGGCATGCAGCCCTCCTGGGAAAGACGCTCTGCGCAGGCTGCTCAGGGCACACTCCACGTGTCGCCCAAACGCATCCCTGCTGGAGGACCACGCCCCCTCCATCCACACCACGACCTTGGCCTCAGGCAGGCCCCTGGGGGGGCGTGGACAAGCTGCTGAGCCTCCTGGAGCCTCTGTTTCTTCTTCTGTCATCTTCTGCACTAAATTAAATCAAATCATGAGAGCCGGCCCTCAGAACAGCATCTGGCGTGCAGTAAGACATCTAATGTGGGGAGCTCTTATTTATTATTATCTGTTATCTTTAAGATCTCCCCTCAGATTATCTTTATTATGTCAGTGGTTCCAGAGGCCTCAGAATCACCCAGGGAGCTTTGTAGAGGATACAGCCTAATTTAGTAGGTCTGGGATGGGGTGGGGACCTTTTTTTAAAAAATTTACCAAGGGGGTTCTAATGTACACTAAGGAACACAGCCCCCTCGGTTCCCAGTTCTCCTGTCCTGAGTGTGGCTCTGGTTCTTTCACATTTTTCATTCCCTACAAATTAAACCCAATTTTTTTTTATGTGGGCTGGTCTATGTGGGCTGGTCTTCATTTTGGAAAATTCTGACTCAGTCTCTAATTTGTCTAGCCTTCTTTAATGAGCTACATCCCACCAAGACATTGACATGCAAAGAAGGGTTCTCTGAAGAGGCAGCGAGTGCTGGGATTGGAAACACTGGGCTTCAACACTGGGCATCCCTGTGGTCACATCCAAAGTCTGTCTTTCACTGGCTGTGTGGCCTTTGGCGGGGCTTCCCAGGTGGCTCAGTGGTAAAGAAACTGCCTGCTGGTGCAGGAGATGCAGGAGACACAGGTTCAATCCCTGAGTCAGGAAGATCCCCTAGAGGAGGAGATGGCAACCGGCTCCAGTGTTCTTGCCTGGGAAATCCCATGGACAGAGGAGCCTGGCGGGCTACAGTCCACGGGGTCGCAGAGTCAGATATGACTGGGCATACACACATGCACGTAATCTTGAGCAAGCTCCTTTAGCCCCCAAGCCAAGCCCCAGGACCAGCGTTTCTGAGCTGCTTATTAAGCGTTCAGGCTGCTCAGCGCAAATTCAGTACGTAGCGTCTCTTCTCCGAGGCAGCTGTTTGGGCCTCTGTTCCCCAGGGCCGCAGTGGCCTGGGCTCATCTGTGGCTCGGTGACTATGCCCTCTCCAGCATGTTGTCCATTCTCTGTCATGACAGAGGCACCCACCAGCGCCTTCCAGCGGCCTGCAGTCTGTCCCCACCACCCCCTTCCAGGTTCTGGGTGGCCCCTCATCAGTCCCCCTCGGGGGCTCCTCGTCAACTGTCACTTCCTTTCAAACCTTCTTCTTTGCCTGCAAACTTGAGCTGCCTGGGCACCAGCCTGGGCCTGAAAACTCCTTTGAAAATCCTGACTCAGGTCTCCAACAGATTACTCAACCCTCATTAACTTGATTATTCACGAAACAACAACAGTTTCTGAGGAGAAATGCTGGAGGTCCATGTTCAGAGAAGATGCCAACAAGTGTGTTTTCTCCAGGCTGGAGGCCTGATTTGATGAAATTTGTTACATACTGTTGATTTTTCTTGGCCTCTAGACTTGTTTGAGGTAAACACCCCAGGAGGTTTGGTTCTTTACCTAAAATTGTAGTGTTGCTTTGGGGCTTGGAAGCGTGTGTGTAAAGCACCAAGTTACTTTGTAATTTCTATGGAAAAGAAAAGGCCAAAAGCACATTCCTGGTGGCCAGTTTTGCAGAAACCCAGAGATGGCGCTATTCATGGCTTTATGGGAGACAGGAGAGTGACTGGGGACAGTCAGGTGTCCAGCTCAGGCCCCTGGAGTGGGAGGCCCAGGTCTGCAAAGCCTGGCTTCATTTGTCAAACGCTTCAAACAAATGTCCTGTGTCAGGGCCTCGTGACAGACGGCTCTGCTTCTGCTGCTTGTTCTTTTTCCTTTATTCGTAGCAGAGGTGAATCTGTGCAGCTCAAGCCTTTTGTTCATTTGCTAGTGGCGTAGCCTTGAACCCTCTTTGTCAAAAGAGTTCTCTGGGGAAACCCTGAACAGAAAACAGATCAAAGCAATGGAAGGTTCATCGGGGGATTTGGGGCTTTATTGCAAACCGTTGTTTGTGGACCTGGTGAAGTTCCGCGGATGCTGCAGCTCTGAGACAAGCGTCTGTCCGTGTGGGCATCGTTCAGACCTCTGGATGCTTCGTACTGTCTCATTGTCATGCTGCAGGTTTAGCAGAATTAAACCTCAAGGGTTCCAATTTAGATTGTCATTCACATCCAGCCTCAATCACAATTCCTCACCCATCAAAACTGGCTAGGGAGGCTCCTGGCAACGGTGGGTGGGTGGCAAGCCCAGCCAGCAGGGTAATTTCTCTCTGTTTTTCAAATTTACGTATTTATGGCTGTGCTGGATCTTTGTTGCTGTGTGGGCTTCCTCTAGTTGTGGCGAGCAGGGGCTGCTCTCTAGTTGCGGGGTTCAGGCTTCTCATTGCAGTACTTCTCTTGTTGTGGGGATAGGGCTCTAGGCACTCGGGCTTAAGTAGTTGTAGCTCCCAGACTCTAGTTCACAGGCTCAATAGTTGTGGCAAACAGGCTTAGCTGCTTCAACTAACGTGGGATCTTCCTGGACCAGGGATCGAACCTGCCTCTCCTGCATTGGCAGGCCCTGCCCTTGGTACAGCAGACATTTAAGCAACTCCAGTCTCACCTTCTAAGATACCAGTTCTGTCTTTCCTAAACAGTGATTCTCAGTTTTGGTCTCTGCGTGTTCAGTTGCCCAGTCCTGTCCCACTGACTCTTTGTGACCCCATGGACTGTAGCCCGCCAGGCTCCTCTGTCTATGGGATTTCCCAGGCAAGATTACTGGTGTGGTTGCCACTCTTTACCACTGAGCCACCAGGGAAGCCCCAGCAGGGTTGTTTATGTAAGCATGATTGCTCTGCTCAAAACTTCAGACACCCCGCCCTGTGCCCAATGGGCCATGTTTGACCTCTGGAAGTGGCATTGGAAACTAGGGCACAGCAGATGCCCAGGACAGTAAGAAATGACTTTAGGATTGGAGGATGGTATAGACCAGCTAGGATTTTTTCCATCGGAGAGGAAAACTAAAGCTTTAAGTGATTTTTATCTTTCTACAGTGCCTAAAGCTCCAGTTGATGAAGGAAGTTGCAACCAGACTAAGTATACCAGTTAGGCTAAGTGTACCAGTCCCAGCAGGCAATGGGAAATTGGGTGTCCTTTATCCATGGGGCTGCAGGTTGGGGGAGGGGAGGAGTCTTGTCTAAAGCTTGACATTTGGCCCACCTTCTTTTTTAAGCTTTAGAGAAGCTCCCCCAAGTTTCTGAAAACTATTTTCTAGAGTGAAAGCTTCTTTAAGAAAACAAATAAATGAGTACAAGCCCTGCATCTTTCTCTCAAAGTGTATTCTGAAGCCCCGTAGACAAAGCCTGGCCTCTGGGAATAGTCCAGCTGCTCTGGATGTTATGACAAAGGAATACAAGTTCAGGGACATGAACTCACCATGCGAGACGTTCTCATGACCCTGGTGAGAAAGATAGCAGGGCTCCAGTTTCCAGGCTTGGATTTTCTTTCCCCAGAAGACAGATCGTCCTTCAGGCCCATTGAATTCTCTGAATCACCAGTTAGCTCTTTCAGGAGCAAGGGGTATGTGTGAGGCTCACCGGTTTCTCTCTGCGGAGACTGTTTAATTGGGTGTGTTAATGCAAGGCTTGAAGGAAGAAGAGTGGACTGGCTCCATGCTTGGGCTAATCAGATGACGACCAGTCACCTCCTTTGTTTGATGTTTTTCATCCCATACTTGCCATTGAGAAATACTAGATCTAGAAGTTTCTTTCCATGTGAAGTGTCTCCTCTATCATCATAGAGAATTTTCTGTGAGACTGTGAAACTGAGGCTCAGAAACCCATAATTGAGTCGAGGTATACACAGTGGGTTGGAACACGGGTCTGTGTAAATCCAAAGTCTGTATTTCCATCTCCTGTCTTGCTTACCTAACTCGTTACCTAAAATGGAGTTGGGATCCTAGGCAGACAACCAGAACAGAAATGTTTTTAAAATTTCTGGGTAGGACTGAACTGTGGATCAAAGAATAAGCTCTATTCTCAAACAGTATAAAAGCAGGGGCAGACCTACTGTAGGGCACTACTTTTCAGCTTTGGCTATGCTTTATAATTATTTGGAGAATAATTATAATTATTATAAATAAATTAATAACTATATTTTATTTATATTATATCTAGACTGTATATAGTTATAATATAAATATAGATTTATAATATAAATATAGATTTATAATATATTATAAATAAAAAATTATTATTTTTTAAAAATACTAATGACCATCTACAGAGAATTATTTAAAAAATTGTCTAGAGTATGGCCTTGGCATCAAAAATTTTTAAACTATCCCAGGTGATTCCCAGGCCACTCGGTGGTAGAGAATCTGCCTGCCGATGCAGGAGACGTGGGTTCGATCCCTGAATTGGGAAGTGCCCCTGGAAATGGCAATCCACCCCAGTAATCTTGCCTGGGAAATCCCATGGACAGAGGAGCCTGTGGGGCTACAGTCCGTGGAGTCTCAAAGAGTCAGACACAACTGAGTGACTGAGCAAGCAGAGACCAAAACTGAGAACCAGTGCTTAGGAAAGATAGAACTGATGTCTTAGAAGGTGAGGCTGGAGCTGCTTAAATGTCTGCTGTACCAAGGGCAGGACCCAGGAGGCATTCTAGTGACCCGGCAGTACTGGGAAGAGAGGTGGACGAGGGGGCAGGCACTAGACCTCAGCCAAGACCGGAAACCAGACCGTCCTGCTAACCGCCCACGGCAATCATGGTGGGAGCCAAGGGGTTGACTGTCATGTGCTGGCTGGTAATTACTTTGTGTACTTAAATCTGAACTCTCGAAATGGGTCATAAGCTCTCTTGAGTTTCAGATACTAGAACCCAGAAGAGGTCTACCATCTTCTTCATTAGATGCCCTGTCTCTGGAGGGCAGGGCCTATAGTTACCCTCCTTGACTGTCTCTAAGCTGCAGATCACAGCACGTTGTGCCTGAGACACACAGAGGATGCTGGGGAACTTTCACTGGAGGTGGGGTCATCCTGGAAAGGGTAATATTTTCACTTAAATTCATTGTGGAAGTCATTCTGCTTTCATGTCTGAAATAGGGGACGTGCTTGTGCAGAACCTAACTGAAGCCACCCTTTCCTGGCAAGTCCGTCAGCTTCTTGCCACAAGGTTTTGGCCTCCTGTGCTTTCCCTTTGGGGCAGGTATGCAGGCTTCTGCTGCTGGTGAGACTGGCCTTGCCAGAAAAGCATGAAGGAGAGTCACTGGGTCCTGAGGGCTGTGATTTTGAGGTTGATACTAGAGCCTTCGGGGGTTGGCGGGGGGGGGGGGGGGGGGGCGGGCAGATTTCACAAGTCAGCAGAAAGGCTGCCAAGTCTATGCTTGCCAAATGGCTATGTCCGTGGTTCTTAAAACTGGGCAATTTCACTGTGTCTGATTGAAAAATCGTATTTGTGGTCTCGGGCAAGACGAGAATAAAGAAATAATATACCTAATATTTGTATGCATGTGGGCAGAAAAACTTTGACAGTTTGAAAAGTCATCCTTCCAAAGTTGAAAGTCACAAAGGGCAAGCCGGTTTGCTGACAGTTTAGTCAGAAATCCAGCAATAGGCCTTGTAGCCATGATACCAAAAGGGGGTAGAAGTTAGAAACTGAAATTTGTGGAGCATCTGTTTGATTTGTACCAGTTGTTTGGTAAAGGGTAGATCATTTCATACCTGCCACACTCTATGTTACCCAAGAAGATATTTTCAAAATGCGAATATGAGATTGGAACCCATCTACTTAAAGCCCTTCAGTGGCTTTCCAGAGCTATTTAGAGTGGAAACCGAAACTTGATGTGGGCCGCAAGGTCTTACATAGGCTGGCCCCACATTGCCTGTTCCAACCCAGCAGTTCTCTTGTGAGCCCTGTGCCCACCCTCTGTGGACTGCCCAGATGGTGCTAATGATAAAGAACCCGTCTGCCAGTGCAGGAGACATAATGAGACGTGGGTTCGACCCCTGGGTCAAGAAGATCCCCTGGAGGAGGGCATAGCAGCGCTCTCCAGTATTCTTGAGTGGAGAACTCCCATGGACAGAGGAGCCTAGTGGGTTACAGTCCATGGGATTGCAAAGAGGCAGACACGACTGAATGGCTTAGCATGCATGCACGCCCTCCCTCTGCAGGGCACTCACACCCGTGCTCCCCTCTCCTGGAACCCCTTCTCCCGCCCCCCAAACCTTAGCCTCCAATTGACCTTTACCCTTTACTGTTTCCTTCAGATCCAAGGAAAGTATAACAGTCAGTGCCCAGGCAGGAGACTGAAACCACACCAGTTATTCGAACCAATGGGCTATAACACAGTATTTTATCAACTAAGTGCCGTGTTATAAAGTAGATAACAGAAGAGAGGTGGGAAACGACAGCCCGTGTGCCAAATCCAGCTCAGGATCTGTTTTTGTGTGACCAGTTAGCTAAGAATAGTTTCTACAGTTGTTAATAGCTGTTATTTTTCTAAAAAGAGGGACTTCCCTGGTGGTCCAGCAGTTGAGAATCTGCCTCCCAATGTAGGGGTCATGGGCTTGATCCCAGGTCAGCAAACTATGATCTCACATGCTGCCAAAAATAATAAATAAATAAAAATTTTTTTAAAAGGCATGTGGCCGACAAAGTCTGACATATTTACTACCGTGACTTTACGGAAGAAATTTGACAATCTGTGCTCTTTGGCATCACTGAGGTAACAACTGTGAGTGCAGCTACCCACTCTGGAACTGCAAGTTGCAATTAAGAAAACTTAGATGCTTAAAGAAGGGACCCAAGGCCTGCAACCCAGACCTCTGAGAAGGGAGCAGCTGCGGCTGGTGCGCTGTCTCTGAGGTGGGGTGTGATGAAGCTGGTTCCACGAGTAGTAGGAAAACCGCGCATCCTCCCACGCTGCTGCCGTGGGAAGGGGTCATTGCTGTGCAAGTCAAGAAGCCTCAGCTTTGCACCAGCTTCCCTGGTGGCTCAGCTGGTAAAGAATCCGCCTGCAATGTGGGCAACCTGGGTTCGACCCCTGGGTCGGGAAGATCCCCTGGCAAAGGGAATGGCAACCCACTCCAGTATGCTGGCCTGGAGAATTCCATCGACAGAGGAGCCTAGTGGGTTGCGGTCC
The DNA here is from genome assembly GCF_016772045.2 of Ovis aries. Taxonomy (NCBI): domain Eukaryota; kingdom Metazoa; phylum Chordata; class Mammalia; order Artiodactyla; family Bovidae; genus Ovis; species Ovis aries. The sequence continues at coordinate 8,467,367 of NC_056074.1, forward strand.
ACGGGGATCACAAAGAGTTGGACATGGTGAGCGACTAACGCTTTCACTTTTCACTTGGCCTTGCCAGGCACCACCCACGGATACGGGAAGCCCAGGGGCATCAGAAAGAAAGCAGCAGGTTCTGTCTCTCCCTGCGCCAGGCTTTCCATCTCCCTCCATCATGCCCTCTTGGAAAAGCCCAACAAAAAGGCAGTTTGCAAAGCAAAAAATGTCGTTTGCAGAGCCCTGGCCCCCCAGATCACAACGCACACTGTAGAGTAGGTTTAAGGATCATAATTTAATAAACGGGACAGGAAGCCTTCCCTGAATTCCACCATGTGCTCAGGGCCTTCCATCGTATCGTCACGGTGCCATGTGCCTTTCCTCCATAGCACTTCCTGCGGTTAATGATAATAAGAGCAAACAATCACAGTTTCAAGATTTAATCCTCAGAACAACCTTGCGTAGATAGATACTGAGATTATTCCCAATTTACAGATAATGAAACTGAGGCATAGAGAAGTTGAAATAACTTACTCAAGGCGCCACTCAGCTAGTAGGTAAAAGAATAAGACTGAACTTCAGCAGTTTTGTTCCAGGATCTTGGCTCTAAACCACACAGCCCTTCCCCCTTGGTTTCAGTTTTATGTTCGTGAATCTCGATTTAATCTGTGCCTTCCCAATTAGACTGCCTTCGTGAGGGCGGGCACTGGGTCTCTTCCTGCTGATCACTGCCTCCCCTATGCCTGCCACAAGGTCTGGCATGCAGGAGGCTTTCAGTGAAGATTTCTTGAATGGATGAATAAATGGATGAGGAGTTGCAGTCACAGAAAAGTTAAGCCAACAGGTAACTGTCAGAGCTGGGTTTCAAATCCGGGTCTGTGTGACTCTGGAATCCATATTCTTTTCAGGCATGAGCTGGCAGTTGCATGCTTGCCAGCCAGTGATACATGGTGATGGCCCCAAGGCACTGTAAATTCACAGCTGTTCTCTGTGTTTTGGACAAATTGTAGTGTTCCTTGTGGTCTTTGGGTTACCCAGAATGTGTGAAATATATGTGTTTAATTCCCCACCCCCTGATTGGGCTGCAGGAGAGAAATCACTGTGCTCTGTAAATACAGTCCCCAAACCCAGGGAGCTGAGTCGTCTAGAAAAGCTTTTTCAGACACATACCGTGTTAACCAAATGTAGTCATGTCCAGTAAGGCATTTAGCAATGTGGGTAGAGGATTCTTGTACTTTTTATTCCGTATAAAATTCCTGTTCTAGGATTTGGATTTTTTTTTTTTAAAAGAAGGGGATACTTTGTATATATGCATATGCGAAGAGCATAAAGAAAATGTTGTATTTAAAATATTGGAAAGCAACAGTGGTTCTTTGAATAAATATGAACAAAATCAAATGATGTTCATGAGTTCAGGAAAACATTTGTGCCCCTCAGCATGTCATCCTTTTTTCTTTTGGCTGCACTGCTGCTTGCAGGATCTTACATCCCCAACCAGGGATTGAACCTGCGCCCTCAGCAGTGAAAGCATGGAGTCCTAACCACTGGACCACCAGGAGATTGCTTTTGCTGGGGGCTGGGGCATGTCATCTTCTAAACCTCTCTACCCCACATTGCTCACCCACTTGCAAGGCTCCACAGGCTGCGTTTCCTCTTTTCTGTGTACCTTTGCAATACCATCCACTCAGAGTGAAGCCAACAGCCCCACAGCAGTATGTGAGGCATTACATGGTGTACCCTCAGAACAGCCCGGGTGCCCTTTCTCTATTCCTCCATCTGTGACCAGCACAGAAGCTCAGAAGAATCAGATGGAAATAGCAGAGCAAGGCAGAAGGGCAGTAGATTTTCCAAACATTCATTCATTCAGTTCACCTTTTACCCAACCAGGAAGATATAGTCACTCAACATGGTCAGCTGAGTTTTCTATGTGGTCTCTTTTAACCAATGACGTCAATCTTCGTTTCCTGCGCCAATTGTCTCAAGTGTTCCCATGAACAGCAGCAGCTCCAGAAACTCTGTATTAAGAGTGGTCCAGTGCAGTAAGCTGGTTAGATGGGGCACTGGGAGAAGGGATATAGGGAGTGGTCCCAGAGCTATTTGTCTGATAAGCATATTATTTTTATTTCAGTTTTTGTTTATTGGGTTGCAGGCATCTGTCTGAGAATCTACAGATTTCATAGCCACCTCTAGTGAAAGGAGACCCTAGATCTCTGCTTGCAAGCAGAGATGAGCTTCCCTGCTGGCCCAGTGGTTAAGACTCTGCACATCCACTGCAGGCGGTGTTGCTTCCATCCCTGGTCAGGGAACTGAGATCCAACATGCTATGTGGTATGCACACACACACACACACACACACACACACACACACACACACGCGCGCGCGCGCGAAGTCAAGCAGAAACACAAACTTGTTCTAAATTAAGAAAAATGGAGAATCGAAAGTTATACAAGTATTGGCCAGACAGAGCCAGTCAGTGGAACTCAGGCAGGCCCAAGGGAATAACTGGGAACGGGGGCTGGTAGGTCCTCAGAAATCTGCTGGCTTCTCTGTTCTCTTGTTGCCAATCAGCCAACTTCTTCCACGTCACACTTTCTCAGTGTGGGAACCATGACTGCCCCACAGCTCCCAAGGTTATGTTACACTTCCAGCCTCAAAGACATAAAGCCATCTCTTAGTCCTAATACCAAGTTATCAAAGAAAGAATTGATCGGTCCAGCTTGAGTCAGGTGGCCACCCTGGTCCGGTCAGTGACTGGAGAGAAGGATCACTGTGCATCAGGGCTGCTGGGGGGTGAGCACGTGTGTGTTGGTGATGGGGGTGGTGGTGATTTTGATCTGGACAGGCACTCCAAAGATGTTACTGTGTTTTTAAAAGGGCATTTATAATCCCTGGGGAAAACATGTCCATGACACGTCTGGGCACACAGAACAGTTGATCACTGCTTGCTGGAAGGGCCCACAGAGGTACCTGTGAAATGATCTATCAATTGAGCTGTGGATTAAGCTGTTATTTCTGTAACAGTGCCTTAGTTATTTGACTCCTGAGTGTCTGGCCGCCTCAAACAGTGTGACATCAATAATAGTAAGAATGCTGAAAACTTACATGGCTCGTTAACATACCAGACCCTGTTTTAAGCGTGTTGTTTTGTGTTGCTGTTGTTACGTCATTGTGTCTGACTCTTTTGACCCCGTTACTTTTTGTTAATTCATTTAAATGAATCCTCATAACAATGCCGTGAAGTAGATACCAATATTATTTCCATTTTATAGATCTGGCAGCTGAGGCATAGAGAGGTGAAGTCATTTACCCAGACTGACGCTACCAATGAGGGGTGGAGTCAGGACTTGAACCCCAACAGTCTACTTCAGGGTCTGTGCTTCCAGCAGGCACGGTGGGAGTTATATCTCCTGCATCGGCAGGCAGGTTCTTGACCACTAGCACCACCTGGAAAGCCCCGGGCTGCAAGCTTGGTGCACCCCTGTCACCCTGTGGCGTCGCTGGATTATGGCAAGTGTCTTCCTTTAATCTGTTGCAGGAAAGTTTGTAACGCATAAAATGACTTCCACTGATACAAGGATCTCGAATAAGAATCCAAACTGCTAAGCTTTAATTCTGGCTCTGTCACAGACTGGCAGACCATTGGCAGACAATTTCTTTGTAGCCTCAGATTTCTCCTTTGTCAAGCTTGTAGGTTAGGCTGGGTCAGTGAAAGGTATCTGGAATATGTCTTTCCACACATGTCCTTTCTATGTCCTGCAGTCTTCCACATCCTTCCTTGGCCTTGGCAGACACTGTTAATCAATCATAACACTGCTGTCTGAACTCAGATGAGACTTCTCAGTATTTATCACAGAGCTCCCAGCACCCACTTACCATTGATTCAGGTTGGCTTCCAGATAAAACTTGTTATCTCTAGACTAGATGATTCACAGAGCTCCTGTAAATTCTTAAAATCCATAGCTCTCTTAAAGCAGTAATTCCTTTTTTTTTCTTTTTTGCTTTAAAGGTTTCATTTTCATCTATATAAAAACTCATTCAACAAATATTTTAATATTTTGATTTTTTAAGTCTCATGCAAACAGTCCCTCTTCCAGTTATTCCAATCTAGATTGTAATTATGATTTGAATGTTGCTTGTTCTGAAACCCTCTAAAACTTTGTTAATAAATTACGCTAAGAAGTTGGACTAACTTGACCTTAAACTTACGTTTTAGGTCAACTTGAACTTGAATACATCACTGTTTGCTAACACAAGTTTAAAGTTTGGGAATTTGCTTTTTCAAAAACAGTGAATAAGTGAGGAAAGAAATCCCTGAATTTTAAAGTACTTCAGGGGAAAAAAAAAGTAAAAACTTTGAGAAGTGATAAAACCACGCCTGGCCTGTTGATTACCCAAGAGAAATTCTCAGACCAATTGTAAATAATTCAAAGTTGTGCATTTTTGTTTAAGAATTCTGAGAATCTTGCTTACAGATTAGCCAAGACTAAGGGAAAAAAAAAGTTTAAAAATACGATGCAGTTGACCTTTATTGTTCTTAAGTCCCATGAGTTCTGTGCCAATAAAAACACTGTTTTTCTTTCCATTGGTGCCGGGTTAAAATGGTTGAAAATGGTGATTTTGCTCCTTTTATTAACCTCAAAGAACGTATTTCAAGTAGGCAAACAATCTTCCCAAAGCAATTATGGAGAAATTTGGAGTTGGCACAGATAGGTGGTTTTTGATATTCTGCACTGGGCTCAAAAACAGAAGCGTTTTGGTTCTGTACACTTCTCCACAAGGTCCGAAAGAGTTCTCTTCACCGTGCCGTGGATCCAAACACAGACCTTACTTCGGAGGAGGCCTAGTCAAGAGCTTGGACTTTGTAGCATTATTTAACCAATCACAAGGCCTGAGAACCCTCACGCTCTGATGGGAAAATGTACTCAGACAAGTGACCCTCAGGCAGATGGATCCCATTATGTAAAACCTCAGGAAATTGGACTAAGACCCTGGAGAGCAGAGATTGGCTGAATTAGCAAAATGACTGAATTATAAAATATCTGATCAGGAGAAAGATGTATTACACTAAGGTATGCAAGTAGCTGAAACTTAACTCCTCAAAGGGCATTACCTGGTGGAGGTGCCTCTAAGGTGACCCTTTCTTGTGTAATCAGCAGCATTAATATGCAGATGCATCACATGATCAATTTCCTTAAGGGATCGTTCAGTTCCGTGTAATCGACATTCTTCCTGCATCGGGAAGAGGAGTGCATTTCTAACCCGAAGCCCTGACTTCAGACACTGAACTCCCTTGCATAAAGCCTGACCATACTAGAAAAGAGAAGACCTGTATTCTGACATATTATAAAAGAGAAGACCCCCCGCCCCGCCCCCGCAAAGGGAAGCAGTGTGACAGGCGCTTACAGGGATCGCTGGTGCCTCCAAACGATGCTTAAATTCCCTGCCTAGGGGTTTCCCTGGTGGCTCAGTGGTAAAGAATCCGCCTGCCAATGCAGGAGACAGGTTCGATTCTTGGTCTGGGAAGATCCCACATGCCACAGAGCAACTAAGGCTGAGCCACAGCTACTGAACTTGTGCTCTAGTGCCCAGGAACCACAGCTGCTGAAGCCTGCATGCACTGGAGCCCGTGCTCTGCCAGAAAAGGCACTGCAGTGAGGAGCCCGAGCACCGCAGCTCGAGAATAGCCCCTGCTCACCATAATTGGAGCAAAGTCCACCCAGCAATGAAGACCAGCACAGTCAAAAACACGTGTGTATGTGCTTAATCACTCAGTCATGTCTGACTCCTGCGACCCCGTAGACTGTACCTGCCAGGCTCCCCTGTCCGTGGGATTCTCTAGGCAAGAATACTGGAGTGAGTTGCCATTTCCTCCTCCAGGCGATCTTCCCAACCCAGAAAATCGAACCCAGGTCTCCTGCATTGCAGGCAGACTCTTTACCGACTGAGCTACAAGGGGAAATACATAAATAAATAAAATTATTTTTAAAAAGCTCCCTGATCTTGAGCGGGGTCATCTGGAAAATGGAGCCACGACCTCTGCCTCATCTCCCTCACCAGGAAAACCCAGTAGCCTACGAGGCCCTGCTCTCGTCCCCTCCCAAACCAGCCTCTGCTTGTCTGTGCCTCTGCAGCCGTGCTGGTCCCCTTGCTCTTCTCCCGTCTGGCTTTGTGGGCTTTGCTCTGCTTTACTCCCTGCCCGGAACCTGGTTCTCCCTGACAGCTGCTCGGCAAACTCCCTCACCTGCTCCCAGTCTCAATTTCACAGCGGCCAGCCTTGACCAACTTTTTAATACCGTGACCTGCTCACCCCAGATCTTCCATATCCCATCTGAGTTGTTTATTTATTTTTTTTTCTTTCCTAGCACTGATGAATTCTTTGCTCACTTATGATGCTTATTCCTTTCTATCTGTCTCCTAACTGGGATATCCTGCAGAATAAAGTCCTTTGTGCCAGTTTTTTATTTCACTGTTGCCCCTAGAACAGTGACTGGCACCCAAAAAGGCACTCAATACATATTTTTTTAATGACTAAATGAAAGCAATGCTGGAGCCCCAGGTGTGATCCCTGGGTGGGGAAGATCCCCTGGAGAAGGGTATGGCAACCCACTCCAGTATTCTTGCCTGGAGAATTCAGGTGGGTTACAGTCCAAGGAGTCACAAAGAGTTGGACACGACTGAAGCAACTGAGCATTCTGATGAAAGCTGAGCCTCCAAGGAACCAAGCAACACAACTTGTTTGATTTATTCTGAGGCAGCCCTAGAGTCCCTGCACAGAGCCTGTTACTCTTATTTTTAGAAATCATCCCAATGAATGGGCTCTCTCATTTCCTGGCTCATGACAGATTAGGAAAGAGAAGATCCTGAAAGGTGACAATATGATAACAGCTAGCAGAGATCACTGACAACGTGACATGAGAGGAGATGAAAAACTTTTTTTTTAAGCTGAAAAATTAAACGATCACGTGTCTGCATTTATTTTATGAAGGCAGATAGCTTCAGACGACTTAACTCACAGAAGGTGATGTAGCTATTTTGTTCAGAATAAGGATGGTAGTCATTAAGATAAGGTTGGATCCTGTTCATTAAACACTACTTGCATGCTCAGTCGCTTCAGTCGTGTCCGACTCTTCGCGACCCCATGGACTGTAGTCCCCCAGGCTCCTCTCTCCATGGGGATTCTCCAGGCAAGAATACTGGAGGCCATGCCCTCCTTCAGGGCATCTTCCTGACACTCCTTAAAAAGGTAGAAATAAGTGCATATCATACACTGCAGTTTGGCCAAACATTTATGGAACCTTGACTTCCCTGGTGGCTCAGACGGTAAAGTGTCTGCCTACAATGCAGGAGACCTGGGTTCAATCCCTGGGTTGGGAAGTAGCCTGGAGAAGGAAATGGCAACCCACTCCAGTACTCCTGCTTGGAGAATCCCATGGATGGAGGAGCCGGGTAGACTACAGTCCACAGGGTCGCAGAGAGTCGGACACGACTGAGCAGCTTCCCTTTCCCTTATGGAACCATTAGTGGATGCCAGGCACTGTGCTTCATTAGCGCCAGACATTTAAAGGAAGATGTGTGTTTGAAGTCTGGGGTGTGAAATAGATAGATAGATTTTATTTTTAATTTTTGTCCAAAAATATTGGATTTTTTTAGCAATTCAGTTCGGTTCAGTTCAGTCCCTCAGTCATGTCTGACTCTGCAACCCCATGAACTGCAGCACGCCAGGCCTCCCTGTTCATCACCAACTCCCAGAGTTCACTCAAACTCATGTCCATCGAGTCGGTGATGCCATCCAGCCATCTCGTCCTCTGTCGTCCCCTTCTCCTCCTGCCCCCAATCCCTCCCAGCATCAAAGTCTTTTCCAATGAGTCAACTCTTCGCATGAGGTGGCCAGAGTACTGGAGTTTCAGCTTCAACATCAGTCCTTCCAATGAACACCCAGGACTGATCTCCTTTAGAATGGACTGATTGGATCTCCTTGCAGTCCAAGGGACTCTCAAGAGTTTTCTCCAACACCACAGTTCAAAAGCATCAATTCTTTGGCGCTCAACTTTCTTCATAGTCCAACTCTCACATCCATACATGACCACAGGAAAAACCATAGCCTTGACTAGATGGACTTTAGTCAGCAAAGTTATGTCTCTGCTTTTGAATATGCTCTCTAGGTTGGTCATAACTTTCCTTCCAAGGAGTAAGCGTCTTTTAATTTCATGGCTGCAGTCACCATCTGCAGTCAGTTTGGAACCCCCCAAAATAAAGTCTGACACAGTTTCCACTGTTTCCCCATCTATTTCCCATGAAGTGATGGGACCAGATGCCATGATCTTAGTTTTCTGAATGTTGAGCCTTAAGCCAACTTTTTCACTCTCCTCTTTCACTTTCATCAAGAGGCTTTTGAGTTCCTCTTCACTTTCTGCCATAAGGATGGTGTCATCTGTATATCTGAGGTTATTGATATTTCTCCTGGCAATCTTGATTCCAGCTTGTGCTTCTTCCAGCCCAGCGTTTCTCATGATGTACTCTGCATATAAGTTAAATAAGCAGGGTGACAATATACAGCCTTGACTTACTCCTTTTCCTACTTGGAACCAGTCTGTTGTTCCATGTCCAGTTCTAACTGTTGCTTCCTGACTTGCATACAGGTTTCTCAAGAGGCAGGTCAGGTGTTCTGGTATTCCCTTCTCCTGAAGAATTTTCCACGGTTTATTGTGATCCACACAATCAAAGGCTTTGGCATAGTCAATAAAGCAGAAGTAGATGTTTTTCTGGAACTCTCTTGCTTTTTTGATGTTGGCAATTTGCTCTCTGGTTCCTCTGCCTTTTCTAAAACCAGCTTGAAAATCTGGAAGTTCGCAGTTCACATATTGCTGAAGACTTAGAAGGTGCCATTAATTATACTGGAAAATCTACTTATATGGAAGATCTCATTCCCTGGAGAAATGATTTGTTGCTATGAATTACTGTGAATCACAAAGTTGGACGAGGGCTGGTCAGCTAACTAGTCTCCCACCAAAGAGATAAATGTCCTGCCCTAATTTATGTATGGTATTTAATCCTTCCTTCTCTCCATTTCCAAAAAGTATCACGTTGATGAGTAAGGTCGAATTTGACAGCCAAAAGGAAGCTGGCATTAATACTCTATTTTTAACACTCAAATTAACACTCTGTTATGCAGTTTCAGTATGGTTCTGTTCTTTTTCATGTGGATAGTTTTTTTTTTTTTCTCATCAACCAGATTGGGGGTTCCTTAACATAAGAAACAAGGTCATAAAGGTGATCAGGTTAGCTCTGTGTATCTTCAGACAGAAAAATGCAGCTTATATTTATCCATGTCTCCTATATGCAAGCTCTTATGTAAGGCATTTTTCATGTTAGCTCATTTAATTTTTATGTTGTCTCAAAGAACCTCATGATATAGATATGACCAATATTTTCACACCTTGAGGACTGAGAAACGTGAAGCTAGGTGATTTTTGTTAGGTAATTGATGTCTCTACATCTTGTCAATGAACTTGAATTCAGGCCCTGAACATCAGGTCCAGTTGTATTGAATCATGGATTTTAGCCATGCCTGTCCTTCATCTTCTCCTGAGGTCCAGTATCAGAATATTTTTTAGATCTTGAATTATTTATTTTCCTTTTGTCATTTAAACCCTAGCTTATAGATCAAGTTTCACATCTGTTCTGCAGCTTAGCACCCAAAAAAGAAGTTTTATATATGATAGAGCCAGGGTGCATTTTTCTTTATCCTTCGGTTATTTTTCTTTTCCTACTCACATAGCTTGTGTTTAAATTATTTTCCTCAGACTTTTGTACTAAAATAATTTGCCTTTGGGTAGAGGCCAAGCATGGACCATTTTCAATTCTCTACAAGATTGTTTTTTTAAGCAGTTCAACTGAAAGAATTCTTATGTCTTACTCTTACCATGGGCGTTTATATGTTGGTTACATAGGGCCATCAGTGCTAGAATGTGGTCTATCTTCAAAACCTGGCATCTTCTCACTTCACCTACCCTTAGGAAGCAGCCGAGTAGCTATACAGAAAACAAAAGCAAGGACCCAAAAGCCCACACTAGTTACTGTTTCCAGATTCGGGGCAGTTTGTCTCCTTTGTGTTGAGTCTGTAATTTTAATGAAGCTATTTAATTTTCTACTCTTAGCATAGCTGTGCATAAAAATTCCTTCTTACCTTAGAGGAAACGAAGAATGAACAGAAAAGTCCTCAAACTAAATAAAATAATTATATGGTTTACATTTGTCAAGAACACCTTGTGCTTGGAATAATGCTAAGTGCTTTATCTGCATTATTTTAGTTAAGACCTATAACCATCTGTGATAGACATTTTCTTCATCAGTTCAGTTGCTCAGTCCTGTCCGACTCTTTGCAACCTCATGAATCGCAGCACACCAGGACTCCCTGTCCATCACCAACTCCCAGAGTTCACTCAAACTCATGTCCATCGAGTCTGTGATGCCATCCAGCCATCTCATCCTCTGTCGTCCCCTTCTCCTCCTGCCCCCAATCCCTCCCAGCATCAGAGTCTTTTCCAGTAAGTCAACTCTTTGCATGAGGTGGCCAGAGTACTGGAGTTTCAGCTTCAACATCAGTCCTTCCAATGAACGCCCAGGACTGATCTCCTTTAGAATGGACTGATTGGATCTCCTTGCAGTCCAAGGGACTCTCAAGAGTTTTCTCCAGCACCACAGTTCAAAAGCATCAGTTCTTCGGCACTCAGCTTTCTTCACAGTCCAACTCTCACATCCATACATGACCACTGGAAAACCATAGCCTTGACTAGACGGACCTTAGTCGGCAAAGTCATGTCTCTGCTTTTGAATATGCTCTCTAGGTTGGTCATAACTTTCCTTCCAAGGAGTAAGCATCTTTTAATTTCATGGCTACAGTCACCATCTGCAGTGATTTTGGAGCCCAAAAAAATAAAGTCTGACACTGTTTCCACTGTTTCCCATCTATTTCCCATGAAGTGATGGGACCAGATGCCATGATCTTCATTTTCTGAATGTTGAGCTTTAAGCCAACTTTTTTACTCTCCTCTTTCACTTTCATCAAGAGGCTTTTGAGTTCCTCTTCACTTTCTGCCATAAGGGTGGTGTCATCTGTATATCTGAGGTTATTGATATTTCTTCCAGCAATCTTGATTCTAGCTTGTGCTTCTTCCCGCCCAGTGTTTCTCAAGATGTACTCTGCATAGAAGTTTTCTTCATATAAAATAGATGAACCTCACTTGAAGAAGTCATTTGTCTAAGGTCACTCAGCGGTAACAAATGTCAGATCTAGGACTCAGAATCAGATGAGACTGGCACCAGAAACCTGCTTTTCATCTCTTTTTTTTAAGAAAACAAACTTTTGGTTTGAAATAGTTTAGATTTACAGAAAAGTACAAAGCTATTATAGTTCATGTATGCCGCTCACCTAGTCTTCCCCATGCTAACATCTTACATTTCCATGGTACACTTGTCAAAGCTAAGAAACTGATGTTAGAACATTACTATTAACTAAACACTGCAGATTCTATTTGTATTTCACCATTTTTTCCACTAAGGTCCGTTTTCTGTTCTAGGATCCAGTCCAAGGTATCACATTGCATTTGGTTGCTGTGACCCTCTATGATGTCTGATCTATGACAGCCATTCTTTATTTTTCACGACTTTGACATTCTTGGGAAGTCCTGACCTGTAGAATGCCCTTCCCTTAGCTGGGTTAGTTTGATGTTCTCTCATGATTAGACCGGGGTTATGTGCTTTTTGAAAGAATATAACAGAGGCAGAACCCTTGTTCTCAAACACTTTCTGTGTCATTTTCAGACGTGCCAATATTATGAATGGGCAGAGTATTTATTTTTTTTAATCTATTTATTTACATATTTATTATTTATTTAGATGCATCAGGGTTTAGTTGTACCACAGCAGGTAGGAATCTTAGTTCCCTGACTGGGGATTGAACCTGAATTCCCTGCATTGGAAAGCAGATTCTTAACCACTAGAACACCAGGAAAGTCCCAGGAAGAGTATTGCTATTTGCCATTCTACCAAAGAATGAACTATAGCTCTAGTGTGATACTGGGAGAAAAGAAGGGTGTTCATTTAAAAATATGAAATAATTAAAAGTCTCATGACGTTCTTATTTCCATTTGACAATTGATAGCTTGATAATTAATGTCAGCACTGAGAATTTCCTAATGAAGTGATGTGTCAAGTAAAGAGAAGTTCCAATATTTCCATGCTGGAAATTTTTCCAAGAGAAGTAAGCCGAAAGATGGTAAAAACTCTATTTAGAGAAATTACCTTTAGTACAATTTACTATAATAAAACGTTGAGAAAGAGCCTAAATGCCTGACAAATGAGGAATATTTATACAAATTATGGTACATTCCCATAATGGTTTATTATACAACCTTTTAAGATGATGTTTGTAAAAGGTGGTAATAGTATAGACACTATTTAGTGGGAAAAGCAAGATGTAACATTGCATATTCATTACAGCCACAGCTAACAATTGTCCAAAAATGACTGCAAGAAAATACGCTAACAGCAACAGTGATTGTCTTTGGGTAGTGGGAATATAAGTTTTACTTTCTTCTATTTCTCTATACGTTCCCTGCATTAGGATGTTTGTGGGTTTTTTTTTTTTCCATTTAAAAACTATATTTTTTCAAAAGAATATACTCTTCAATCGATAAAAGAATATTCTGTGAATTGAAAAGAATTACACGGAAGAATCTTTGAGAGCAAGATGCATGAATTGAGCTTCATTCTGTCCCTAGCCCTAAGCTCTAACAGTCCCTGTGGTCGGAAGCTAACTCTGAGTGTGGGGGATTGAGAAGAGGTAGGAGCCGTTCCACCACTGCCCGCTGACACCACCAGCACCCCTGTGTACACACCCCGTGTACACACTCCCAATTCCTCAACAGCTCTCTGAAGACAAAGGGTGTAGCTGCGGCAGCTTGACTGTAGGCTGAGGTGGAGGTGGACCCTTATCAGTTCTGTGATCCTGAATCAGGAGGCAGTGTAAAGAGGGGGTTAAGGGCAGTCCCACTGCCTGGATTTAAGCATTAGGCAGGTTATTTAACTCTGTGCCTCTGTTTCCTCATCTACAAAATGAGGATAATAATAATATCTACCTTATGAGACTTGGGACCTCCCGACTTAAAAAGTTCATACCTGTAAAGTGCTTGGAACAGTGCGTGGCTCACAGTAGGTGTTCAGTGGGTGGTATTTAATATAATGGCTTGAGACTAAACAGTTACTTTTTTCACTGGGAATTTAACAATCCTCTACTAGATGATTTCTCAGGTAACCTCCAGCTCAAAAATGCTGTGATCCACTCTCCAGAGGCTGTGTGCTTAGTCGCTCAGTGCTGTCTGACTTGGCGACCCCACGGACTGCAACCCTCCAGGCTCCTCTGTCCGTGGGATTCTTCAGGCAAGAATACTGGAGTGGGTTGCCATTCCCTTCTCCAGGGGATCTTTCTTACCCGGAGATCGAACCTGCGCCGCCTACATCTCCTGCATTGATGGTGGATTCTTAACACTGAGCCACCAGGGAAGTAAGTCCTTTCCAGAGGCTACAACTTTTCAACTTGTGACTCTGAAAAATATGTACGGTTTAAATGTGGCGAGAAACTCACTAATATCTATTCAAATGGGAGAATAGCGTATAAATCTCTGCTTTAATTTCTAAAAGTCACAAAAGCATGTCTCCAAAGGACCTCCAGTTGAAGGCCATCGCTCCTGGTTTTTCATGCTGGATCATGTTATAAAAAGAAAGAATGGATGAATTCTTACAGCCAAAAACTCGAAGTTCTTTTGTGGCCACATCTGGCATGATTTAACATTTTGGACATTTTCTAAAGTAGTTCATTAATTTATTTGAGGTGGTAGGCATTGTGTAACTAGGAATGCCAAGCACTCAATATTTAATTCAATATTAAGAATAACACCAGTATAGGCAAAGCAGCTTGACTTGTTCATGGGCTAGTGGATACAGAGAAACTATTGAAAAGCTTAACCTCCAGAACACTTAAAATTTGGGGAAGAGTTTGGCTAGTGAAATGAATATCTGGGTTTGAGGACTTAGCTTTGGAACACTATCAAAAAACATTCTTGGTACCTAGTTGGTGACTATGGCCAAGAAGAAGCTGTGAAGTCGGAGAACTGAGGTCCAAGGTGAAAGCACCGCCATCTTAATGGAGAGATCTGGGTCCCCCAGGGAAGTTTGTTCTTGCTAGCAGGGAGCTCTTAGTTCCAACTCGGCCCACTGAGGACCCAGACAGCAGGGACCCAGTCTGCTTATATGAAGCAAAGAGGGTCTTGGACTCACAGCAAGAATGTAATCCAGCCTACGTGTTTTGGATTTAAATTAATCCCAAATCAAGTCAGTTCAAGAAAGGATGTTTTAACCCCACTGAGATGAATTTATAACTTCTACAGAAACACACTTGCAAAGCATTTTGCAGCCTCCAGTGCTGGAATCACCTTTGGAGCCCGACAAACCTGGGTTTGAATCCCAGATCCACAATTTGTGAATTTGAGACGAGGGAAGGGACTTCCCTGGTGGTCCAGTGGTTAGGAACCCCCCTGCCAATTCAGGGGACAGGGGTTTGATCCCTGGTCCAGGAAGATCCCACATGCCACAAGGCAGCTAAGCCCATGTGCCCAACTACTGAAGCTCGTGTGCCTAGAGCCTATGCCCCACGACAGGAGAAGCCACTGCAACAAGAAGCCAAGAGCAGCCCCCACTCACCAGCTAGAGGAAGCCCGCTCACAGCTATAAAGGTCCAAGCCCAGCCAAAAACAAAATAATAATAACAAAGAAAAGCTGGAGAAAACAGGGACTTCTCTGATGGTCCGCTGGTTAAGAATCTGCCTTCCAATGCAAAGGACATGGGTTCGATCCCTGGTCGTGGAACTAAGATTCCACATTCTACAAGGCAACCAAGCCCCGAGCCGCAGTGAAGCTCCCGCATACCACAGCTAAGACCCAACACAGCCAAATAAATATTAAAAAAAAAAGAAAATAAATTATCCCACAGTTTAAAAGAGAAAGAGTGGGGCAAATTGCTTAAGCTTTCTGTTCCCCAGCTCCTTTTAGAGATGCTGGGAAGCTAATGTAAAATTCTGTTTCAAAGTGCTAAGCACAGAGCTGGTCACAGAGTGAGCATCACTCAGTGGTGGCTGGTGGTGCTTTGTCTTTGCTCATCACAGCCGCTCTTTAGGTGGTTGCTGCTGTGGCCCCACTTTTCAGATGAAGAAAGTGAGGCTTGGAGAAGCTGAGTTCAAGAGCAGATATACAGAAGCAGAGGAAGTGCCAACCTGCAAGGCCCATCTTCAGACGTAACTTCTAGGCCTTCCCATTGCAGAACAAAGGGCTTCCTTTGAATGTAGCACCAACCACACACTCACTTCTATCAGTCAAATAACAAGTGTCTTTTGAGCAGTTGCTTCTTTTTCTCTTAACTTTTCATTCTATATTGGAGTATAGAACGGCTACCTACTCCAGTATTCTGGCCTGGAGAATTCCGTGGACTGTATAGTCCACGGGGTCACAAAGAGCTGGACATGACTGAGTGACTTTCACTTTCACACAGCCAATTACTGGGGGCTTCCCAGGTGGCACAGTAGTAAAGAATCCATCTGCCAGTGCAGGAGACACAAGAGACGTGGGTTTGATCCCTGGGTCAGGAAGTTTCCCCGGAGAAGGAAATGGCAACCCACCAGTATTCTTGCCTGGGAAATCCCATGGACAGAGGAGCCTGGTGGGCTACAGTCCAGGGGCTCAACTGAGCACACGCTACACTAAAGCCAGTTGTGATGATTTCAGGTGAACAGCAAAGGGATTCAACCATACATATACATGAATCCATTCTCCCCAAACTCCTCTCCCATCCAGGCTGCCACATAATATTAAGCAGAGTTCCCTGTGCTATACAGTAGGTCCTTATTGGTTATTCGTTTTAAATACAGCAGTGTGTACATATCCATCCTAAACTCCGTAACTATCCCTTCCCCCCATCGTTACCCTGGCAACCATAAGTCTGTCTCTTTCTGTTTTGTAACTAAGCTCATTTGTGTCGTTTCTTTTTAGATTCCACATGTAAGGGATGTCATATGATGCTTTTCCTTCTCTGTCTGACTTGACTTCACTCAGTATGACAACCTCTAGGTCCCTCCATGTTGCTGCAAATTGCTTTTTGAGTGTGCGCTTGGGAAACCAGCTATTGCACCCAGAAGCTCTGGCAAAATAGGGATGAGACTCTAAGTTATTCCAGCCCAGATTTTCTGATCCAGACCAGAAACAGTTAAAGAGCTGGTGAGAAGAGGTCAGCAGTGTGGCCAGTCCCCATAGGCACAGGCCGGAGAGTGTGAAAGAGACTGAGGCCCAGAGTCAAGACTGTGTGGCCGGTCTGTTTGGGGCTTGGGGCGGTCAAGACCCAGTGCTGGGCTTCCCTGTGGCTCAGCGGGAAAGAATCCGCCTGCAGTGCCAGAGGCACAGGAGATGTGGGTTCGATCCCTGGGTCAGGAAGATCCCCCTGGAGGAGGGCATGGCAGCCCACTCCAGTGTTCTTGCCTGGAGAATCCCCATGGACAGAGGAGCCTGGGGGACTACAGTCCACAGCGTCGCAAAGAGTTGGACACGACTGAAGTGACTTAGCACACATATACACAGACCCAGTGCCACGGCTGTCTGAAAACTTGAGTCTCTGAAGCCTTCCAAAGTGCCCTGGTCCTTCTGGCCAACAGTGGGCTCAGTTTTGTTCAGCAAAACCCTTTCCCTTATTGCTAGCTGGGGTTTCCAGTTGCAGCCAGTCCTCATCATTCCTTGCGAAACTCCCAAGGAGACTCTCTGTCGGTCATTATTCATGCTTCTGAACAGACTTCTACATCCAGCCAGTCTGCCTGTGAGCGGCAGGCAGGCATGCCCCCTCCCCTGCAGTCCAGGAGAGAGTGTCAGAATGCCAGCAAATTCAAGCATTCTTAGCCACCTGGGTCACCCTGGGGAAGAGGCTGGGACTACCCAGTCCCCCAGTTCTACAGCCACAGAAAAAAAGACCAAGCAGATATTGGAACCAGAAAGTCCAATGCCTGAGCCCCTCAGGCTGGTCCCCCGGGGGCCTTGGGATGGGAAGTGCAATGTCTTTCCAGCAGCCTAGTTCTCCTGCACCTCCACCCCTGGGCTTGTGTCCCTCGCTCAGCACAGGCTCCGACTTCCACGTTTGCTAGGGCTACGCGTAGTATACCCAGGCCTCATTTAAATGTCCCCTTCTCCAGGCAGTATCAGGAATCACATTTCTTTCCTTTGAGTCTTCAAGCTATTTAATTTCTTTTTGTTGATCACTTTATTATGAAATAGTTCAGACATACAAAAAATACAGAGTATCTGCAACCATCATCCAGCTTGAGAAACAGAACATAAATACACCTGATGCTTGCTCTCTTCCCCTCCGTCATCAGGGCCCCTTCCCTTTTGCCATCCCTCGTGTAACCACTGTCGTAATCTCGGGGTTCCTGTGTGTGCTTTAATGCTTTTATTGCATTCAGATTTATTCTTATGTGAGTCTTTTTGCATATGTTTAAACATCTTTGCAATTATATCAAATGTAGGTATCCTTCAACTTCCTCGTTTCTAAGGCGAGTTTGGTGACAGTATCTACCTTCAAAGGGCTGTCATGAGGACTACATGAATTAATACATGCAAATTGCATTAAGTCAAAAATAATAATAGCTAATTAATAGCTCACTTACCGTGTTTCATGAGTTAGCCATATAATACATTTGCTTTTAGACTATTCATTTTAACTTCTATATATAACGTTCTGTTGTAACAATGCACTGAAATGCACTTCTTCATGCTTCTGTTGATGAAAATGTAGTTGTTTCTTGTCTCTATTATTAGCCGTAATTTTGCAATCGACATTCTTGCATGTCTCCTTGTGCATGGGCAAGTTTTTTCTGACCTCAGATAATGGAATAGTGTAGACTTGCTGATTTATATCTTCCGCATATTTTAGCTCACTTTTGGCTAGTATTATAATTATACTAGTGTGTGTGTGTATGTGTATGCACAAGTCTTGTCATTCCTAGCAGATTATAAGCTCTTAGAAGACAGGCAGTGGCATTCAGTCAGTCATTGATTCATTTAACAAATATGTGCTCAGCAGCCATTATAGGCAGCATACAGGTCTAAGTGACAGAATGCAAAGATGAAATATCGTCTGTGCTCTAGGAGACACAAGACACATGAAATCAGATTGGTGATCGTTTCAGAGGGGAAGGTTACCGCTGAATGTTTGTAATGGTTTTGTATGTATGCTCCCTCAGTCAAGCCCTTCATTAATGGCACCACTGCTTGTTGGGTTCCTGGATGCCAAGTCATTAATCTTGATGAGTTCAGGTTCCGCCAATGAGAAAGAATTATTTTATTGCGTTTAAAAGCATAGATGAGAGTTCCAATTCCGGCATCATATATGAACTGCATGAATTTGTACAAAGGACTTAACTTCCTCAAGTCCTCGCTTCCTGATCTGTCGCTGTTCAGTTGCTCAGTCCCGTCCGACCCCATGGGCCGCAGCATCCCAGGCTTCCCTGTCCTTCTCTATCTCCCGGAGTTTGCTCAGACTCATTTCCATTGAGTCGGGGATGCCGTCCAACCATCTTATCCTCTGTCGCCCCCTTGTAACTGGTGCTAATAATAGTATCTGTCCAAAAGGGGACTAAAAATGCAGGGAAAGTATTTGGCACAGTGCCTGACACAGGAAAGGTGCTCAACAGTTGGTTTCTCTAATAATGATCATTTTGATTACATTACCCATGAACCAAAAGATGCATATCATTTTTTAAAAAATTTATAGGACAGTATACAGTTTGTGTGTATGGGACTTTGTCAAGAGAAGAACAGATTAAGTGCTTTTCTCCAATTATCTCAGATAAGTGAATTAACCCCTGCAGTGCCAGGCAGTTTAAATATGGGATAGAAACATGCTTAGTAGATCATTTAATTCTTACAACAGTCCTATGAGGTGACGGTGTACACAGTATCCCTGGGGAGGGGGAGAGCTGTGGGAGAAATTGGGACCCCATCCTCCACCCTGTCGATTCCAAAATTCAAGGATGCTCAAGTCCCTTGTATAAAATGGCGTAGTATTTGCATGTCTGTGCTGTGCTTAGTCACTCGGTTGTGCCCACCTCTGTGACCCTATGGACTGTAGCCCGCCAGGCTCCTCTGTCCATGGGGATTCTCCAGGCAAGAATACTGGAGTGGGTTGCCATGCCCTTGGCAGTATTTGCATATCCTTCCATATACTTTTAAATCACCTCTAAGTTACTTACAATATTTAATACAAGATTAATGCTATGTAAGTAGCTGTAAATACAATGTAAGTGCTAAAACGCATGCCATTTTAGACTTCAGCACACCTAGGATGTCGTCAAGAATTTTTGCGTTTTTCATTGCGCTGTGAACCATCAGCCTATTACCTAATTTGAAATTTTAGAATGTTACCAGTTGCTACCTCTTCTCTATGAATGTATATTCACGATGTCTTGTATCTCAGCTTTATTTAGAGAATGGAGTTCTGTTTTGCTTTCTAATTTGTTTCAGCCCACAAATTTGACTCTAAATACCAGAAACCATCAGAAGCTCCTTGCATCTCTTGACCCCTCTTCTGGGCGCTGGGACAGGCTTCCCAGCCCAGGAGCTCTTGGGGCAGCCGCACACTCGAACCTCTAGAGGGAGCTTAGTGGGTATTTGAGTCCACTGCTCACCCTCTGGGCAAAACTGCATTTGAATCATACCTGAAAATGTCATTCTGGTGAATGGATTCTCAGAGAAAAATTCCAGCATCACTTCCCAAAATAGATTCAGACACTGCCCAGGTTGCTTCCGTCACATGCATGCGTAATTTTCCTAGAATCCACCTTCATTTCAGAGTGGTCTCCAGCTCCCCACAGTGGCTCCACCTAGGGGTTTTCTCCAAAGCGAAGCCAGCGTGTTAGGTTTCTCAGAGACACACAGCCCTACCTTTTTGACTGCCTCTTCGTTCCTCCGCAAGAAACAGGCATGACATTTCAAAATAATGAGCTGCAGCTGAGCTTTAACCTACTGGATTTGTTGCAGAATGTTTCTCTCTAATAAATACTTTCTGTTATTTAAAATTTTTTTTCATTTGTGATCTTGAATTTAAGGGGTCTACTGCTTATGCTTAAGCTAATCAATTCTGAATACAGTGTATTTATGTTCCCTGCCAAACAACAGCCTGGTGCCAAATGTTTGGGAAATAACCTGACAGGTACATTTAGCTTAAAGGGACAGTCATGGCGTGATCCTCACTCTAGCATGAAAGAAAAATGATTCTGGGACCTCCGTCTCTTTCTGAAGGACAGAAGGCAGACGAAGCTCTTCTCAAATATCAGGCAGAGTGAGAACTAGACTTGTTCTGCAGCTCCAAAAGGCAGACCAGGGGCATATGGGCAGAGTTGATCGTGAGATCAACTTTTGCTCAATGTAAAGAAAAACTTTTCAGAACATATTGACTTCTCCGTTTCTGGAAGTGCTTGACGGGAAGCTGAAAAGTATCCACCCAGGATACTTCGGAAGGGGGTAGGAAGGACCCTCTTAGCTCCCTTCAAGCTCTAAGATTCTGTAAATCTTTAAGGGAAGGACTGACTTTCCTAGTTTGCTTCCTTATGATACTGATCTGACTCTGGGGAGATACTCTTCCCTGTAGTGGAAAAACTCCATCACTTAACTCATTGGTGTTACAAGTACTATGGAATCAGAGGAAAGAGTGACTGACAGTGTGCACGGTGGGAGGAGAGCTGGGGGAAGGGGTTAGGGAGGCTTTCCTAAGCTGAGAGCAATGAAAAAGGAGAGGAGTTAGAGGAAGCTGCAAGATTCCATTCAAAGGTGTGAGAAAATAGGAAACTGTGGTTTATTTAAAGCATTATGTGTTTTCTATAATGGCTTAACGCTGTAAGGGTCAAAGTAGAGATTAAGAAATGGGAGTAACATCTGAAATATTTAATGACCTGTATAGTCTGGTGGGCTGCCGTCTATGGGGTCGCACAGAGTCGGACACGACTGAAGCGACTTAGCAGCAGCAGCATGGCAGTTAGCTAAATGAATCAAAACAGGGACCAGACATTTCACAGCCATTTCACATTTCTGCTGGAATATCTGGTAAATATCCCCAATCAATAAGTCTGGAAAGTAATTTTTTTACCAGAATATTCCCCCCAAAGAAGGAGCACCATCATAATTGCAATTTAGAAAGATCACTCTGAGAGGAGAGTGAATTGCTAAAATTCTAAATGACTGGGAATATAAGTTGAATAGCGTATAAATTCAGCCAGTTTCAAGAAGCAATTCTACACTAAACCATAAACCCAGCTATGAAAAATAAGCCTATCCCTCAGTCCAGAATAACAACAATAACAAGATCCGCCATGCGCCAAGATGAAAATCGAGCTGCCAGTTTACAAGAAATGTAACCCTATCCCCGCCTCTTGTTGTCAGCGCCCGTCTGGTTTTCAGGCAGAGCCTGGTTTGGCATTGATCACGGAGTGAATTTGCTGAAAACAGCAGCCTTATGTGTTTACAGTTCTTTCTGCTGGTGATGCATGGATTAGAAAAAGAAATAGGGGTGATTAAGACAGGAATGGTAAACACCAGATACTCCAAAGCCAGACAAATGACCTCCAGCTCAAAGTCAGTCAGCCAACCAAAGTCACTTCACTGCTCCTCTCTCCTTTTTCCTTGTGGGAAGAGTCACAGCACCAAGGACTGTCAGTTCTCATTGGGTAAAGGTGGGTTTATTCATCCCCATGTGAGAACGTGAGGGCTGGAAAGCATCTGGTGAGCATCAGTCCGTGAGGTCGTCAGGGATATCTGGGGGGCCTGTCAGGCTCCAGGAGCCCAGCACGGGGGAAGTCTGGAGGCGGAATGTGAGAGCACTGGAGGGACCCTGAAAATAGCTTCAGCAAAGACCAGCCGCTGATGGGTTCTCTAGGGTCAAGGCCGGGGTTCCATATGAGTGGCGTTTAGCTGTGTGGCTGTTGGTAACTAGAAACACCCTCTCCCCTTTTCTGTTCACAAAGAGAACTGTAGGAAAGCATGCCCCTGAGACAAATCCCCAAACTTCAGGTCAGCCCAGGATTGAAAGGGTGTAAACTTGGAGCCAGCGATGTCACCACGAGCAGGAGAGTTCTCTGAGCCTCAGTCATGTCATCTATAAAAGCAGTCCCCACGTGACTCAGAGAAGCGCTGTAGGAGTCTCGGGAGGTAACAGACAGCAGCGGTAAGCAGATCTTTGCTATGTGAGGGCCGCGTGATATCACTGTTACTGCTCTGCTCACGTGAGCTCAGGTAGCTTTGGGGAGCAGATCTCTCTGGTGCATGGAGTGGACTCCCAGCTCTTTGGGAGGGATGCTGTGGGCTTTGGAAACCCTTAGGAAACTGGTGGAGTGGAGAAGTAATCAAATGTTTCTGGGCAGCTGAGGGAGGCAAACTCGGGGAAGATTCCATTGTTGCAGGAAACTTGGAGGAAGGGACCTGAAGTGAAAACACTATGGGCTTTGGAGTCAGACTGTCTGGCTGTGAGCCCTAGTTAGCGCCTCCTTTTCTGGCTGTTTGATTCAGTCAAGTTACTTGTCCATTCTATCTCTAAAAGAGCCATGATTTTTATAAATCTGATTTTAAAAGGTTGTTACAAATATTCAAAATAATGCAGCTGAATAGAGCCTAAATAGTAAATGTCACTGAATAATGACTATTATTAATGACCACTGATTCAGTAAAATGCAACAGAAAATACTTGTTCATACAGCCACTGCACAGTATCACTTATATGTGGAATCTTAAAAAAAAAAATTGAATACATAGAAACAAAGAGTAGAATGGTGGTTTTCAGGGGCTGGGAATGGAGGAAATTCAGAAGGGTTGGTAAAAGAGTACAAACTTTCCGTTGTAAGGATCTGATCTAACGTATAACATGGTGACTGTATTGTGTAATTGACATTTACCAAGAGAGTAGAACTTGTGTTACCACACATACTTAGCAAAGGGTATATATTGAGGTGACAGATATGCTAATTAACTCAATGCAGGGAATCCTTTCACAATGTATATGTGTATCAAAACATTATATGTGTATCAAAACATTATATTGTACACTTTAAATATAGTATAGTTTTGTTTGTCAGTTACATCTCAGTAAAGCTAAGAAACTGCTTCTCATAGAAGAAATACCAGGTCATAGATTGAAAGGGATGCTGAGCTCACCTGAATTAATGGATAAGAAAACTGAGGCCCCAGAAGGCTGGCCTATTGGTGGTCCCAAGGCTTTTGGTGGCAGAACTGAGCTTCCAACAAAAGTCTCCAAGTGGTGGAGTCATTTCCTCTCTGTCACACTTCTAAGATGCTTCCCAGGACCAGCACCTGGGTACAGGTCTCGGGTTCCGTGACCCAGAGGCATAGCCAGGCTTTGAACTGAGCGCGTGGGGAACAGCACCTGCAGATGCTCTGAGGGTGGCCGAGGGAGGTGCAGACGGGAGCCAGGTTGGCACGGCCAGGCTCAGGACCATCAGAGCCCGAGGAGAGGCCGAAGAATCGGACCACCAAGTCTTTCTTAGAAGAGAGGGAGCCCCCATAGGGTTTTAGAGGACAGAGCACACAGCAGTCAGATGTGTGTTTTGGGAAACCCCCTTCAGCAGTGCTGCAAGGACCCCGCGTGGCCTGGCCCGCTGAGGACCCCAGCAGCGCGTGGATAACAGTTCCACTGTAATGACGTGCTGTTATGACGCTATGCTGTTATGATGTGCGTTTGTGTGTATGCGTTGGGAGGGGACCAGGCGATGCCACTGAAGTCTCTGGTTCTCATTCCTCTCATCTGAGCCTCACAACGCCTTCAGCGGGAGGCAAAGAGGGTATTTTCACTCCCATCCTGCGGGTAAGGAGAACCCAGGGGCAGAGGTGATGCAGCTTCTCTGGACACTAATTCCAGCACTTTGTGCATCGCACTGGATGACGTGTGGTGGATCCATGTCGGAAGTAAAAGTCTTCCGCTTCACATTTTTAAATCAAAATTCACTGAGGACAAGAGACATAGTAAATGCTTAATAAGTACTTGTTAATTTTTTCTTCTACACACTGAAAAGTTTAATAATGAGTTTCAATAACAAATTTTAACAAATGTAGTTTCCCATAGCAAATATTTATAGTTTCAAGGGTATGAAATAAGATACTTAGGAATATGAAAACAAACATTTTAGTATCTTAAGAAGTCTCTTTGAATAAGCTACAGATGTAAATACCAAGCTTTAAGATAAGAAGATAAGCTACAGAATGGGAGAAAATGTCTGCAAGTCATATATCTGATAATGATTTAGTATTCAGAATATATAAAAAACTCTTACAACTCAACAAAAAGACAAAAACAAAACAAAACGAAACAAAAAAACCCCTAAACCAAAAAATTGAGCAAAGTAGTCGAGCAGACTTTTCTCCAAAGAAGATATACAAATGGCCAATAGCACAGGAAAAGATTGGCATCATGACTCACTAAAGATATGAATATCAAAGTCACAATGAGATGCCACTTCACAACCACTGAAGGTGGTTTGACCCATTCCATCATCGTCCAAGACCTGGTTCTGACATGGGAAGTAGGAAACATAGAGAGAGGAGATAAAGTTCAGAAAATGAAAGCAGAAGAGAGAGGGAACGTGATATGATGAATGTACACTGCACTCAGGATGAAGTTCAAGTCTAAACTCTGCTGCTTCCTGTGTGCATGGTCTTGGCCACATCATGGAACCTTTCTGAAACTTTAATTTCCTCAGCTATAAGGTGAAAGAGGTAGACCAGAGGATCTTTGGGGTCCCTTCCACTCTGGTGTCTTATAATTCCACATGTAGGTACATAACCTTCGTAAAGTCTCTCAGGCTTTTTTGAGAGCAAGAAAGAAGGAGCTTGGAGCATACGCATGATTGGGAGCTATTATGGGGTGAATTTTGAGTGGGAACTCCTGGGGGTAACCAGTTCTTCTGGTTAGACGTTTTTCTGGACTTTACTGACTAAAGCCTGAAACCTGTGCTTTCAAAGTGGAGAAAGGGGAGACTTAGCTTTAAATGTATTTCATCTGACAGTGATGAAAGTATTAAAATTGCACAAGAAGGAAATTTATAGGGCTCTTTACATGCTGCTCATTTTGCACCAGTGAGAAGAGACTGAAATTCAGTATGTTCTCAAATTAGCTAAAGAAACCCCTTGTCAAAGACCCCTCAATCCATCTGGTTAGCATTATTAAAGCATTATGGGGGTATATATGCTTTCCTTAGGGAAAAAAATGAATAATCCCTTCAAATATGTAATTTCATAGATTTTGAAATGTGAAGGCAACCGTTAAGGGAGCTATCAAAGCGACCTGAGGCTCAGAGTAAGCTGTCATGAGGGAAATATAAGAGAGTTTTCAATAACTGGACGTTCAACAGTTTCTAAAGCCAAGATCCAGGATTTTAAGAACACTTCTTGCAATTCTAAAGACTGTTGTTTTCATTGCACGGAGGCATCTGAGCTGAAAAGATAAATTCTGAACCACCTGGACCATATTAGAATGTCTGGGGCCCTCAAAGGTAATGAAGAGAGGCTCACCCAGATATGCCTACTAACAGGACTGCCTCCCAAAGCACAGCACAGCTGAGCCTCTGTTTCTGTAGCTGTGGCATTTTGTTCCCAGAGCACCAATGCCCTGTGCCAGCCTTGCCTCTTAGACCTCAGCCCAAATAAGAAAACATTTTCTGTTAAGCAAGATGGAGCAATAGTGAGGACCTGGAGTCAGACAGACTTTGAGCCAGATCCAAGCTCCCAGCCCTCCCATTCATGAGCTTTGTGACCTTGGGCCAGCACAGTGCCTGGTTCATAGAAGGCATTCAGTCAATCCCTCTTGACCTGAACTTTTGAATCAGGTTGATTACTTACCTGATTTGTTCAGAAGTTTCCTTCTTATAAGGGATAGTTAGGGAGTTTGGGATGGACGTGTATACACTGCTATGTTTAAAATGGGTAGCCAACAAGGTCCTACCGTATACAGCACAGAGAACTCTGCTCAGTGTTACGTGGCAGCTTGAATGGGAGGGAAGTTTGGGGGAGAATGGACATATCCACATGTGTGGCTGAGTCCCTCTGCTGTGGGCCTGAAACTATCAAAACATCGTTAATTGGCTATCTGCCAGTATTAAATAAGTTAAAAAAAATAAAGGCAGAACAGCCGGGATCTGATCCTTGCTTTACAAGTGCTTAATCTCTCTATGCCTCAGGTCCTTCATCTGTCAAATGGAGATGATGGTATCTACATCGTAGGCGGCTTACGATGATCACATGGTCAAAAGCGCTTAAAACAGTGCCTGACACAGAGTGAGCACTGTCTATGGATTTACCATAAAAAGAGAATTCTGAAAATTTCTAACACATGATTAATACTCCAAAAGTATTATGTATGTAGTATTTTTACTTTTATTTCTTTATTGGTCTTTTCTTTACTTATTTTTATATATTTTCCATACATGGTATAAGGCCCTACAAAAGACTTAAACATCCCCTGAAAGCCTCCATCAAAAAGAATAAAACTTCCTTCTACTGCTCAGCGCTTTTTAACTTACCAACTGCTTTGGTGACAGAATTGCATTTGATCCTGACCTCAACCACCGCCCTGCAGGGTTCCCACCTGCCTTGTTCTGGCTGATCCTCCAAGGAAGCCTGGTCTTTGGCTGGAGAAACTCACTGCTGGCTTGTCTCCCAGACACAGAAGCCCTAACAGGACATGGATTTGTCATCATTATTTCTGGCTACCTTGCAAAGTAGAGGAGGCAATTCCACTGTTGCCATCCATGGTTGGGGGCTGGGATTTTTTTCCCACTGGAGGGAAAAAAACAACTTTGAAACCTACATTTGGATGGGAATTTAAATATCTCTTGAGTTTGCTTGTGTCTTGTAAGGTGGTGAATAAATGAGGGAGGGAGGGTAGGGGAAAGGTCCATAAGGAAGGCAACATTGCTGTGAACTGTTACAAAACTGTCAAAGAACTTTAAAATCATAATACTCTGTGCTGGTGAACATGCACTGAGATGGCTACTGAGGCACTGCTAGTGGAGTTGTAAGTTGCTCCAACGTTTCTGAAAGTGATTTGCCAATATGCCTAAGAAGAATTAAAACTACTTAGACCTCTCTAGAATGTAAGATTCAAGAAGGCAAGTATTTTTGTCTGTCTTCAGTTGTTTTTTGCTTGTT
The DNA here is from genome assembly GCF_016772045.2 of Ovis aries. Taxonomy (NCBI): domain Eukaryota; kingdom Metazoa; phylum Chordata; class Mammalia; order Artiodactyla; family Bovidae; genus Ovis; species Ovis aries. Next base: position 8,494,647 of record NC_056074.1, read on the forward strand.
TCTACATTACCAATTTTGAATGTTGTCCAGCACTTAGTGGATGCTCACTAAATATTTATTGAATTAATGAGTGAAAGACTCATCGATCTCTTAAGTCCAATAAGTCAACCTAAAAAAAAAGTCAGAAATGAATACAAAGTCTTTTATATGTGCATAAATTTATAAAATAAATACCAAATAAAAATATATGCACAGCATAATTTATAATAGTGAAAGTTTAGAAACAATTATACAAAACAGGGAAATTATTAGATAATCAGTTGAAGTTTTCAGTTTTAAGTGATGTTTTAGACTTTTAGTATGTGGGAAAATGTTTATCATATAATTTTAAGTGGAAAAATTCATATGTATATGAAATTTTACATATAGTAAATCTCAACTTTGTTTTAATTAAGTTTTTTTTAAGCACAGAGGAAATACAGGAAGAAATAGAACAAAATGATACGGTGCTTATCTCTGAGTGATGAGATTAGGTGTGATTTTGATCATTTTTCTTAACTTTTCAGTGTGTGTGTGTGCACTTAGTCGTATCTGATTCTTTGTGACCCAGTGGACTGTAGCCCCCCAGGCTTCTCTGCCAGTGGAATTTTCCAGGCAAGAATACTGGAACAGGTTGCCATTTCGTACTCCAGAGATTCCCCACCCAGGGATCAAATCTGGGCTCTCCCGCATTGGCAGGCAGATTCTTTACCACTGCGCCACTATAATAAGCATATGTTACTGTTAAACCTAGGTAAAAGATATGCTACAAAATTTCTATTGAAGTTAGAGTCAGATGGAGATCAGGCTTGCGACCAGGCTCTGCAACTTGCTGGTTGTGTGTTGACATGCCAAAGACTTTACATGGCTCATGTGATATATGTAAACAGATCATTTAATAAAATACTGAGCATAAAACTGGGACTTTTCCTGGTGGCTCAGCGGTAAAGAATCTGCCTGCAATGTAGGAGATACAGTTTCCATCCCTGGATCAGGAAGAACCCCTATAGAAGGAAATGGTAACCCACTCCAGTATTCTTGCCTGGGAAATCCATGGACAGAGGAGCCTGGGCATCTACAGTCCATGAGGTCACAAAGAGTTGGGCACGACTTAGGGACTAAATAACAACAAAATAAAGCTTAAAACTAACATATGAAATGATAGCTGTTGTTCTTATAACTGTTGTAGCAAAGTAGTATCTTTTGAAAAAGGTGTCTAGAGCTGTCGTTAATATCCTTTCCTGAGGTGTGTTGAGAATGGCATCGTCAGTTCCTAGAGGTGGGGGCGGTACCCTGTCTGTTTTGTATGTTTGGCAATTCAAGTGCTGGGTGACTTCTACTGTGTGAATAAAGAAAGGTTGAGGAGTTGCTGACCTGCCACATTAACTTGTCAGAATAACAGTGACCTGTACTCTCGGGTACAGAAATGAGTCCTTTTCCTGGCTGTGAGCCTAGCCCACCATCACGTCTCCATGAAGCTTCTTTGTTCTCTTTTCATATGTGGTCACGCTGAGTCCTCATAATAACGCTGTGCAGAGGGGCCTGTATTACACCAGGGTCATAGATGAAGCACAAGCTGGAATCAAGATTGCCAGGAGAAATATCAGTAACCCAAGATACGCAGAGGACAGCACTCTTACGGCAGAAAGTGAAGAGGAACTGAAGAGCCTCCTGATGAAAGTGAAAGAGGAGAGTGAAAAAGCTGGCTTAAACTCAACATTCAGAAAACTAAGATCATGGCATCTGGTCCCATTACTTCATGGCAAATAGATGGGGAAACAATGGAAACAGTGACAGACTTTCTTTTCTTGGGCTCCAAAATCACTGCAGATGGTGACTGCAGCCATGAAATTAAAAGGTGCCTGCTCCTTGAAAGGAAAGCTATGACCAACATAGACAGCATATTAAAAAAGCAGAGAAATTAGTTTGCTGACAAAGGTCCATCTAGTCAAAGCTATGGTTTTTCCAGTAGTCATGTATGGATGTGAGAGTTGGACCATAAAGAAAGCTGAGCACCGAAGAATTGATGCTTTTGAACTATGGTGTTGGAGAAGACTCTTGAGAGTCCCTTGGACTTTAAGGATATCCAACCAGTCAATCCTAAAGAAAATCAGTCCTGAATATTCATTGGATGGACTGATGCTGAAGCTGAAACTCCAATACTTTGGCCACCTGATGGGAAGAACTGACTCCTTGGAAAAGACCCTGATGATGGAAAAGATTGAAAGCAGGACAAGGGGATGACAGAGGATGAGATGGTTGGATGGCATTACCCACTCAGATGGAATTGAGTTTGAGCAAGCTCCAGGAGTTGGTGATGGACAGGGAGGCCTGGAGTGCTGCAGTCCATGGGGTCGCAAAGAGTCAGACACAACTGAGCAACTGAACTGAACTGATAGATGAAAAAGCCAAGACCCATGGAAAGGTAGAGACTGCCCAAGGTCACAGACTTAGTAAACTGTTGGGACCAGGATTCAAATGCAGTGTTTTTGGCTCCTAAGTTCTGTACTCTCCCCTCCTGGACTCCTTTCCAGAGGAGTGACTAGCAACTATATTCTTCAGGTCTTGCTGAATTGGGGGGTTTCCTGGGATATTCCAGGCAGCAGTATTTTAACCTTTCTGTGGTTGCTAGCCAGAAATGAAGAAAAACTGGCATCTCCAAGTCTAGAAAGGAGTTGGATAAAAAGTTCCTTTGTTACTGGCTTTAGTAGCAACCCTTAGACCCATGGCTTATCTCAGATGTGGGGGCTGACCTGGCCACATCCAGTAATTGTCTAGCGAAGCTGTCAGTCACAGTGAAATGCCCTGTGTTTGCCTATAAAGGCCATAGGTCTCCCACTTTTCTTGCCTCGGATGTGGTGATGAAGTCAGCTGGGAAGTGCTGCTTGACCCCTCTGATAGCCTTTACCTCTTGAAGACAGATTCCATTGTTCTTCCAAGTGGTATCTGATCAACACAGCTCAATGGGCATTTTTGCATAAGCGGAATATTCTCTCACTCCCAAGGCCTAAGAAACCAGCTCTGAGCAGGCACTGAGAGCTGGGTTATTGTGAGCTTTGTGAACCCACTGACTGGCTCTTTAGAAAACACAGCAGCAGTCCCCCGTGGGTGATAACAGTGCCATTCTTATTCAGATGAGCAAGTTCCGTGGACTCGTCTGCCCATCACTGTCGTGATACCGTGACGATAGTGAAGGAATAGACCAGTGGAGAAGCCAGACTGGCTGGAGAAATCGAAGCAGGGAACATGGCCCCAGTTCCCGGCCTTTGCTTAGCCTGCCTAGGTGGGTTCAGGTGGGTTTGGTCCCGGGTAAGACTTTGTTCACAGGAGGTGCATTCGTTTGCTGGGCTGCCGTAACAAAGTTCCAGAGACCAGACAGCTTTAACAACAGAAATTTGTTTTCTCATGGTTTTGAAGATTAGAAGCTCAGGATCGAGGTGCCGGCAGGTTTGGTTTCTTCTAAGGTCCCTCTCCGTGGCTTGTAGGAGGCGTCTTCTCCTTGTGCCTTCCTGGTCCCTTTTCTGACTCTCTGTCCTCATTTCCTCTTCTTAAAGGACAGTCAGAGTGGATTTAGGTACAGCAAAACCCCATTTTAACTCAGTTACCTCTTTAAAAACCCTAGCACCAAATAGTCATATTCTGAGGTACCTTGGTTTCGAACTTCAACACACGAATGTGGGGGGAATGCAACCTCACGGGGTGGGTCTACAGGAAACTGGATAGAACAATCAGAGCTGAGCAGTCACTTAGGGCTTTCGGAACCGCAAGGGCAGACAGCTGTCAGCAACTCCTCCAGTGAGGCAGTGGCTCATCAGACCCCAGGAACAGAGCAGCATCAGTACGACTGTGAGGACCCCAGCCTCCAGGATGCCCACGTGGTGCTAAGCCACAGGCCTGAGAGCTGGCCCCGGTCCCCCAGGCCTGCACGTCCTTTCCTTTCCCCCAGTGGCTGCACGCTCTAGGAGGCTCTGAAACGTTCACTGAAGCTCCCCTTTCTCTTCCGCTTGGTTTCGTCTGCTCTGCTCTGAGTAGAGCATCTCCCATCTTCATGTGGACCATGGCCAGAGCCCGTCCCTGCTTCGAGCACGGAGCCTCTGTCCCTCCCCAGCCCTCCACCCAGAGGGCTCCTCACTGTGAAGGCTGGATCAGTACTTGCGGGCTTTCCTTCCTCATCGCCTGCAGGATAATCAGCCTTCATTTGCGTGACATATGAGACTGTGCTTGTAAACCATCAGTGGCTCCCCACCACTCCCAGGGTGATACAATGAGTAAAGCTTGCAAAGCCCATTTCACCAGCCTGACTGCCTGATGAAAACCCCCTCCCCTCAGCCCTACCCCCCAACATAATCCAGCCCCACTCCCCAATATAGCCCCACACCCCCACCCCACCGCCATCTCATCCTGGAAGCTCAGCGTTGCATGTCTGCCCTGTTTCCATTTCTTGCCTCCAGGCTTGAAGAACTGTCCTAAGTCCAAGTCTAAGGATGTCCCTGGTGACCCAGTGGTTAAGCCTTCACCTTCCAATGCAAGGAGTTCAATCCCTGGTTGGGGAACTAAAATCCCACATGCCTCTTGGCCAGAAAATCGAAATGTAAAACAAAAGCAGTATCATAACAAATTCAATGAAGACTAAAAATGGTCCACTCAGGGAAAAAAAAAAAAAAAGTCAAGGTCTCATTCAAATGTTGCTCTTCGGGGACGCCTTCTCCACTCCTCCCCCAGCCCTCAAGGAGGACTGTTCTCTCTCTGTTCTGAAATCCTTCAGCGCTTGATTCTGTGTCTGTGCTTAACTTCTTGAATTGTTTCATTTTCTTAACATTGTCTCCATCGCTAGGATGGGAGCTCCTTAACAAAAGGACTTTCTCCCATTCATCCCTAGCTCTCCACAGTCCCACACATAGACCCTCCATAGTGAGTTAGTTCCCAGGTGGTGCTGGTGGTAAAGAACCCACTTGCCAATGCAGGAGACGTGGGTTTGATCCCAGGAGTGGGAAGATTCCTTGGAAGAGGAAATGGCAACCCACTCCAGTATTCTTGCTGGGAGAACCACTTGGACAGGGGAGCCTGGTGGGCTACAGTCCATGGGGTCACAAAGAGTCGGACACGACTGAGCATCTGAGCCACACAGTTAGTTAATAGATGAAGTTGTGGGGGTCTCTCTAACCCTTACGATGATCCAGGCTGTGGGCTTGTCTGGTTCTCTGATGATGTCCTTTTCAAACTTGAGTGACAAGCTCTTCTGTGACAGTGTTCATAGCCATCCCGTCTGCAGTAGCACTTCCGTCCTCTGGCGCCTGGTCCCCTCCCCGTTTGGGACTGTCAGCAGAGGTGCAATCAAGTGCAACATAAGTTACATTAAAATCAGGTGTGAAAAAATGGACATGGAGGTAAGCTGCAAGCACCACTTGCCTCAAGAGCCCCCTCACTGCGATGGGGGACAGCACACGTGTAAGGACACCCGGGGTGGAGGAGACCAGGAGGCAGCCGCTTAATTGCTGGAGCTCTGGCCCAGATAGAGCACGCTCAGAGTACCTGGCAAGTGATGCCCTCACTCACATCCATCTTCCTGCCTTCCAAGAATAAGATGTTCTTGGAGAACAGGAGGATGTTCTACCAGTGGTCCAAAGCTGTGTGTCTGTGTGTGTACACACGCTGTTTTATCTGACTCTGCAACCCAGTGGACTGTAGCCCACCAGACTTCTCTGTCCATGGAATTTTCCAGGCAAGAATCCTGGAGTAGGTTGCCATTTCCTCCTTCAGGGGCTCTTCCAACCCAGGTATCGAACCCGCATCTCTTGCGACTCCTGCGTTGGCAGGCGTGCTCTTTACCACCGCGCCACCTGGGAAGCCTGTGGTCCAAGTGAAAGTGACAGTTGCTCAGTCGTGTCCAACTCTTTGTGACCCCATGGACTGTACAGTCCATAGAATTCTCCAGGCCAGAATACTGTAGTGGGTAGCTGTTCCCTTCTCCAGAGGATCTTCCCAACCCAGGTCTCCGACACTGCAGGCAGATTCTTTACCAGCTGAGCCACCAGGGAAGTCCTCCAAGGGAAAATACAAATACTTGCCTATCATGGAAAATAGCACAGTGGGAGGAAATCTAAGGAGGGAAAATCTAGCCCAATATTCCTTTCAAGGGACTTTCTTAGCCACAGAACCTTTTATTCACACAAAATCTCACATAAGGAAGTTCAATGAATATCACAAAAGCCGAGTTAAACTGCATGGGAGCAGCAAGACGGACATCTATTCTCATGACGCCCTCCACTCGACAGCTCTGTGCAACCTGTGAGGACTCACTAGGGTCTTCAGAGTCCAGATCGGCATCTCTTAAGCTAGTTGTCCAGCCTCAGAGACAGAGTCTGTTATTTATTCACTTATCCATCCATCCATCCATTAATTTCCTTCTGTTCTCTCTCCTTCCCTCTCTCTCTTTCTTCAAACATTTTTTTAGCTCCAACTGCAAGTCAAGAACTAACATAAAGATAAGTAGGACTTGCAGGAAGGACGCCTAGGTGTCTAAATGGGGAGACAGACTTGTAAACAAACCCTTGCAGCCGCTTGGCAGTTATCTTTAGAGCTCCAGGGCGGTGCAGGGGACAGCGAGGTTACCAAGAAAGGAGAGGGCAGTTGGCTTTCCAGTCAGTGCCCAAAATAAGTTGCCTGAATTCCCTAGCCGCTGAGATTGTTCCCTATCCTGCTGCCGCTAAAGGAATAAAAGAGGAAGCTTTTCTGTTAAGAGCCTCCACCCCCACCCCCAGGCCTCAGAGCTCAGCCATCACCCCCAGCGGTGCTGAGAGCGCAGAGCAGGCGCTGGCCGGTGAAGGGGGACAGGGAGGGGTTTGCAGGGCCGGGAAATCCCACAGCTGCTGCTGCACAATGGGCAGGGCCAGCGTGTGCACCCTGGTTCTTTTTGTCCCAGGCTACTGGGGAGTTGGGAAAGCCATTGTGCCCCGAGATTTTTGAATGACCTGGTCACTCATGAGTAAACCTTAGGGAAACCCAGGCTTTCTTTCTCCAGAAATGAACTGAGCCCATTAGTTAGTAGAGGAAGGGGCCCTCCACCCACTCCAGAGCTTTCAAACTGATCCCTTGTCTATACTTGAACCTTAAGGCATTTTTCTTTTCTTTTCTTTTTTTTTTTCTTTTGATAGGGAAACAGAAAAGAGGAGTCCTTTTTTCCAGTGCTCTGGGAACAAGTCTCATTCTGCCTTCTTTCTAGAAGAGACAGACAGGTTACCCTCTCATCGTTATAATTTTATCTCTTTCTCTAGCTGGGTGCCAATGCTCACTGACACAAACACCTCTCCCCCTGCCTTTCCTTTGGGGTCGGATTTTGGCCATAAGAATGAAAACATCTGCGGAAAAGAAGGAAGGTCTGGGCTGGAGTAGTCACGAAGGGCTTTATTCCAGGGTTAAGACTTGAGTTAGGTCTCAGGGATGAGTAGGATTTAGTTAGAGGGTGCGGGCTGGGCTCTCCGTGGACCGCATGAGCCAAAGCATGGAGGGGGTGATGAGGAGAGCAAAGACCCACCCCCAGGTGAGTCTGGAACAGCTCATCTCTGGAACAGAGCTGAGCTGGGCTCATGGCTCGGCCCCGCTGAAAAGCCTCCAGCGGCCCTAAGCCGCAGGGCCCGTAGCTGGACCCCAGAGCCCTCCGTGACCCGGATCTGCCTGCCTCGTGCGTGCCCAGGCCTCTGGGCCGATCTCCACCTCGACCCTGCCCCGCAGTCCCACTGAAGAGAGCTGCACTGCCCATGAAGAGCATGCCTCGCAGGCCTCTGCCTCTTTGTGCATGCTGACTCTTCTCCCTGGGGCCCTCCCTGCTCCTTTGCCCATCAGCAGAACTCCTGCTTGATCTCAGCTGGATGTGACCTTTGCAAAGCCCACTTGTCCACTCCCTTTGTAACCCCCTTCTCCTTACTGTAGCCCACCAGGCTCCTCTGTCCCATGGAGTTCTCCAGGCAGGAATACTGGACAGGATTCCCGTTTCCTTCTCCAGGGGATCTTCCCAGCCCAGGGATCGAACCCCCGTCTCCTGCGTTGCAGGTGGCCTCGTTCCTGTCTGAGCCAGCAGGAGAGCCCCCTTACACTCCCAGCTCCTCCTTTACTCGCATTTCTTTCTCTGTCAGACTGTCATGTCGGCACATCCTCGCCCCCAGCCCAGCCTCCCATTCTCCATCCCATACCCTTCGCTCGGATTTCAGGAATAATGAACTTCACTCATATCGTCAATCCCTTCCAGGCCATTCTCTCCAGCTCCATCTAGTAGCAGACCTACCCCCAGCCTGAGCTGACTGCTTCTCCCAAATGCTTCTCACACTCCTTTCACACTCCTCAAGCTTCCAAGTCAGGCCAAAGGTAGGGAGCCTTTTATTCCCCAGGGTCACTCTTAGAACTCTCCCATCCTCTTATTTAAACAAATAGTTTCCACAGCAACAAAACCCACTTCTTGGTGCCTTTTCTAAGAGTTGTGCTATTTAGAGGGACTGACCTTTCCTCCTCCTCGTCATTGTCATTTACCATCTTTCATTCATTGAGGACTTTGGCACTAGCTTGTAGACTTTCTCCACCCCAGTCCTGCCTTCATCTTGGATGACTCCAGAATCAGAGGGCTAATTCCCTCAGCACACAGACCTCTCCCAGCTGGAATACTCTCCTTTCACAACCCACCTCAGCTACTACTGCAGTCACACCCCAGACCTTGGCATCGTGTGGAATCTGTCTATGTGAATCATTGAAATCATAGGAGTCAGTGAGCCTAACAACATTCTCTGACCAGAGATGCTACTTGCTCAGCCTTGCCCTCTGAACTCACCAGCCTCCTCTGCCCTCTACCCAGGCAGCTCGCTGCTCCTGCCCACTGACCTAGTCCAGTCCAGCTTCAAGCCCAGGGTCACCATTCCTGCTCATCCCGACAGCACCCTCAGCTTTTGCCTCTATGTCTTTTCACTGTTGGGCTTCCCCGGTGGCTCCGTGGTAAAGAATCCACCTGCTGATGCCGGGTGAAGCAGGAGATGCGACTTCGATCCCTGGGTCAGGAAGATCCCCTGGAGAAAAGAATGGCAACTCACTCCGGTGTTCTTGCCTCGGAAGTCCCATGGACAGAGGAACCTGGCGGGCTTCAGTCCATGGGGTTGCAAAGAGTCAGATGCAACTGAAGTGACCTAGCACACGTGCACAGATGCTGAGGTGGCCCCCTCTGCCTGCAGGCAGTCCCCCATCCCCTCCGATTGGCTCTGGCACCCATTCTCTCCGTTTTTGAGGAATCCACCCCAATAGCATCTAAACATGTTCTCGGTCTCTCCACTTTAACCTCCCCTTTGCAGCCAGAGGTCTGGGAAGAATTGTGTCTCTGTGCTGGTTCCCTTTCCTCCCTTCCTACTCTCCCTTCAAACCACGGAAGTCAACTACGGCCGGTCTTCGCCAGCTTACAGGGAACCTCCACTGGCTGAATCCAGCAGGGTTTTCAGTCCTCATTATCTTTCAGAGACACTCAGCTGCCTTGACCACGCCTGCCTTCCTGAAGCTCTGTCCTCGTGGGCCATCTAGTGACAACCCCTCTGGTTCCCCCTCCACCTTCCAGTTGTTTGTTCTCAGCCTGCTCGCCCGGTTCATCCTCCTTCATCCGGCCGTCAAATGCTGGCGTTTCTCAAAGCTCAGACCTTCCTCACTTTGACCTCTCTCTGTAGGGGAATATACCCTTGCTGTGGCTTTAGTTACCACGGATTTGCTACCAATGTTCAGATTCATTCTCCAGCCCTCTCTCTGAGACCTTGACTTCAGATACCCAGCTGTCCGCCTGACGTCAGATGGGTATTCCAGAGGTTATGAGACTCAGCATGTATAAAGTACAATTTGAGGTGTGTTCCTTTCCTTCCAGCTCCTCCTGCACACCCAGATCACTTCGTGTCCCGTCTCCATGACACAGTCGTCCGTCATGGCAGTGATACCCCCAGTTCTCCCCACTGTAGCCACAGTGATCTCCGACACCCACAGCAAATCCTTTCTCTTCTAACACTTCTCTGTTGTTTCCCATTGCCCTGAGGCCGAAAACCTCAGTCCTTAGCAAAGTCGCCCACATGCTGTCCCATCCGGGTCCTGCCTCCCTCTTTCCGAGCCTTGAACATGCTGTTTCTTAGGATGTTTCTCTGCTCAAATCTATCCTGGCGCTTGGCCTAATTAACTCTTTGTCTTTCATATCGTGTCTCAAAGGTGGTTTCCGTAGGGAAGGCACTCCCTCCCCGCAGAGGAAGCCACATCAGGGCTCCCGGTTCCTTCCATGCTTTCATAGCATCCTCTACATCTGCTCTGTAGTACTTCTCATCGTGAGGCAATTATGTGGTCATTTTTTGTTTGGTTGAACACTTATCTTCCCTACGGAAGTGGGAACTTCTGTTTTGCACAGCACATTACCTTGCACAAAGTAGGTACTTAAATTTTTGTCAAACGAATGACATCCCCTTATTTTGTAACTTTAAATGAGTGACGCATCACTTTGGCTTGTATCATCTGTGCTAATTTTCACTGCTGGAAGGCGAGATGGGTTTTGCCATCTCTCACCTGTACCTAGAACTGTGCGTGTCACACAGCACCTGCTAGCTGAATGAATGAATGAATGAATGTTGGCTAGGTTGAGTCAGAAGGGTGAGCCAGATGGTGAACAGGTCAACAGTGGCAGCAGTAAGAAAAGCTACCTAAGGTTCTTATCTGCAAATCTCGGGTTATCTGCTTCGCATTAATGCTCAGCCATAAAAATGCTTCAGAGATTTGTTCCCTATAAAAAGTCAGTCTCTGGTCTTAATTTTTCACCAGTGTTTAAGGATCTTGATGTCTCATCAATGTTTAACTGCCCAGAATGCCCAGATACTTAACTTAAAGCTTCTGTCCTTTTTTTTTCTTTTTTTTTTTTTTTCTTTTCTTACTAGGGAAAACAACAGAGCAGTGAGACTCAGTGGGAAGAACTTGGCTCCTATCTCCCGCTTAGGTGCGGCAGCTAATTTTCTCTCTGTTATAAACTTAGCCCATGCCAGGACTCTTGCCAGGGTTTTCCACTAGGAACAATGAGAGACCTTCCTGCAAGAGTGTGGCATGGTTAGCGCCATCGTTGTTCTGTGGCTCTATGCAGTATTTGTATTTTAAGGCAATAACACTGATAAATAATTATGTTAAATAGCAGGATTTTTCTTTCCTGTCATTACTGCTCATCCTGAAAGAGAAATCTTTCCTAAGAAGTCAGGGTCCAACCCCCCGCCCCCTCTTTCAGAATTTCTCCTAATAGCCTTTCTCTGTACCTTTTGTGTCTGGTTGCACTGGGTCTTCATTGCTGTGCCCGGGCCTTCTCTGGCTCTGGCGAGCAGGGGCTGCCCTTTGTCACGGTGCTCAGGCTTCTCATTGCAGTGGCTTCTCTTGTTGCCAAGCAGGGGTTCAGGGCGAGGGGACTTCAGTAGTGGTGGCTCCTTGGTTCTAAAGCACAGGCTCAGTAGTTGTCGAGCACAGGCTTAGTTGCTCCATGGCCTGGGGGATCTTCCCAAATCAGGAACTGAACTGGTGTCCCCTGTACTGACAGGCAGATTCTTAACCGCTGGACCACCAGGGAAGCCTCTCCTAATTGCATTTCTGTTGAGATGTTTCCTACGGACAAGATACTTATGTGTACTCCTGAATTTGTGTGCTGTGGGTTCGAATTTGTACAAAACTTTTGTCTCCCTTTCTGGTGCAGTTCCTTACAGACACTGGGGGTGCAGATGAAAAGCCCTGACTCTGCAGGGGTCAACAGTCATAGGTACAGGACTTAGAACTTGAATTATAAACCAGCAACCAAGGTGCTTCCCATGTACCCTGATTTCTGAGAATCGGGGTACTAGATTGTAAGTTTCAGCTGATGACCTTCCATCCCTCTGTGCACTAGAGTGATGACAGGCACAGAAGAGCATGCTCAGCTGGGGAACCAGCACGCACAGACGTGAAAATGCCCGCTTCCTCTAGAGATGGGAAAGGGGTTTGCTGTATTGAGAGCTTCTGGTGGAGGTCGGCAGGACAAGAAGCCAAGGGTGGTGCACAGCTGATGAGAAGCCTTGCAGGCTTTGAAAAGGGGTTTTTCTCCTTAATTGAAGTTTAGCTGACGTACAATATTTCAGGTGTACAATAAAGTGAAAGTGAAAGTTGCTCAGTCATTTCCAACTCTTTGTGACCCCACGGACCATACAGTCCGTAGAATTCTCCAGGCCGGAATACTAGAGTGGGTAGCCATTCCCTTCTCCAGGGGATCCTCCCAACCTAGGGATCAAACCCAGGTCTCCCTCATTTTAGGCAGATTCTTCACCAGCTGAGCCACCAGGGAAGCCCAAGAACACTGGAGTGGGTGGCCTATCCCTTCTCCAGTGGATCTTCCTGACCCAGGAATTGAACCGGGGTCTCCTGCATTGCAGGCGGATTCTTTACCAACTGAGCTATCAGGGAAGCCCCAGGTGTCCAATAAAGAGATTCAGTGATACTCATATACATATGTGTGTTCTTTCTCAGGTTATTTTCCATTGTAGATTATTATAAGATATAGACGATATTTCCCCGTGCTATACCGTAGGTCCTTGCTGTTTATCTACTTTATATATAATAGCAGTGAAAGCGGTCTTGTCACTCAGTCGTGTCCAACTCTTTGAGGCTCCATGGACTGTAGCCCGCCAGGCTCCTCTGTCAATGGAATTTCTGAGGCAAGAATACTGGAGTGGGTTGCCATTCCCTTCTCCAGGGGATCTTCCCAACCCAGGGATCGAACCCAACTCTCCTGCTGTGCAAGTGGTCTCCGCTTTTACAGGCAGATTCTTTACTACTGAGCCACCAGGGAAGCCCCATATGTATCCATTAATTCCGAGTTTCTAATTTATCCCACCCCCTTTCCCCTGTGGCATCCAAAAGTTTGTTTTCTATGTCTTTGAGTCTATTTCTGTTTTTTAAGTAAGCTCATATCATTTTTTTCAGAAGTGACATCATACGATATTTGTCTTTGTCTGACTCACATCACTCAGTATGATAATCTTTAGGTCAGATAAAAATGTGTAAGTCAGGGAGTGTAGTTATCAAATTTGGCTTTGGGGAAAGGTCAGTCCAGCAGAAGTTCTGAAGGGTGTATTCCAAGGGTGGGACAGTGAGAGCGAGGGGCGGGGGGAATTAAGACTGGAGTCCAGGAATTGCAGAATTGTTTATGAACAGGGCAAGGACGATTTCCATCTTGAAAAGAGAAAGATGAGAACGAGGAGGCGGACAATAGTGGAATCTCAAACTCTGTCTCAAACTATTCAGGAGCTAGGACGTCATCCGGATTTGGTAATGGGCTGCGATGTGAGGAATCCAGGATGACTCTTAAATTTCTGCTGAGCTACTGGGTGGTACCATTGTCGAGTAGAGAATGTAGGAGGGAGGCTTGGCCTGATGAGCTTGATTAGTAGCGTGAAGACTTGTAGGGGGGATGGCCAGGAAGCTGAAGGAGGTCTGCATCTGGAATGAAAATTATTCTGGAGACATTCTGCAAAACATGGTTTTGCCACCAAATTAACACCCAGGCTCCTTTATTTAAAATACTGATAGCTGATATTTACTTAATCGGTCCTTACTAAGCATCAGACACGCTGTGACATGGAACACAAATTACCAAGTGGATTCTGTTATCAGCCCAGTTTTACAGACAAAGAACTTGAACCTTGAAAAGTGAGGTACTGGACTCAGGCTGGGCATCTCGTTGAGGATCAGACTTTGGCGGTCTGTCTCCACGCATGATCATTATCCTACGCTACAGTGTTCCTCAAGATGTTTACACCACACCCTTTAGCTACCAATACACTTTACATCACAGGTCAGTACCCTGACACACATACACGTGAGCACATGCGCGCACACACATACTCTTCAAACTAAGCAAGTGTTTACAAAACAGTACTTGTCCTTGCTAAGTGTGATGCAGCCTGGTATGTTCTACACAAATCTATGTCATTTTAAAAATACTGTTTGTTCCCTATTAAGTTGATTTCAAAGCCAGAGTTGGCTTATTTGATAAGCAGAGCCATACTAACTTCTCCTGGGGAGAGTATTTCCCTTCTGTTCTCGGCCCTTGTTTTTCCCCCACCTTTGGGGACAGAATGCTAAATATTGCTAAATGCTTTGCCCTTTTCTCTCCAGAGAATGGCGTTAAAGGTAATACCCTGGGGTCTGGGGGGATACCGCCAACCAGGAAACTCTCTCTTCAGTAGACTGGTCAAACTCAGTCTTTCTTTTTAATTGGAGGATAATTGCTTTACAGTGTTTATTGGTTTCTGCTGTACAAGGTGAATCAATCATAACTATATAACTATATATATATGTGTGTGTGTATATATATATACACACACACATATATCCACATATATCCCATCCCTCCCATCCCCGTATTCCACCCCACTTCATCCCACCCCTCTAAGTCATCACAGAGAACCAGGCTTGGCTCTCTGTGTTATATAACAGCCTCTCCTTAGTTATCTATTTTACACATCAGCTCAGTTCTGTTGCTCAGTCATGTCCGACTCTACGACCCCATGGACTGCAGCACTCCAGGCCTCCCTGTCCATCACCAACTCCCGGAGTTTACTGAAACTCATGTCCATCAAGTCGGTGATGCCATCCAACCATCTCATCCTCTGTCATCCCTTTCTCCTCCTGCCCTCAATCTTTCCCATCATCAGGGTCTTTTCCAATGAGTCAGCTCTTCACATCAGGTGGCCAAAGTATTGGAATTTCAGCTTCAGCATCGGTCCTTCCAATGAACACCCAGGACTGATCTCATTTAGAATGGGCTGGTTAGATCTCCTTGCAGTCCAAGAGACTCTCAAGAATCTTCTCCAACACCACAGTTCGAAAGCATCAATTCTTTGGCACTCAGCTTTCTTTATAGTCCAACTCTCACATCCATACATGGCTACTGGAAAAACTGTAGCTTTGACTAGATGGACCTTTGTCAGCAAAGTAATGTCTCTGCTTTCTAATACGCTGTCTAGGTTGGTCATAGCTTTTCCTTTAAGGAGGTAGCATCTTTTAATGTCATAGCTGCAGTCATCATCTGCAGTGATTTTGGAGCCCCCCAAAATAAAATCTCTTACTGTTTCCATTGTTTCCCCATCTGTTTGCTATGGAGTAACGGGACCAGATGCCATGGTCTTAGTTTTCTGAATGCTGAGTTTTAAGCCAGCCTTTTCACTCTCCTCTTTCACTTCCATTTGACACATGGTAGTGTGTATGTGTCAGTGTTACTTTCTCAATTTGGCACACCCTCTCCTTTTCCCCGTGTGTGCCCGCAAGTCCTTCAAACTCTGTCTTAATGTGGCTGACTAAGGGTATTGCAGAGTGCTCAGAATGGGAACAAAGGATGAAAAACAGTGTGCAAAATAGTGATTACGAGTGTGGACTCTGGTGGCAACACAGACCTGGGTTCATGTTCCAGCTCCATAGCTTAATAACTCTATAGCGTTGGTTAGATATTATATATCATATGGATGTTGTGGAAGATCACGTTCAAACAGTGCATTGGTTCATTCAGTATCAAAACAGCCTCTCCTTCAGTAGGCACTAAAAAACAGTACTAAAATCTTTTTAAATGGCAACCCACTCCAGTATTCTTGCCTGGAGAATCCCATGGACAGAGGAGCCTGGTGGGCTGCAGTCCACAGGGTCGCAAAGAGTCAGACACGACTAAGCGACTTCACTTATAAAATATAAGCCAACTTACCAACTTAATATTCATCTGTACAAGCAAAGTAAATTTTCACACTAGTCAGCAATGTCCCAGTCACTCATTCAGTGGTGTATTTAGTCAATCAGCATAAATTTAGAATAAACTTTTCCTTGTTCCTTTAAAGGAGACTTTAAATATTAACTGTACTTATCACAGGATATAGGTTTCAGAAGAGTCTGGTAGCTAATGGCACTAAATATAACCTTGGGCATAGAGCGGTTTATTTTGGAAATTTGGAGGAAAGGTCACCCTTGGAGTCCTCTTCAAATCTCTCGCTTCCTTCAGGGTCGCTCTGTAGCAGCCAGGCCACATGTGCAAGAATTCCAGTTACCGTTTAGGAAATTGCCAATGGAAAAGGGCAATTTGATTAAGCACCTGTAGTCCCTCAGCACAGAGGTCCCAGAGCTAATCATGTTTATGAAATGAGAAAGTTTTAAAGAGCCTCTCAGGTTCATTAAGTGCAAGGATTAGATTCTATCTCATAAGGGAATAGAGAAACAATTTAATGTTGATGGTAGAAACTAAGCGCTGGTAAGAAGGGAAACTCACATGGTCTGCGTTTTCCTTTCCCTTTCTTTTAATATAAATCTAATTTAAAAGTGGAACTACAGTTCAGAAAGCAGTCCCAGTACTTCAGCCTTTAACTTTCAGTCCAGTCCACTCTGAGAGACAGTGAAGGACAGGGAAACCCGGCAGTGTATGGGGTCGTAGAGTCAGATGTGACTTGAACAGCAAGAACCAGTCCCCTTTGAGTTCCTCTCACTAATTTTAGATTTGCGTTTGGTCTCCGTCCCTGATGAAAGTTTACTGGACACTTATCCTTAGCTTGCAAGTAAATGATGTCCCAACACTGAGTACCAAGGAGGGTGAACAGAATGGGCTGATGGTAGAGGTTAGAAGGGTAAATAGGATGAGGCATTCTACGCACTCTCTGGCTTGCTGGTCCTCTCAGGAGCACCAGGTTCCAGCCCCCCGTATTCCCCACCGCACTCAGCATCGGGCAGGGACCTGGCCACAGCTGTGTTTACTGAGGACCTCAGATGTGCTGACCCCCACTCTGGAGGCTTCAGTTAGTTCTCACTGCTATCTTCTGATATCAAATCCCTTATGGTTATACAATGGAAGTGACAAATAGGTTCAAGGGATTAGATCTGGTAGAGTACCTGAACTGTGGATGGAGGTTCATGACATTGTACCGAAGGTGGTGACTAAAACCATCCCCAAGAAAAAGAAATGCAAAAAGGCAAAATGGTTGTCTAAGGAGGTCTTACAAATAGCTGAGAAAAAAAGAGAACTGGAAAGCAAAGGAGAAAAGGAAAGATATACCCATTTGAATGCAGAGTTCCAAAGAATAGCAAGGAGAGATAAGAAAGTCTTCTTAAGTGAACAACGCAAAGAAATAGAGGAAAACAATAGAATAGAAAAAGCTAGAGATTTCTTCAAAAAAATTAGAGATACAAAGGGAATGTTTCCTAAAAAGATGGGCACAATAAAGGACAGAAATGGTTTGGCCCTAACAGAGGCAGAAGATATTAAGAAGAGGTGGCAAGAGTACATAGAAGAACTGCTCCAAAAAGGTCTTAATGACCCGGATAACCACGATGGTGTGATCACTCACCTAGAGCCAGACATCCTGGAATGTGAAGTCAAGTGGGCCTTAGGAAGCATTACCACGAAAAAGGCTAGTGGAGGTGATGTAGTTCCAGCTGAGCTGGAATTCAAATCCTAAAAGATGATTTTGAGAAAGTGCTGCACTCAATATGGCAGCAAATTTGGAAAGTTGAGCAGTGGCCACAGGACTGGACAAGGTCAATTTTCATTTCAATCCCAAAGAAGGGCAGTGCCGAAGAATATTCAAAATACCTCACGAGTGCACTCATTTCACATGCTAGCAAAATAATGCTCAAAACCCTTCAAGCTAGGCTTCAACAGTACGTGAACTGAACTTCCAGATGTACAAGCTGGGTTCAGAAAAGGCAGAAGAACCAGAGATCAAATTGCCAACATCCACTGAATTATTGAAAAAGCAATGGTATTCCAGAAAAACATCTACTTCTGCTTCATTGTCTATGCTAAAACCTTTGTGTGGATCATAACAAACTGGAAAATTCTTCAAGAGATAGGACTGCCAGACCACCTTACCTGCCTCCTGAGAAACCTGTACGCAGGTCAAGAAGCAACAGTTAGAACCAGGCATGGAACAAGAAACTGCTTCAAAACTGGGAAAGGAGTACGTCAAGGCTGTATATTGTCACCCTGTTTATTTAACTTATATGCAGAGTACATCATGAGAAATGCTGGGCTGGAGGAAGCACAAGCTGGAATCAAGATTGCTGGGAGAAATATCAATAACCTCAGATACGCAGATGACACCACCCTTATGGCAGAAAGTGAAGAGGAACGAAAGAGCCTCTTGATGAAAGTGAAAGAGGAGAGTGAAAAATCTGGCTTAGAGTTCAACATTCAGAAAACTAAGATCATGGCATCCAGTCCCATCACTTCATGGCAAATAGATGGGGAAAAAATGAAAATAGTGACAGACTATTTTCTTGGGCTCTAAAATCATTGCAGATGGTGACTGCAGCTGTGAAATTAAAAGATGCTTGCTCCTTGGAATAAAAGCTATGACAAACCTAAACAGTATTTTCAAAAGCAAAGACATTACTTTACTGACAAAGGTGATACTTTGTTTGACAAGGTCAAGGCTATGGTTTTCCCAGTAGTCGTGTACTGGTGTGAGAGTTGAACCATAAAGAAGGCTGAACACCAAAGAATTGATGCTTTCGAAAACTGTGGTGCTGGAGAGACTCTTGAGATTCCCTCGGACAGCAAGGAGATCCAACCAGTCAATCCTAAGGGAAATCAACCCTGAAGATTCCCTGGAAGGAATCAGCTAAAGCTGAAACTCCCAATACTTTGGCCACCTGGTGTGAAGAGCTGACTCTTTGGAAAAGACCCTGATGCTGGGAAAGATTGAAGGCAGGAGGAGAAAAGGGCGACAGAGAATGAGACGGTAGGATAACATCACTGACTCAATGGACATGAGTTTGGACAAACTTCAGATGATGGTGAAGGACAGGGAAGCCTGGCGTGCTGCAGTCCGTGGGGTCACAAAGAGTCGGACACGACTGAGTGACTGAACAATAACAGGAACAACAGATTAGTATATTCACTCTATAGATGAGCAAATTGAGGCTCAGAGATGTTAAGAATATTATTGAGGATCACACAGCTGGTGAAGGAAGAGTCCCAATTTGAATTGAGGACTGGTACCTTCAAAACCTCATCTCCCTCCTCCATGGCCTGTTATGGGTCATCTGCACACTACAGGCCAGAACGCCAACAAAAATACCATTAGCACTGTTTTGCTGAGCACCACAGCCTGCCAGGCACTGAACTAGTCTGCTTACTTCTGAATTGATTCCAAAGTATCAAGGGGTGCAGAGTGCCCTGGTTTGGCTAGAAAGATGACTACACTGAAACTCCTTGGCAGCAGGGGCCGTGTCTATTTGGTCTCTCATATGTCTGGTGCCTTCTACATGGCTGGTCCTCCAAACGTGCTTGTTAAATGCATGATTATGTAAATGAATTGACAACAATATGGAGTGGAATTCAAGGTTCAAGTCCTATCCCAAGGTGCTGTTAGGGTCTTAAATTTAGGTACATTATTAAACTCTGTTAGCCTCCCAGTTACTGTCTACAAAATGAACAAAGCACTTTCATAGCCTACCTCTAGGGCAGTGGTTCCCTATTGCTGTACCTTGGACTCACCTGTGGACCTCTAAAAACTCTTCAACAGACTTCCCATTCCCAGAATTATGACTTAATGGATATGGGGTGTGACCTGGGCATTTAATAGCCCCTTAGTGGTTCTGGGGCTTCCCAGATGGCCCTAGTTGTAAAGAACCCGCGTGCCAATGTAGAAGGCGTAAGAGATGCAGGTTCAATCCCTGGGTCAGGAAGATCCCCCAGAGGAGGGCATGGCAAGCCACTCCAGTCTTCTTGCCTGGAGAATCCTATGGACAGAGGAGCCTGGAGGGCTACAGTCCATAGGGTCACAAAGAGTCAGGCACAACTGAAGTGACTTAGCATGCATGCATTAGTGGTTCTGCTAGGTAGCAAAATTCAGGAACCGCTGTCATCAGGATATTCTTTTGGGGTTTTGTGATTGTCAAATATAACAAAGGAAATGCAATCACTTCATACAACCTAAGGAAGCCATCACTATAAACAGTTGTTATAAAGTCAGTCCACAGTGACTGTGGACCTACAATTCCTGTCTTCCTCTGTCACCACAGAGGAGACGGAGTACCCTGATCGCCTGTGTGCACATCGGTCATCTGTCTCCAGGACGAAATGATCTCCTCCTGCTCCACCTGATGGGGTGCAGAGCTGAGCTCAAGACCCGGGAGGAGGAGGAGGAGGAGGGTTCAGTTAACCCCAGGGTGGAACGGGTTAACAGTCATCTGCTGGACAGCTGCCCTGTAAGTTGAGCTTGTCCTTGCTCGCTCTCACGTCCGGCTCTGGCATCCCCACCCAAGTGTCGGCGTGCACCAGGCATGCGTGTACTGATACAATGGCTGTTCAGTGTGTGTTTTACTCTCCAGGTCGTAGTTCACATTATGACCCAGTCTTCCCAGGTTGGGCGGGTCAAGGAGCCACTGTGCTGCTGGAGGAAGGAAGTGGTGCTCCCTGGCCCTCAGCGGCTCCCCTGCCCATCACCTTCCTGTGCCCATCCTCTGTTGAGGGTTAGCTGAGTTAGAGGGCCAACGGGGTGCCAAGAGCAATAGTATTTAAATTTTAAATAATAGCCTCTTGGGAAGAGCGGGCCATGAAGCATTCAAACGCCACAGGGAATTTTGCCAACAGAGTGATTCATAAGCCTTCCCGCTATCCCCCTCTGTTCCCTTGTTCAGGTAGGACAAAACTCCTAGATCCTGCCACACCTTTGCATTTACAAAGATCCCAACATCAGTGTTCTTACTCGATCGGCACAACCGTTCAGTTGTGTCAGCAGATTCAGAGAGATGAGGTCACTGCCCCCAGAATCACACAGCTGGGGAGTGGAGGGCCTTAGCGCTTTGGTCTTTCGGTCCCCCCGCTGACACGGGCTGTGTGAGGGCAGCACCTCCCTGTCCTGGTCGTCCCACGGAAGGGAGACGGAACTGTAGGTCCCGCAGAACAAGACGTGCCCCTGTGTGCACCTTGTAGCCAGGCAGCCTCTGTACCCTTGCAGCCTGCGGCACCAAAGCCCACTCTTTGAGCCCAAAACTTGTTTAGGGTTCGTTCTCAGCACTCAGGAGCAATGTATCTTCCACTCTCCTTTTGGGCATTTATAATGTGTTTCTGGATCTGTGATTTTGCCCCTGTTCGCAGAAGTGTGTCTGGGAGGAAGGCCATTCTCAGGTCTGTGTCTGCTAAGACTTCCCGATGCTTGTGCTTCTGAAGCCCCCCAAATATCCATCTCAAAGGAATGCCCAGGGGCCTTCATAAACCTGGGATTCAGTCAGAGAGCAGCAGCCACAGTCATCTCACTTCCTATCGCCAGTGGGAATCCATGTCACCCTCACCCAAGCAGAGTCATAAAAAATTAAGCAAGAGCAGGAGGAAATGCCTTCCAGTCCCCTAACAGCTAATCAGCTTTAATTGTACAGTTTCACAGCTGACTGTCCCCCGCCGTGGCTCCTCTCTGCTGTTGCAGCTGATTGGTGGAGGAAGCGGGCCACAGCATAAGCCTGCAGCCCAAAGCATGACGTAATGGTGGTGGGACAGAAACCTTTGCTGTTACACGTGTGTCTGCTAATCCCTCCTTCCAGCAGCGGCACTGCTCCAAGGAAACTGGGTACATGTATGTCATGGGCCAAGCACACAATCCCAGAGGCACAAGCACACCTGCTCTTCTCATAGGCTGATGGGCCCGGTGCTAACACAGAGGAGCGGTGGCTAAACCACTAAGGTAACTGGCTGTATTTGGAGAAGCAGAATAATTCCATCTCCAATCAAATCAAAGTCAACTCAGTCAAAAGTGTTGGTTGCACAGTCGTGTCCACCTCTTTGCGATCCTGTGGACTGTAGCCCACCAGTCTCTTCTCTCTGTAGAATTTTCCAGGCAAGAATACTTGAAGTGGCTAGCCATTCCCTTCTCCAGGGAATCTTCCCAACGCAGGGACTGAACCCAGGTCTCCCACATTGCAGGCGGATTCTTTACTGTCTGAGCCACCAGGGAAGCTCAACGCAGTCAACAAACTGTTTAACCTGGCCACTCTCAGGAGCAGTTCAGAGCAGAGTGTAAACTTTGGAAGCACATGGATCTGGGTTCCGCTCCTGGTTCTTCCATCCACCTGCTGTGTGACCTTGCCTAACTACCTTTCTAGCCTCAGTTTTCTAGTCCATAAAATGGGGATAACATCATAGGATTGTTAACTCAGGGTTGTGGTGGAGATTAAATGAGACGATCGGTTCAGTTCAGTCCAGTCGCTCAGTCGTGTCCAACTCTTTGCGACCCCATGAATCGCAGCACGCCAGGCCTCCCTGTCCATCACCATCTCCCGGAGTTCACTCAGACTCACGTCCATCGAGTCCATGATGCCATCCAGCCATCTCATCCTCGGTCATCCCCTTCTCCTCCTGCCCCCAATCTCTCCCAGCATCAGAGTCTTTTCCAATGAGTCAATTCTTCGCATGAGGTGTCCAAACTACTGGAGCTTCAGCTTTAGCATCATTCCTTCCAAAGAAATCCCAGGGTTGATCTCCTTCAGAATGGACTGGTTGGATCTCCTTGCAGTCCAAGGCACTCTCAAGAGTCTTCTCCAACACCACAGTTCAAATGCATCAATTCTTCGGCACTCAGCCTTCTTCACAGTCCAACTCTCACATCCATACATGACCACTGGAAAAACCATAGCCTTGGCTAGATGGACCTTAGTCGGTAAAGTCATGTCTCTGCTTTTGAATATACTATCTAGGTTGGTCATAACTTTTCTTCCAAAGAGTAAGCGTCTTTTAATTTCATGGCTGCAGTCACCATCTGCAGTGATTTTGGAGCACCCCCAAAATAAAGTCTGACACTGTTTCTACTGTTTCCCCATCTATTTCCCATGAAGTGATGGGACCAGATGCCATGATCTTCGTTTTCTGAATGTTGAGCTTTAGGCCAACTTTTTCACTCTCCACTTTGACTTTCATCAAGAGGCTTTTTAGTTCCTCTTCACTTTCTGCCATAAGGTGGTGTTATCTGCATATCTGAGATTATTGATATTTCTCCCAGCAATCTTGATTCCAGCTTGTGTTTCTTCCAGTCCAGTGTTTCTCATGATGTACTCTGCATATAAGTTAACTAAGCAGGGTGACAATATACAGCCTTGATGCACTCCTTTTCCTATTTGGAACCAGTCTGTTGTTCCATGTCCAGTTCTAACTGTTGCTTCCTGACCTGCATACAGATTTCTCAAGAGGCAGGTTAGGTGGTCTGGTATTCCCATCTCTTTCAGAATTTTCCACAGTTAATTGTGATCCACACAGTCAAAGGCTTTGGCATCGTCAATAAGGCAGAAATAGATGGTTTTCTGGAACTCTCTTGCTTTTTCCATGATCCAGCAGATGTTGGCAATTTGATCTCTGGTTCCTCTGCCTTTTCTAAAACCAGCTTGAACATCAGGGAGTTCATGGTTCATGTATTGCTGAAGCCTGGCTTGTACAAAGTACCTATCTCAGTGCCCGACCTAACCCCGTGGGTGCTCATGTTATTGTTATTGGTGATGATATTTTTGTGCTTCAGCCTGTATTAGCTGCTTCCAGGTGTCTAGTTCGCACTACCCCACATTTGTTAATTAACTGATGCTCGAGAAACCAAGCAGGAAATGCCCTTCATGTGCTAAAATGTATGGCACTGACTCTAAGAGAGAGGGGAGAGCTGAATGAGGTAGGGTATCAGGGAAGACCTCCTGGAGGAGGTGGCCTCAACTGGGGATTGGAAGATGGGAGAGGAACGCGTCAGAGCACACTGGGCAGGGGTCCTGGTGTGGACCAGAGTGTGACAGGCAGAGTAAGCGCATCTGCTGGGGGCGGGGGGCAGTTTGGTGTGGGGAGCGCAGGGAGCTGCAGAGGCAGGAGCCTGGCCTGAGCCATTGGAGGCGTGATTACGCTGGATGTGGTGGCGTCCCTTCAGCCACCCCTCTGCTGGAGGAGCTCCCAACCACCCTCCAGGGCTCGTCTCCAGCGTCGCTCCTGAACTCTCCTGTGTCACCCTGCCCCATGAACAGATAACAGTGGTAATAAGGAGAATATGTAGTATTCCCTGAGCACTTCCTGTGTGCCAGTACCCGTGCCGAGCATTTCACACCAGTATTTCAGTGAATCCCACCGCACGTGACATGGCCGACATCCCATTTCTTAGGTTGGAGAAGTGTCCTGTGCGAGGCGGAGGCTCTGGATTGCCTGTACACGTTAATCCACGTGTCTTTGCTGGTCGACCCAGAAGCGCATTTCTTTTCGGGCTGCCTACCGGGGTGCACCTTGGCGCAAAGTAGGAGCTCA
The DNA here is from genome assembly GCF_016772045.2 of Ovis aries. NCBI lineage: Eukaryota > Metazoa > Chordata > Mammalia > Artiodactyla > Bovidae > Ovis > Ovis aries. The sequence continues at coordinate 8,518,921 of NC_056074.1, forward strand.
TAAATGCTTCAACAATGAATGAAACGAGAGTGTCAGGTGCGCAGCAGGACTCTGGAGCCGGAGGAAATAGGCAGATTGCCAAGAGGGGCAGGGAGCCCTCCTGTCGGGAAAGCTTAGATTTTGAGGAGCTGGGCACTGGGAAGCCTGAGTCTCAGGAGAGCAGGAGGCTGGGGCGGGGCCGGGCCTGACAGGCTCACTGCCTTCAAGCCACTTGATGGTGTGCGTGCTCAGCTGCTAAGTCATGTCCGACTCCTGTGACGATGGAGCCCACCAGGCTCCTCTGTCCATGGGATTTTCCAGGCAAAATTACTGGAGTGGGTTGCCATTCCCTTCTCCAGAATATTTGATGCTGGAATCTATTTAAATGTCTTATCTCAGGTGCCAGTCTCTGATGCCAATAAGTTTTGTCCTGGGTTGAGCCTACAAGTGGAATTCAGCAGCTGGGCCAGAGATGCTCATTCAGGGAAGATGATCAGATAGGTAAAGTCAGGGGTGATGGTTGAAAGCTTAACCCTGCCTCAGTGTAGGCACCGACCAATAAAAACAGTCCCAGACCTTTCCTGCTAGAGCAGGATGTTGAAGCCACCCACTCTGCCAAACGTTAACCCATTGTTTGTTGATCTTGGGGAGGTGCCAAAGATTCCCTGGGAGAAGCCAGAGCAGGTTGGGAGGGGCACCTGGCTGGGGGAAGTAGTCAGAGAAGCAGCTCTGTAGCAATTCAGATATTTCAAAAAAGTCACAACTGGTAGATTCCTACCGGAGTGTTGTAGCTAAACACCCCAAGGTCGCTTTCTGCTAAGAGAATCAGACATTTTTCAAAACCCACTTGTCCTATTTTGAAGACTGTGTTAAAACTTGATGATAAAACTTCCCTGGTGGTCCAGTGGTTAAGAGTCTGCCTTGCGATGCAAGGGACACCAGTTAAATCCTTGGTCCAGGAAGATCCCACATGCCGCAAGCAACTAAGCCCAAAAGCCAAGCCCACGTGCTGCGACTCCTGAAGCCTGTGGACCTGGAGCCACAAGAGAAGCCACAACAGTGAGAAGCCCCAGGACCCCAACCAGAGAAAGGCTGCTCAGTGCAAGCAGAGAGAGGCTGCTCAGCGCAAGCAGAGAAAGTCCTGCTCAGTGCAAGCAGAGAAAGTCCTGCTCAGTGCAACCAGAGAAAGTCCTGCTCAGCACAAGCAGAGAAAGGCTGCTCAGCGCAACCAGAGAAAGCCTGCTCAGCGCAAGCAGAGAAAGCCTGCATGCAGCAGTGAAGACCCAGTGCAGCCAAAAAATCAAATAAAATAATCTTTAACAACAACAACAAAAACTGGATAATATGAGCCAATACTTTACTTGGCTAGGCACACAGAAGCCATAAATTCTCAGTGCAGTAAGGCTTAAGGACTACCCCCTAGCCCCCACCCCCACCACTATCAACTTCTCCATGTTGTACAAACCTTACTCCTACCTTAGGACTCCTGGTATCCCTTATGGAAATTATCAAGAGCCTGAGTGCTTTCTCTTGTAGAGCTCTAATACTTTTTCCTTACACCCTAATGAGTCATTTTGTGCCCGTCCTATTTTGGAAGCTAAAAGTACACAGTAAAGCTAAAGTACCTGCATATCTTCTCTGCAAACTTGTAAATCTGAGGTTGCCTTAACATTACTTTCATGGTGAAAAGAAGCTTATAGAAGTTTTTTTTGTTTTTTTTTTTAAAAAAATCCCTGAAATTACCATTGCTAAACAGTCATACTTTTTCCTGAAATACCAAAGAAGTTGGTGGCAGTAAGCCAAGAGAAACAGCCTGTAGAGAGACTTGAGCTGTTATTAAAAGCCAAGTGGTCATTAACAAAGATGATGTCATAATTAAATGTCCTGGCCTGCCTGGGATCCTGGGTCCAAGGAAAGACAATTCCAGTCTTTACTAAACCAGTAAAGACTCACCTGCCTAATAGTGTTTAGTGAAAGTACAAGATGTTTCCTGAAAAAGAATCAGGGACCTTGGTGTCATACCAAGCTTGCAGAGGTGATGGCCAGCACAGGGAATTTGCGAACTGGTGACTTTGGGCTTTGATGAAGAAAACAGTAGGAATTTTATGTGCCCAGAGTGCTTTGCAAAGTGCCATGAGTCATATTCTCAGAGCTGAGCCTCTCCTAAGATAGGTTTTTCATACAGTTCCAGCAGTTCTGAGAGGAGGAACGGGGCTCAGGATTTTTATAAGCTGAGTCATCATTGCTCCTTTATAAAAACATAACCACAGCCCAGAACTCGTAGTTTCAGAGATTCCCAAGTTACAAAACAAAAAGGAAGAGGAATTGGGAATAGCCATGGAATCTAACTTTTATTTACATTTCCCCTCTATTTCTCTTTTTTTCCCCACCCTTCCTTCACCCGCACCATCCCAGCTCACATTTTCTGAGGTCCATCTCACCAAGGTCCTGGCAGGGTGAACACTATATAAGCGGCAAAGCTGCAGCCGCTCCTGAATAGAGACGCGGAAGGAAGAAACAGACGTGTGGACACGAGGAGGGGGATGAGCTGGGAGCCTGGAACTGATGTGTGTGCATTGCCATGTGTGAGACAGATGGCTAGTGGGGAGCTGCTGTGCAGCTCAGGGAGCTCAGCTTGGTGTTCCATGGTGACCTAGAGGGGTGGGATGGTGCGGGGGCAGGAGAGCCGCCCAAGAGGGAGGAGATATATGCACGCATATAGCTGATGCACTTCATCATGCAGCAGAAGCTAACACAGCATTGTAAAGTAACTACACCCCAGTTTTTTTGAAAAAAAAAAAAAATGCAGCCTGTGATCAACTCTTGGTTCTGTCACTTACCTCTAGTCAAAGAAATCATCAGGAAAAAAGTTATCACACCAGATGGTTGTAAGATGCATCCTGGTTTAAGAAACGATAAAATATGGGTCAATAGCTGTTCAACTTCAGGAGCATCAACTAACGTCTTGTGCTCAATTGTGTCCTCTGTACAGTAGAGGGTACAAAAACCTCCTCACAAGGTGATTGTTAAGGATGGAGTGAGGTTGGGTATTTATTGGTCCTTTTCTTAGCACTGATGATAGCATCAGCTAGGTGGGATGATCAGTATATGGACTTGAATCACCCTGTCATTGTTAAATTCCCTGTAAAGGCTCGATGGTAAAGAACCTGCCCGCCAATGCAGGAGACCTGTGTTCGACCCAAGTCAGGAAACCCCCTGGAGAAGGAAACGGCAACCCACTCCAGTATTCTTGCCTGGGAAATCCCATGGACAGAGGAGCCTGGCGGGCTACAGTCCGTGGGGTCGCAAAAGAGTCGGACACAACTTCATGGCTAAACAAGAAGAAGCACTGTACTCATTGTCGATGAGGTATTTTCCAGCTGATGGAAGAATGAGAGGAGTTGGTGCTTCCTACCCATTCAAGCTCCTCCTCTGCAAGGAAATCTGGGGACGCTAGACAGCCATAAGTGTCAGTTAGTTTTACTTATCCCCTACAGCCTTCGCTTCTACAGGGAACCTTCATTACCTGAGGCTCATTATGAAGAGAGGACTTAACCTGCATTGCCCCAGGTATCATCAGCCTTGACTACAGTGGGGGTCATCAGAGCAGTATTAATTACTGAATTAGTTAATTAAGGACTGTTCTCAGTCCCCTACACAATCCCCCCACCTTGGGGATTCTGGTCCCTTTCTTGTTAATGTCTGCCGCCCATGGAGCCACTCTGGGGCTCAGCGCTTCGGCCCCTGCCAGGGTAAGAAGGTTGAGGAAGCCTACACTGGTTTCTAGGCAGTTCTAGGGCAGCCCTCATTCAGTAGAGCCACCCGGAGTCCTACAATGGAAGAGTTGTCTTTTTTTTCACAGGGTGTTGCTCTTCATCACTTCAGGATAAAGGCAGGGCAGTTGGAGTGCTCATGTCCCCCAGTATCCCTTACGAGAACAGTTCCTGCAACTTCTGCCAGCAGACACCATCTCCAGAGGGTTTATCTGGGCCAGGGAGCAGATTCCATGATGTCTTACTTATCCCCCATGTCTCCCTGCCGGTGCCCAAACCGGAAAGGGCCATTCTGTGACAGACACTGGTCAGACAATGAAAAGACAGGCCACAGACTGGAAGAAATATTTACAAAACACACATCTGATGCAGAACTTGTATCCAAAATATGCAAAGAATTCTTTTAAAACAGCTTTATTGAGTTACAATTCACATACCATACAATTCACTCATTTTAAGGATACAGCTCAGTGATTTTTGGAGATAATCTGGTTTTAACTTTTTAAGGTGTGGTCAGGTATATATATAAAACAAAGTTTGGGTAAACCATTTTTAAGTGTACAGTTCAGTGGCAGTAAGTACATTCATAATGTTGGGCAACCATCGTTACCATCCATTCCCAAAACTTTTTCATTGCCCTAAGGAGAAACTCTGTTACCATTAAGTAATAACTCACCATGGCTTCCCCACCACCCAGCCTTTAGTAATCTCTAATCTACTTTCTGTTGTGATGAATTTGTCTATTCCAGGTATTTCCTGTAAGTGGAATCATATAATATTTGTCCTCTTGTATCTGGCTTATTTCATTTAGCATAATGTTTTCAAGGTTCATCCAATGAAGTAGCATGTATCAGAACTTCTTTCCTTTTCATGTTTGAATAATTTTCATTGTACGTATACACATTTTGCTTATCCATTCATGTGTTGGTGGACACTTTGGTTGATTCCACCTTTTGGCTGTGGTGAATAATACTGCAGTGAACATCTGTTTAAGTCCTTGCTTTCAGTTTCTGGAATGGAATTTTGGGAGTCATATGGTAATTCTGTGCTTAGCTTTTTGAAGAAATTCAAAATCATTTTCCTATAGAGGCTGCAACACTTTACATTCCTACCAGTAATGTACAAGAGTTTCAGTTTCTCCACAACTTCACCAACACCTGTTATTTTATTTTTTTCATTACAGCCACCCTAGTGGGTGTGAAATGGTTATCTCAGTGTAGTTTTGATTTTATTTTCCCTGATGGCTAATGGGCTTCCCTGTTAGCTCAGACAGTAAAGCATCCGCCTGCAATGCAGGAGACCCAGGTTCGATACCTGAGTCAAGAGAATCCCCTGGAGGAGGGCAGGGCAAGCCATTCCAGTATCCTTGCCTGGAAAATCCCTTGGATAGAAGAGGCTGGTGGGCTGCAGTCCATGGGGTCACAAAGAGTCGGCCATGACTGAGTGACTAACTATACACACAATGACTAATGATAGGCTTTCCAGGTGGGTCAGTGGTAAAGAATCCACTTGCCAATGCAGGAAACGTGGGTTCCTTCCCCGGGTGGGGAAGAACCCCTAGAGAAGGAAATGGCAACCCACTGTACTATTTTTGCCTGGGAAATCCCATGGACAGAGGAGCCTGGCAGGCTGCAGTCTGTGGGGTTGCAAAAGAGTCGGACAAGATTTAGCAACTAAACAGCCACGATTAATGATGCTGTGTATTTTTTCTTGTGCTATTGGCCATTTGTATATCTTCCTTGGAGAAATTTCTAAGTCATTTGCCCATTTTTTACTTGGGTTGCTTTTCTTTTTGTGGTGTGTTGTAGAAATTATAGATTCTGAATATTAAGCCCTTATTAGACCTGTGATTTCCAAATATTTTCTCTCATTTTGTAGGCTGTCTTTTCCCTTCCTTGGCAGGTTTCCTTTATGCACAAAAGCTTTTAGATGGAGTCAGTTAATCTAATTTTGTCTTTGTTGCCATTGCTTTGGTGCATATCTAAGAATCCATAGTCAAACCCAAGGTCACTAAGATTTACCCCTGTGTTTTCTGTAAGAGCTTTATGATTTTAGTTCTTATGTTTAGGCTGTTGATCCACTTGAATTAATTTTTGTTTTGGTGTGGAGTAGGAATCCCCTTGAATTCTTCTGCACGTGGCGATCCAGTTGTCCCAGCATCCATTCTTGAAGACACTATTCTCTCTCCACCAAATGGAATTGGCATCATTGTCAAAAACCAGTGTTCGTAGATGTATGGATTTATTTCTGATTTCTTGATTCTTTTCTATTGATCTGTATGTACTTATGCCAGTACCACACTGTTTTGATTACTGTAGTTTTATATTAAGTTTTGAAGTATTCTTTTTAAAAATGGTTTTGGTTGCTCGGGATGCCTTGCTGTTCCGTATGAATCTGAAAATTGACTTTCCTATTTCTGCAAAAGAGGCCATTCAAATTTTGATAGGGACTGCATTAGAACTGCAGATCTAAGAACTATTAAAACTAAACAATAAGAAAAAAAAGAGTAAAAAAAAAGGCAAGAATTTTTGAACAATACCTCTCTAAGGAGATGTACAGGTGAAAAATGAGCATATGAAAAAAAAATGTTCAACATCCTATGTTAATAAGGAGTTACAAATTCAAGCAATAATAACATAGCACTGCATATGGTGGGCTACATCCTATGGGGTCTCAAAGAGTAGGACACAACTGAGCGACTAACAGACACACACATATCCATTACAAAGACTAGAATTTCTAGAACTGACAATACCAATTGCTGGACAGGAGGTGGAACAACAGAAACTCATTCATTGCTGGTGGGAGTGCAAAGTTTTACAGCCACTTTAGAAAACAGTGTGGCAGTTTCTTAAAAAGCTAAATACAGTCTTACCATGCACACGCAGTCGCTTCAGTTGTGTCTGACTCTTTGCGACCCCATGGACTGTAGCTCACCAGGCTCCTCTGTCCGTGGGATTCTCTAGGCAAGAATACTGGAGTGGGTTGTCATGCCTTCCTCCAGGGGATCTTCCCGACCCAGAGATTGAACTCCTGTCTCTTTTGTCTCCTGCATTGGCAGGTGGGTTCTTTACCACTAGAGCCGCCTGGGAAGCTCCTCAAGGGATACAGGGCCAGCTAAAAGTTTTCGATGGCTGGAACAGTTTGAGTGAAAAAAATAAGACAGTATTGGATTATAACCCAGAGCATAAAACAAATAGCCATGAGTTCACTCTAATATAAATAAATGGCTGAATAAATAAATAAGTGAGGGAGAAGAGACGAATCTCCTATGGAGAGGAAGTCCAAGAAAGGCATAACTTCACAGTGGAGGGACTTGGTAAGCACTCCTTCAGCCGCGTGGTCTTGGTCAACAGCAGCAATGATAAGTTGTGTTGCTCATATGTGCCGTGATCTGAAGCGATAAGAATGGCGCTCCGTGGTCTTCCTCCTCAAAACCCATTAGCCCACTTCTGCCATGAGAGAAGCAAGACACAAATTCCAGTGGAGGGAGAGTGTGCAAAATACCCGAGCAATCCTCCTCAAGACACTCCAAGGTCATCAAAACCAAGGAGGGTCTGAGAAACTGTCAGAGCCAAGGGGAGCCTTAGGAGACCTGATGACTGCATGGAATGTGGGATCCTGGATGAGATCCTAAAAGAACATGAAAAAAGAAACAGGTGGAAAAAAAAAACAAACTAGGAAATCTGAATAAACCAGGGACTTTATTTAATGATAATGTGTCATTGTTGATTCATTAATTCTAACAAATATACCAAGGGGATGGAAGATATTACTAATAGGGCAAATTGGATGAGGAGATATGAGGGAACTCAGTACTATCTTGTCAATTTTTCTATAAATCTAAAACTGTTCTGGGGACTTCCCTGTAGAGCCAGTGGCAAAGACTCTATGCTCCCAGAGCAGGTTCAATCCCTGGTCAAGGAACCGAATCCCACACATTGCAACTAAGATCCAGTGCAGCCAAATGAACAACAAAAAATAAATAAATATTAAAAAAGAAAACTTCTAAAAATAAAATACATTTTTAAAAAGAAGTATAAACCGAAAAACCCTGGCAATATACTTATTTTCCATGTTTTTCTAAGAGGAAGCTAGACTCCAGGAGAGCCAAAATGACTGACGCAGGATGGCCTGGCTACTTAAAAGGCAGCGGTGGGCTCTGCGCCCGGGACCTCGCTGCTGAGTCTCAGTGCCTGGGGCCGATCTGGGGATGGACCCGGTTTCCTGCACACCCACTTACGTGCGTGCGTTTCTTTCCTGTTCTCCCCAGGGCATGGCCTTTACACTTGAAGAGAGGCTGCAGCTTGGGATCCATGGCCTCATCCCCCCCTGCTTCCTGAGCCAGGATGTCCAGCTCCTCCGGGTCATGAGATACTACGAGCGGCAGCAGAGTGACCTGGACAAGTGAGTGCCGGGCGTCTGTTCTCTCACCCAGCGCCGGGCTCAGCTGTCTCCCGCGATCCTCAGACGGTTATCTGGACACTCTCCAGCTAGGAAAGGCCGAGAGCCCCGAGAGAGCCCAGACCCAGCCTTGCCTTCTACAGGGTGATGGTCTCCCTGAGGGACAGGGCTTGTTGTGATCGAGCCATGGTCCGTGTGTCCTGGGAGGACTGAGAAGGTTGCCTGAACTCCAACCAGGGGGATCCGGTTGGGCCTTCCAGAAGTGAGGAAATCAGAGTCAGCCCAGGAAGCACCAGTAGTACCAGTGGACGTCAGCATTCAGCAGTGGGGTTCTAGGAAGGGTTTCACTCAGTGGGAAGGAGGGGAGCAAAAATGTAGGCGTATACGCAAAGAGTCAGACACAGCTGAGCAGGCGCACACGTAGAGAACTGTGGACACAGCAGGGGAAGGGGACAGTGCCACAAATTGAGAGAGTAGTGCTGAAACATCCATTACCATATATAAAATAGATAGCCAGTGGAAGAGCTCAACCTACCGCCCGCTGACAACCTAGAGGCGTGGGCTGGGGCTGGGGGTGGGAGAGAGGTTTGAGGGGGAGGAGACATGTGTGTGCTTCCGGCTGATTCATGCCATACGGCAGAAACCAACACAATAGTGTAAAGCAATTACCCTCCAAGTAAAAAAAAAATTTAATCTATAGTAAAAAATACAGGGACAGATGGGTTAAGGAAGTGGTGTGTGGCCCAGGTTCCTGGAATAAAAGGAACGTGGTGGAGCAGAGGGGAAATGGACAGGGTCACCTTGGGCAGACCTGGGATGCCATCCATTGGAAGTTTAGGGAGAGCCCCGCCTCCCCTCTGGTTTCTCCTGGTGGGCATTTCAACAGGAAGAGTCAGTGGTATGCACAGGGTCAGCTTTACCCATCTTACTAAAGAAGGTAGTGACCTGGCAGGTCTCGTGGCTGTGAATTTTGGCACAGCCAGGATTTGAACACTGTTAACTCCAGAGTCTGTGCTTTGAACCTCTCTGCTACACCATAGCTAAGAGGTATTGAAGCTTAGTGGCTACAAAACTAGCCTGAGTTCAGATCCTCATTCTATCACTTAAGAGCCAAAGTTCCTTAGTCCAAAACGCAATTCGCCTTCCTAAAGATATTAAACCTTAAAAACTGAAGTCCAGAATCCTCCCCTTTCCAGTTCTTTCCAGGGAGACGGGCCTCACCCACGTGCCTGGGAAGACCTGGGGGCGATGGATGTGCCTGATCCTGTGAGCTCGAGGGGGCTTGCTTCTGAGGACCTCTCTGACCCATTCATTACAGGAGCCCCTCATTCCAGCAGGTGCTTAGGGAGAAAGGCTAAGGAGGCTCCCCAGCTTATGGGTAAAGACAGTGGTGTGCTGGTAAGTGTTTAAGGACCGGTTCTGGGGCCATCGGGTGAGGATCTAAAGCATTTGCCAATTTCATGATGTAGATACTCCCGCCAAGGTCAATTGCAGCTTATCAACTTGACATCACTGAATACGGAATTGAGAAGAGATGTGTACTAGTGGCTGCTTAGTAAGGGAATCGTTACACTCGTAATGAGCTAAGATCCTGACTATTTTAAGCATAAATCCCCCTTTCCTGAAAGTGCCTTCTAGAGCATAGTAATGGACCAGTGCCTTTGGTGAGGAAGAGGCTGAAGCCCCAAGAAGTCACAAGACTTCCTCAAGGTCACATAGCTCATGAACAGCAGAGCTGACATTCACACCCAGGAACCTGACGCCTCGCCCGGGGATCATTCCCCTGCCAGATCATTTCTGTCACCCCACTCCATGCCAGGGCCTCATGTGCCCTCATTATCTCTCCAAAACTTAAAGGTTGTGAAATCAGCTGCCGCTTACACCTCACTGGGCTACCCCAGTGGCTCAGCTGTAAAGAAACCACCCCCAGTGCAGGAGCTGCAGGAGATGCCAGTTCAGTCCCTGGGTCAGGATGAGCCCCTGGAGGAGGGCATGGCACCCCACTCCAGTATTCTTGTCTGGAGAATCCCATGGACAGAGGAGCCTGGCGGGTGACAGTCCATGCGGTCGCAAAGACTCAGACACGACTGAGCAACTAACACTTTCAATTTCACACCTTGCTGGGAATTTCAGTCCCTAAGGTTTTTTCTCCCAGACCGTTCTGTGTGAAGTGTGAATGAAAGACCCTTTTCCTGGCTTACTGATTTCAGGCTTCAGGAAGTAGGCATGTGTGCAACAAGCTTCCTGAGATCACTTGGTGCTCAAACACTTGTGAACTCTGCTTGTGACAGGAACCAGGCCTGTGTGACAGGAAGGACCAGTTCATATATCAGTGGTCTGCCTAGCATTTTTCCCAACCTTCCCCCAGCCCCAGAATGCTGTTATTCTGCTGTCATTCATTACTGTCCACATAACTATAACCTAGCTAGCCATCTTGCATCATGGCTGAGAGCACAGATTCTGGAGTTATATTGCATAGGTTCAGATCTCTTGGTGAATTATTTCATTTCTCTGTGGCTTAATTGTCTCTAAAAATGGCCAGATAGCAATTATACCCAATAAAAAAAAAATTAAATGACCAGAATTATATTACCCACCTTACAAGTCATTGGGGCCTTCCCTGGTGGCTTAGACATTAAAGAATCCCCGTGCAATGTAGGAAACATGGGTTTGATCCCTGGGTCCGGAAGATCCCCTGGAGAAGGTAATGGCAACCCACTCCAGAATTCTTGCCTGGAGAATTCCATAAACAGAAGAGCCTAGCAGGCTACAGTCCATGGGGTCGCAAAGAGTTGGACATGACTGAGCGACTAAGCACACGGGAGGCATGTTCCCCGTGTCAGACTAGTTATGAAACTGTTGAGAACGCCTACGTCGTGTGTAATAAGAAGGGCCATTGTTGTTATTGTTAGTCACTTGGTCCTGTCCGACTCTTGGTGACCCCATGGATGCCATAATGCAGGTCATGTTCTCCACGTTTCCGAGATGATGAGACTCCTGCTCAGTGGAGATGGTGATTTGCCCGTGAAGGTGCCGTTGCAAGGAGCTGAGTGGGAGCCCTGGGTTTCTACGCTGGGGGCCGTCCTTGCTGCCATGTGGGGTGTTCAGCTTGGTTCTTGCCTCTTCTCCCAAGGTACATCATCCTCATGACGCTCCAGGACCGGAACGAGAAGCTCTTCTACCGCGTGCTGACCTCAGACGTGGAGAAGTTCCTGCCCATCGTGTACACGCCCACTGTGGGGCTAGCCTGCCAGCACTACGGCCTGACCTTCCGCAGACCCCGGTGAGCGGCCTGGGGCCAGGGCTCGGGGAGGGGCCGTCTCCTGGCCGGGGAGTCAGTCTTCCCTCTGGCCTTGCTTGCTGGGACCCTGGAGGGGCTTCCTGGGAGGAAGCAACCCAGCTCAATGTTTGTTTTGAGCTTTTGCTCTGGGAAATGAGCCCATGCGCAGAGAGGTGAGCTGAGACAGTGTCTAGCAAGGGACCTCTGAGCCTGTCCACCTCCAAATAGGAAACACCCAACATGTTGTTCAGAGTTGGCCCAGGAGGTATTTCAGCTTGTTTTTCTCTCCTGTATCTACCCACCACCTCCTTCCCTCGCCCCCTCCAAACCCCACTTTCCCAGTCATCTCCAAAGTGCAGACAGCTCTCCTGCTAATTCGGGTCAATGAATAATGGAGTGCTGGATACCAGCAACTGAATTCTTTTGCTGATTCAAAGAAGCAGCATTCCTTTATTTGGGCTCGACCCAGATTCCACTCAAAATGTCGCTTTATTCGGCAAAAATCTGGCACGGAATTTTCTTTAGGAGCCAAAGAATTTGGGGACAGTTTTCTAAAGAGATCACCTGTTTGTTTTTTTCATGGTGAGTTCAGCATATATATTTTTAAAAAATGAAAAAGGAAAAATGGAAGGATTTTCACAAAGTGCTCAGTGCAAGGTAATTGTCAACACATAGTTCTAGCACTGATGATTAAAGAGCTCCTGAGTTTATTATGTGTCATGGGACATTGTTTCAGCCTGTGTTAGAATACTGTGCACAGATGTGTAATTTACATTTATATAGAACTTATAAATCTGTGTTATAAATCATGCACTGTATCCGGAACATGTCATCAGGGGTCTAGAACATCTTTCATTAATTTGGATAAGCAGTATTCCAGTTCTGAAGCCAGCATTTGGAATGAGCACTGCAGGCCCGGGGAGTTCCCGGTGTTACCCTGGGTAGAGGGCAGCGTGTCCCACTTCCTCTGGGTGGGCATGTCCACTTGCTGCAGCATATTTGACCTCATCACGCAGAGCAGCTGTGTTTCTGCCATCCTGGGGGCAGGGGACAGTGCACCCAGACTCCATAGCTGATCTGGTCTTCAGCCTGCCTCTTTCAACGGGAAAAAGAGTCACCCCTGAAACCAATACTGACCGAGGCCTTGGGAGCTGATGGCACATTCCTGAAGGATGCGGGACCCTGTTTAATAGCTCCCAGGTCCTTGCAGAGCCTGCCTCCTCACACAGCTCGTGTGCTATGCTCTGTGTGCTCACTCGTGTCTGACTCTTGGTGACCCCGTGGTCGGTAACCCACCAGGCTCCTCTGTCATGGGATGTCCCAGGCAAGAATATTGGAGTGGGTGCCCACTGCCTCCTCCAGGGGATCCTCCTGACCCAGGGATCGAACTTGCATCTCTTACACCTCCTGCATTAGCTCGCAGATTCTTTACCACTGCTCCAGTGCCACTGCCCTCCTCTGCGGCCATCAGCAGCTGCCCGGGGCTTAACAAAGCAAGGGCCAGCATTTTGAAAAACTAAGCCTGGCACAGCCCAGCTTGTCCTCAGAAATTCCGTGCTCTGGCTACCCTGCTCTAGTCTCCTTCCCCAAGCATGTCTGGCATTCTCTGTAAGCCTTTGCCCATGCCGTACCCTCTGCCTCAGATTCCTGCCTTCTCTCCTTTCCTCGTTCTCTACCCAGCAAAACTCAGATTATCCCCATCTTCCAAGAGTCAGCTTCTGTGATCTGATCAGTGAAACCCTCCCTGATCTGCCCCAGCCTGAACCCTTCTCAGCTTCCAACCCCGCCCCCCACACCCCAGTCCATTAGACATATTTCTATTCCATAGTTTTATTTTTGGTGCTTTATATTTTTAATTATTTGTGTACCAGCCCCCTCTGTTGTATAGTAACTAAGTCATGACCGACTCTTTTGAAACCCCGTGGAGGGCGCCTCTGTCCATGGGATTCTCTGGGTAAGAATACTGGAGTGGGTTGCCATGTCCTTCTCCAGAGGATCTTCCCAACTCAGGGGTCAAACCGCATCTCCTGCTTTGGCAGGTGGGTTCTTTACCACTGAGTCGTCTGAGAAACCACCAACCTCCTGTACTGAGACACAAGTTTCTAGAGGGAGCTGGAAATGCATCAGATCCATTGGCCAGTAATTGACACTCTGATGGGACAGTGTCGCCTACTGAGTGAGAAAAAGAGCTAGGTCTTCACAGTGAGCTCTGTGATTTCGTCTCCCTGACCCGCAGGCAAGTTTCTTAACCTCTCTCAGCCTTAATGTCCACATTTATCAACCAAAGGCAATAAGGCTGCCTACCTGAAACAATCGTTGTGAAGGTGAGATGTGGTAACGTGGCCGGGTTCCTGGCATCCGTGCTAAGTCTCCTTCAGCAACTACCGTAGGAGGAAGGCAGGACTGATACGTGCAGAGTTATGTTGCACATCTGTATTTTTCAATGTTTGCGAAGAAAATTGCGTCATCAAACATACAATGAACTAACGTGTAGTTACAGACAAGGTCTGGCTCTTCCAGATTCAGTGTCTCCTGAAAAGGCCCTTTAACCTGTAAGCGTTGCAGCTGAGATTATCAGAAGCACACGGCCAGCCCACTCCCCCTCCCACTCCCAGGCTGTCTGGGAGCCCATCTCCACAGGCCCTAATGGACTAGACTGTGAATTCAGCTGTTGGCTTCAGATAAACTAGCATCAGACTAGTGATGCTTTTGAGCTGTGCTTCTAGAGAAGACTCTTGAGAGTCCCTTGGACTCAAGGAGATCCAGCCAGTCCATCCTAAAGGAAATCAACCCTGAACATTCATTGGGAGGACTGATGCTGAAGCTGAAGCTCCAATAGTTTGGGCACCTGGTCTGAAGAGCCAGCTCATTGGAAAAGACCCTGATGCTGGGAAAGACTGAAGGCAGGAGGAGAAGGGGGCAACAGAGGATGAGATGGTTGGATGGCATCACCAACTCAATGGACATGAGTTTGAGCAAGCTCCAGGAGGTGGTGAAGGACAGAAGAGCCTGGCGTGCAGCAGTCCTTGGGGTTGCAAAGAGTCAGACTCGACTTAGCAACTGAGCAAACAAGCCAGTTGGTGATGGTAGTAGAGAAGGCAATGGCAACCCACTCCAGTATTCTTGCCTGGAGAATTCCAGGGACAGGGGAGCCTGGCGGGCTACAGCCCATGGGTTGCAAAGAGTCGGACACGACTGAGCAACTAACACACACACACACACACACGCAGTGATGGTAGAGTTTTCCTCCAGGGTCCACTCCAGAATCCAGAAACTTGAATTAATGAGCATTTCTGGAGCTGCTGGGCATCATGTTATACGCTGTGAAGCTACCTCCAAAGAACAAAATGCAATCCTTGACCTAAAGCTATAAGTTGAATATGATAAAAGTTACACAGCAACAAGAGATTTAATAGGGACAAAGGCTTACAGGAGTGAAAGGGAGAGGGAAATTTGTTTTTCTTGAGGGCAGCAGGAATGCTTCACCGGAGGGATGACATTTGAGCTGGTCCTTGAAGGCTGAATAGGAATTCCGTGTGTGGAGAGCGAGGGAAGGGCATTCCAGGAAAGGGCTTGGTTTTATCAGCTCTGTAGACAGCAGGGCAGTCAGCTCACTCAGGTATCTCCCCATCTCCTCTGCCTGGCACGGAGGGCCAAGGGAGGGGCCTGGGCCTTTACATCCATTGGCTGATAATGGATCTTCCCCATGTGCTGGAAGGTTCATTTGGAAACGGTGTCGTTCATTTCACAAATGAGCAAACTGAGGTAGCGGAGGAAGGGAACTTGTCTGAGATCACAATTGGCAGGCAATTTGTAAAGTGAGAGTTCTGACTGTGGGAACTGGGGCGAGCCACACCAAGGAGATGACATTTGAGCTGGGCCTGAAAGAAGAGTGCAAAGAGCTGAGATAGGATGTCTTTGTCTACAGTGACCCAAGCACGCCCACCTCCCCCCTGGAAAGAATGTAAGGCCTCTGAGACCTCACAGTGGGTGAAACAGGGGACTAGAGGGGTGGGGTAGGAGAATTGATCAGTGGTTCTACCTAAAACGCAGCCTCCTCCTCACCATGCAAGGCGGTTGGCTTCACAGGGAGCTGTTTCACACTCAGGTCCAGGCCTCGCTGGTGGTTCTCCAATGCATTCGTGATGGAGAGGATCATAACAGCAGAGTGGGGGTTCATGTGAGTGAACCCCTCAGGGAGTTCATTTGAGCCCAGGAGCCTCAGTTGGGTATAGAGAGGGTGCTGCCAAAGGTACATGTAGCAGGGGAGACAGATGGGTGTCGGTCCAGGCAGGAGACGGGCAGCTGAACTAGAACCAGGAGAAAAGCATCACCGTAATACCTGCTGGCTAAAGGCCAGGCACCATCCTAAGATCTGTACATAGATTGTTGTTCAGTCGCTAAGTTGTGTCCCACTCTGTGACCCCATGGACTGCAGCACGCCAGGCTTCCCTGTCCTTCACCATCTCCCAGAGTCTGCTCAAACTCATGTCCATTGAGCCAATCATCTATCTAACCATCTCATCCTCTGCTGCCCCCTTCTTTTGCTTTCAATGTTTCCCAGCATCAGGGTCTCACTGGAGTGAGTAGGCTGCTCACATCAGGTGGCCAAAGTATTGGAGCTTCGGCTTCAGCATCAGTCCTTCCAATGAATATTCAGGGTTGATTTCCTTTAGGATTGACTGGTTTGATCTTCTTGCAGTCTATAGATAAACTTATCTAATTATCACAGCTCCCCTAAGAAATAGACACTGTTATCAGCCTATTTGTAGATAGGGAAACTGAGACACAGAGAAAACTTGCCCAGAGTCACACAGCTCATAACCAGCAAAGCCAAGACTCGTTACCCACACAGTCTGAACCAGAGTGTGGACAGGTAAGCAGCATCTCACGATGCTTGCTGTAGTTGGGGGCTGTGCACATTAGGTGGGTATTCGGGATGGGGTGCCACTCCTGGAACATGATTGTCTGGGGGTCTCAGGTGGGGGTTGCTGTATTCGTTTCCAGAGCCTCTCCTGGGAGGGCACGATCCCCTCATCCAGGGCTGAGGCAGACACAGGCAGAGTGAGCCAGCACCTTGGGTTTGTCAGTGACTAACTGGCCCTTGCCATCTACCCATCTGCCTCTACAAGGACTGAGTCGTGTGCTGCCGCAGCTGCTGACCTTCAATACACCCTGAAAGGAGTTCAGGGTGGGAAGCAGAAATGAGGCACTCTGTGCTCGGGGCGGGGCGGGGGGGGGGGCGGGGCGGGGAAACACAGGACAGGTCTTCAGGTCGTCTTAAGATATTTTTCAGGATCGGACTTTATGAGCCCAATTCTTCCATCTCTCCACATCTAGAAAAGCACTGAAATCCATGGCAATGACTGTTCCTTGTGACTAGCTAAGGCTTCATGAGACGAGTAGAAATCTGGAAACTATGTGCTTGATCACATGTATTCCCCCTCTTCACCAAACGTCACATGCCGACCTTCCCCTCCTGCCTCTTTGGAGCGGTTTCTCAGGGCCATCTGAGGTGCTGTCTCCTGGGCTGCAGTCCTCATTTTGCCCCAAATAAAATTAAACTCGCAACTCTCACGTTGTGCATTTTTTAAAGTCAATAGATTCATCCCGCACGCTCTGGGTACAGATTTCCCACAAATGCTTTGCAGAACCTTTCCTCAGATGATTACCCAGTCAAGCTACCTGACTTGTGACCTTCTGAGCAGCTGCTCCAGGCGTCCATTTGGCCTCTTTCCAGGTGGTGACTGCATCCCTGTCTCGCTCCTAAGGGAGAGTCTGGGCTCCGCCCCAGCCCTGAGCGTCCTCTGAGCCTGGCTGGGAAGGGCTTCACAGATTAGCATCCGACAGGAGGCCAGCCCAAGGGCAGAAGGGAGACAGCCAGCAGCTCATCAGTTCTGAAATGATAACCGTTCCTGTCAGTCCTCTGTGAAAAGACATCCCCTCCGCGCCCCCACCACCACCCCCAAAACTAATTTGATCCAGCTGAGGCTAAAATGGGCTGCCCTGGGGTCCAGCGGTAAAGAATCTGCCTGCCAACGCAGGAGTTATAAGAGACATGGGTTCGATCCCTGGGTCAGGAAGATCCCCTGGAGAAGGGAATGGCAACCCCCTCCAGTATTCTTGCCTGGAGAATCCCATGGACAGAGGAGCCTGGTGGTCTGCAGTCCATAGAGTCACAAAGAGTTGGGCACAACTGAAAACGACTGAGCCTGCATGAGGCTGAAATTGTCGCTCTGACATCCCTGGGGCTCTGCATCACCTCAGAACCCCTAGGGAGATGCCCGAGTATCTCAAGGACACCTGAGTACCCCGGGCAGGTGAGACACAGCAGAAGGGTCTGGGCTCTGTGGAGCCTCCTCTGCCCCTTCCTGCTTCTCCCCTGTACACGCTGTGTGTGCTTCCGTGGGCCGTGGGTCCTGGCCAGCTTGGCCTGAAGGTCTTCAGTGTGTGACTCAGAAGAAGTAAAAGCCAAGTGGAGGGGTGGCGCAAGGAATACAGCTGAACCCCACAGCCGGCCTGGGCCTCACGCTCCTAGTCCTCCTTGAACTCCAAGTGATGTGCACGCGTGCACACACACACACACACACACACACACACACCTGTAGACCTAGCGCTTCCCAGCCTCCCTGTGGGATCTCACTTGTATGGGTGGTGAGGGCTGGGTTGCAGGTAGTATAAGGAGCATAGCCTTTGAAGCCAGGCAGACTTGACCTTGAATCCCAGTTCCAAAAAATGACTTTCAACAAGTAACTGAACACCCCGTCAGCCTCCTCGTGTGAAATGGGAGAAACGCCCGTCCACATGGCCGCTTGTGAGGACTGGATGCAATGCCACGTGAGGAGTGTCCTTACATGTGCTCGGCTCTGATCCACGTGGCCCCCCAGCCCCTCCCCACCCCAGCCGATCCTTTGATGCAGTCACCCCGCCCCAGAGTCTCAACTGTTGACTTCTGAGACTGTCTCAGGCCTCCAAAGTGCCACCCACGCTGACCTTCTGAAGTCAAAGTTGCTCAGTGGTGTCTGACCCTTTGCAGCCTAATGGACTGCAGCCCTCCAGGCTCCTCTGTCCATAGGGTTCTCCAGGCAACAAGACTGGAGTGGGTTGCCATGCCCTTCTCCATGCGGCTCTTCCCGACCCAGGGAGTGAACCTATGTCTCCTGCATTGGCAGGCAGGTTCTTTACCGTCCGAGCCACCAGAGACCTTAGTGATCTGTATTTGTGTCTAACTAGCAAATCCATCAGCAGGTACTTGTGCAGAGTCAGAAAGTTGAGGGTAGGAAGTGGGACTTGGTTTCCCCCGTCGAGCCTCGGGGAAGATCCCTGAGGACAAGTTCGCATTTGGACAGAGCCAGCAGCCCTGGCCCTGTGCCAGGCTCTTTTCTTTTTTTTTTTTCTGAAGACAGATACACTTCTGCACCCAAGCCACTAAAAGTACACAGGGTATTATCAGCTACCATTTGCTGAGTGCTCACAGGTTCCTGGCAAGCCTGGCTTAGGTGCTTCGTGTACTTATCTCTGAGCCCTACAGTAGCCCCGCAGGGTGCTTGTTTCTTATATGAGAACTAGCTTGTCTAAGACCTATAACCAAACCCCGTACATTTTCCAGCTGCTGTGGCCCCGGTAAACATGACCCCTCACAGGCAAGCACATTCTTGAGGGACACACACACACACACCTGGAGGGCAGGATCTCACGGTGGTCAGAGCCCCGGGCTGGAGCCCCGAGGGGGTGGGTCAGCTCCCCGGCTAACGGCCGTGTCGCCTTGGAGCCCACGTGCTCCCTGTCCCTGGGCCTGGGTCACAGAAGCTGCTCACCGCGCAGGGCTGCGCTGAAGGTCAGACGAGCTGACTGTGTGTGAACGTGCTTTATCAGCTGGAGAGCTCCTCACAAGCTTGAGGGGGATTTATTTTCTCACCTCTTCTCTGTCCCCCACCCACCTGAAAGGATAGGGTTAAAGCTCACGCTCACACCCTTGGGTTTCCTGCCTCCCTCTCTCATTACCCCGGGGAACCCTTGCCTCATTTTTTTCATTTTTACACCTCGTGCTAACTTGAACTCTTTGTGACCCCTTGGACTGTAGCCCGCCAGGCTCCTCTGTCCATGGGATTCTCCAGGCAAGAATACTGGAGTGGGCTGCCATTTCCTCCTCCAGGGGATCTTCCCGACCCAGGGATCCAACTCACGTCTCCTGAGACTCCTGCATTGCAGGCGAATTCCTTACCATCAGCACCTAGGACCTTTTCATCTTCAGCCACCTTCGTGCGCGCACACACACACACACACACACTCTCAGCATAATTGGGAGGCAGGCAGAAAGCAAGGATTTGTCTCCTCAGACCAGCTGCCTCCTCCCTGTCCTCAGGGCACCAGCGCTGACTCGTCTGCCAGAGCCCACTCCGTGGCCAGTCCTGCCCAGGTCCCTCTGCCAGGCTGTTTCAGCTGTGCGGCCGGAAAGGCTCCCGAGTGCAGAGTTAGCGCAGGTCGGCAGCTGGTCTACTTCCCGTCCCATCTGGCCCTTTTAGTCCCCCAGCCTTGGGGTTATGAGCAAAGCTCTGGGTAAAGGGTCAGGAGACCCGCATTATAGCCTCCGCACCCTCTTTCTGGCCTTGACTCCTTAGCAGGTCACTTAGCTCCTTAGACTCAGGAGAAGGTGGTGGGCTGAGTACACGGCTTCCATGATCTCCTTCAGTGCTAACCATTGAGCATCTAGTAACCCAAACCTTGAACTTCCCTGGTGGCTCAGGAGTAGAGCATCTGTCTTCCAATGTAGGAGACACAGGAAATGCAGGTTCAATCCCTGGGTCGGGAAGATCCCCTGGAGGAGGGCATGGCAACCCACTCCAGTATTCTTGCCTGGAGAATCTCCATGGACAGAGGAGCCTGGTGGGCTACAGTCCAAGGGGTCGCAAAAAGTCGGACACAACTAAGCGACCAAAGAGCGACAACAACCCGAGCTCCATAACCACGTTGGAAGCGGGATATTCAGCTGAGCCACAGTCACGCTATGGAACTGCGCTGCAGTTTTCCCCCCTGATAAATTAAGAGGTCAGTCCAAGCAGTAGCTCTCAGTGGCAGCTGTGCACCGAGAGCCTCTGGGGGCTTCTAAGCAGCATCTGTGAGGTGGGCCCAGGCAGCTTAAGTTTTCAGAAGCTCCCCAGGGATTCTGGTGAGGAATGGCTGAGCAGGGTGATCTCTGAAGTCCCTTCCAGCTTGGATCCTCTGTGACTTGCTGAGAGTTGATAACCTGCAGCCCAAATCTTCCAGGCCCAGATCTTCAATACCCAAGCCAAATACATTGAAGACAAGGGGGATTTTCCCTGGTGGTCCAGGGGTTAAGACGCCACTCTCCCAATGCAAGGGGCCGGGTTCAATCCCTGGTCAGGGAACTAAGATCCCACATGCCGCAACTACCGAGCCCTCAAGCCGCAACTGGAAAAGCCCACACACCACAGTGAAGACCCAGGATAACCAAAAATAAATCGATAATAAAAAAATTAAAAAAGAAAAAAGAGGTTAGGGTCACGATAATGTTAGAGAAACGTATCTCCAGCTCAACCGTCAGCAACCTAACTGCTGAGTCCCAGGGCCAAGTGCCCTCGTGTCTCACGCACACAGTGAGCGGGGTAAGTGGGCAGCGGGTGGAAGGCAATCTCACACATGTTCTCCCCCCGTCCCCACCCCCACTGTCTTCCTGAAGCCTCTGTCACTGCACAGAAGTCACCCGTCTCCCCAGCTGCAACCCATCCTCTGTCAGCAGTTGATGAGACAGGAAAAGCCTCAGGCCAAAGGTGACCCATCATTTGGGTGAGGATATTACCAGTGCTGCCTGGCTCAAAAGGGAGGCCAGTCGGAATCCTTTCCAGGAACTTGAATGGACTAACGGGAAAGGTTATATGGAGAGAATTTTCCAGGTGGGAAGGGAAATCAAGGCCAAAGGATGCTGCGAGTTAGACTTTTGACTCAGGTCATGGTAGACCAAAGGCAAATGCCAGCTATAAAGGAAAAGGAAAAAAGAGCAGGAAGTATAGGAACAGATCTGTGGAGGGAAGATGGGAAATGGAAAGAAAGAGGGAAAAACAGGCAGAGGCAGGGACAGTCCCCAGAGCTGCCTCAGTTCACCCTGGCTTTCCACTCCAGTTCTTCACAAATTTACCTTTAACTCTGTTTCTCCAAAGCTGACTTAGGTGAACCTCTGATTTCGGTCACTGGAAGAGCCAGGTTGAAAAAGATGAAATTAGATGGACCTGATTAGTCCCCCAGTCTCCTTGCTGGATGGAGTTAACAGATTAAAGTAGGGTGTCTCAGACTTCAGTTGTTATCATTGTTCAGTTGCTAAGTCGTTTCCAACTCTTTGCAACCCCGTGGATGGTAGCCCGCCAGGCTCCTCTGTCTGTGGACTTTCCCAGGCAAGGATACTAGAGTCTTAAACTTTAGGGTGCACTGAAGTCACCCAGAGGGCTTGTTAAAATAGATTCAGAGACTTGACCCAGCCACCAAGTCCCAGACACTGCTGATGCCGCTGGTGCAAGGGCCACGCTTTGAAAACCACTGGATTGGGGACTTCCCTGGTGGCCTATTGATTAAGAATCTGCCTTCCAACTCGGCTTCCACCCCGGTCAGGGAACTGAGACCCCACATGCCCAGGGGCACCTAAGCCCGTGCACCACAGCTGCTGAGCCCAAGCGCCACAGCTAGCGAGAAGCCCTCGTGTCTCAATGAAAAGGTCCCACATGCTGCAGCTAAGGCCCAATGCAGCCAAAAATAATAAACATTTTTTGGAAAAGAAAAGAAAGCCACTTGATCGAAGGCTGATGAAAAGTCACTCGCTGAGAAATGAATTAAGACGATCTGAAGGAAGCAGAAGAAGTAGGCATTTCCAGACCCACTGTGCATTCGCAGAAAAAGCTAGGAGTCCTGAGATGAAGGTTTTGGTCTCAGTTTTAGAAGTGTTGTTGTTTAGACGCTTAAGTTGTGTCTGACTCTTTTGCAACCCCATGGACTGAAGCCCGCCAAGTTCCTCTGTCCATGGGGATTCTCCAGGCAAGAATACTGGAGTGGGTTGCCATTTCTTTCTCCAGGGGATCTTCCCAACCCAGGGATTGAACACAGGTCTCCTGCATCGGCAGGAAGATTCTTTACCACTGAGCCACTAAGAAGTCCTTTAGCAGAGCCCCTCAGGAAATCCCTCCCCCTTTATGGAGCTCAGTTTCCTCATCTATAAACCAGAACATTTTATTAGGTGATCTAGGGGGCTCCCTTCAATCCTTATAATCTGTCATTTTTGAGCAGATTGGAGCATGGTGGCTATAAATTCGCCTCTAAGTTTTCTGGCATTTAAGGGAGAAAAACACAAAAGTAGATGAACACACATTTTCTGACAAGAAAGTGTTCAGGCTTATCTGCAGAAGTGTCATTTGGCTGAGAATCTGATTCACACGTGGGCATCTTCTTAGACAGACCAGCTGGGCGGCCCGGGGGCTGTTCATGGATGGTTCGATGCCAAGGATTGGGAACTGATGCTGGAGTAGATCTGAAGGAGTCCTCCCCGAGCGTGAAGTTGTTCAGCTATTACTGATGCACGCATCACGTGGAGTAAGTGAAATTGTATCTGGATCCCACATCAGTGAATCACTTTGGGACAGAGAGATGGAGGAGAGAAGGATTATTATTTTTTTTTTTTTTTTAGTAAAGACTATTCTTTTAAGAGCAGTTTTAGGTTCACTGCAAAATTGAAGGGACAGTACGAAGACTTTGCACATACTCCCCGGCCCCACACATTCATAGCCTCCCCCATAATCAACATCTCCCGCTAGAGTGGTCCCCCTGTCAGTTCATGACCCTTCACTGACACCTTATTATCACCTGGAATCCTTAGAGTACCTTAGAGCTCACTCTTGGTGTCGTACATTCTGTGGATCTGAATAAAAGCTTTATATAGCATCATACAGAGTATATTCACTGCCCTAAAAACCCTGAGCTCTGCCTGTTCGTCTCTCCCTCCCCTCCCCTGCTCCTGGAAACCACTAAGGATCCTGGTATTTCTGTGTCTGAATTACACCGGTTTCAGCGAGGGACATGGCTTCTTTTGTTCTTGCTGCTGTTTAGTCACTAAGTCGTGTCCATCTCTTCGCGACCCTGTGGACTGTAGCCCACCAGGCTCCTCTGTTCATGGCATTTCCCAGGCAAGAATACTGGAGTGGGTTGCCATTTTCTTTCCCAGACTTCCTTTTTTAGAGGAGGCTTAAAGATTTACGTACAAGCAAGTGAGTTTGTGCTTCATTGCACGTGACCTGCCTTTAGTGTTCAGAAGGAGCCGCTTGCTGGGTGGGGAGGACAGAGGCCACCCTTCCGTCCATGAGCCTGGCTGGGTGTAGGTGGCTGAGAGTGAAAAGGTGGGAAAAGTTGAGTGTCCCCACATGGACATAGAGATTTTATTTTTCTGTTCAAGCTGGAAGCAGATGAGCTTTATTAACTAGAACAGGATGTTCTGAGTCTGACTTCCTTTAGCCGAAGGCAGATTTCCCTGGCAGTTTAAACAAACTGATTTTTGTTTCTGTTTTATCTGACTCTGTCCTTTTCCTCCTTTGTCCCCGGCAATCCCAACCATGGTGATCAAAAGAATAGGTGTGGGAGAATTTCCTTACTGAGAAGGAAATCCGTACGTGCAGGCAGCAGTTGAGTAGACCTTTCCTCAAATAACCTTGATTTCTCATTAGCCTGTAAAATGCACGAAAGCTTGTGTTTGCTCACAGAAACAGACTCACAGAGAACAAACGAGTGGTTACCAGTGGGAGAAGGAAGGGGGAGAGGTGAGTTAGGGGTGTGGGATTAAGAGATATGAACTACTGTGTATAAAATAGATAAGCAACGAGGATATATTATACAGCACAGGGGGAAATAGCCATTATTTTTTAATAAATTTAAATAGAATATAATCTATAACAGTATCATATCACTGTGTTGTACACCTGAAACTAATGTATTATTTTAAGTCAACTATATGTCAATAAAAATAAAAGCTTGTGTTTGCGCAAGCGAAGTTTACTTCCAAAAGAGTGGCTTCTTAAGAGATGCTGCAAATAAAGCAACTGTTTTGAAAGGTCCCCGACTAGAGGACAAGTTAGATCATTGTTGTGGAATTTCTTGAAGAAAAGTGAAGGCTGTCTTGCCAGAAAGAACCCCACCACCAGCTGGCCAGTCTCCAAAATCCAGTGTCGTGTTCATGTCCTTGCACCCACAGGAATCCCCCAGATTTCTCAGGTGCCCTGAATGGGGAACACTGAAGACTTTATCTATAAGCTAGTTTCTTAGAGACTAAGATTAAACCAGCATCCAGGGGTGCCCAACCTTCAGGATCTAATGTCCGATGATCTGAGGTAGAGCTGATGTACTAATAATAGAAATAAAGGGCGCAATAAATGTAAGACACTTGAATCATCCCCAAACCATCCCCCTCCCCAGGCTGTGTGCTCCATGAAACTGGTTCCTGGTGACGCAAAGGTTGGGGACTGCTGTGCCTAGATCGCAGGGATTGGGACTTGGGAAGAAGAGGTTTTGTATGAATGGGAAAAGCAATAGGAAAGAACAGGTCAGGAAGGTTGTGTCTGTGGTGCTGGAGACAGAAGCAAGACTCAGGCAGGGAGCCCCAGTGCAGCATCAGCAGCGTCCAGAAGGCTACAGGAGGGGAGCAACTGAAAAAGCTAAAAAGACAAAGGGTAAAGCGAGTGGTGAAAGATGGACTTCTCCAGCTGGACACAACTTCTCAGACGAGCTCCTCTCCTGCACTGAAAACCTTAGGAGGGAAATGAACTACGTTTTTTTCTGCCCTGTGTCTCCCATGGTGCCAAGCATGGTATCTTCAGGCCTTGACCAGAGAGAGCACTTAAAGACTATCTTCCGATTAGACTCCATTCAACAAGCATTGATTAAGCGCCATCTTTATGGCTGGCCACCATAAATACATGGAAGATCCAAATGGAATAAGATCGTTTATTCATGGTCCCTGACCTTAAGGGGTTTACAACCCACCTGAAGAGAGGAACAGCTCTAAGGTGATATAAACCAATTAGTAAAGCATCGTATGGATTGACTGGTTTACTTTGAACACATAGAGGTAACATTATGTAGGAAGTATCTCCACTGAATTGTTGGTTCTTGATCTAAATCTTGAGAATAGGATTTTGATTCAAGGTGGGAAGGTGGCCCAGCACAGTTCCTGGCATAAAGATTTACTGTGTGAGTTCTAAGCAGGAGGACCTGCATAAGCAAGAGATGTGGTTGGGACAAACAAGAATCACACAGGCTCTTAGGACTGGGAATATAGGAGACACTCCTTCCCTTTTAGCAAAAACCCCACATTTCTTTCCAGTTCTTTCTTCCCCCAAATGGCCATGTACTTTGAGAAGTCTTGGTCCTCTGCAACCCCAAGGAGTGGGAGCTAATTAATCCCTAGCCAGTCACAGAGAAGTTCCCTCACCAGTGACAATTCTGACTCAAATGCTGGGAGGGCACTCTGCCCAAGGACTTCTGGAAAGGTTTTCTCTTCCCAGGAGAGCTCCTTCTTTCCCGGATGTCCTCGGTCTGCCTGGGAACTGTGGTGATCATCCTGCCGTCACGAAAACAGGGCAGGGACCAAGCCTGTAACACCAAGGATGGTCACGGAGGGAGCCTGTGCCCTTGGTGACATTTTGAGCCAGCAAGTAAACAAATCCTGAGTCACCTCCCCCTGCACCTCTTGTTAGGAGAAATAAATTTCCTCTTTCCGGCCAGTTGAGTCAAAGTTTTTCTGTTACCTACAGCTGAGAGCAGTGTTCCTTCCTGATGGGATATCTGAATCACCTCGCTTAGAACAGGGGCTCACATTCATTTATTCAGAGCTTCCGATGCTCCAGGTGTTTGAATCAGGCCCCACAATGTCTCTTTCAGTTTTGTGATATTAAGCCCATTTTCATGAAGAGGAAACTGAGGCACTGAGATTCAATAACCTGAAATAGCTTACATGTCTAGTACCCGGTTGAGCCGAGATTCCAACCCCGGCTGCAAAGCCCCTCACGTCCTTCTGAGACTCTCCTCCCTGGTGATGGAGCTTCTCCAGGACAGAGGACTCACCATCACCTCGCAGACGGCGTATGTAAGGAGACTGCTCCATCACTTGGGCGGGGAAGGTAAGGACAGTGTGAAGCCAAGTGAGGACTTAGGATTGTGCTCCTCAGGGATCACGGTCATGCTTCTGAGGAGGGGCTTCTGGGAAAGCATTTTGCAAGGAGGATCGTCCTTGGAGGCCTTAAGAGGAGCACCTACGGGGCATTGCTGTGTTAGCTGAAGTCCAGGGAGACAAGGGCCTTGCAGGGTCTGAGAGGCGAAGTGAAGGGTGAAAACACAGGATGCGGAGAAAGGGGTACCCGTAGGACGTGGAGACCAGCGGGATGTGAAGGTGAGCGTGAGAGGAAGAACCGTTAGGTGTGCGCTGCGTGGCAGTGCTGTGTCAGCGTGGAGCGTGGAGCTCGGAGCTCGGGCTCCAGAGGTGCCGCAATGATCTGGGTCAGATCAGCATCCCCGGAGGGCTCAGGACCGCCATGGTCATGTGACCTGTATTCTTAGCATCTCAAACCAGCTGTGAGAAATCAGAAGTGCTCCTGTCCCTGAGTCACAGGGGAGAGGTTCAGAAGTGATGGGCCACGGGCCCGGAGCCTCAGTGCTGGTCAGTGGCAGGACTCAAACCCCAGTCTGTCCTGCCCCGTGGCCTCTCCCTCTTTCACGTGGGAACCCCCTTTAGATCTGCATGGCTGATGCTCAGCATTCCCGAGTCATGCGTCCACACATATGTCCTCTCCAGAACAACAGCTAAGCTGACATGTTCCTTAGACTGAATGAAATTAGCAACAGGGATCTGCAGGAACCCGTGTGCATGGGTCTTGGCTGGAGACAGGCGATGTGGGGCCACAACAGGTGCCCGGTTAGGAGAGCTGGGGTTGGCACCTTGCAGAATCTTTACACCCACACAGGCAGGCACAGTCTTTCAGGCACATAGCGAGGACACACCAAGCACTTCATGGATCCTGCTCTTGTGATACACCCTTGAGTCGCTACCCGATGGCCCCACACTGAAGCCCACCCCATGCACAGCCAGCACAGCTATTACCTGTGTGCCCCCTGTGGCCCACTCCCCAAAACCCACACAGCTCCCTGCTCTGGGTTCCAAAACAGGCTGAGACATTGACCTCCTCAGAGGACTTGGAGAATAGTTACATCTCTCCAGGGAGTCTTAGGTGAGGCCCTGGCTGTAAAGAGGTGGAATCAATTAGCTCTTAAGAGACCCTTGAGCTTAGCGCGTCACAGGTTTGCCTTTGCTTGCAGCCTATGGTGACCGGATCATGGAGCTCAAATCAAGGCCTAGATGGGACATGGCACCTCCTCCCCGGGGGCACAAGTCAGTAGAAACAGTAGGGCTGGAAGTCAGGTCCCCTGGCTGTGTGCAGAGAGAGAGGGGTGTTTCCCACCATTTGAACCAAGCTTGATTTGTGTTACTTGTCTGTGTCTAGCACTTTGAAGTTTCAAAATGAATTCAAATACAATCCCACCAAACTGAGCTTTGAAACAGAGAGGGCAACACTGTTCACATGAGGAAATGAGGGATCCAGAGCTTGACTCCCCAGGCTGCACAAACTGTAAGAGAACAGAACCTAGACTTTTTCTTCTATTTGCTATTCAGGAGTCCTTCCAGTACTGGACTGACTCTAAGCATCCAGTGGGCAGGAGCCATATTTGTTTAGCTCATCATTTGATACCCAGCACCCAGGACAGAGCCTAGGTACACGCCTTGTTAGGTGAAAGGAAGGACGGATGGAAGGATCAGTAGATAGAACAGGATAAAAGAAACTTGGAGTCTTATTTTCCTGATGACTTCTAATAGATCTTTGAGGAGTGAGCTTCTATTAATGGCTCCTTACTTAAAAACAAAGAGCTTTAACTCTAATTTTGTTTAAAATGCATTATGCCCTAATTTTTTAATACCAATATAAATTACATTGGATTCCTTTAAAAATATTCAACAGGAAAGACTTGCCCAGGACTGGAACATAGTAAGAACTTGATAACTGTCTCTGGAGTTTAACTGGATTTAAAAGCGAGGCTGGGGACATAAATGTAGTTGCAAGGAGTTTCCATGTTACTGGATAATTAAAGAAAAGAATTTATTATTTGCAAAATGACTTTATCCCCACATCCAGGCCTGTCAATGAGATCAGGACCTGCATTTCCAGAATCTTTGGTTCAAAAGGGTTAATAACTTTGTCCGGTCCTCACTACGAATAGGTGGTGAGGGCAATAGATTGCCCTTGCCTGCCAGTGCAAAATGGACCTGGCATGAGCCAGCTGTGCTTCTCATGTGCAGCCAAGTGGACGGACTTGGATATGAGGTTGTCATGGTAACGCTTTCACTGACTGGAAGAATAGATGAAGCTGGAGTAAACCTCCTTGGCTCATGTGGGGGTGGGAGTGGGTGTAACCAGGAGTGACAAGCAGAGAAACTTCTCTCTTTCCAGACAAAGATGGTGCACTAAATTAGAATTCAAGTAGCAGTAGAGAAAATCAGGTAACGTGCTGGCTAGATAATTCTAGCAATTAAATAGGCGATTAAATGACTTTGATGATCAAACCAAAAATGACGGGGAGGGGAGGAGTGTTTAAAAGTAAACCTCTTCCCAGGCCATTGGTTTTAAACTTTTGTCCTAAGAGTCCACTTTAAGAAATTACAGACTCCAGCTTTCTTTCCCAAGGTTCTGATTCATTGAGTCAGGAGTGGAGCACAAGAATCTCTGTCTTAAAACTGTCCACAATTTATTATTCTGCATGAAATTTATAGACTATATTGGTAGCACATGGACCATAATTTCATAAAGCCTCCTCTGGGTAAATAGAACATCAGAAATCAAACTCAAGTTGGAGCCGACTCAGCTGTTCTCATCTGATGGGAGAATTTAGGGAAAAATAAAAGCTGTTTTCTACTTAGCCTTAGTTTAGAAACAAAATAAAAACCAGAGTTTAATTAGTCAGTGATTGATGACAGATGAGTTTCTGAAATAAGCTACTGCAGTTTATGTTTTATGCTTCCTTTTAATCTTACATTCTACCAAATGCTTCCCTAATTGACAGAAACCAGCAGTTGTTTGCTTTGCCTAATGCTCTTTCTTATTTTGTGTGTGCGTGCTAAGTCACTTCAGTCCTGTCTCACTCTTTGCAACCCCATGGACTGTAGCCTGCCAGGCTTCTCTGTCCATGGGAGTCTACAGGAAAGAATACTGGAGTGGGTTGCCATGCCCTCTTCTAGGGGATCTCCCCAACCCAGGGATCAAACCCACGTCTCTTATGTCTCCTGAATCGGCAGGTGGGTTCTACCTGTGAAGTCCTTCCCCATCTTACCCAACAGCAAATTCCTGCTTACTCTTTAAAATCATCCAAAATGTCTTCTTCTCTTGCTCCCTCCTTAGTCTCTGTGCCCATACTTTAAAAAAAAAAAAATTAATTAAGTTGCGTATTTATTTGGCTGTGCCAGATCTTAGTTGCAGTATGCAGAATCTTTAATTGTGGCATTCAAAATCTTTGTTGCAGCATGAGGGATCTAGTTCCCCAACCAGGGATCAAACCTGGGCCCCCTGCGTTGGGAGTGCAGGGTCTTAGCCACTGGACCGCCAGGGAGGTCCCTGTGTCCCCACACTCTTGCTTTCAGAATATTTTGCTCCTTCCTCTAAGTCTGTCCACAATGGCCTCCGCTACTAGGCTACTAATGAAATTACTACATTGTTATCCGGCAGTTATTTAGAGATGTGCTCCATCAATCTCTGCTCTGATTGAGTGAATGGATGAATATATGTTCCATAAGCACAGAGGATTTTGCCTGTTTTATTAACTGAAATGAACATTCCAAGTGCCCAGAACAGGTCTTGTCACAAAAAGTAATTATTGAATTAATTCATGAATGAGTGCTTTAGCTTAAACAACCAATTGAAAAGGCTGGACCTGCTATGTTTCTCAGTGTACCAGTACAAATTTTTCATAGTGGCACCAGCGTAAGCACAGTCTCCCAAACAAGTCATGATTAAGCTCCCCACTTGACATTTCTGTCATCTAACAGTTTGAGGCTTAGCTCTATAGACCCAAGGGATTCTAATCAAGAAACAGAAGTAATATTGCAAGCATATAGCTCATACCTATATAATCGGATCAAGTTAACTTTTCTCATCCTTACTCAATACGTTTTTCTATCCATAGTAAGCCTGGGATAGCAATGATTCTCTAGGATAGTTTACATAGAATAATTGTAGAAATAGCTTCAATTTATTGAGCACTTACTAAATGTGCCAGGCATTGTACTAACTGCTTTCCACATGTTATCTCTTTTAATTGTCTCAGGCAACTTGATTAGGAATGTTTTATTATCCCCACTAGGCTACTAATCAGAAGACCTGAGATTTGAGCCTAAGTCTATCTGAGCTTCTGCTCTCGAGCTTCACCGTAACTCTGGGGCTTTGAATTGAGTGGATCTAGTTGGAACTTTCTCCTGACCAGAGAAACATATGTTGTTTTCCAGTCACCTCAGAGCAAATATTTTCTTGGCCTTGAACATTCCTGATCTTGAGTTTTCTCAAGATCTAAAGGCTAAACTCGGTCAAAATGATAAATTAAATTAAATGTCCCCCCCCCACACACACACCCCTCCTCCCCACTTGATTACACCTGATGAGTGTCTCTCTCATTCATTTGGTTCCAGGCACTTAGCTGTCTCTTGCATTTGCTTCCACTGATCAGGGTCCCTGAGGTTTGCACATATGTTTTCCCAGTGAACTTTTGTCCTCTCTGAAAACTGCATTCTGCTCTCTTTATCAGATTCCAGCTTTCATGACTAATATGCGGTGATAACTCCAGAACTGTTTACACGACAAATTAAAGTGGGCAGAATCTTCCGCTTACAAATTGCTTCAAGACAGGGCTCAGATGTCTGCCCATAGAATCGTCTCCTACATGCTAGCATAAAATGGATCTGAGCTTGTACAGCTTCAGCTGGCCCTTTACTTAGAGGCCTGTTGTTTCTTGACAGGGTTCTGCGCTCCCAGCCTGTTCCTCAAACTGAGGCTACAGAGATTTATGACTCACTTGGAAAAAAATATGCTGGCTACTTCTTCAACCTGCTTCGGAAAAACAGGATGTTTCTCTCTCCCAATCTTGCACATACCTGTAAACAAGCGACTTATTGGCAGGGCCTCTGAGTCAGAGGTATAGCAGTTTCAGACTCTCAGGTTTGATGATTATTTGCTTGGATAAATCAGAAGTTCGTGTCAGAACAGAGCCACGTTCCAAAAACTTATTGCCCACAGACCCAGATTAACTCAAGGCCTTCCAGACGGCAGGAAGGTGTGTGTTTGTTTTATAAAGTGGAGGCATGTGTGGGTCTGTGCCACGTTCCCAGCCATAAAAGAAAGTGAAGAGTGTTAAGTGTGACTTCTTGGGGGAAACGGGGCCTGATGTCTCTGTGATTATTATTTTTGGAGGAGTAAATATTTCAGTAGAAAAAGAAACTCCTTTGTACCAACTCTGAGTTTTCTTGGCATGTTTTAATATTTTCAAGTAACAGCTGAAACCACACTAACCTTCCCCATTCTAATTGGAAGCGTCTGTGAGTTGCAAAATTAGAATTTTCAGATTCTGAAGTGATTTGCTATTTGAACAGGGGTGTCAGTTTCAGCTGAAATTTTCATCTATGGGGCCTTTTTCCCCTCCGGATTATAAATTGTTCACTCAGCTAATGATGTGATGGAAATACACTTTTCACCAGCTTTCCGTGTACACGGGCTTTCTTAAAAATGAAAACCACACTTTCTTTCAGTTTCTTATTCTACACCTTATCATGATCCTCCTAATTCAAAGAGAACAGATGGAGAAATTCCTCAACCCTTGGAATTCGACTCGAACAATCTTCTCCTGCCAAAAAGCATCTCCTAATCAAAGACATCAGAGCAGCAAATGATATGTGCAAATTCCAGGAAGAAAAAAAAATAGTTGGAACACTTAGAAACTTGTTCCAGTTTTTCTCTATGTTAATAGAAGCCTGTCTATTAGGGGGCTTAGTGTTTTACAGGTATCTTCTGAAGCTTCAGCAAGACAGATATGAAAGCATGATGACCTCTTACCTGCTTGCCTTACTGTTTAGGCTACTTCCTGCCTCAGCGATGTTGCCTCAAGGACCCTCAGTACTCCCAGGTGTGAATGAGAATGAAGGCAGCTTCCTGGGCTCACGGTGATGAGGAAATGGTGTAGCATTTATAAAATGCTCCCACGGGGAGCTGTCTTAGTCCATTCTGGCCGCTGTAGCAAGATACCACAGACTGGGTGGCTTATAAACAAGAGAAGTTTCTTTCTGCAGTTCTGGAAGCTGAAAGTTTGAGATCAGAGCACTGGCATGGTCAGTGGCATGGATGAGGGCTCACTGTTGGAAGTAGACTTGTCCTTTTATCCTCACGTGGTAGAAGGGGTTAGGGAACTCTTCAGAGCCTCACATATAAGGGCACTAATCTCATTCAGGAGGGTTCCACCCAAAGGCCCCACCTCCTGATACCATCACATTGGACATTAGGATTTCAGCATATGGAGGGACACGTTCAGACCATAGCAGGAATGAAACGAATACTGGTTTCTTCTCTTTCTCTCTTCATTTTACTCATCACAACTGCGGAAAAAATGACATGACTTACTTGAGGCCAAAGACCAGGCCTTCAAAGAGCCAAGACAAGCCTGAGTTTCGTAGGTTTAAAGCCTTGAAGGCTCCCTCCTCTGCGTGGATTCAACACCCACTCTGCAGAGTTTGGCACAGGCTATGTTGTAGATTGTTCCCAAAAGTCAGAGAGAGCAAAAGACTGTTGGTGCTACTACATGCTTCACAGATGCTTGTTGCCAGTAGGGTTCATATTAATGACTTTAAAGACTACATGGGAAAGGGTTCGAATGATGCCACCAAAAAATGACCCTGACTCTGCCTGCTAGGTTCCCAATACATGTTTGCAGTATTGAATTTAATAGGCTGGACCTGCAGTTCTATAAGTTTTTGAGAGTGAAAGGAAAAACAAATAATTGTGTCAAGACACAGGCAAACTAGAATATGTGGTCACCCTACTTAGGAACCACAGCATGCATTTCTGTGTCTCTTAGAGAGAAACTGACATTCATTCATTTGAGAAACACAACTTATGTTCCAGTTTAAGATTTTTTAAGAGGCTACTTTGTGACCTTATTTCATTTAACGTTCACATTGGCTTAATGAGATGGATTTAACTATTAACTCGAGCCCCGTTTTAGTAATGAGCAACTGACACTCAGTGAGGTTCGTAATGCTAAGGGTAAGACCTGGGATTTGAGTCCAGGTCTGTCTACCTGCAAATTCATGCTCTTGCAACTGTTCTAGGTCTAACATTCAGGGCTTGCTAGATTATGTCGTTGTTGTTGTTGTTTAATACCTAAGTGTCCAACTCTGTGACCCCATGAACTGTAGCCTGCCAGACTCCTCTGTCCATGGGATTTCCCAGGCAAGAATATTGGAGTGGGTTGCCATTTCCTTCTCCATGGGATCTTCCCAACCCAGGGATCGAACCCACATCTCCTGCATTGGCAGGCAGGTTCTTTAGCACTGAGCCATCAGGGAAGCCCAGATTATGTCACAGGCCCATAGATTTCTACAGGCTATGTGATCTATTGATGAATTTTTCAGATGGGGAAGCAAGCTCAGAGACATCTTATAACTTTTTAACACTCACAGAGCTGGATATACTAGTGGAAATTTTCTAGTGCCCTTTTCCCGACCACTCCATTCCCACACAGAGGAGAGAAAGCAGTCTGTTCAGAGATTCCCTTTTGAAGTGGACACGATGTTTATAGGGCTGTACTGGGGGGACCCATGGCCATCAGTGGAGGACACGGTCCCTTCTCTCCAGATGCTTCAGGTCTACTTGAAGGAAACTGTCCAAGAGCAGCAAGAGGAGAGAAGGTGAGAGGGAAGGGCCCAGATGCCCCAAAGTGGGGCTCCCCGCCCAGCTCTGCGGCTCTATGACAGCCATCCAGAGGTTGCCTGTTCCGTCATCTCCCCACCCTCTAAGCGAATCTCCACTGTTGCCCATTAGACTCTATTTTCTTTTTTTTCCTAGTCTGCCTAGAACCAAAAACTCCACTGGATCAGAGGTAAAGTCCCATTCTTCCTTATTTCCCAGGATCCCAGCACTATGCTGGCTGCTTAAAGCTGGATGCATAAAGTCAGGGGCACGGCAGGCGGTGCCCTCAAGGAAGCCCCGCCCGCCCCAGCCCCGCTGCGGGAGTCGAGTGGCACGGTTGGAACTCCAGTTCACGCCTTTATGCCTCACTGCGAAGGCAGGCACCCTCCCTTACTGCCATCTTGGAGGGCCAGGAGGAAAGGGGGCCATCTCAGGGTGGGAGGGGATACCTGCCCGCCTCCGAGGGAGACAAGGGGAAACAACAGCAGGGGCGGTAGGAGGGCCGGCAGGTGAGCTATGGTTCAGTGGGTTAAGAGTCAAAACGTCCCTCGAGATGGAAACTAAAACCCAGGCAGGCTTGTGAGTGACCTGCCACGGATAGGTGTTCCCCCGCACCTTTATTCACACTCCCCCGCGGGCGGACGTTTCGCAGAACCAGAGGAGAACGTGATGCTTACATTCCTCCCAGCAGGGCGGCTACCTCGCCGCATCCTCAGCCTCTGCTTCGCCAGGTGCTGGGCCTCCAGGCCCTGGGACTTCTCCAACCTACTTTCTCCAGCTGCGCTGTTGAGACCAGGAGGCTTCTGCTAGGCTTTAAAAATAGCCTCGTGCGTGCTTTCGGAGGCCAGGTTTCCTTGCTGCCAAAAATGTGCGGAATGGTGGTTCCGTGGCAACAGCGAGCCTTTGTTCCCAAATTGAAAGTTCACGTCCCTCCTCCTGAGCCGGGCCTCGGTGGTTTGCCTGATGTCACTGACCCTGCTTTAATTAAGTCCTCCTTTTTTTGTTGGACTTGGTGCCAGGAAGCCTAAATGAATGTTGTCTCTTTGAGTGGGTTTTGTTGGTTTTGTTTTTTTTTCCTCTCTCACTTCTATTTTAGGAAACTTCTGAGGGTCCCTCCTCTGCAGGGGGAGATAAGGGCTAAGAGTCTTTTTCTCAAGAAAAAGCATTCTCTTAAGTGAGCGTTATCTTTGTTTTTCTTTCTCAGTGTAACTGAATTCTAAAATTCAAGAGAATTTTCTGGCTCCTGATGAAAAGTGGAGATAGTGTTGTCATTTACAGGCCTTTGCCAGTGGGAGGAAACCTCTCCTGCACTTGCCCTGACAAAATCCCAACAGACTGTTTTAAGACATGTTCAGAGGAGAAATCAGGATCACCCCTGGCTGTGGGCTCTGCACAAAAATTGGATACTGGTGCACTAGCTCCCCTGTAACAAAGGCCCGCAAACAGAGTGGCTGAAAACAGCAGAGATTCATCGTCCCACAGTTCTGGAGGCTGCAGGTCTGACAAGTGTCGACAGAGTCGAGGTCTCTCTGAGATCTGTAGAGGAGTCCTTCCCACTAGCTCCTGTAGTTTGCCAGTGGTCCCTGACATCACTTGGCTTGTAGACACCCGACTACAACCTCTGCCTCCATCACCACACGGCCTTCTTCTCCCCGTATGTCTCCATCTTCGCCTCTTTTCATAAAGACACCAGTCATTTTGGATGGAGTGTGTGCATACCCAGTCGTGTCTGACTCTCTGTGACCCCATGGATTGTAGCCCATCAGGCTCCTCTACCCATGGAATTTTCTAGGCACGAATATTGGGGCGGGTTGCCATTTCCTGCTCCAGAGGATCTTCCCTACCCAGGGATTGAACTCATGACTCCTGTGTCTCCTGCATCGGCAGACGGATTCTTTGCTGCTGAGCCACCTGGGAAACCCCATTTTGAGTGAAAGACCTCCTTAACGGCCTCATCTTTTTTTTATTATTATTATTTTACCTGGAGAAAACCATAATTCCAAAAGACACATGCACCCCAGTGTTCATTGCCACGCTATTTACAATAGCTTGGACATGGAAACGACCTAATGACCTCATCTTAATGACATCTGCAAAGACCCTACTTCCACAGAAGGTACCAGGGGTTAAGGTTTTAGTATGTCTTTTTAGAGGGAGGCACACAATTCAATTCTGAATTGTTTTATTTTCTTGGCTTGGAATTTTCTGTCACCCAGAAAATATTTGGATGTTATAACTTCCTAGTCTAAGTAACCAGTATCAGCCACCATTTGCGAGTGGTTACTGCATGCCAAGCACTATCCCTCTGCCTGACCTGTTGTTTCATTGAATCCTCACAGAAACACATTGAGACAGGTGTTATTGTATGCCCTGTTTCTAACTAAAAACATAGAGGCTCAGCTCTGTCTCATTTCAGCACCCACATTCTGGACCACTCAGCATACCCAACACGTATTTGTCTTCTGGACCACCCGTTGTGTGCTAGGTGCTATGCTGAGCCCCAGGGTTACAGCAGTGAACAAGACCGATGTCGTCCTGCCCTCGTAGAACATGCAGTCTCAAGGGAGGAGCTGTGCACTGAAGACGTTCTGTTCTAAATAACAGCCGCTAACCTGCAGTGCCATAGCACCAGCTCCAAATAGGAATTCTCCTCTGTTGTCACTGCCTGAGCTCTGCTGTAGGAACAGTGATTGCTGAGATGAAGAGTAATGAGAAGATCCCCCAAGAAGGAAGGCTCTTACCTCTGCTTTACCCAGAGCGCCAGTATCTAGATTTACGTAACGGGCATTTCTGAAGGATGCTGTGGCACAGAGTGGCCCGTGGCTAGGTGATGCTGTGGAACACACAGCCCAGAAAGCTTACTCCCTGCTCCTGCATCATGACCCGTGGGTCACCTGGGGCCTGTGCTCAGCGTCATCCCCACTCCAGGGCCGGGTCCTGCAGTAGCCTCTTCTGGAACAGTACCGATGGCCCCAGTGAAGGAGCAGATGGTGAATTACAGACTAGCTTTCCACTCGGACCCCTAAGTGTCAGGTCAGACCTGGAGCAAACATGTCTTCTGGGCCAAATGAGTTTAAGTACGTGAGAGAATAAAGGAGGTATTTGATTTTTGTTAGGCACGAATCCTTTCCCTTCCCTGGCCACATATTTAGCCCAGAACTCCGTTCGGGAGAGGGCTGCGTGCTGTCTCCAGCCGCTTCTGCTCAGGCCCTGCTGTCCAAGCATCGGCTGAGAAGGAACCTGGGTTCTGTTTCTAGAAACCAAAGTAGGAAGGTCCAAATTTGTGAAAGCTGTAAACCAGGGGACAGTGATTTATGTTCCTGGACAATTCTCTGCAGTCTCCCTTTAAACAGTAACCTCCCAAATACACATACAGTATTGTTTTAGGTGTATTTTGTTTCCCTGGTGGCTCAGCAGTAAAGAATCCGCCTTCAGTGCAGGAAACCCAGGTTCGATCCCTGGGTGGGGAAGATCCCCTAGAGAAGAGCATGGGAATCCACTCCAGTATTCTTGCCTGGAGAATCCCATGGACAGAGGAGCCTGGCATGCTATAGTCCATAGGGCCTCAAAGAGGTGGACACAACTCAAAACTTTTCAGGAATGTTCTGTAAAGCAGGGCATATATTCATTTAAGCCCTGATTCCATAGGTTGGCAGCTTGCTGTATTCTTTATATATATATTTATTTTTTTCTTTCCTGAAATTTCAAAATTGTTTCCCTGAAGTAAACAGGAAAAACTTGGGGAAAGTAATCAGAAGCCAAAGTTATTTTTGTTTTTTTTCTTGTTTCAGTCAAGGGCTGTTAACATGAGAGATCCCTGTGAGCGCCTCTCAGACAGAGGCCCATCGTCACAGCGCCAGGAGCAGCCAAGGGCGTCTGTTCTGATTGCTCAGAGGAGTCTTTAGCCTTGATGAGCACTCAGGTTACCGTAGCTCCCTGCAGGGAGCTCAGCACCCAGGGGCTCCCCGGGCTGCCTGCATTCACTCAAAAGCCGGAAGTGCCTGTGCGTCTCAGCGGAGCCAGGCCCAGTGCTCCCTGGACCTCCCCGCCTTCCTGCCCCCTTTCGTGCCCCAGAATAGGCCAAGAGCATCACACCAGCCATCACGGCAGCGTCTCGCGT
Organism: Ovis aries; assembly: GCF_016772045.2. Lineage (NCBI taxonomy): Eukaryota > Metazoa > Chordata > Mammalia > Artiodactyla > Bovidae > Ovis > Ovis aries. The sequence continues at coordinate 8,557,513 of NC_056074.1, forward strand.
GGCCGCATTCTGGGTAGGGTTCAGGGTTGTGGAGGGGGCGGTGTGGGTTCTTCTCACCGAGAAGATTGAAACAGACCTAGAGCAAATTGGCACCCAAAATACTAGCCCATTCAGCCAGAAAGGGCCACCAGGAAACCAGAGAGGCCCCGCCCCCGCTCAGAATCCCCATAGAACTCCCAGGATTCTCGAAGCTATCTGACCTGTCCCAAGGTCAGACAGCTACGAGGATTCGCGTGTCTGCAGGCCTTTACAGCGTACAGTGTGTGTGAACTCGCCTTGCTTGGTCCTCGCGGTCACTCCATAATGGAGAAGCCACCGTTCCCACTTTACTGAAGGGAAAACTGAGACACGGAGAGTTGAAGCCAGTCCAGTTCAGTCGCTCAGTCGTGTCCGACTCTGCGACCCCATGAACTGCAGCACGCCAGGCCTCCCTGTCCATCACCAACTCCCGGAGTCCACTCAAACCCATGTCCATAGAGTCAGTGATGCCATCCAGTCATCTCATCCTCCACCGTCCCCTTCTCCTCCTGCCCTCGATCTTTCCCAGCATCAGGGTCTTTTCCAGTGAGTCAGCTCTTCACATCAGGTGGCCAAAGTATTGGAGTTTCAGCTTCAGCATCAGTCCTTCCAATGAATACCCAAGACTGATCTCCTTTAGGACGCACGCCAGCAGGGGCCATAGTAAACTCTTTGAATATGCATTGCCGCAATTGGTCCTTATAACAGGCATGAAGCAGCTCCGGTCAAGTTCTCCATTTTACAGATAAGGAACTGTAGCTTGGGGAAGGGTAACCTGTTCACAGCCACTCGGCCAGGGAGGAGCGAAGGCAGGCAGGCTCTGAACCCTGATGCTGCGGCCGCAGAGCACATATATTTAACCCCTCCTCTCTGCCACCTCCCCCTGCCATTTCTCTGAACTTCTCTGGAGTCGCTTGCACCCTCATCACTCTTAGTGATCTGTTTTATTGGAAGTAATCCCTGAAAATCCCCTTGCCAGTGCCCGGGACTGCATGGGCCAGAGATCTCTGGTGAGACTGAGCAGGTGTGGGTCAGTGCCCCTCCCAGGCACTCAAGTATTCTTCCTGAAGCCACTAAGAAGGAAGGCAGAGAAGTGAGCATCTGCGTTTCTCACTTGGTCAGAACCTCATGACGGCAGAAATAAGAACCAACCCCATCACCATGTATTGCTGGAAAAACTAATGCCCGCCCCATCCTTTGAGTGGAAGTAGTTAAACCTGAAAATAGGTTGCTGAGGGCATCTAAGAGGTCTTCTTCCCTGAAAATACCTACTTTTTGAGCTCGTCTAGATGCAATTTGGGTAGGAAGTGGAGGGATGGGTAAAGGATTTCCCCCTAGGATCCCGCTGGAACCCACAGTCCATTTGTTTAACCTCATAATCCCTCACTCTGCACATTTTACTTCCTCACCAACATGCATCAAGAGAAATCTTTCATCAGTGGTTCCAATGAGCACCTATGATGCTCCTATTTTGGTCCAGGTCCCTAGCTCTTCATTGGGAACTAGGTCTCTGGAAAGAATAGGCAGTCTGGGGCAACAGAAAGAACACTGGACTCAGCATCTTGGTTCAGGTAGGTTCTGCCTCTTGTGAGCTGTGTGACCTCAGGGAAATCACTTCACCTCTCTGAATTTCCATGTCCTCATTTATATAGTGAGGTCTTTGGACTGGATATCTCAAAATCCTCTTCCAGGGCAATCCTTTGGGGAAGATTGGTAGCTGTGAGTTATGTAATAAATGGAAATGCACTTTGAGAAGTCATTAAAAGCTGTTAATATATTTCAGTTTTATTTTTGCACTGTGATCCCTGCAGAGCATAAAATTATATATGCAAAAAAGGACAAAAAAGTCATCTTTTGAAATTTTTGTAGCTCAAATCTCAGTTTAAAAACAATCATTTGAAATGTCCCTCCACCCTCTTCTTATCTGCCACAAAGAGAGCCTATTTTAATGTAGCCGATTATTTCCATAATCATACTTTTCCTGTGTTTAGAATTAATCACTTGAGAGCTTTGCTAAGGTCTGAAATGGTGCCTGAATCTTATCCCTTAACATGTGAGCTTTTTGCTAAATATCATTACTAAACCTCTACCATGTAAAAAGTAATGTTGAGAAGAGGAGTTGTTTGGCTCTAAGGGACATTTCCAAAACAGGTCAGGGTTAAGAACTTCTAGAGGCCAGGAATGCGTCATAAGAATTAATTAACGTGAGTAAATGACTTCCCCAAGGTCACCCGGTGAGTCATCAGTGAGCCTTGGGCTGAGACCTGGTTTTTCCAGCTGGAAAGAATGGGCCCCTTTGTTAGCATTGTTGTTCCACGTGACTAGTTCCAGACGACCTGGCCGGGGAGGGGTGCGGAAATTGCTTATGAATATCAGAACTGCGGCTGTGGAAAAATAGAAGCTAACGAAGAGTCACAGTCCCTAACAAGGCCTCCTCAGGCCAAACCTCAGAGCAGCAGCTGGTTAGGAAGTAGAGAGGGTGCTTCTCTGAAAGGTCCCAGGCATACAGGCTCAACTTGGCCTGCTTACCCTGCTGCTGACACCAAGGCAGATGCATGCATGCATGCTAAGTCACTTCAGTCTTGCCCTACTCTTGTGACCGCATGGACTGTAGCCCACCAAGCTCCTCTGTCTATAGGCTTATCCAGGCAAGAATACTGGAGTGGGCTGCCATGCCCTCTTCCTGGGGATCTTCCCCACCCAGAGATTGAACCAGTGTCTTCTGCACTGCAGGGGGGTTCTTTACCACTGAGCCACTGGGGAAGCCCCCAAGGCAGGTACCAGTATTTAAACTTCAGGATGCCCACCATGTGTGACTGTTTCTCTCATCCAGGGACGTCTTTGAAGTTCATTACTATCAACACAGTGTGATTTTTTTCCAAACTCAAACTGCATAGAGATGATCTTTAGCAACAAGTTCCAGGAAACAAATCTGATTCTTGTTTTTGTCTTGATGGATACAACTAAGTGCCCTATGGTCATTTTAGAGCAGCCCAGAAAATTCCTGGAACTTGCTCTCAAACCTAATGAGTAAGTTAATTCGAAGACCCACATTGTCTCCAGTCAACATGGTGGAAAGAGCCTGGCAACTCCCAAGTCTTAGGCTCTGGAATTTATCTCCCCACTGGCCTGTCCACTGCCTTCATAGATGCATTTCCCTGCTCTGAGCCACAAGCACAGCCCAGTACCACCAAGCCCAGCACACTGATCCCTTGAGCATGATACAACATAGGCCACATGAAAGTTTCTTTCACTCCAACTTACACCCAACTTATACCAAACTCTATACCTTTCATCTTCATCACTCAACCTTCAACCATCCTTGTAGTTCACTTACTCATTTCTCCAAAAATTATGTATGAGTATCTATTATGGACTAGGTTTAGGTATACAGTGGTCAACAGCAACAGAGTAAATGCTTGCCTTGCCCCAGTGAAGTTTACAGTCTGATGAGAGTAGCATTTAACTAAATAACCACATAAATAACTGCAATAGGTTTGTGTGTGTAAGGACGGGATACTTGAGAATTATAACAAAGAGCCCCAAATTTGACTTGGAAGTCATCTGAAAAATAAGTAGGAATTAACTAAGCATATTGATAGAATGCAGAGACCAGGGCTGCCAGGCAAAGGGAACAGTGTAGGAACTGGCCACGGACTAAGACAGTCTTGACACGTGGAGGAATGGAAAGGCCAGTGTGGTCAATGACTGGAGAAAGAAATAAGGATAAAGTGAAGAAGTTGTCAAGGGCCAGACCACACAGGGCCTTGTAGGTGGACCAGGCTGAGGACTTGAGTCTTTGTCCCAAGAACCATGGAAAGACATGAAGGATATTTATCACAGGGGATAACAAAGTAAGCTTTTGGAGTTTTCTGTGGTCCAGTGGTTAGGACTTGGTGGCCCAGGTTCAATCCCTATCAGGAAACTAAGAGCCTGCAAGTTGACAGGCATAGCCAAAAACGCAATAAGGCTTTGATTTCAAGAGCATCGCTCTTTCTTTTGTGTAGATACTAGATTAGGAAGAGAGGATGTCACAAGTTATTGTGGTGCTTTAGGGAACAGCTGTATTGGGAGTCTGGACCAGGTCAGTGGTCTCATGGGTGAAAGAAGTGTATGAACCAGGAGGTAATTCCAGAGCAGACGTGAAGGACTTGGCAGGGGTTACATAGAAGGGGAAAAGGACAGTGTGGACGATGCTCCCGGGGGTCTGGGACTGTTAAACTGCACGCCTGAGGGAAACAGTTACTGCGAAAGGGAACAGGAGAGGAGAATCAGGTTTGTCTTGAGTTTTTTTGTCTTGTCTTTGATTCATAGCGATGCACGTTTAGATCCTAATTTGGTTTTGGACAGGTGAAGGTTAAAGTGCCTTTGAGACATATGAAGGGAGATGGCAGGCAGGCAGTTGAATATGAATGTCTAGAACAATGGCTCTAAGATCAGAGGCACATTTTCTCCCCAGGGAACAGTTACCGACGTCTGGAGAGGTTTTTGGCTCTCACAGCAATGTGGGGGATGCTACTGGCATCTAGTGGGTAGAGACAGGGACGCTGCCCAACGTTCTACAGCGCACATGACATCCCCACCCTCCACAGCAAAGAATTATCCCGCTCAAAATGTCAGTAGTACCAAAAATGAAAAACTCTGGTCTGCAGATCTTTGAGAGTCACTGGCCAAAAGCCTTGGACACTGATGAGACCATATAGAGAAAGAGGAAGAGTGAGAAGGAGAATGGGGCAGTGCAGACTTGGGAGGAGCTCTAACACCTCGTGGGGGGATGATCCAGCAGGAATGTCCTAAGAAGGAGCAGCCTGAGAGGTGGAAGAAAAACCACGAGAGCAGAGTCACCAAAGACAGAGGCTCAAAGGGTCAGATGCTGCTGAGAAGACAAAGGAGACGACGGCCAGAAAGCTGCTTGTATTTCTGGAGTGGACATCATCCGGGGCCTTGGCAAGAGCAGTGTTGGCTGCACATTATTAAGTAACGACAGGTTTCAGGGGAAGATGGGAAAATGGAAGCGGCTCGTGCAGACAGCGCTTCCAAGAAGTTTAGCCGTGGGAGGGAGGAGAAGGAAGAAACCGCCTTGGCAACGAACGTGGAAGTCAAGAATAGTTTGGAGTTCAGTGGTGTTTTTCTTGTTTTAGTTTGTTTAAATTTTTTATTATGGATGGTGTCTAACATAGATAAAGTAAGCAGGCTATTATAATAGACCTCTCTGTACCCTGAATTCTGTGAACTCCGGATTGTTTTGTTTCTCAGAAGAGTAATTTTTATTTTTGTTGTTGTTGTTCAGTTGCTGAGTCGTGTCCAACTCTTTGTGACCCCAGGAACTGCAGCACGCCAGGCTTTCCTTTCCTTCACTATCTCCCGGAGTTTACTCAAATTCATGTTGGTGGATTCGGGTGATACCATCCAGCCGTCTCATCCACTACCACCCTCTTCTCCTGCCCTCAGTCTTTCCCAACAACAGGGTCTTTCCCAATAAATCCACTCTTCATATCAGGTGGTAAAGTATTGGAGCTTGAGCCTCAGCATCAGTCCTTCCAATGAATACCCAGGACTGATCTCCTTTAGGATGGACTGGTTGGATCTCCTTGCAGTCCAAGGGACTCTCAAGAGTCTTTTCCAACACCACAATTCAAAAGCATCAATTCTTTGGTGCTCAGCCTTCTTTATGGTCCAGCTCTCACGTCCGTACATGACTACTGAAAAACCGTAGCTTTGACTATACAGACCTTTATTGGCAAAGTGATGTCTCTGCTTTTTAATGTGATGTCTAGGTTTGTCATAACGTTTCTTCCAAGAAGCAAGCCTCTTTTAATTTAATGGCTGCCGTCACCATCCACAGTGATTTTGGAGTCTAAGTAGGCTGGACTCAAGTTCCAAACTCTGTCCCTACTGATGGGCAGCAGTGGAAATCTCTGCTGGATTCTTTCAGTGTCCAGCTGAAGTTTTTTTGTTTTGTTTTGTTTTGTTTTGCCAGACCCTTGAGTATATATAGTTGAATCATCAGCCAGTTATTTGGGCAGGTTTTATATACAAACTTGGATGTTCATCCTTCCTGCATCTCCCTCCCTTCCAGAACTTTCCCCTTCACTTTCTGAGTGCTCTACCAGCTGTAACTCACTTCTCTGACACCTCAAACTAGTAGGACTGAGGCTTTCTGCTGCCGCAAGTTACTTGTGTGTTAGACTGCCCTCAAGCAAAAGCCACAAATTGGCAGACCTCAAAGCATATAATTCCTGCTCTCAGAGGCAGATTCCTCTCGTTTCTGACTGTTTCAGGCTCTGTAATTTTCACTGCAATGGGAGGATTGGCTGTAGATACGGAAGTGTATAGGTTTGCTCGTGGAAAACTGACAAGAGATGCTTCCTGTGACATCACAGACACGGTCACTAGGGCAGTGAGGGAAAAGGTGAGGCAGTTGGAGGTCTGACAGCAAAGAAGTTAAAACAGTCTTTGCAAAGAGTGAAGAGTGAATTTTGATCAGAGAAACACTGTAGGCATGGAGACCGGTTAATGCTGAGAGTCTGGGTTGACGCCAAGAGTGGATGGTGGGGCGATCAGTCTGCCCTGTAGCAGGGCTGTCTCCATCTGCTCTCGTTGGCCTGGCTGGGAAGGCACAGGGAGCGGAAAGTGGGTTTTCTTAAGGGTGAGGGTTTCACAAGACGGTAGGACCGAAGAACAGGTCCATGGTGTTTACAGTGTTAACGAGGGCATGACTTCAGTAATGGGTCACAGAATCCAAGCAGCTGGTGAAGCCGGGGCTGCCGTTTGGGGGAAGCACTCTGATTTAGGCAGGGCAAGCAGAACAGGGAACCACACTTCCAACACACACTTCCCCAACCCTCTCACACTGGCAAAAACAGACTGAGTGTTTGGGCCTGGGTACTTCACAACTCAAAGGAGCCTCTCTCTCTTGGGTGCATTGGTCAAAAAAAAAAAAAGTGGTGAGGGAGAAAGAAGTGGTCCAGACCACTTGTCATCCTCTGCAGCACCCACAACCTCCCCACTAGGCACACTTGTCTTCTCACCACTGATCCCAGGACAGGAGATTCATATCCACAGACTTAGGTCCAAACATTAGAAGTTCAAAGTCAAGCCAACAAACTGTCAAGTAAAATATGTTTCATCCTCCTACTTTACAGATATATCTTCATATGGTCTGGAAGGCCAAGTTTGAATTTAGAATTCTCAGATTCAAGTGGTACAGAGGAAATGGGCTCGTGGCTGGCAGCCCGCCCCTTTCTGTCCCCAGCTCCATCCTCCACGGCAAGGGACCACGTGGACATGTATCTGAACATCACCGCCCACACATCCAATTCCAGGCATGGCCCCAGGCTCGGGGACCCACCCACTGCAGTGTGGTCTGTCCTTGGAAGGGGGTACCCAGAGAAGAGGCCCACACAGCCCCTGAAGGCAGCCTGGGACCACTCAGGGAGATAATTCTGGGGTCCTGGGTGCCTGGTCTAGGGGGAGAAAGGTACAGGCTGCGGCGAGCACAGACTCCAGGTAGATACATCCCTTGGCCCCATGGAGCCCTTCCCCTGTGGGGAGCAGTTGAAGGAAGCCCAGTGCAGGGTCCTGTAAACTAGTTGGACTTTGAACAGGGACCCCCTCAGCCCAGATCTGTGGCCAAAATTAAGTGATACAGTGATACACAGTACTTGTGGTCCCTGCTGTGTTCCTGGTCTGACTGGTCTGTCTGTGTGCGTGTGCTTTATTTTTCCTAGTGGGCTGTTTATCACCATTCATGACAAGGGCCACCTCGCAACAATGCTGAACTCTTGGCCAGAAGACGATATTAAGGTATGATCCTGCTTTCTTTGCTATTGCTCTCTTGTTGGATGAATCCTTTCAGCCTGCGCTAGTCATTCTGAGCTCTAAAAGGGGCCATGGCAACACTGAAGACAGGACACCAAATCCATTCCCCCAGTCCCAGGCCATAGTCCAGTTATAGACAAGCACAAATGCACCATGGAGTGAAGGCTTGCATTAACCAGATACCCTTGTGAAACTGTCTGTCATCATCGTCATCATTATTAATAGTAGTACTAGTGCAGGTATTGAGTACTAGCTGAATAGTCACTGCTGCTTTCCATCGTGGGTTCAGGTAAAATCCAGCATGGACCCTCTTCTCAAGTAGCTAACTTTTCATGAGAAAAGTAAGAGAGAGAGACTCAAAAGACTAACAGGTGGAACTTGATCAGAGATTAATGAGGCACACAGAAGAGCTGGGGCTGTTCAAAGAGTTTCCTTTCAGTCAGGGTAATCTGGGAAGACTTCATGGAAGAGGTGACATTGGAGCAAAGCATTGAGTTGAGGGGTAGAATTTGGACAGTCAGGCATTGGAGGGACTAGGATGGAGGGCAGGGACATTCTGCACCAAGAGAAAAGGTTTATGATGAGCAACATCTTCACACCTGGGTGTGCAGAGCAGTGTATGTGTTGGGTGGGGGAGCAGTGTGGGAGAGAAGGGATGTATGTGCAGAGTGACAAAAGGAACCTGGCACTGTTTCCAGTTTTACTGAAAACAGTTAAGGAGAAAAGTATTTTTATATAATAAATGATATAATATAGAAGGCAAAATCAGTGCACCTTTGAAGAAAATCGTTAGCCTCTGGCTGTGTAGCCAGATCTCTTCTCGTGGGGACTTTTGTGGAAGATTTCAGGGACTCTGGGTTCTAAGATCACCGTCACTTCTGCAAACAAATCTTATTGAATGACGCCATGCATGTGTGTGTGCTAAGTCGATTCAGTCATGTCCGACTCTGTGACCCTGTGGACTGTAAATCACCTACTATTGGAGGTATCCAAGGAGGGACCACATGATCACTTGATGTATTGTAAAAGAGGTGTGAACCTCAGCCCAGGGCAGAAAGGCATTGGGCTAAAGGAATATCTCCTCTATGTCTCTTCACATCTATGATTCTATAATCCTGTATTTGAAATTTGTAAAGATTGTATCTAGAAAGGAATATACTTAAAAGGAAACTAAGTAACTGTTAGGTCAGATCCCATCACCTTATCAGGCCCCAGGACAGGATGTCTCTCTGTGGCCCACCACTGTGCTCCCAGCACCCGTTACAGTGCTGGTGCATTGTTTTTGTTGCTTAGTTGCTCAGTCCTGTCTGACTCTTTCGACCCCACGGACTGTAGCCACCAGGCTCCCCTGTCCATGGATTCTCCAGGCAAGAATACTGGAGTGGGCTGCCATGCCCTGCCCCAGGAGATCTTGCAGACCCAGGAAGGACCCGCATCTCTTAGGTCTCCTGCCTTGGCAGGCAGGTTCTTTACCACTAGGGCCACCTGGGAAGCCCCTGCAAACAAATGGTTGAAGCAATACAGAACATCCCCTGGCTGCCTGGTGGGGGCGTTTCTGGCACAGGAGCAGGGGAGGGACTGGAGCAGATCACACCCAGTTTCTGTCCCTCCCAAGGCGAAGCTGAGATGCTGACAGTCGTTTTCTCCCTCCCTCCCTCCCAGCCCGTTCCCTGGGCCACCTCCCTCCACCAGGCACCAAGCGCAGCTTCTCTCTGACCACCTCTCCTGGGTTCCACCCACTTCTGGCCTCTTGGGGGTGTGGTGGGGTTCAGAACCACAGCAAGGAGGACAGGACCTTGGCTCTTGGGAGCCAGGTTGGCGCCACAGCCAGGGCCCTTGGATTCCAGTCCTAACCTCAGTGAAGAGCTCGGATGGAACATTTCCAGCTGGGTGTAATGTGCCCTGGGGCTTCCCAGGTGGCTCAGTGGTAAAGAATCCATATCCCAGTGCTGGAGACGGAAGAGACTCGGGTTCGATCCCTGGGACGGGAAGATCCCCTGGAGGAGGGCATGGCAACCCACTCTAGTATTCTTGCCTGGAGAATCCCGTGGACAGGGGAGCCTGGTGGGCTACAGTCCATGGGGTCGAAAGAGTCAGACAGGACTGAGCAACTAAGCAGTCTAAGTTCTCCAGGCAAGAATACTGGAGTGGGTTACCATGCCCTCCTCCAGGGGATCTTCCCAACCCAGGGATAGAACCCAGGTCTCCCACACTACAGGCAGAGTCCTTACTGTCTGAGCCACCAGGAAAGCCCAAGAATACTACAGTGGGCAGCCTATCCCTTCTCCAGGGGATCTTCCTGACTCAAGAATTGAACCTACTTCTCTTGTGTCTCCTGCACTGGCCGGCAGATTCTTTACTCCTAGCGCCACCTGCTATGGGGAGTTTAAAAGAATGATGAAAAGATATCCCCTCTTAACCAGTAAGGAAAAAAAGCTCTCCTTCCTTCCCCCAGACTAGCACAGGGCCTTGAGGGCTCATGGGCTGGATTTCAGGTTCCCATCTCTCCTCCTGTCAGGGAATAACTTACAAAGCTGCACCCAGAGCTCTGCTCCGAGGAGTGCAGAATAGGGAGAACACAGACCCTGACCCCAAAGGGCTTCCCTCCACTTGAGAAATCGAGATATGAATTCAAACTTGAACCTTAGCTGCTCAGTATTTGTTGACTTCAACCAACATATTTTAAGAACCTTGCAAGTACTAAGTGCTACTTACCAGAGAGTTGAAGACAGCACCTGTTGTGATTTTAGAGGAGAAACAGGGGCTTTGGGGTCATTCTGGAAGAGGTGGAATGAGGCAGGGCTCAGACAAGGAGAAGCATTCAGTGCCTCTAGGGAAAGCGCGAGTTGCATGAGCCAGTGCGTCTAATTCAGCTGTGTTCAACAGCTATTTGGTGGTGGTGGTGGTTTAGTCGCTCCTCTGTGTCTGACTCTCTGTGACCCTGTGGACTGTAGCCCGCCAGGCTCCTCTGTCCGCGGGATTTTCCAGGCAAGAAAACTGGAGTGGTTTGCCATCCCCTTCTCCAGGGGATCTTCCTGACCCAGGAATCAAACCCAGGTCTCCTGCATTGCAGGCGGATTCTTTACTGACTGAGCTATGAGGGAAGCCCAACAGCCATTTAGTAAACATCTATTCTGTAAGATTTCCCTGAGGGCTTGGGGATAAAGATGGTATACAGGCATCTCAAGGAGCTTGAAGTCCAGTTAGACTGACCCAGAAACAATTCCACTGAGCGACTAACACTTTGAGACTATGTAAATAAAATGTCCAACAAGGCTTCCCTGGTGGCTCAGATGGTAAAGAATCTGCCTGCAGTATAGGAGACCCAAGTTTGATCCCTGAGTTAAGAAGATCCGCTGGAGAAGAACATGGCAACCCACTCCAGTATTCTTGCCTGGAGAATCCCATGGACAGAGGAGCCTGGTGGGCTACAGTCCATGGGGTCGCACAGAGTTGGACATGACTGAGCGGCTAACACTTTGAGATGTTCTGTCTGTGCTGCCGAAGAGAGGAGTGTGGGAATAAGGAGCAACAGGGTCGCCTGACCACTCACCCTGTGGTACCCCAGAGCGGATGGGTGAATCCCTGGGGCCCCCACCTCCCCTCCACGCAGAACTGCTGTTCCACTTTGCAGAAACCCTGAGGTCGTCTTGGAAGCTATGTAGAAGAGTCGGCTCTGGCTTTGCAACCAGGCAGACCTGGGTTCTGGGTTCTGGTCTTGGATCTTCCATTTAGCTGCCGTGTGGGCTGATAGCCTCTCTGACCTCACAGCAGAAAATCGTGAGGGCCAACTCTGATGAAGTCTGCACTGTACGGACGGGCACTGGGGTGGGCATTGCCATCGCTGGAGAGGGCCATAAGCCCACACAGCAAGGCTGTGGGGAGACTGCAGGGGCCTGAGGGCGGCCGAGGAGGGCATCCCCTCACCTGGGGGCAGCAGACCACAAAAGCACAACCAGGCAATTTGGCTCTCAGACACTATTGCTTTTCAGTGATTTTTGAGATTTTTTAAATTTGTAGGCAACATTTTAAACCTAAGAGACTTCATTTGAAAAAAAAAAAAAAAACCACAATTTTAAAACCCTGAATTTCTGACTTCTCTAGAAAAGCCAGGAGCTGTGAATACTGGGCCCCTGGTTTGTCGTGTGTACAAGTCAATTGGGCTTCCCTGGTGGCTCAGATGGTAAAGAATCTGCCTGCAATGCAGGAGACCCAGGTTTGAACCCTAGGTCAGGAAGATCCCCTGGAGAAGGGCATGGCTACCCACTCCAGTATTCTTGCCTGGAGAATTCCATGGACAGAATGACTCACACACACACACACACACACACACACACACACACACACACACACACACACACACACACACAAGTCAGTTAGGACCGATCAGGCTGCCCCCAGTCACCACCCTGCCCCATGACAACATTTTTCTGGAGGGTGCTTCCCTCTCACTCCAGGACTACCCTTCCAAAAGTTCAGAATCTTCTAAGCCACAGCCTTTGTTGTTTATTGGTGAAGTGATGCCCACGGTCCCCGCTAGTAAGTGTCGCTGCCAGCCAGAGCCCAGCAGCTGAGCAGGGCAGGCAGAGCTTTTCAAGGAGCAGGTCTTTCTGCACCCTCATATAGTTCGCCTCTTGGCTGGAGGGGAGGGGTGACCCGGAGATGCTTCTGTGGGCTTCCCTGGTGGTCCAGCGATTAAGAATCCACCTTCCAGTGCAAGGGACATGGTTTGATCCCTGGTCTGAGAAGATTCCACATGCAGAGCAACTAAGCCCATATACCACAGTTACTGCACGTGTGCTCTGGAGCCTGGGAGCCACAACTGCTGTACCCACGTGCTGCAACCACTGAAGCCCGCCCTAGAGCCTGTGCTCTGCAACAGAGGAAACCTCCACAGCGGGAGTCGGCTCACCGTGACTAGAGAAAGCCAAGGCGCAGCCACGAAGACCCAGCACAGCCAAAAATAAACAAACGAACTGAAAGAAACCCACCGTGAGCTACCGCAGCATGTCCATCAGCATGGCAGGAAGTGGGAAAGGAGGGGTGGCAAGGATACGGAGCAGTTGGAGCTCTTGTTCGTTGTCGACGGGTATATAAAGTGGGACCACAGCGTTGGAAGAAAAGCCAGGTAGTCTTTAAAAAGAGGAGAGAGAGATACGCTTCTGAAAGAGCTCAGAAAATAAAACAGGACTTTCTCTGGTTTCCCAGCCGGAAAGCAGGACTGCAGACTGAGCAGGAAGAGGAGTAGGCTGTCAGGGAAGTAAGGTCACGGTCTCAGGCTGGGGGACCATGGGGTTTGGGGGGCTCCTCTCTCGCAGGGAGGGAGAGCCGCCTGCCCCGCCTCTCCCCAGAGCCCTGCAGTGTAAATCACAGAGGGGACTGAGAACTGCTTTTCGGACTCTTTCCCACAGAGGCCATTTCCCGGAGCCGGGAGGAAGGCTCGGCTCAGAAGGGCCCTCTTTCTCAACAGCTTTCCCAGGCTCCTAAATCCCTCCTTCATCCCAGACCTAACAGCTAACAGTGCCGAGAGGCGGCTGAGCCCTGGATCCAAGGGCGCATCCCCTGCCTATGGGCACCAGCCTCTTGGGCCTTGAAACCTGGACCAGACTTAGTGCCAAGTGCCTGCCTGCCTTGCCCACACCCACCAAGGGGTAAGCCCCAGTCAGTGTCAGAAGTTGGATTTCCCCGGAAACATTTCTCTTGGGTGGAGATCAGCGTGTTAGGAAGGGCTCTTGGGATCAGCCTCTGGAAGGAAAGGAGGCAGGACAGAGGACAGGGAGACGTTGGGCTGAGTCGGGGGGCCCAGGAGACCCAGCAGGGTGCCAGGGGAGGTTCAGGAGCGGGGATGGCTCTTCCGTCATCCCGAGTTGGGCCAAGGGGTCCCTCGGTCCTTGGCTGTGGGCTGCTGCCCTGGGAACGGAGCGTGACAGTGATCAAGGTAGCTCTCCTCAGTCGAGCAGGAACCCAAGCAGGCTGAGAGTACAGCTCGGGCAATGACCCCTTCTCTCCTCTGAGGGGGTCTGGACAGCACAGCACCGCATCCACTTGCCAGCATCCCGCTAAGTGCTTTATACGGACGAACTCACTGGCTTCTCCCAGCGACCCTCCAAGAGGCAGGAATTATTGTCACCCCCGTGTTATAGACAAGGCAACTGGGAGGTTAGGTTCAATGCCAGTGAGGGATGGAACCAAGATTTGAAACCACAGCCTGGGCATTATTTCCTGGGGAGAGGAGAAGAGGCAGAGGGGAGGAGGAGATGGGAAGGGTGAGAGAGAAGGAGGAGGAGGGAGAGGGCCTCTCACACAGTGCTGAGGGCGGCCCACGCCCAGAGCTTCAAGCCCAGGGTAACCAGAGCCGGGGCAGGCCAGGAGACGGGGCCCTTGCATCGGTCTTGGGTCAGCCCCTCTGGGGCCAGGCAGGCTGAGGGAGGTGGACAGTAAGTCAGAAGCCGTTTGGACAGAGGAAGAAGGGAGCACAGCATCCCCCAGTCATCCGAATCTTCTCCTTGTTATCAGAAATACCGAGGGGTCACGAGCTGTAAAGGCCATCCAGGGGTGGTAACTGTGATGCTGTGGTTCAGGGTAGCCATCGCCAGGCTCTGAAACCCCAGGCTGCAGCTCCAGCTTGCACTCAGCCTTCTGACTCCCTCCGCTCCTGTGGTCCCAGGCCCAGGTCCCCTGATGTCACGAAAAACAGGAGGCAGCGTCTTCTCTCTGAACTTGCCTGTCTTCTCCAGGTCTGAATTCAGTCCCGAGAAGAGCCTTTGCTCTCTCTGTTGGGCCAATCACATTGTCCATCGTTTACTGAGTTCAGGTTGCATTGCAGGTCCCAAGCCAAGTGCTAAAGAATCAAAGAGGACAGGATCCTTTACTTGCCCTTGAGTTGCTATGAAAGACAAGGACATAGATAAAACTGTCATACAAAGAAGACAGGCTTAGGTGACACGGGAGATTAAAACGCTACAGGAATTCAGAGCTGGGAGTGATATGTTCCAGAAGGGAAGCTTCATATGGAGGAAAGTGTCTTTTGAACTGTTCCTTGAAACATGTAAGGATGGTAGGATTTGGATCAAGGAGGTATAGGGATTGAGGCGTAAAATAGCATGTAGGCTAGAAAACACATACCTTATACAAGATTAGCAGTATTTCCATTTGGGTGCAGCATGGAATGGATAAAAAGGGAAATTCAAAGAGTAGATTGGACGTAGATCATGGAAGGCCTTAAGTGTCAGTTGGAGATGTTTGAGCTTTATTTTAGAGGCATCAGGAGCCATTGGAGGTGTGGGGGCAAGAAAACGACAGATCGAGGTGTGCTTTGAAAAACGAAATGGGATAAGGAGACGCAGGAGTAGAAAGACCAGGTGCATGTATGCTGTCTCGAAGTCATGTCCACTGTCTGCGACCCAAGGACTGCAGCCCCCCAGGCTCCTCTGTCCATGGGATTCTCCAGGCAAGAACACCAGAGTGGGTTGCCATTTCCTCCTCCAGGGGATTCTTCCTGACCCAGGGATCAAACCCAGGTCTCTTTCATCTCCTGCACCGGCAGGTGAGTTCTTTACCACTAGCACCACCTGGGAAGCCCATAGAGCCAGACTTTCTTAAAAGTTGCAAGGTCTGCCATCATTTTGTTTTCACGCATTCATTTAACAGACGATTGTTGCATGGCCTTTCTGCGGTGAGGCTGAATTATAGAGCGATGAAACAATTAAAAATTCTAATATGTAGCCTTTGCCCTAAATAATAATCATCAATATAATCATAAGACCAGTGGTCATTTGCCAATCATTTACTTTATTGTACAAGGCCCCTGGTTAAAATGAGACATTTATCATTTAATTTCATCTCTACCCATGGAGTTGCAGAGTCGAATGCAACTGAGTGACTAACAACTTTCATCTTTACCACCTAATGAGTTGGATATTTTAATTATTCTAATGTTATGGGAAATTAAAATTCAGAAAACTTACTGTTTGACCCAAGATTACATATGGTACATTATCAAGAAGCCTAGTTTCAAGTGCTGGCTATTAGATGCCAAAACCCATGCTGTTAACCTTTAGGCTGTTGGGTGAGATAAAATGTGCAGTTTTTAAATGTTAAATAAGAATGCAAATGCTGTCACTATCAAAGGCTTTAATTGCACCTTAGGCAGGGCTTTAGGTGCTTAATTATTGTTTGCAGAAGGTGGGCGGGCAGCCAGGAAGGGTGAGCAGGCCAGGTGCATGGAAAATACAGCAGGTGCTAGCAGCAATCACATTAGGCTGGAAAGGCAGAATTTGCACTGCAGGGGAAAGCACAGGAGGAGACAGAGGCTGAGAGGCGAGAGACAAAGGTAAATACAGAGTGTGTCCCTCCTCTGGCGGGAGTGAGGCCAGTTTGACCAAAGAGAGCAATTGTGTGCAGATGAGTTCCAGAAGCCGTGTTGGGTTCCTGTCATTAGAGATAAGCCTTCTGGACTCTATTTCATGGACAGTTAGAAGGCAGTAAAGGGGAAATCCCATGGACAAAGGAGCCTGGCAGGCAGCAGTCCATGGGATCGCAAAGAGTCAAACACAACTTAGCAACTGAACAACAACGAAAAAAGGCCTTTGAGCCTGGTTGTGAAGCTGTTGCAATACATACACTTGCTGTTGTTTAGTCACTAAATCATGTCCGACTCTTTCGCGACTCCATGGACTGTAGCCCACCAGGCTCCTCTGTCCATGGGATTTCCCAGGCAAGACTACTGGAGTGGGTTGCCATTTCCTTCTCCAGGAGCTCTTTCCAACCCATGGATTGAATGCGCATCTCCTGCTTGGCAGGTGGATTCTTTACCACTGAGCCGCAGGGAGGCTCTGTGCAATAGCTGGGGGGACACTGCTGTATAGCACGGGGAGCTCAGCTCAGGTCCCTGAGATGATCTGCAGGGGCAGGATGAGGGCGGGTGGCAGGGAGGGGAGACAGCTATATGATACATGTGGCTGGCTCACTCTGTTGTACAGCAGGAGCTAACACGACATTGTAAAGCAATTACACTCCAGTTTTTTAAAAAGGAAAATTAATAAGCAACGCAACTGTTAGCACAACAGGATTGAGAGTGGATGGCAGATGGAGGTGAGAGAGCCCCTCGGAGGGGCCAGGCATGCAGTCAAGTGCCCGCAGTCTCCACATTGGGAGGGACTCTGTCAGGCCTCTGCTACCATCTTTTGGTTTTTGGCCATGTTGTGTGTTCTGCAGGGTCTTAGTTCCCCGACCAGGTATCGAACCCATGCCCCCTGTCTTGGGAATGCGGAGTCTCAACTGCGGACCAGCAGGGAAGTCCCCCACCACCATCTTGAAAAGCCCCAGAGCTGTAAGGAGAGCACCCTGGAGTCGTAGCTGCTTTCCTCTGTAGAACTCCATGTCTCTCTCTGCGCCTCAGCAGAGAGAAAGTGTGAGAGATTGGGAATCAGAATAAGGGGGTTTTAGCTAGGACAGATGGTAGGGAGATGTGCAAAGTTTGGGCCCCCAGGGACAGTGTGAAGACAGGACTCGGGGAGAGTGGCCAGGAGGGGGTCAGAGGAGGGCTGCGGAGAGGTCGGATGGGAGATGGGGTGGGACTTTGCCAAGAGCACAGGTGCTTTTCTCAGCTGAATGGTGGGGGGATTGGGATGCGGGGAGTAGAGGGAGCGCAGACCAGGAACCCGAAGCCTAACTAGAACCCCCACTTGCCATATTCACAAGCAAGGTGCCCTTGGTAAGTCACCCAGCGTTTCTAAGATAACTGCTGTGGAAACATCCAGTGCAGTGCCTGGCGTGGGGCTGATGCTGAGCAAATATGTACAGAACGTGAAGGTCCAGGAGCTTAGTTTGCTCAGCTGTGAATCGGGGATAACCATCACAGACCTACCTCCCTGCCAGGTGTGGGAAAAACCAGGTGAGATGTGAGACAGGGTTGGGGGAGGGGCCCTCGCCCTAGAGGCAAGAGAGCAGTCTCAAGGAGACAGCAAGATAGTCACGCGTCCGCTGCCCTCTCGAGAGCCCCCTTTCCAGAGGTGAAGGGGTATTTTAAAAATCTATGCACCAGTTTCTATTAAAAGGCCCTGTGTGCTCTCTCACCCCTGGAGAAAGAGAGAGAAGATTCTACAGAGCTTGTGGGTGCTGGATCTTAAACCCTTCCTGGCAGGACGGAGTCTTCATCGCTTTATCCACGGGGCCCAGCACTGTGCCACGTGGAGTAAAGTGACCCCTGTAGTGCCCAGGACATCCGCATCTCAGAGCTGGTCCTACGTCCTGACCCAAAGCTGGTTCCAGGGGAGGGCTGGGTGGCCCCGTAAACTCCAGTCATTTGGAGATGTAGGGAACCAGTGCTGGGGAGCAGCTTGGGGTGACCTACAAACAAGTTCACTGTCACCCTGAGGGGCTCCCCTTGGCCTGACATTCAGGGCCCCCCTCAGTCTGACTCCAGCCTGATTTTCCATTGCCTCCTTTCCTGGGACCCGAACCTGCCCTTCCCCAACACACACATCCTCTACCCCCACCACTTCCACCCTGGACCTTAATTTCCTTTGCATCAAATGGGTAATCTCCACCTTTCCAAGGTCTGGCGTGTGTTTCCCCCGCATCCAAGAAGGGTTGGCCTGCAGGAAGCGCCTCTCCCTTCTCTCTGTCTCTGCTGTTCTTGAACTACGACATAGCTCCCATACTTTACCCCAGAGTCAGTGTGAATATACACGTTCCATCTCTCTTCTGCCCATTATTCCTTTCAAGGGCAGGGTCCACGCATTCTTGCTCTTATAGATAAGCAAACTGAAGCTCCTTCCCCTAGGTTTTAGCATCGTGTCTTTTGCAAAGTGCCCTGACCCAGGGATGGCTCAGTGGTAAAGAACCTGCTTGCAGTGCAGGAGACGTGAGTTCAATCCCTGGGTGGGGAAGATCCACTGAAGAAGGAAAGGGCAACCCACTCCAGTATTCTTGCCTGAAAAATCCCATGGACAGAGGAGCCTGGCGGGCTACATGGGGTCGCAAGAGTTGGACACGATTGAAGCAACTTTGCACACAAAGTTTACTAGAGTTGGTTCACTTGTAAGGTTGTAAGGTTCCTGGGCAGGCTCTCACTGCCCTGAGTACTCAGTGGGTTGCATTTTCATAATCACAGGAAGAGAGGGGATGGGGAGAAGATCTTCCTTGACTTTCTTGAGTAGACATCATGTTTCCCTCATCAGTTCCTCCCCCAGGTAGGGCAGGGAAGTTTTCTTGTCCCTATATGGTCCAGCCAGCACTGTCATAGCACTCTGGAAAAATACTTCCAGGTCTCAGTACAATAAGGGTCTTTCATTTTGAAAAGTCACCTTTCCATGAATGATTGTTTTTTGTGTGCACACAGCATGTTTTGAGGGTCATTAACCTGAAGACACCACAGAGCAAGTTGTAGGCTTTATTCGCTACTACTGTTTTATTGTTTGGGGGTCATTGTGCAAAGAACATGTCTTCAGGGCCAAAGTGCATGTTTTGGGGGTTACTAATTAACTGAGCTCACTGGGCGGGATGTGAGTCTCACCCCTCCATTGTTTTGTTTGGGGGCTTGTCTGTTGCATAGTTTAACTTGCTGAGCAAGTTGTCCTGATTTTATTGTTCAGCATCCAATCTGGCTTTGATGCTAAGGGGCTTCTTTTGCTCTGTGAGTGAAGCAAGCCCATAGTGCTTCAGAATTTTTTCATTATTTTCTTGAGTGATCATTAGTCTTATTGTGGTCTCTCAAATCCCCCTAAAGTTCCCTCCTTAGTGGGGTTTCTAAGCTAATGTTTTGATTATCCTACTCTATCCCTGCCCCATGGGCAGAATAGCCTGGAGGGCTACAGTCCATGGGTCACAAAAAGTTGGAGACAACTGAGCGTCTGAGCACACACATCCCTGCCTTTCCCACAGTAAGTATCATCGTCAGGCCCAACATGCTGCACAAACAGGCGCTTCATACAGATGTCCTCCCTTTCCTTCCAGGCGGTGGTGGTGACTGACGGGGAACGCATTCTGGGCCTGGGAGACCTGGGCTGCTACGGCATGGGCATCCCCGTGGGCAAGCTGGCCCTGTACACAGCGTGTGGAGGCGTCAACCCGCGGCAGTGCCTCCCTGTTCTGCTGGATGTGGGCACCAACAATGAGGTAATGTGCTGCCCTGGCCGGGAGCTGGAGGGTATTGGCTGGGCTGGGGTGGGGAGCACCCTTGTGCAGTGATCTGTCTACACAGCATCAGGCTGTTCTGCACAACAGGTCAGTAAACCCAAGAGATGGGGTGCTGAGGCAAGGAATGCAACTTTATTTATTCGGAGAGCCATCTGAGAAGATGAGAGACTAATATCTCAAAATAACCATCTTACAGGGGCTGGAATGCCAGGTTCCTTTGTAGCTCAGAGATGGGGGAAGTGAGGAAGCAAAGTAAAAAGACCATTAATCTTGCAAATATCTCCTAGAATGGCAAGCCTCGGGCAGGGAATGTGTTCATTTCTTCCTTCCAGCTGTCCACAGGTGGACAGGGTCCTGAACAAAGGGACTTTAGTTTAGCAGTCAGGCAGAGGGGCAGGATTCTCTGAAGCACGCCATTCTATTTTTTACATTTTTTAAAAATAATAACAAAAGCAAAGGAAAGCAAGTCAAAGAAACAGTTACAACATGGACACAGAATTGGCTTTTCCCTACAAGGGGGCTGTTTCTCTCTGGGGTCCTCTTTGCTAGGACACTTCACCTGCACAGCAGTGACTCAAAGACCTCTCTCCATCCTGGCTGCGCACCCCGCCCTCCCAGCCCCACTGTGCTACCCCTGGGTCTTCTTGCTCCCCTCGCTCCTGCCAAGGTGCCCCTGCTCAGGCTCTCTGTGCTGCCTTGTTCTGGGACCCCAGGCAGTTTCCATTACCCTGGTGGGCTCTCTCTCTCTCTGATCCATTAACCAAGAAAGCCACTGAGGTGGGAGTGGCTGCTGGGCAGTTTTTTCAGCATTTTAGAGGTGAACTACCTCTGTAAAGAACTTTCCCGCTGGCTCAGTGGTAAAGAATCCGCCTGCCAGTGCAGGAGACACAGGTTGGGTCCCCAGGTAGGGAAGATCCCCTGGAGAAGGAAATAGTAACCCATTCCAGTATTCTTGGCTGGGAAATCCCATGGACAGAGGAGCCTGGCAGGCTACAGTCCCTGGGGTCACAAAGAGTCGGACATGACTTGGTGAGTAAACAACAACTACTACTTCTGTAAAAGGATTAAAACTCGAAGCACTGAGGCCAAAGGCTGAAATGCCTGGATCAGGCACATGAGTGTCCTGTAAACCCATGGGGAGAAACTGACCCAAACTTTGGCTGCAGCCTCCCCTGCAGGCTTCTGGGAGATTTATAGTTTAAGGAGCTCAAACCCCAGCCAGGAGTTTGTCTGCTCTGGGTACCACCACCCTGGGTCACATTCTTCATGCTATATGCGATTCATAGCCCTGTGTCTTTGTGTCAGAGAACATGAAAGAACTCCTTCTTAATGACATCTATCTCTGGATTTAAAATCTGTGCATGTCCATCTGAGAAAAATCCAGAGAAGTATTAAAAATAAAATATTAGTCACACAATCAGTAATAATCATTGTTTGCAATTTGGAATATTTCTTTCCAGCCTTACCCCCACCAAATTTAGCTTTTATAAAAGCCAAATTAAATACGTGATGATTTACATGAAATCTCATTTAGCTGATGATTGGCTATTGAGACTCGGAAATCTGATTTTCTCGAGAAAAGAAACAAAGGAAGTTTATATTGCATATACAATTTTGTTTCCTGCTTTTTTAAAGGTAGTGTGTGTCAGCAGCCATTCTTCCACAATGTCCTTTACATAGCTGCCTGGTGTTTCGCAGTGCACATAAGAAACTCTCCACTCTTGGACACTCAGGTTGTTTCTGTCTTCTTGGAAATATAATTGTGCTCTCGTCCCCATTTTTGCAGATCAGTCTTCCTGTCCTTGATGATTTCCCAAGGATAAACTCCTACAAGCAGAGATATTGAGGCAAAGAGAATGGTCATTGTCAGAAAAGCTTATACTGTTGGTATCCTGTGTGATCTTTCTCAGGAAAACTTGTCATGGCTCTTCCCAAGGTCTCCTTCCCCTCTGGACACCACACAACACTCTCATTTCTAAACAAGAATACGCACTGTAGCCCCTAGTGAGAAATGATGCTTATTCAGGTTTCATCCCCAGATGCAGTCAAGTGAGGGAGACGCAGACAGACCTGGCTTCAGGCTGGGAACCCATGGGGGTGGGAGGGGCTGGTGGAGGACAAGCCGGCAGCCAAAGGGCTGGGCTGGGAACACGGGCCCTGACCCCCACCCCTGATGGCCAGGGAAGTCCCTGTATCCCTCCAGACTCCAGCCCTGCCAGTGAAACTGGAGCCTGGGCCAGGTTACCGAGTGCGCTCCCACATCCAAAGCACTTCTCCACATGCCTCCCCACCAGCCTAGGAGCAGGGCAGCTGGGCACTGGGACACGCCTTATCATTGCTCATCAAGACCAGTCTTTAAGATCTGCCCCGTGCTGTGGTTTCCCCTGCCCAACCAGATGCCTGAGTTTTGCTGAAATTGTCCCTCGACCACAAAGAACATGTGCGGAAGCCGTGTAAATGTGGATGAGGAGAGCAAACTCTGTGTTATTATTCCCACCCATCACCTCCTGCTGTGTTCCAACTGGATTTAATCGAGACCTTTCCCCTCTCTCTCTCCTAAAAGCTGTTTCTAGACGAGAAATGGAATGGTTTGAGGTTGATCCTGAGGCCATTGCATCCCTTGGAAGGGTGTTGGCTGCCTTTAGCAGGTGTCTGACATCCTTTATTGTTAAAAGTCCAGCACCCAGCAATGATGTGCTACAGTTTCGAGTGGGCCTCAACTTGTAACTACCAGGGTCTTCACCAGTGGCTCAGATGGTAAAGAATCCACCTGCAGTGCAGGAGACCTGGATTCAATCCCTGGGCCGGGAAGATCCCCTGAGGAGGGCATGGCACCCACTCCAGTATTCTTGCCTGGAGAACTCCATGGACAGAGGGGCCTGGCGGGCCACAGTCCATGGAGTGGCAAAGAGATGGACATGATTGGACAATGGCACTACTACCACTTGTGACAAACCCATCAGAAAAGGTGGTGGAAAGTAGGAGTAGCCATGGCCCTTGCATGGACCGCCCTGGTTAAGTCTGACAGTAACCCTATCGGTGGAGCATCAGTTATTACCCTCTTTACAGCTGAGGAAACTGAGGCCCAGAGAGATGAATTTCCCTAAGATCTGCTAGAAACAGCAGAGATCTTGGAGGCAGAGCAGTGAGTGGTCCTGGAGAGAGATCTTAGTTCCCTGCCCAGAAACTGACCCTAGGTAATCTGGATGAAAACCAGGAGTCCTAACCACCAGACCACCAGGGGCTAGAGGCTAGAAGCAAAGTTCCCTGGTTCTTTCCCTCATCTGAAAGCAAGAATGTTTCAAGGAGGCAAACACTGTCATAACAGGTACAAAGTTCACAGAGAAACAGTTTGTTTATTAATATTTAAGACAGAAGCAAGGCAGAAATACACACCTGGAGACAAAGAGAATAGGCATCCTCTCTAATGAGGTGCCTGCCAGGCTCCTCTGTCCATGGGATTTCCCAGGCAGGAATACTGGAGTCGGTTGCCATGCCCTCCTCCAGGGGATCTTCCCACCCAGGGATTGACCCGAGTCTCTTGCCGCTCCTGCTTTGCAGGTAGATTCTTTTCCACTGAGTTACCGGGGAAGCCCTCTCTAATGAGGAGGAGTGCGGGAAGTCAGAAGATAGGCAGAGATGCTCCTGGAGAGGAGTGCAAGAATCCTGAGTGAGGCGCGCAGTAGAGAGGTGACTTAAATCTCTTACATAGGACGGTCCTTTAAGGCCTTTGTTTGTATCTGGCCAATTATTTTGTTTCTTTTTTCACATGGGACTTGTCCTAGGACTCTTCCAAGATATGAGTACAACTTTTTGTTAAGATGGACTCCACCACAGAGGCCTGCAGGGGTATGTCCACACTTATTATGGGCTGGCACCCCCTCCCTTTGTGACCCCCGAGGAGCCTTCCTGAGCACGTGCAGACAGGGAAGTTTTCCTGACCTTAGGAGTGGTCACCCGAGTAGTCACCTTCCCTCTTCACTTCAGCAGAGCTCAGCTCCTGCAGCTCGCTTTGTCTCAGGAGTGTCTGGGGAGAGCAAAGCTTCAGTTTCCCTCCACTGGACAGACCCCAGGTGTCCATCCCAGGGGCCCGTCTACCTCCTGCCTCGGCAAGAGGGGGCCTAACCACCTGTGTCCTCCTCCCCACACCACCTGCCCAGGTTCTGGTCACTTTATGAGGAAAAGGCACTTCTGGACTTTTAGAGTTTGTATTCCTAAAGTGACTTCAGCGCGTTATTCAGAATTCTAAAGGAAGAAGGAAGCGGCCTTTCTCCCACTATGCCACATCTGTGCCCCATCCCACATGTCCCTGTGCGTGTACATGGATGTCCTTGTTGCCAAGTTGTCATCACATCGTACCCCTAATTTTGTTCTGATCTCTTCAGTGAGAATTATGTTGTCAGCACTTTCTCTTTACTTATTTTTTTCAAGTTTATGAAGTGTTTAGTAGGTGTCAGGCACTCAGCGAGGCTGCGGGAGATAAATGAGAGCCAGGCGTGGGTGGACTGGTCTAGCTGTCCGAGTTTCAGCATTGTCACCTAATGGATCATTTTAATGGCTCAAGGGGTACAGCTACTCAAAGTGTCTGCTTCCCCCCCCCCCCCCCGCCACCTCCCCTGTGGCTTTTGGCCCCTGCATCACCTCTCCTTCCTGGGTTTGGAAGGCAGAGAGCTTCCCCTGGGCCTACTCCCTCCTGTTAGAAAGGACCAGAGAGTTCCCCAGCTGGAGGACAGAGCACACCCTGACCAGGCAACACTATTTGTGGGAGAGAAAGCAGTTCTCACCCAGTCCCGGGAGACCTCAGCCGTCACCCACGGTGCGCCAGGACCTTGTATGATTCGGTCTCATTTCATTCTCATGCCAGCTATATATGAGATATTCAGTTCAGTTCAGTCTCTCAGTCGTGTCCGACTCTTTGCGACCCCATGAATCGCAGCACGCCAGGCCTCCCTGTCCATCACCAACTCCCGGAGTTCACTCAGACTCACATCCATCGAGTCCGTGATGCCATCCAGCCATCTCATCCTCTGTTGTCCCCTTCTCCTCCTGCCCCCAATCCCTCCCAGCATCACAGTCTTTTCCAATGAGTCAACTCTTCGCATAAGGTGGCCAAAGTACTGGAGTTTCAGCTTTAGCATCATTCCTTCCAAAGAAATCCCTGGGCTGATCTCCTTCAGAATGGACTGGTTGGATCTCCTTGCAGTCCAAGGGACTCTCAAGAGTCTTCTCCAACACCACAGTTCAAAAGCATCAATTCTTCAGTGCTCAGCCTTCTTCATAGTCCAACTCTCACATCCATACATGACCACAGGAAAAACCATAGCCTTGACTAGACGGACCTTAGTCAGCAAAGTAATGTCTCTGCTTTTGAATATACTATCTAGGTTGGTCATAACTTTTCTTCCAAGGAGTAAGTGTCTTTTAATTTCATGGCTGAAGTCACCATCTGCAGTGATTTTGGAGCCCAAAAAAATAGTCTGACACTGTTTCCACTGTTTCTCCATCTATTTCCCATGAAGTGATGGGACCGGATGCCATGATCTTCGTTTTCTAAATGTTGAGCTTTAAGCCAACTTTTTCACTCTCCTCTTTCACTTTCACCAAGAGGCTTTTTAGCTTCTCTTCAGTTTCTGCCATAAGGGTGGTGTCATCTGCATATCTGAGGTTATTGATATTTCTCCCAGCAATCTTGATTCCAGCTTGTGTTTCTCCCAGCCCAGCATTTCTCATGATGTACTCTGCATAGAAGTTAAACAAGCTTGGTCTCCCCATTTTACAGCTGAGGACACTGAAACTGAATCGTGCTAACTGTTTTCCTCAGGCCCCACAGCTCTAAGTGTCGGAGCGGAGATTTGAGCCCAGGTTCTCCCTGGCTGTCAGAGTTGCCTTGTCTACCATGGCACACTGCTCCAAGATGTCAAGCATCTGTGTTATAGGCTGGGTGATGAAGAGTGGGAAAGGAGGTGTTTCCCACGCTTCGGGTTCCACAGACAGTCAGGATCAAACTAAGGCTTCGCGATGCCATTTTCACAGTCCTCCCCCAGCAAGCAGAGGTGAGCTCCCTCCAGACTATATTTAAGGAAGTCACAAAGAGGCCCCCCTTGGGGAGATGGAAGACAGTGATCTCTCTCTTTACAGACACATTCACTACGTGGTGTCCCACCTTAGAGGTCTTTTTGAAAATAACCAGTTTGCAAGACTTTTCTGCTTGAAATTGAGGGGCACATCTCTTGCCCAGAGCAAGCACGGGAGAGGAAGTGCCTGCTTGAGCTACCATCTCTGTGCCAGTTCAGGGAGGATGCTGCAGTGAAGGCTTGTGTCCAGAACAACTAGACCAACTGTGTGTGTGTGTCTATTAAAAAAAAAAAAAAAACTGAGGCAAAAGGAGCTTTAATCGGAGTCAAAGAAAACACCCCTCCAGGTTTCCTGTTGAAGGAAAACATCTGTGTCTACAGCCCTGAAATTCTGAATCACTTTTACCTGCCGACACCAAGGAGGTCTGGAAAAATAAATATATGAGGCATGAGCGCATGAGGGAGGGGCATCCCATGATGTTCCAAACACCAGGGAGAGGGAGCCCCGCCCCATTCAGCAGGGCACCTGCTCTGGCCCACCCCCCCCCCACATCCCCCACCCCCACCCCCCACCCCTAGGCTTCCTTGGTGGCTCAGAAGGTAAAGAATCCACCTGCAATATGGGAGACCTGGGTTTGATCCCTGAATCAGGAAGATCCCCTGGAAAAGGGAATAGCAACCCGCTCCAATATTCTGGCCTGGAGAATTCCATGGAGAGAGGAGCCTGATGGGCTATAGTCCATGGGGTCACAAAGAACTGGACACAACTGAGTGACTAACACACACACGCACACACACACATACACACACACACACACACACACACACACACAAGATATTAGATGTCAATGCTTCTGGCTCACCCTCCCTGGTTTCACACAGGGAAAGGGGCCCCAGGGCAGAAATGACTTCCCTCAGATTTAAGTGCAAACCCAGCGCTTGTCCCACTCTGTGCCAAGGATTCTATGGGACAACCTGGGCTTGGCTTCTCAGCCCTGGCTTTTTCTCCTGCCCACATCTTGAGCTTTGATGGAGTCTCCCCTCAAGGAGATGCTGTGAGAGTCTCTGTGGGGCTTTGATGGCGTCTCCTCTCAAGGAGACTCTGAGAGAGTCTCATCGGAAAGACTAAAGAGGCGGGTGGAGGAGACGGATCACGGGCAGAGCCTGGTCGTCGGTGCCTTGGGGGCTGCTGGTTGCCGAGGCAGCATGGGATCGCCCCCAGAGCCGGAGGGTGAAGGACTCCTCCCTGACAAGACTGCCGTCACTGCAGATAATAATGTGGTTCACCGACAGCGCCTTCAGGCGCTGGCTGTCTGTGCACCTGTGACCAGTGAGGAGGCCCAGCCTAGGATCGTTGTCGCTTACCCTTGGGTTGACCAAGCTTCCAGAGAAGTACGTGGTGGGCACAGCTGCCACCTGGAGGGAGAAACATCCCTGTGTCCACACCTTGGACCCAATCCCATGACCTCCTCAGAACCCCAGATGTTCTCTGAATAACACCTTTGTGTGCCTGTTGCTGTGCAAGATAAGTATTTTTCCAGACTAAGATGACACAGCAGGTGAAGAGCAAGCCATTTTGTTTTCCATGACATTTAGTCTCCAAGATTTTTCACCTTGAAAAGTCAGAACCAGCATATATTAAGTTAACCTTAATAATGCATTCCAACTTGTGTGTGCTAAGTCGCTTTAGTCGTGTCTGACTCTTTGCAACCCATCGACTGTAGCCCGCCAGGCTCCTCTGTCCCTGGGATTCTCCAGGCAAGAATACTGGAGTGGGTTGCCATACCCTCCTAAAGGGGATATTCCCAATCCAGGGATCGAACACAAGTCTCCTGCAGCTCTTGCATAGAAGGCAGATTCTTTACTGCTGAGCCACGAGGAAGCCCACATTCCAACATACATTAGGCGCAGGCAAATACTGTTTGAGTCCACTTATACGAGGTACCCAAAATTGTCAAATTCATTGAGTCAGGAAGTATATTTGGTAGGTGCCAGTGGTCGGGGGCAAGGGTGGTGAGAAGGGAGAATGGGGAGTTAGTGTTTAATGGGGACAGAGTTTCAGCTCGAGAAGCTGAAAAATTTGGGAGATGGATTATAGTGAGAATTCTACAATAAGGTACAATTGTGGTACATTAAGTGGTACTTAGTGCCACTGAACTATACAGTTAAACATGGTTAAAATAATATGTTTTATATTATGTGACTTTTATCACAATAAAAAAAAACTGAATGCAACACGAAGAAGGAAGAGCTATGAAATTAGGGTTTGGAGAGAGAGATTAAACAGCAAGAATGAGCATTACGATGATTATTTTGGTACCTGGCTTCAGTTATATCTGAAGTCAGTCTACGTCTATACTCTTCAGTTTTGTGATTCAATAAAGTACTTTTTTCCCCCTTCGAAAAAAAAGTCAGAGCCAGGCAGACACCCATGGACACACTCAACTCCCATGGCAGTGGAGAAAGTTCTGGTCCACCTGGTTCATCTACTCTGCTTTGAGTAAAGCCTCAACCTGAAGTTACAGTTGTAGACTGACTTAGTGCCAGCGGGAACTTGGCGACAACCTAGCAGAACGCAGCGGGCTTGGAGCTGAGGACGCTGGTCCCTCCTGGGAAGACCCCATGCTCTAGTCATTGCCAGCCTCTTGCTTCCACCAGATTCATTTTGTGAACATAGGCAGTTCACTTAACCTTTCCGGGCTTCAAACACTCCTTTGGAGGAAGCCAATCCAAGTGATTTCTAAGACCTGCGTAGTTTTTTTTTTTTTTTTTTTTTTTTTTTTGACCTGCGTAGTTTTTAATTCAGCATCTCCTTAGCCCAGTCATAATTGCAACTCACATCATAAATGCTTTTAAATGGCCTGCCATGCACAGCACTGTAAACATCACTAGGGAGACGCATGTCAATAAGGACCCTTTCCTCAAAGAACTTATGCAGTGGAGATCATTGTAAGTCAACTATATTTCAATGAAATATATAGAGAAATAATTATTATCACCACTGGACAGAGAGGCAAAACGAAGCAGGGGCGAGTCCCCGGAGTCTCAGAGCTCATTGGGTGACAGAGCGTGAATGCAAACCCAGGCGCGTCTGATCCCAGAGCCCTCTATATGTCACTTGGTGGGACACAGGGTGAATTGTTCCATGTGAGACAGTGTGGAAGCTCCACCCTCTGCTGTTCATGAGAAGCCGTTTTCATTCCTGCCAAAGGACCACCAGCTGACTGGAGACGTGGACACGGCGTTTCCCCAGACCCCACCCCGATGTTGCTGCTCCCCAGCCGGGTCAGCAGCACCAGCTGGAGCTTCCAGCCACTCCTGGACTCTCAGGAGGACCAGGGTAGGGGTCAGGAGCCACATTCCCTAGTCCCTGCAATGTCAAACGATGGAGTAGAAAGGGCACCATCAGGAGATCCAGTCAAAGCAAGGCTCAGTTTCAGCTTTGCTACTTTCTGGCTGTGTGAGCTTGGGTAATTTACTTAAACCCTTGAACTCCACCTTCCTCATCTGTAAACTGGGCATGAGAGCATGCAAGACAGAAGGCTCGATCTACTTTTTTAGAAAAATGTTTGCATCATATTCCACACATGGTTTCTTTTTAATACTTATTTATTTATTGGCTGTGCCAGGTCTTACTTGCTGCCTTTGTGCAG
Source organism: Ovis aries (assembly GCF_016772045.2). NCBI lineage: Eukaryota > Metazoa > Chordata > Mammalia > Artiodactyla > Bovidae > Ovis > Ovis aries. The sequence goes on from NC_056074.1 coordinate 8,587,220, forward strand.
CACATGGAATCTTTAGCTGTGGCATGCAGGATCTAGTTCCCTGACCAGGAACTGACCCCGGACCCCCTACACTGAGAGCTCGGAATCTTAGCCACAGAACCACCGAGGAAGTCCCGAATCAAGCTACTTTTGATTCAGAACAAGAGAATTACTCGAAAGTTCTGTACAAGTATGAGAAGCTATAGTTTCGTGTCATCTCCACATAGAAACTTTCTCCCCAATTTTTTGGTGCACTTAGTTTTGAAATATTTCAGATATAAAATGTTTTATTATAAATAAAATAAGTACTATAAAATATCAAGACTTTTTTCAAAGCTTCCTAGCCACTTTTAGAACTCTACTACTTCATTAGGGTTAACCCTTCATCTTAAAGGCAGATATACTGAGAAGCTTCTGGAAAATTCTAAAATTCTTCAATACCACTGGAGAATTGGACTTGCCCCCAGAAACCACATATGCAGCACCAAGAAAGCCATTCTTGGCTGCCTAATGTACCACTGAATCAATCTGTCTCTTGGAAACATGACAAGTTACAACTTACCGTGGACCCTTTCATCTCTGTGAGAACTGAAAAAAGTGAATGTTTCCTGCACATGCCAAGAGTTATACCATTTTTATCATTCTGTGTCTGCCTTTTCTGAGTTGATGTGTTTCAGACAGATGACACTGGGATATCTGTGCAGTTTTGTTTCCCGCTTTTTCCATTTTAAATCATCTCATTCCTGTCTGTCCAGGGGTCTGCACGGGCCTAACCCAATTTCTGTGGCCGCTTACTTGTCCATCTTGTTGTTACATCCTCATTCCCTTCTTCGGTCCCCTTGGCTGGATGTTTGCTGTCTCTCAATGGCTTTCAGATGGTCATTTTGTGAAAGTGGCCGGTGACAGGCTATATGTCCCATTCGCATCATTTGCCCACACGTGCACGTCCACGCATGCACACACACACACACACGCACACACACACACGCACACACACACAACTGCTAGAGCAGAGTCCTAAACAGTCTCAGGGATACATAACCCAGGAAGTGAAGAGACTGAGAAATCAAGTTTAGGTCCCGCGTTTCTCAGATGTAGCCGTGTGGTTCCTTGGAGAAAGTGTTAAATCCACCTCAGATATGTGGACTGAGGATTGGGGGGTGAGGGGTTGGGAAGGTAGATATTTCCTGATCTTTTCTGTCCCCTACACTTTCCCCCCACCACCTCCTACAGCGCCATCAAGACAATATGGACCTAGACTGGTGTCTTAAAAAGGATAAGTCAATTCTGGTTGATGCGCCGAAAAACCACTGAAGCAGCTTGGCCCAGAGGTTAGGATCATGGCCTCTGGAGCTGGCAGCCACGAGTTTGAATCCAGATTCCTCCACTCACTAGCCCCAGGACTGGTCGAGTCTCTTAACCTCGCTGTGTCTGGCCCTCCTTCTGAAGTACCCGCCACATAGGAAGCACTATGAAAGTTAAAGCTGCTGCCATTACTTTACAGCATATGTTATGATTCACAAAGCTTTTTCACATATATCAGTATTATTTCATTTCCTCATCACCATCAAGCTGGGCAGATGGTATCTTATTCCCATCTAACTTTACTTTGTCAACAAAGATCCATCTAGTCAAAGCTGTGGTTTTTCCAGTAGTCCTGTATGGATGTGAGAGCTGGACCATAACGAAAGCTGAGTGCCAAAGAATTGATGCTTTTGAACTGTGGTGTTGGAGAAAACTCTTGAGAGTCCCTTGGACTGCAAGGAGATCCAACCAGTCCATCCTAAAGGAAATCAGTCCTGAATATTCCTTGGAAGGACTGATGCTGAAGCTGAAACTCCAATACTTTGGCCACCTAATGCAAAGTACTGACTCACTGAAAAAGACCCTGATGCTGGGAAAGACTGAGGGCAGGAGGAGAAGGAGACGACAGAGGATGAGATGGTTGGATGGCATCACTGACTCAATGGACATGAGTTTGAGCAAGCTCCAGGAGTTGATGATAGACAGGGAAGCCTGGCATGCTGCAGTCCTTGGGGTCGCAAAGAGTCAGACACGACTGAGCGACTGAACTGAACTGAACAGATGAAAAGAAGGCTCCCAGAGGTCACATGATTTACCTGAGGTCACATAGCTAATCAGTGCTGGAGCTGAGACTTGATGCCGAGCCCCTTGAGGGCAGGACTCATGACATGCTTGTCTCCGAATCCTGCAGGAGCAGTCCAGATGGAGATTTGAAGATAACACAAAACCGTGACCCCAAGGAGCTCATATTTAGGGGTGTGTGTGCTAAGTCGCTTCAGTTATATCTGACTCTGTGACCCAATGGACTGTAGTCCTCCAGGCTTCTCTGTCCATGGGGATTCTCCAGGCAAGAATACTGGAGTGGGTTGCCATGCCCTCCTCCAGGGGATCTTCCCGACCCAGGGATCCAACCTTTGTCTCTTACATCTCCAGCATTGGCAGGCAGGTTCTTTACCACTAGCGCCACCTGGGAAGCATATTTGGGGAAGGAGGACACAAAAACATAATTTCCAAAAACCTGAACACACAAAACTGCTTCCTATTTCTTCACCAGGTGCTTTTTCCTGCTTTTACCTCCAGCTCCCAGTCTTTCTTTGTGTTGACCTCTCAGCCTGGAGGGCCCAGCCCACCTGGCAAAATCTGTCATTTTTTTTAAACGTTTTATTTTGTGTTGGGATATAGCTGATCAACAATGTTGTGATAGTTTCAGGTGAACAGTAAAGAGACTCAGCCATGCGTATACATATATCCATTCTCCCCTAAGCTCGCCTCCCATCCAGGCTGCCGCTTGGCGTTGGGCAGAGTCCCATATGCTTTACAGGAGGTCTTTGTTGGTTATCCATTCTAAATTCAGCAGTGTGCACATGTCCATTCCAGACTCCCTAACCACCCCTCCCCCAAGTCCTTCCCCTCCTCTGCTCATCTTTAAATGCTGACAATTCCTTCCATGTCATCATCCCCACTCGGCCCTGGTGGGAACTTCTCCGCTCCTTCTCTGCCACCATGGGCCACACTTTGTGCTGAAGGAACATCTATCTGTAGCTGAGTTTACTGACTCATCAGCTAACCTTCAGTAGACTGAGCGCCTTGAAGGCAGAGACCATCTCTTACCCACAAAGCCCCTGAGAGACCCAAGAGCAGCAGGCCATTAGCAGGTCAGTAAAGGGTCAGGAAATGTGTCGTGCATGGATAAGCCCGCAGCTTCTGTGTAGGCGTGTGTGTGAGGGGTACAGGAGAGGCGGGAGGGGCCGTCAGACCAGTGCAGACATAGACGATGGGGGCAGCTGGCACGGGGCTGCTTACGGCAGGCTTCTTTCCTGAATGGAAAATGCTGGCTGTATCAGTCTCTCCTTGTGTCCCCAGGGCCTGGCACAGTGCCAGGCACATGATGGATATTCAGTAAGCTTTCACGGGAAGGACAGGAAGGAGGAAGGGAAGGTTTCCTAATTTGAGTCCAGATCAGTGACTTTGGTTGAGACCCAGCACTTCAATCCAGATGTTGCCTGTGGCAGTTCTTAACGGGGTCAATTTTTGTCCCCTAGGGAGACATTTCAGTTCAATTCTGTTCAGTAGGTCAGTCGTGTCCGACTCTTTGTGACCCCATAGACTGCAGCACGCCAGGCCTCCCTGTCCATCACCAACTCCTGGAGCTTACTCAAACTCATGTCCATTGAGTCAGTGATGCCATCCAACCGTCTCATCCTCTGGCGTCCCCTTCTCCTGCCTTCAGTCTTTCCCAGCATGAATCTTTTCCAGTGAGTCAGCTTTTTGCATCAGGTGGCCAAAGTACTGGAGTTTCAGCTTCAGCATCAGTCCCTCCAATGAACACCCAGGACTGATCTCCTTTAGGAAATTTCCTTTGGGGAGACATCTGGTGGTGTCTAGAGACGTTTTTTGATTGTCATAACCTGGGGCGGTGCTACTCCCTTCAAGCGGGGAGAACCTGGAGACCCTGCTACGTTAAGTATTCTACAACATGAAGGTTCACCTTCCCATCAAGGAATTGTCCAGGCCAAAGTGTCCATGGCATTACTGCTGAGCAGCCCTGGGATGAACCCAGAGCCGCAGCCAGAGGCTGGAAGACTGTATCAGAGAGTCTTGATAGTTCCAGCATCCTTGGTTCCTAAACTCCAGACGCCCTGCCCAGAGGTCCACGCTGCGTCAGACCCTTCCAGGCAGCACCAGGGGAGTGGGAGGGGGGGACAGGTGCCCCCCAGCCCTCCTCACTGCCCCCTTCCTGCCAACCCAGGACCCTTCACGAGACAGATGCTGTCTGTTGCAGGAGCTGCTCAGGGATCCCCTGTACATCGGCCTGAAGCACCGGCGTGTCCGCGGGCAGGAGTATGACGACCTTCTGGACGAGTTCATGCAGGCTGTGACGGACAAGTAAGTGGGTCAGCCCGCCCCTTGTGGAAGAGGATCGTTAAGAGATAGGATGACTAAGTCAACACAGGGTTTGGCAGAGACGCGTGCTTTTCCAGATGGTCCAAAAATTCCAACTTGACCCCGTGTCCTTGGAAATCTCAAAGCCAAACGGGCTCACTCTCTCAGATAATCTTGGGGAGCCGAGAAGGGAGAGAAGGGGTGATGGCTGAAGGCCCTGTAATCAGGGGACAGTTAAGTATCTGATGTCCCGGGAGGAAACCACTCCCCCCTCCCCAGGCCAGCTGCTCTGGGCTCCTGGCAGAAATAGAGATGTTCTTAGTGTTGGGGGAGAGAAGTGTGTTCTTCTGATGGAATGGCCTGCAAGGCAGCTGGCCTTGTTAGCTGTCATTTTCCAGCTCCAACGACCAGGCGGTGTTAATGAGCCACCGCTGCAGGCCACACGGGCGGGCCTGTGAGATTTACGAGGTGTCATCTCTACACAAGGGTGTACCACGCTGGCAGCTCCTGCCCCTCGCCCCAGCCTGCCCCATCTGTCTGCCATCATTGCCACCCGCTCTCCCTACAGGGACTGGCATGCTGCTGGGATGGCATGCCAGCTGTTCTGGAAACAGCCCCCATCCTCCCACACGGAGTCTGACAGGCCCGTCAGTCAAGACAGTCTCAGCAGCTCAGCTGGTCCCCACAGATCCAGAGGTCCCTTCTCACTGAAAATCTCCAGCCTTGCTTGCCACCCCAAGAGTGCCCGGGGAGAGCAGAGCTGGTCTGCACATCCTTGACAAGGGACTTCGTTGTCTGGGTTCAGCGACTGGCTGGAGAGAGAGCTGGGCTGGCCTCTGCAGCCCAGGACATCTCGTCTGGGTGGGCTTTGGGGGTGGACACACCCACCCCACCACTTTCAGGTCTGTGACCTCGGGCAGGTTACGACTTTAAAGCCTGATTACCTGGATTCCTTATCCAGGGATAAGAAGAAAGCGTTTTATTGTTGCTGTGGTTTTTGTCTGTATTTTTTTTAATTATTTGCTTATTTTATTTGGGGCTGTGCTGAGTCTTAGTTGCTGGGTGGGGGCTTTCTCGAATTGCGGCGAGCAGGGGCCACTCTCCGTTGCGTGCACGAACTTCTGACTGCGGTGGCTTCTCGTGTTGCCGAGGACCAGCTCTAGACACCTGGGCTTCAGCAGCTGTGACGCACTGACTTGGTTGCTCTGCAGCACGTGGGATCCTCCTGGGCCAGGGACTGAATCCCCGTGCCCTGCATTGGCAGGAGGATTCTTAACCACTGGACCACCAGGGCAGTCCCTGGTTTCATTTTTGAAGATGCAGGAAAGTAATAGTGAGGTTATATGTGGTGGGGATGATTCTATAGAAAATATGAGATTGATAGCGGAGTGTGGAGTACGGGGTGGATGGGCCCAGTAAGCCAGGGGATGAGAGTCCAGTGTCCACCTGGGCGCTTCGTCTGAGATGGAAGCACAGAGCCCATCCACACAGAGGGAAGGCTGTGCACCAGGCACAGACGCTGGCAGATGGGTAGACGTGGGAGAGTCCGTGGGAGCTCTCCTGGATGACAGGGCATCGGCTGAGAGTGAGGATGGGGACTGAGGGGTGCAGGTTTGAGGCATAGGAGGCAGGACCTGGAATGTCCCGACTCGGAGCTAGAGAATGGTTGCTGGGTGGCTTCACGGACCCCCTTCAGGTTACTGGCCATGAACTTAACTTAGGTCATGAGTTTAACTTACCTGTGACTTTCTCTAACTGGTTTCCACTGTCTGAATACAGGACGGGAAGACAGAGAGAAGGATTTAATCAGGGTTGAGATTTTGCCAGGCAAGCGAGAGAAAGAGAAGGAAAGGGCTGGAGAGTGTCTTCAAGGGGATGATTGCAATGATGCGTCATGAGGTCTAGGCCAGGGAAGAAGGGAGAGATGAGGGTCTGGTGGAGAGGAGGGCTGAGAGCGTGGTATGGACTGTGGACAGTAGGTCCTGGTGAGGCCTGAGAATTACTGAGTTGGGTACCAGATGGAATAAGCAGGAAAGGGAAGAGATAACCAGAAAGTCAAGGGTTCAAAGCTGGGATTGTGAAGGAAGTATTGCTGTTGAGATGGGACCACTGAAACAGCCCATTCAAGGGTCAGCTGCATGGACAGAGGGCTTCCCTGGTGGCTCAGCTGGTTCCTGCAACCCAGGAACCTGGGTTCGACCCCTGGGTTGGGAAGATCCCCTGGAGAAGGGAACGGCTTCCCACTCCAGTATTCTGGCCTGGAGAACTCCATGGACTGTGTAGTCCATGGGGTCTCAAAGAGTCCGACACGACTAAGCGACTTTCACTTCACATGAGCAGGGGAGAATCATCTAGAACAAAAGAGGTGAATGTCTCACCTAATTCTCCCCCATTTAGATCATCCTGAATACCACATTCGGTTCCAGACAAGATACCTTGAGAGTGGTAAATTATCGTAAATTGCCTAACGTGCCTTTGGAAAACAATAACCACAGCAGGTATCACGGTTATTGTTCTCCAATAACCACAACAGGAGCAAGGCTCGGCCTGGTGGGGAGAAGGTGTAAGGACTGACGGGTCCCAGGGGTGCGGAACTCCCTCCAGAAACCTGCAAGGTGTTCTTACAGAGGAGGGACCGGGCTTGTTTCTGTAGATTTCTTCTCGTTTCACCCAGAGAAGACCCAGTTGACAGAATGTTAAAGGAGGAAGTTTTCAGCTCAGAATAGATCTGAGCTAACCTGCAGTGCACTAGACGCTCTGTGAGAACAGTTTCAAGCTTGGGCTGCGTGGCATCTCGGTGGTGCTGTCATAGAAGGAAGCGAAGCATCAGTTGTCCTCTGAGAAGCCTCCCCACCCCGGTACCCATTCAGACTTCTGAAGATTCCCATGTGGCCGGCAGGATAGCAGACGAGAGATCTGAGGGCAGAGATCTGAGGGCTTCGAGAAGTCAAGGAACCTGTCCCAGGTCACACAGCACCTGGCAGGACAGCGAGCTGACCATGAGTCTGCTGACTCCAAGGCCAGACTGCTTTCTGCAGTTACTTGTGGATGACACACAGGAATGCGTTTGGCTTTGAGAGCACGTTTCTTTGGCTTCCTGTTTCCAGGGCTCCCTGCTTATCTAGTAAAGTCAGTAGTCATTCCGTGATTCCCCACAGAGAAGCCTTGCTATTCGTGTGAGAAGGTTAAATAAACTAGGATGTAAGAGGCTCCTTAAATTATCATTAAAATCAGTTTACAGTCTCACAGACACACTCCCACAGTCCAGGAGTAAACCCTTGGGCAGGGATGTGCGTCAGCCAAGAGGAATGTGTCCTTAGGTGGAAAAGATGAGGGGTTGACACTTGCTTGTTTTAACTTTCTAATAAGCTGAAACAGATGTTGCTGTGGATGCAGTAGGTGGGGAGTGAGCCGGTCTTCTGGGATTATAGTAGCCCCATGATGGGGTGCCCGGCCGGGGCAGCCAGTGAGTCAGCCCCCCTGGGGCCAGACACCATGTATTTTAAGAAACAGCCTTGGGAAACATTGATTCCTGCCTTCAACATCCTCGTCTCTTTTCAAAAGTCCTGCAAGTAAAAGCTCCACCAGCTTGCTTCTGCCCACTCATCTTAAGAGTTTTTGGCAGGACAAAAAAAGTTACTATGGCTCAGCTGCTGCCCTAGGGGGTGGCCAGTGGGGGAGACCCACGAGGGCAGAAGGAATCTCCGTGTTACCTGCGAACCGCAGCCGTGAGCCACTGTGCGCGTCCGGCTCAGAGCTGACGCACAGCCTGGTGTTCCCATGGCAAAGACCAGTCCTTCCATGCTCCCCACGCTCTCCCTGCCCTGCACTGGACCCTGGAGTGATGCACCTGAGTCATCGGCTTTTCCCAGTGGTTTCCACTTGGGTTTTTCATTTCTGTTATTTACAGCAGAGTCTATTCTAAGTTTGCCCCTGGAGCCCCAGTTCTGTCTGATGCTTGGCCTGGGCTGGACAGGCGTTTGATGTCTGAAGCAGCGGCTTCAGCCTTTATGTGGGCCATAAGAGGAAGTCACCCCCATTCTCTGGCTCCCCAAACTCCAAATATAGAGATTTCTAAACTCTTGATAAGAGTTATAACAAAGAAGGGAGATATTAGATTTTTTAAAACGTGACTTGAAAGAAAGTCATCTGCGTCTTAGCTCCAGGAAAATGTCTTTTTGAGTCTCTCCATCTTTCTCTCTGCTTTTCTATTTCTCTCTCTCTCTCTCTCTCTCTCTCTCTCTCTCACACACACACACACACACACACACACACACACCATCCTACACCAGAAACCTGAGGTTCATACATAGTGGGATTAGCACAGAATGACTTCCATCACATTCTACTGGTTAAAGCACATCACAGGTCCACACCCGATTCCAAGGGGGAAAGGCAACACGAGGGTCTGAACAACAGGAGGCATGGTTCCTTGGGAGCCACCAAGGTAACAGACAACCACACCCCATCCAGCCTGGGAGGGACAAGGAACGGGGCAGCCAGCGCTACCAGAGGCTGTGCCCCAGAAATGCAAGAAGGGCAGAGAAGAACAGCCTCCTTCCGCATAGAAACAGAGAGGTGCGTCATGCACAGCTGGCAGTCAGTTGCTGAGTGCCTGCTGTATGTAAGACGCTGTGTCGAGTGTATGGCAATCCACAGAGAAATAAACAGTCTGCTCTCAAGGATCTGTGAATGCAGAGATATTCTTATCTGCCTCCTGGAGTTTAGACCTTACCTCTAAGCTTTCTCAGCCTCCGAGTCTCTTAAGAAGAATTCTGGGTGGGAATATAAATTTAGGAGTTACCAGTTCATAGATGGTATGTAAGGTCAAGGGCTTCCCTGATGGCTCAGACAGTAAAGGATCAGCTTGCAATGCAGGAGGTCTGGGTTTGATCCCTGGGTTGGGAAGGTCCCCTGGAGAAGGGAATGGCTACCCACTCCAGTATTCTTGCCTCGAGAATCCTATGGACAGAGGATCCTGGTGGGCTGCAGTCCATGGGATCTCCAAGAGTCAGACACAACTGAGCAACTAACATACACACATACACACACACACGAGTGTGCACGTGTAAGGTCAAGGGCATGATGGGGTTCACCTAGGAAAAGACAGCAGAGAGTGTGTCTTACTACTGATTTTGAAACTGTGCCTGTGAATAACTGCAAGTTAATCTGCTCAACAAAGTTTGGGAGTACACTGTGACAGTTGCTCAGTCGTGTCTGACTCCTTGCGACCCTATGGACTATACAGTCCGCGGAGTTCTCCAGGCCAGAATACTGGAGTGGGTAGCCTTTCCCTTCTCCAGGGAATCTTCCCAACCCGGGGATCGAACCCAGGCCTCCTGCATTGCAGGAGGATTCTTTACCAGCTGAGCCACCAGGGAAGCCCAGGGGTACACTAGGATATTGCTGGTAGGAACGGCAAGGAGAGTAAAAGGTTTTGTTCCTTGTGCTAGCACTGATTGCTGGGATTCTGAGGCCTGTCTAAGCACCACTGGAAACGGGGCTGTGGCTGATCAGCAGTGCCTGCCCTGAGCAGGGCAGTGAGGCGTGGCAGCACGTGTGCCATGCTTTCACCCTCCCGGATGTGGTCGAGCCTGTGGCCTCAGCATCTGAGGCTCCATGAACACCCACGTGTGCTGGTCCTTCTGAAACTCCTAAAGCCCAGGAGCAACTCAGAGGCCAAAGGATCCTGGAGGCTGAAGACTTCTCATCTCCAGGTGTTCAGGATATGTCAAGAACTACACCAAGCCTGTCTGTTGGATCCACATGAAATTACAGCTGCTTCTTGAATTACAAATCATGGACTTTGCTCCCATGACACCCTCCACCCCCATGCCCACCCGCCACCCACACTGGAACAAAGCAGTGGATCAAACACACGAAGGCATATGAATACTGACCTGTGGTTCCCACACCCGGCCTGGCACTCGATGCACCCGGAGAGGTATCAGTCATACAGACTCCAAGGGCCTCCCCGGTGGGCCAGTGGGTGAGGGCCCGTCTGCCAACGCAGAGGGCCTGGTTTTGATCCCTGGTACGGGAAGATCCCGTTCGCAGTGAAGCAGCTAAGCCTGAGGACTGGAACTACTGAGCCTGAGCTCTGGAACCCTCAGGCCACAACCACTGAAGTTTGAGCAGCCCAGAGCGTATGCTCCATAGCAAGAGAAGCCACACCTCAGCCAGAATAGTCCCCCTCGCCACAACTAGAGAAAGCCTGAGCACAGTAGCAAAGACCCAGTACAGCCCAAAATAAGTATTAACACATAGAGAAATCAGTAACAACAGTTGTGACTCTCTTGTTCAGGGGATTTCTTATGAAAAACTTCCTGTGGAATACAGAAAGTCACATCACCCTCCCAACAAATTTGTCTACTTTTTTCAGAATTTGACTTTTCCAACTCGACCTGTGAGGGAATGAATTTTTGGCAAAAAGATAAGAACAGGAGGTATGGATCGCTTACTCCTGGGAACTGAGCTTTATTTTCAGCACTGAGGTGAGGAGCTCTGAGAAAGCTGAGTGCAGCACAAACAACGGAGCTAATCATGCTTTTCCAGGGCGTTTGAATAATGACTGCATGCCCAGAACTTGACTAAGCCCTGTAATGAAATTCTAAAGAAATAAAAGACATGCACTGTGTCCTCGTGATTCTTATAGGTCTTCCAACGAGACAACATTTTGAACAGGAAGTAATTAGAGAAGAGTTAAGTACTTGACTGTTCAGTATTGGCCTTCAGTTCAATCGAAATTCAGAGAAAGGAGCAATCAGGGATGACTGGGGAGAGATGGAAAGTAAACAGAGGCAGGGCCAAATGTGAGTAAGCCACAGGAGAGACAGCACATTCCACACGGATGATGCATCGTGAGGAAGGCAAGTACGCAGCAAAGGCAAGGAGTAGGCAAAGACTCCGGAGGACTGGTCCCACAGAGATGGGTGTTTATTGGCTCAAAATAAAGTTAAGTAGGTATAGGGGCTTCCCAGGTGGTGCAGTGGTAAAGAATCCTCCTGCCAATGCAGGAGACTCAAGGCTCAATCCTCAGGTCAGGAAGATCCCCTGGAGATGGACATGGCAACCCACTCCAGTATTCTCGACTGGGAAATCCCACGGACAGAGGAGCCTGGCAGGCTACAGTCCATGGGGTCACAAAGAGTTGGATAGAACTGAGCACTGAGTAACTAAGCACACACAGGAGCAGAGTGGGCTGCTTGATAGGCCTCGGAATCCAGGAAGAGGGTTGCAACTATTAGAGCTCAGAAGTCGAAAGGGCTTAAGCTATCTAACCCAGTGTTCTCTTTAATATCTATGTGTGTGTCTGTTTCTCCATTTTGGCTGCACTGGGTAGCTGCGGCACACAGGACTTTCGGTGCACCATGCAGGATCCTTCATTGCAGCTCAGGAAGTCTACTTGGGGCACAGGCTCCAAGGGCATGTAGGCTCACTAGTTGTGGTGTGTGAGCTTACTTGCTCTGGAACATTTTGGATCCTAGTACCCTGACCAGGGATCGAACCCCTGTCCCCTGCATTGCACAGCAGACTCTTAACCACTGGATCACCAGGGAAGTCCTGATAATTAGGTGATTGTAAACCAAGCTTCCTCAGACTCCAGGCTTTTACAGAAGTGCATCCAGACTGCTAGAAATGAATATTTCCCAGCAACCATACAAGACTAAAACTACTTGAAGAAAAATATCATTGTTTTTAATTGCTTTGTATATCATGGTTCTGTTCAAGATTTCATTAATTTAAAAAAAACTTCTACTAAAAATGTTTGAAAATTATCAGTCCTCACAAAGCCGTAGTTGGAACTTGATGCAGAGAGCAGCAGGGAGGCTTGGTAAGTTCTTGAGCAACAGAAGTATTGAAATTGACAAGAAGTGGGAGAAGATGAGAACAGAAGCCATGGTAACACCCCAACTCAAATTCTGCCCTTCCCACGGAAGTCTGCCCTGACCAGCCTGGCCTGAAACCCTTGCCCTGTTTGTAATCATAGCATAACTTATGACCACGTAATTCATGTGTTAATTAACCATGCATCACATCATGACATCTTTTCTATAATGGTCTAGAGCTTTTCTATAACCTTTTTTGGTCTTTATACCATTAGAGCAGAAATTAGGCAAAGATGTGCCTGGATTCTTGTAGAGAGGTTCAAGGATCAGCCTAGGCCGGACTGATGGACTTTGAAGAACTTTCCTTCCTCAAGTCTGTAACTCTGTATCATCTCTACCAGACTGGTAGTCCCTGGGGGGGGGCACAGTGTGTGATTAGACTCATGGTGGACCCGCCATAAATGGTGAGCGTGGGAGTTGACTGGTTGGATCTTTGACTGGGGTCAGGTGGTTGGATGGTTGTTTGGTTGGTTGGTTGAGGGGCTGAAAGCCCTCACCAGGCTAGCTGTCAGTCAAAGTGAATAGAAGGCTGTGAACTGGCCGGCGTCTGAGGAAGCTCAGGCATTTCCCAGCTGGCCCAGAGGTCAGGAATATCTGCCTGCCAGCGCAGGAGCCGCAAAAGACACGCATTTGATGCACAGGTCATCTCCTGGAGGAGGAAACAGCAACCCACTCCAGTGTTCTTGCTTGAAAAATTCTGTGGACAGAGGAGCCTGACGGGCTACAGTCCATGGGGTCACACAGAGTTGGACACGACCAAGCATACACACAAAAGGAAGCTTGGAGGAAGGAACAGCAGGACCCATTCCAGCTTGTCTGGCCTCTGAAGAAACAGGACCATTTCCCAGTCTCAGCCTTGCATGGCTAATTGTTGACAGTCCAGCTTCTACACTTTCCCACCTGAACAGGAGCCGGATGCTGTCAAACAACAGACTCTCATGCTTGTGAGGACTCTGTCAGCAGTTACAAAGAGAGCTGGAAGGCAGTAGCAAAATGCAAACCAGCATCGAGCTCTCTAGGACCCTATTAGTGTCTATCCTGACCAAGCGGATTAAATAGAGGCCAAAATGTGATGGAGGAAGTTCACGTAACCGGGGAGATGGATTCAGTGACACCAACTGGTTATTTCCATTTCATTTTTCCTCAAGAGGTGGATTGTACTACCTGGTATCAAAATAGGAATAAAATTATTCCCAGACCTGAAAGTTTCATATTATAGCAGAGGAGACGAAAGAATAATGAACTGATAACAATAATGATAAAATGACAATAACTTTTTTTTTTTTACTTATTACCTGCTATGCACAGACTAATATGACCACTCATACAATACTAATTTATTTAATTCTCACAACAGCCCTCTAGGGTGGCTACTGTTATAAGCTTTCTTTTAGGGGATGAGGAAACTGAAGCTTATACAGTGTAAGTAGCTCTCTAAGAAAGGGGGCCTGAGGCTTAAGAGGGAGGGAGTGTATGTATAATTATGGCTGATTTGCATTGTTGCAGAAACAAACACAACATCGTAAAGAAATTTTCCTCCAATTAAAAAAAAAAAAAGAAATAGAAAGGGGGCCTTATTAAGGCCCCACCCATTAACAACAGTTGTTAAAAGCATTAACTGTAGAGCTATAATGCCTGAGTTCGATAGCCATTCCCTTCTCTAGGGGGTCTTCCTGACCCAGGGATCAAACATGGGTCTCCTGCATTGCAGGCAGATTCTTTACTGTCTGAGCCACCAGGGAAGCCCTTCATTAAGACCCCGCCCACTAACAATGGTGGTTAAAAGCACTACCTCCAGAGCTATTATCCCTGAGTTTGAGCCTCCGCCTGCCCCTTATTAACAAATGACTTAATTTATCTGGGCCTCAGCGTCCTCACTTCCAAGATGCACCTTTAATATTTAACTTGTAGAATGCTTCTGCTGAATGAATGAGACAAGCCATGTAAATGTTATAACTAGGTAATAGTAAGCATGAATGTTTGCTATTATGAATAACAATAATAATTTAAGCAGTTTCCATGGTCACCGTCCTTTAGGCCATGCTTTAGTGCTCCCCCATTCATGCATTCAGTTAAATTGTCCCTGAATAGATCCATCTTTTTCTTCCGTAGTCCCCCACTCATCCATCCCCACTGTTCCAATAATGCCTTCCTTCTCTTCCCCAGTTTCTCTTCCCAGCTGCTCCTCGTAAGAAATAAAAACAACAGTCCTGGCAGCATGGCTGTGAGCCATGTCCCTTTTCAGACGCCTGGTGTGTGCGATCAGCCCTTTCACCTATTCAGTTTAGCTCTCCCCACCCCCACCTGACGGAGAGGCATTCTGTGTATCCGTGTGAATATGCGCGGGTGAGAGCTCCGTTTTCTGTAGCTGTTTCAGCGCAGTGTTATGGGGGCCTTCAGCTCAGTTCAGTTGCTCAGTCGTGTCTGACTCTTTGAGACCCCATGGACTGCAGCACTCCAGGACTCTCTGTCCATCACCAGTTCCCGGAGATTACTCAGTTATGTCCATCGAGTCAGTGATGCCATCCAGCCATCTCATCCTCTGTCTTCCCCTTCTCCTCCTGCCCTCAATCTTTCCCAGCATCAGGGTCTTTTCCAATGAGTCAGTTCTTCCCATCATGTGGCCAAAGTATTGGAGTTTCAGCTTCAATATCAGGCCTTCCAATGAATATTCAGGACTGATTTCTTTTAGGATGGACTGGTTGGATCTCCTTGTGGTCCAAGGGACTCTCAAGAGTCTTCTCCAACACCACAGTTCAAAAGCAGCAATTCTTTGGCACTCAGCCTTCTTTATAGTCCAACTCTCACATCCATACATGACTACTGGAAAACCATAGCCTTAACTAGATGGACCTTTGTTGGCAAAGTAATGTCTCTGCTTTTTAATATGCTGTCTAGGTTGGTCATAACTTTTCTTCCAAGGAGCAAGTGTCCTTTAATTTCATGGCTGCAATCACCATCTGCAGTGATTTTGGAGCCCAAACAAATAAAGTCTGACACTGTTTCCACTGTTTCCCCGTCTATTTCCCATGAAGTGATGGGACTGGATGCCATGATCTTCAGTTTTTGAATGTTGAGCTTTAAGCCAACTTTTTTGCTCTCCTCTTTCACTTTCAAGAGGCTCTTTAGTTCTTCTTCACTTTCGGCCATAAGGGTGGTGTCATCTGCGTATCTGAGGTTATTGATATTTCTCCCGGCAATCTTGATTCCAGCTTGTGTTTCTTCCAGCCCAGCTTTTCTCATGATGTACTCTACATATAAATTAAATAAGCAGGGTGACAATCTACAGCCTTGACGTACTCCTTTTCCTATTTGGAACCAGTCTGTTGTTCCATGTCCAGGTCTAACTGTTGCTTCCTGACCTGCATACAGGTTTCTCAAGAGGCAGGTCAGGTGGTCTGGTATTCCCACCTCTTGAAGAATTTTCCACAGTTTATTGTGATCCACACAGTCAAAGGCTTTGGCATAGTCAATAAAGCAGAAATAGATGTTTTTCTGGAACTCTTTTGTTTTTTCGATGATCCAGCAGATGTTGGCAATTTGATCTCTGGTTGCTCTGCCTTTTCTAAATCCAGCTTGAACATCTGGAATTTCACAGTTCACATACTGTTGAAGCCTGGCTTGGAAAATTTTGAGTGTTACTTTACTAGTGTGTGAGATGAGTGCAATTGTGCAGTAGTTTGAGCATTCTTTGGCATTGCTTTTCTTAGGGATTACCTTTCTAAGGGGTGGGCCTTACAGACCCACCATTCTGAGAGCTTTGCCCCATGCAGAACTGAAAATGTTCTGTGGGACACATTTCTCAGTACAGAAATGAGAACCAGAAACTTGCCCAAGGATAGAAAATCACTGAATTTTAAGGTCAGCCGACTGATACTGACTTTTTCAGGGACCACACGTATAGCATCCCTTGTCTTTTGCTCTTGGATGCTGGAAGGAAGCCTTTGATGACGTCATCCCCCTCCACCCTCCCTTGCTCCCTCAGCTGCGGCCACACCGACCCTCCTGCTCCTCCTTCCACAGGTCGTGTCTGTTACAGCTGCAGAGCCTTCATGCGTGCTCTTTCCCCAGCCTTGAAAATCCGTCCATTTTCACAGCTGTTTTCTTCTCATTATTCAGACCTGGAGATGGGTCCACACACTCACGTGGGGTCAAGTATTGAGGCCTATACAAGGCAGAACATTGGAACTGAGATGCAGAAAACTGCAAGGTTTGAATGGTTGGACCTTCCATGAAGAAGAAATAGGATCTGCTCACCAATCCCAGGGGAATAACAGGAGCTGGGGGTTGGGGTGAAGTAGGGAGGAGAGGAATGTCTCTTGGAAGAAAGCAAACAGAGTCTCACCACATGTGGAATTGAGAATCCACAGTTATAATGTCCACATGATGCAGAAATCCCCAAGTTAAGAAATGGGTATGAAAGTGTCCCTACCAGTGACACGGCTGAAGGACCTGGCGGAGGGAAAGCAAACTTCCTGTAGTGACACGCCCGCCCACCACCCATGCCGTGTGGAACGCCTTGAAGGAAAGAAACAATTTCTAGTGAAGTAAATTCGTGGTTCACAGTAAGCCACACAGAAACAAGCCACCATGTGGGGAAGATCAGAAACTAATGGAAGAATTAGAACCCCAAGGAGAGGAACATTCTGCGAGGCTGTAAAGTGGCTACACTAAGATGTAATAAAGAGATATGTTTTACAAGGATGAAGTTATAGGGAAAGTACACAGTACTTTAAGAAATGGCAAGGAGATTTGAAAAAGAAACAGCTCAAACTTCTGAAAAGGAACAACAGAGTCACAGAAATTCAGCAGAGTGCACTAGTGTGTTAGCTCAAGACTCCACCAGAAAACTCAAATCTTTAAAAATCACGGCCTGCGGGCATTTCAGAGACCCTTCTTTCCTACTGCTGGCGATCCAAAAAGAGTTGGGAAACCAGGTGTTCTACTCAGGAAAGACTTTTTTTTTCTGAGTTACCGTTGATGAAAAGAGCCTTTCTCTTAAGGGAAAGAAAGGATAGAGAAGACTGGAGCACCCAAATCTGAGCCCCATCATCGCATGCCAGAGAGGATGCTGCAGTTCTAGGCAACCCCACCCCTGGGGCACATTTGCTCTCATTTTGTCTTCGTGTCTCCTTCTGCATGTCTCACGCATTCACACACGCATATCATGCGGTCTCTTCTTATTCTACTGCGTTCATTTTGTTAGGCTCAAGCACATTGATTTTTAATGTGTTTGAGCCTAATGAAATGGGGGAGGGGATAATCCCGAAAGCAAATGCTTCCGTCAGGATAAGCGATGGGGTCTGCTCTGGTGGTCCAGCGGTCAGGAATCAGCCTTGCAATGCAGGGAACACCGGTTCAGTCTCTGGTCTGGGAAGACCCCACATGCCTCAGGGCGGCTGAGCCCGTTTGCCCCAAGTAACGGGCCCGCACTCTGGATCCGAAGAGCTGCAACCCCTGAACCATGTGCCGCAACTGCTGAAGTCCAAGAGCCTGTGCCCCACCAGAGAGGCCGGCGCCACAGGTCCGCACGCTGCAACTAGAGGGTAGCCCCTGCTTGTTGCACTTAGAGAAAGCCTGCCCACAGCAACACAAAGTCAGCACAGCCAGAAGTAAATAATTTTAAAAAAAAAAAAAGGTAAGTTACATAAAGGAAAAAAATATCTGCATGTACACGCATCAGGCCATTAATAGTGACTAGTCAGAGCATGAGGTTGCCAGGATTTTTGCTGTCAGTCATTTCTATGATGTTTGATTGTGTGCAGGCATTTCTTTTGAAATTAGGAAAAGCAATGGATTTCTTTTAAAATAATGAGTTAAGCAGCAATTCTTTCTCAAAGACAGTTCCTTGCGTTTTTTTAAAAACTAAAGAAGCAAAGAAGCAAGCAAGCATCCCAGGCTTCACCTTCTGGTAAAGTGAGTGTTAGTCTGATCTAGGCTTCTGCGGACGATAAAGTCACTCACATACATCAAGTCATGTAATACTCAAAATAATCCTAGTAAGTAGATACAGTTATTGTCCTGTCCCACTAAAATATAAGTTCCAGGGAGAGATCCTTGTCTCAGGTTCACTGCTGTATCTCAAGCACTTGGAATGATGCCTAGTTACAGCATGGACTCTCAATAAACATTTATTGAATGAGGGCACCCTTTACAGACAGGGAAACTGGGGTACAGAGCAGTTAGGGATCTTGTCCAAGGTCACACCTCTAACAGTGGTGAAGCCAAACTGTGAACCAGGTGGTCTAGCTCTAGAACCTACTCTGACTTGGAGAATCTCTGTGCTTTTTCTTCTACATGAAAGAAAAGACTGTCCAACCTACTCCAGACACCTCCTTGATGCAGCAGGCAAGCAGGACAAAGGGGAGGAAGGCCTGTGGAAACCAGTCTATCGGTGCTTCACATATCCGTGTCTCCTCTCCACCTTGTTCTAAGGCAGCGTTAATGACCCACCCATCCTCAACATCAGGGAGGTGATGGAGGCATTAGCCATCAACTCCCATTTTCCAGACTCTCTAGCCACCCTCAGCAAGGGAGGCGCCTTCTTTTTTATTTTCTCTTTTTATTGAAATATAATTGAAGTGTAGCACTGTATAAGTTTAAGGCATACAGCCTGTTGACTTGATACATTACTATATTGCAATATAATTATACCACTTCTATTACATCAGTTATCATTTTCTTTTTTGATGGTGGGGAAAATTCCCCAGCATCTGGGTCTTGGGTGGCATTTCTCAGTTCTTCCTTCTTAACTGCCTAATGGCTAGTGGACCAGTTGCCCCATCCTTCACCAGGATTGATGTCCCCTGCAGGCCTCTCTACAAACTGCAAACCCAGCCAGTGCTGTCGGGCCCCAGGGGAAAAACTGAGCCTCTGGCTCCAAGCTTCTCCTGGTGGTTTTAAACAATACAAAGGAAAAACCCTCAGTTTAGGGCATTCAGGCTACAGACAAAGTTTCAAGGTCTTAATTTAATTTTGAAAGGTTGTAAAGAGCATGAATGTTAGCTCTAAATCCTGATGTTTCAAGGAGCATTGACTCACTGAGTCCCTCTTAGCTGAGACAGTCACTGCTCCGTGTTTTCACGCACACTGAATTTTAGGAATGCCTTTTGCAGTGCACTCTGTGTTTTATCTTCCCACCTGGGCCTCCCTAGGACTGTAGTCTCACAATCTTAGAATACCTGAGCAAGAAACAACCTTCTCTGATCCAACTTCATCACTTTATAGGTGGAGAAACTGAGACCCAAAAAGAAAATTCCCTCCCCACAGTCAGATAATGACAAAATAAGTGGGAAATGAAGGGAAGCTTCCCAGTTGCTTGCTCTCATTCACATCATCCATGAAATCTCTTCCAGGTTCCCATTTAGCCTGTAGTTGTCATGTCTTCACTGTGTCCCAGAGTGTGGCCAGTACAAAGAAATCACCTGCCTAGAGTTCAATTCTCCCTTGAGACTGTAATATGGACACATAAAATAATCAGAGAATAGTTCAAGGCAGCATTCAACTACTCTTTTTATCTATTTACTCATATATTTGCCCATACATTAATTCATTCAATAGACAGATATTTATTGAACATAGCAGTAAGTCAGAAATACACTTTGCTCTCAAGGAGTTTTTTTAAAGTTAATTTATTTTTTACTGAGGGATAATTGCTTTATAGAATTTTGCTATTTTCTGTCAAACCTCAACAGCCATAGGTATACATATATCCCCTCCCTTTTGAAGCTCCTTCCCATCTCCCTCCCCACCCCACCCCTCTAAGTTGATACAGACCCCCTGTTTCCTGAGCCATACAGCAAATTCCTGTTGGCTATCTATTGTACATATGGTAACATAAGTTTCCATGTTACTCTCTCCATATATCTCACCCTCCCCTCCCTTCTCCTCATGTTCATAAGTCTATTCTCTATGTCTGTTTCTCCATTGTTGCCCTGTAAGTAAATTCTTCAGTACTATTTTTGTAGATTGCACATATATGTGTTAGAATATGGCATTTATCTTTCTCTTTCTGACTCACTTCACTCTATATAATAGGTTCTAGGTTCATCCATTCACCTCATTAAAACTGACTCAGATATGTTCCTTTTCATGGCTGAGTAATATTCCAATGTGTATATGCACCGCAACTTCTTTATCCATTCATCTGTCAATGGGCATCTAGGTTGCTTCCATGTTTAGCTATTATAAATAGTGCTGCAGTGAACAATGGGATAGAGATGTCTCTTTCAATTTTGGTTTCCTTGGGGTATATGCCTAGGAGTGGGATTGCTGGGTCATATGGTGGTTTTATTCCTAGTTTTTAAGGACTCTCCATACCGTCTTCCGTAGTGGCTCTATCAAATTACATTCTCATCAACAGTGCACAGGTTTCCTTTTCTCCACAACCTCTCCAGCATTTATTGTTTGTAGACTTTTTGATGAAAGCCATTCTGACCAGTGTGAGGTGATATCTCATTGTAGTTTTGATTTGCATTTCTCAAGTAATGAGCAATGTTGAGCATCTTTTCATGTGTTTGTTAACCATCTGTAGGTCTTCTTTGGAGAAATGTCTGTTTAGGTCTTTTTCCCACTTTTTGATTGGGTTGTTTTTCTGGTATTGAGTCATATGAGCTGCTTGTATATTTTGGAAATTAATCCTTTGTCTCTCGAGAAGTTTTTAATTGACTGGGGAAAAATAGAAATATGCTTAAATAATTATTGCTGAGTTTGTGTAGATTTAACACCGCCTAGTTAATGGCTTTGCCTGCAGTATCGGTTGAGGTTGATGGGAGAATATGGTGATCAAACACCTGGGACATTTAGATGGAATTAAAAGTTATGACTTTCTTCGTAGGAAAGAGCTAGCAACTCACTTTTCTAAAGAATTTTCTCTGTACTGGGTGCTTGACTTTTAATTATCACAGCAACCTTGAGAGATAAAGATACTGAAATTCAGAAAAGTTAAGTAACTTGTCCAAAATCACCAGCTAGAAAAGGAAGCATCTAGGCCCACCCCAAATGCATCTGACTCCACACTTGGTGGTATTTTTCTCTATTCTCTCCTGTCGGCTCTCCCAGCCTCACTGGAAAGCCTTTTCCTGCCTGTGGACTTATTTGCATTGACTTGGATCCTGGGGTAAAGGAACGGGACTGAGCTATTGTGATACAAAGATTCTTGGCCACAGCGGCCTCTGGAAGAGGATAGCGGGCCCCCAGGGACCAGGGTGTCCCATGGGCTACATGTGACTGGCCACCCTGGGAAGGGCAGTGCTCTCTGGCAGGCACCATCCATGCTTCTGTTTGTTCACCTGCAAGGGCTGAGCGGGGCAAGCCCAGAGCCCCGGGCAAACAGCCACAGGTGGGTTTGGTCTTCTCACTCAGATGTCTCAAGCAGATTTGTTCAGAGCAGGGCGCAGGAGAGGCAGTCAGTTCCAGCTCATTTTTTCAGCAGTCATGCACCACGTGGGGAGTAAGCACCACTAGGGGAGTGAGACACCTTCCCTGCCCTCAAGGGACCCTGCCCCGGGCCTGCCTGGATCGAGGCTGTCCCCTACCCTGGCTTAGTCTTGCCCTTCTTCCCCTCCCTGACTTTGACTCACAGCAGTTTCACAAGCCCACAAACACAGACTGGATTTTGTGGCCTTATTGTCCTCCACCCCAGGCTCTCATCATTCAATGTAGAATTTAGCCAGTTTCATGAGAGAGGGCATGGCAGCCCACTCCAGTATTCTTGCCTGGAGAATCCTCATGGACAGAGGAGCCTGGTGGGCTATGGTCCATAGGGTTGCAAAGCGACTGAAATGACTTAAGACACTTGTGAGAGGGGCAGTTCATTAGATGCTTAGAAGTCCAAGACATAGCTGTGTGACGGACTGTGTGGAACAGATACTATGGCAGTACACCCAAACAGAGAGATCAGGATGGGCCAGAGTAATGGGAGGATCTTCACGGAGGACGTCCTGTCATCCCAGGGTGGTTGGAACATACAGTCTGGGCAGATCAGAGCCAATGTCCCTCGTCAGCCCATGGGCTGGTGGCTGGGAAGGTGCCTGGGCTTGAAGAGCAGGAGGTTGGGGAGTGAGCCATGTGCTCTGGAGGAAGCACTCAGGTCTGGCCTCTGACCTCTGAGAGGCCAAGAGGTCGGCAGGTCAGCCTCCATCCTCTGCCCAGCCCCGGGCTCTCTGGCGCCATTTGCCTGTTTGCCCAGGAACTCAGACACACGGGGAAATTGAGGAGGAAGTCCACACTGTTCCTGGAGGTTTTTGTTTTTTTCTGCCTGGCCTGGGACTGCCGTCAGATCAGCGACCGCGGAAGGGACGCGTTATTCTGGCACTCTGGCTCAGAAGTTGCTGCTTCCGGTGACTGTGCTGTTCCACGGTGGGAGTTTCCCGCCATCAGGCTAGCGGGGCGGCCGCAGGAGCCCGGCAGTCTGGCTGCCAGAGCCGGGCACGCCAGGGGGCCGATCGGCGTGGGACCAGGGAGGGAAGGGCCTGCACACCCCTCCCACCCCCTGCCATGGCGCCTGGAGCCCCTTCCACAGCCTCAGCGCCAAGCGGAGCTCCGAGGAGCCTGGAATCGCTTCCAGGGACAGCCTCCTCCCGTCCCGCGTTAGAGCTCTCTGCCTTATACGGCCCTGCAATCGCTGGTCTTCTGACCTCCCCCTGTCGGCTCTTTTTTCCCTTAAGGCCACAAAAGATAAGTCTGCCTTCATTCCCCATCCACAGAATGGTCCTTCGTGTCTTTGAAGGTAATCATTCATGCCTCATTCCACTGGGATTTCGTCTTCCGACGCCATAGTCCCCCTTTCTCCAATCTGTGGTTTCCAGTTTCTTCACCTGCAGACCCGTTTCGCTGTCTTCCTGCTGAATCCCTTCCCACCACACCCTGCAGGGTGCGTCTGCCCCTCTTCGGGTCTGTGGTGGAGCTTCGGGCTGAGAGCTTCGTCTCTGTCCCTCGGCGAGGCTGTGAGGTCCCGGAAGGAGGAACCGTGCCCTCTTCCCTCTTCAGCTGGACTCCGGCTCCTGCCTCCTCCCGTTTCCCCAGGCCCTCGACCCCCGTCATTGCCCCTCGCGTCTCCCCTCCTTGCTGGCCCCTCCGTCCCATACGCAGACCTCCCATCAAAGCCGAGGCCGTCCCTGCGTCCCACACCCGCCACGGGCCGTCTCCCTGCCCTTGTTTGTAGCCAAGCCTCGTCCTGAACGTGCAGAATGGCTCCCCCGCCACCTCTCCGCTGAACGTGCTCTGGCAGAGTGCACGGGTCATCCGAGCTTCACCCCCACCCGCACTTCCCGGCGCTGTTTCGGTAGAGGCTCCCCGGCAGCTGCTCTGCAGGCCCCTTCCACCTTGCCAGCCCCGCTCACTCTGCCGCTCCCGGCTGCAGCTGTGCCCGGGGCTCCGTCCTCGGCCTTGCTCCCCGCTCCGCACACACACTCTGCCCTAGACCCCCGCCCAGCCCCATGACCTGAGCCGCACAGCTGTCCATCCAAGACCCGCTGGAAAGTCCTAACACAGCGGCCACTGTCTCCTGCCTGCAGCCCCTCAGTGGGCCTCACTGCCCCCAGACGGTCCAGGCTCTTTCCACAGGCGTGTAAAGGGCGGCCCCTAGAGTCCAACCAGCCCTGCCGCCCCCCAAGCCTCCCCGTCCTCACCCCTCCCGAGCTCCAGCTCTGGTTAGTTCCTTTAGCTCCAGGAAGCCCCCTCGCCCCCCCACCCCTACCCCTGCACAAGCAGTACTGTTCCCTCTGCCTGAGGCGCCCTTTGCCCTTCCCCCCCCCACCCCCACCCCACCTGCTCCGTCTGCCAGGAGCCTTTGCCCTGCCCTGGGGCGCACCTCCAGATCTGCTGTCGGAAGCCTTCCCTGCCTCCCCAGCACAGCTGTCTGCTCCCTTTGAGGCTTCCCACGTACCCAGCACATACCTTCATTATTGCCTTGTCAAAGGATGTCACCACTGCTTTTTTTCACTTTCTTGTGTCCCCATCAAACTTGAAATTCTTGAACTTGCCTTGGTCATCTAGCAGGGAAGACAGTCCCTGGTTCACAGCGGGCCCCTTAGACATGTCTGCTGAACTCAAGGTTTCTGTCATACCTGGGAGAGTTCCTGGCACAAGGAGGACCCTCTGCCCAACACATTCCTTTACTAATTAAAATAGAAATCTCTGTAAATAATTGTGATGCAGTGTGATGCATGCTAACAGATGTGCCCAGTGTAGCAAGGCAGCCCAGACACAGAAGAGTTACTGCCGCCCCGGATAAGGAAATTGCTGGATCAGGGAAGGCTTCCTCAAAGACATGACCTTTCATTAGGGCCTCACCGTTTAAGTAGGAGTTGGCCAGGATAAAAGGAGGTCTCCTAGGCCTCTGAGCAAAGATATGAAACAGTGCAAGGGCCCACAGTGGTTGCGAAGCAGCAAAATATGCCCACAGTGCTGGAAGACGTGAGCAGGGGTGATCATTTAGGTTGGGACCGAGTGAATGCCATCTCAGGAGTCTGAACACAAAGGCAGTAGAGTTCTGTAAGGATTTTCAGAACAGAAATGGTGTGCAAGGATTTGTGTTTAGAAAGATAGAGTAGATGGATTGGCAGGAGGGGAATAAGGCTGGAGGTGAGATCCATTATTATAGGACTCTGACCAGAAGTAACAACTGCAGGAATCCCAGGGAGAGATGGCCTTGCCTTGAATCCACTCACCCCCACACACACCCCTCAACCCCAGTACAGAGTTCTTTCTGCAGAGAACTGTGTCTGTCAAGCTGCACCAGAAGGGTAAGGTCTCTAGTGAAATATGTTTAGAAAATGCTGAGTTAAACAGGTTTCTTAATGCAGCACTTTTCAGAGCCTTTAATATAATACATTGTACATGTTACATGAACATTCAGAGTTTCCCAGACAGATGGAGCCATGTAACCTCTTTCTGAGAGCAACTCAAGGGACTAGAATTTAATGGATTGGGTAAAATAGAAACCAAGATCTAGTGTTTTCGTGATTCTGTCCGCTCTCATTCCTGGAAGGACAAAATAAACAGAAGAAATAGCTTTCCCCGGTGAGTAACTGATGTCATCCGAGGGCACGCCACTGGGGAGTCTTGTGTGTGTGCTTTGTTAGGGGCATGGAATGGGCTCCCATGGAAATGTGAGGGGTAGGTTTTAGTCATTCTGTTTGGGGACAGGCTGAGCAAATCCACCTGCTCTTCCCAGGTCCCCTGTGTTTGTTCAGACCCAAAAGAGGTCAGACCCAGGTGTTTGAAAGAATGGCAGGTCCTGACCTACGGAGCAAAGAAACCAGGTCTGCAGCCCCTGGAATGTTTGGCTTTCACCACATCTCTCCAGCTGACTTTGGTTGGCTGGCTGCAGGGGAGGAGCAGCCACCTGAGAATCTCCTGACCCTGCAGCCCAGGTAGCAGGTCCCCAGCTCGGTGGGCCCTGTCGTGGTCCCCTCTCACTGTTGCATTCAGCTCCCTAGGGCTCCCAGGCTCAAGCTGCCATTTTTAGCCTTCCTCTTGCCTGAGGGCTGGAGGGGAAAACGCTTGTAACATCCACCCATCAGCCTTGTGTCTTTAAATGAGCCCCGGCCTTAGCGTGCCTTCCCTAGCAGCGCCAAGGCCATTTCCCAGCGAAGTCCCCAGGGTGGAGTTGTCTGGGCGGCTCTGTGTGTGGCTTGGGGATGCACCTGTTTCTCCATCACAGGAATTCTCCAGTGAGAAGCATCAGATGTTCCTCAGTCCCTGCCAGGGCTTCGGGGTGAAGAGTTCACAAGTGCAGAAGGGGACAGACACACCACCATCTCCCCAGTGAGGGCCAACTTCTGGCAAGGTGGAAGGCCAGTGACATGCCGCTAGCACCGAAATCAGGAAACTGCCCGGGGCCTTGAGCAGGGGGTCTGAGCGGGGGGCCCTTGGAGGGGCTGCTGCAACCCCAGCCCTACGACCTGGTGGTGGCTGCCTCAGGCCTGCTCACTCTGATGGTCTGCTCTGAGTCAGCTCAAAAAAGACTCAGGAACACTGGTGTTCCTGTCACATGTGACCCTCAGCAGGAATGGTCAGACCACCCCACAATGGACTTCACCATCTCTCTGAGAGAAGCTTCTAGTGTATCTGTTCCAACCCTATGTTAAGTAGCTCCTACTTCTTCCCCTGAGGCTCTCAGAGCAGAAACTGAAACCCAGAGAGAAAGGAATTCACCCAAAACTCGGAGTTTATGTCAGAAGGAGAACACGATTTTCCTGTTTCCCAGTTCAGTGTCCAAAGAAATCTAACATCTACTTTATCTTTTACAAAAATCATATTGCTGTGAAATCTAAACTAAGTTCTGGAGTCAGACAGAGCCAGGTTCAGATTGCAGCTCCACCACTTTTCAATTGCAGGAGAATAAATAGCCTTGGGGCAAGTAACTGACCATCCTGTAGCTCAGAGTTGCTTCTCTGAAAGGACACTTACCACATATAGTCATGGGAAGATTAGTTGAGATAATGCTTCTAAAGAGGGCTTCCCTGGTAGCTCAGAGGTTAAAGCGTCTGCCTCCAATGCAAGAGACCCGGGTTCGATCCCTGGGTCGGGAAGATCCCCTGGAGAAGGAAATGGTAACCCATTCCAGTATTCTTGCTTGGAGAATCCCATGGACGGAGAAGCCTGGAGAAGTCCACGGGGTCGCAAGAGTCGGACACGACTGAGTGACTTCACCTTCCACCTTCCCTTCTAAAGAACTCAACCAGATGCCCAGCTCCATCTGTTAACCATTAGTTGTTTTTGTTACTGCTGCTGTTGGTAGAAATATTTTAATGAATATTATCATTAACATTGAAATTGGTGTGATGGTCCATTCATTACCGGTATTTGGATCTACATGGAGGAATTGAGAGAAGTGCTTTTGCCTCTTAAGCTTTTTAAATCTTCACTTTGAAACTGTATATTTGTTCTTAATTGGCTTTTAATCAGTTTCACGATTTGGCAGGGGACTTCCCTGATGTTTCCGTGGTTAAGAATCCGCCTTGCAATGTGGGGGAACGCAGGTTCGATCCTTGGTGAGGCAACTAAGATTCCCCCATACCGCGCAGTGACTAACCCTATGTGCCGCAACTACTGAAGGACTGGGGGGAAATGGTGACAGGTCCACAGGTCTCACTGGAGATGAAGAACAGGCATAGTGGCAGTGAGCGAGGCGGGAGGAAAGGCCGTGGTCAGAGGCTGATCCAGGCAGTGTGGAAGTCGCTCCTGGTGACGAAGGTCCAGGGAGCAGCCATGGGGATGGTATCCTCGGTGGACAGGGTCCCTGGAGGCCCTTAAATCCAAGGAGGTCCGGGAACTCTGAAACCAGTTTACTGGCTGGGCAATTCACATAGCCTTTTGCCCAATTCCAAGTTAGATTAAAGTGACCTGAATAAATGAGATTTTACCCTATATCTCATCAGATTACTGCCTGGGAAGATTCTTTTATGTGACACTGAATCTGACATGAAAGAGGAATAATGTACTGAACCCAGGCATTTATTTCTAATCCTTGCCTTATTTTTTTAACCTAAGAGGGGCGTTGCTTAAAGGTCAGATTGTGTTTGTGTGTGTGAAAGAGAGATGGGCGAGAAAGGAGAACATGCATCACAGTATTTCGCCGTTTGACCTTTTCGGCATTTTAGCTCCAGGCTAGTGGGGGAGCAACACTGGGAGTCTTGTGAGGACGCTATATATCAAAATGTCACCAGCCACCAAAGACATTCTGTTCCCCAGTCCCCATCCAAATACTTGAAATTCACACCCTGAGCAAAAATTCACAGTAAATTTTGGTTTGGTGAGTATAGCATTATAATTATGCAGCAAAGGGCTTTTTTTGAAAAAACCATTTATACTCATTGTACAAGGAGAAGAGGGATGGTGAGTCAGGAGACGTGGCTAGCTCCCCACCCCTGCCCCCACCAGCACTTGCTCTGTGACGGGAAATAAGAATTGTGGTCAGGGTGACACACGTTTAGCACCTTACAATGTAAAAATCGCCTACAGGGACTTCAGTTCCCGCTCGGGAAACCGAGATCCTGCCAGTCGCATAGTGTGGCCAAAGATCAAAAAAAATTAATAAAAAGGCAAAAATCGCCCCCAGGGCTCCCCTGGTGGCTCAGTGGTTAAGAATCTGCCTCCCAGTGCAGGAGACACGGGTGCGATCCCCGGTCCGGGAAGATCCCACGTGCTATGCGGAAGCCGAGCCTGAGTGCCACAGCCGCCGGGCCTGGGCTGCAGACCCCGCGCCTGGGCTGCAGACCCCGCGCTCTGCAACAGGAGAGGCCCGCACAGTGTGATGCCCGAACGCCGACTAGAGAAGCCCCCGCCCACCGCAACTAGACCCAACACAGCCAAAAGAGCAGCAAAGACCCACCACGGCCAAAAGTGAGCGAATAAAAAATCACCCCCAGCTTTGAACCCTCACAACAGCCCACCAGAGTTGGCCAGATGGGTATTATGGTGCCTGTCGAGGGGAAGCTGAGGCATAACACAGAAGTGACAGGCATAAGACCACTCGGTCGCAGTGGCCGCGCCAGGTCAGGCCCGCCAGCCTCCTGACCCTCCTGACGGACTGTGGCAAGTGACCGCCTCTCCATTTCAGCTCAGTAACATGAACCTGTCTCCAGACCCCCCATCAACAGCCCTGACTCACTAAGCTTCTGGAAGCACCGCGGTAGGAGCACGCATTTCTACTGTGCTTATTTTTGCTTTCTCCCTTTTCTGGTTGTGCACCTCCTTTTAGAACAAGCCTCTAGAAACAGTTTCTGAAAATTACTGGTGCTTATAATGCGGATGTAATTAAGGAGTATGTAGGTTAATCATTTTAACAAAAGAGTAGGTATTTAAGATTTAATACTAGCCACAGGATAAGGGTCTATTGTGTAAAGCATAGCTTATCTTTGGATTCAATGTTTGTCTTTGGTTTTACAAAGGAGCTTGTATTTCCAGTATTTTCTGCGTAAGATGGTAAAATGTGGGCTTCCCAGGTGGTGGTAGTGCTGGAGAAGTCGCCCACAAATGTAGCAAGAGACACGAGTTCGATCCCTGGGTCGGGAAGATCCCCTGGAGGAGGCATGGCAACCCACTCCAGTATTCTTGCCTGGAGAATCCCATGGACAGAGGAGCCTGACGGGCTACAGTCCATGGGGTCACAAAGAGTTGGACTCGACTGAAGCAACTGAGCATGCATGATAAAATGTAGAGAAATCACAATGTGTTAATAACTGCTAAGTCACTTCAGTTGTGTCCGACTCTGTGCGACCCCATAAATGGCAGCCCACCAGGCTCCCCCGTCCCTGGGATTCTCCAGGCAAGAACACTGGAGTGGGTTGCCATTTCCTTAATAAAGTGGGTAAATATTCTGAAAAAAAAAAAAAAGAAGGATAAGCCATGCACAGAATTCTGAGGTTAGAAACAGTGTGTTCTGGGCCACTTCGGTGTTCCGCCCCCTGCACAGCCCCCAGCCTCATCAGACACACGCCTCCACAGCACAGGACGCCCACCACGTGTGCCCAGCTGCAAGGGCAGACGTCTTTCTTTCCACAGCTGGTCCCAAGCTGATCCCAGGCCTCCAGTTCACATGACTGGGACTAGCAGGCATTTCTCCTGCCCTCGTGCCCAGACACCCCAATACAGATCAGTCAGGGCATTTTTTTCTCAATGAACATGACTGCAGATGCTGTCAGTCACAAATTGACCCACGAGATGACATCTCTTTTGGCTCATGGATTAAGTCATTTTTAATAATTCACATCACACTTGCGTCCAGAAAGACTCCAAGAAGACACAATACAACGCAAAAAAGCAGGATCCAAGAGCCAGAATGGAGTCAGGAGAAGGCACGTGCAGGGAGCCCCGGCTGACGGAACCGGCCATAAAGGGCAGAAGTCAGCTCTCGGCTTCCTGACACACAGCGCTAACAGGAAGCACGGGTCACCAGGCCAGTCATTTTTTAGGAAACACAACCTTCTTTCTAACCTTGAAACCTACGAGGCAGTTCTAGTGTAGATTTTAAATAAGGCAGCATGCTTAGTCGTTCAAACGTGTCTGACTCTTTGCAGTCCCATGGAGTGTAGCCTGCCAGGCTGGCTGCTCTGTCCATGGGATTCTCTAGGCAAGAATCCTGGAGTAGGTTGCCATTTCCTCCTCCAGGGGATCTTCCCGACCCAGGGATCAAACCCGTGTCTCCTGCATTGGCAGGCGGATTCTTTACCACTGAGCCACCAGGGAAGCCCACCAGCCCACATTAGAGACAATGATATGGGCTTGGCTGGCCTCCAGCTGGTTCCATACATACCCTCTGCCTTCCCCATCCTCCTCCCTAGTGGGGTGGGCAGAGCCAGAAGTCCAGGAGCCCGCCACGTGGCACACACCGCGAGAGTGAGCCGTGCCCTCAGCCCCTGGCCTGCACCTCCCCCTCCCCAGGGCAGGCTGACATCTGCCAGGGACCAGCTCGAGGAGGCAATCACGTGCCCCTTCCTCTCCCTCCCCACAGGTTTGGAATAAACTGCCTCATCCAGTTTGAGGACTTTGCCAATGCCAACGCCTTCCGCCTTCTCAACAAATACCGCGGCAAGTACTGCATGTTCAACGATGACATCCAAGGTAGGTTTCCACCCAGCCTGACAAAGCCGCTCGGGTGGAGGCCTCACAAGGCTCACCTGGTTGCCAGGGTGGGGCAGGGCCCCCTGAGAGCCAGTTTACTGCCAGCAGCTGTTG
Source organism: Ovis aries (assembly GCF_016772045.2). Classification (NCBI taxonomy): domain Eukaryota; kingdom Metazoa; phylum Chordata; class Mammalia; order Artiodactyla; family Bovidae; genus Ovis; species Ovis aries. The sequence continues at coordinate 8,618,179 of NC_056074.1, forward strand.
AAAACAGAGCAGTATACCTAGATTTGACTCCCACTTGGCCAATTCTTAGCTCTGTGACCTTCGGCACATCCTCTAACTTTGCTAAGCCTCAGTTTCCTCATCTGTAAAATGTACAACATTACTGTTTCAGAGGAAAACAAGAATTAGGTGATTAGGGACACGAAAGATATTTTCAACAATGCTATGATTAGCATCAGCCACCATAAAAATGGCCTTCCCCAGCCACAACTCACTCTTGGAGTTTCTGAACACAAGGTGTATCACTGTCAGGGAAGCAGGATAAGGCCTTCCCTTAACTTGGCTGGGGGCTTCCCCTGTGCTCAGTGGTAAAGAATCTGCCTGCCAAGCAGGAGAGGCAAGTTCAACCCCTGGATCAGGAAGATCTCCTGGAGGGGGAAATAGCAACCCACTCCAGTATTCTTATCTGGGAAATCCCATGGACAGAGGAGCCTGGTGGACTGCAATCCATGGGGTTGCAAAGAGTCGGGCACAGCTTAGTGACTAAACACCAGCAATTTAACTTGGCTGGAATAAGTGCCTCTCACAGTGATAACCAGAGCCCTGGAACACTCCAAGAGCATCTTCTCATTCAGAGTCAGCTTGGTGCCCTGTTCAGTGAGCTAGAAGTATCTGAAGGCACTTGCTTCCTGCTGTGGCAAGGCCAGCATGTGACTGGAGTGGGAGGGGTGGTCCCTCAGGCCTTATCTCACCTCATCCAGGATTTCTCAGTAAGGAGAATGGCCAGCTGTTCCTAGTATTTTATGAGGCCTGATGGAAACCTTGATGACTTGTAGGTTATTATTTAACAAATGAAGTTGGGCAAGCAAGGTGTTTTCAAACTGAGGAACTTTTCAAATGTCAGGTAATATGAACAAGTTGGTAGGGGACAGGTATTGGTCCCTGGGACTTAAAGATGGGCCAGCATCTTGCAGATGAGGTCCAAAGAGGTCCCAACTTTTCTCCAAGTGAGACAGAGAAACCTCAGTTCAGTTCAGTTCAGTCGCTCAGCCGTGTCCGACTCTTTGTGACCCCATGAATTGCAGCACGCCAGGCCTCCCTGTCCATCGCCAGCTCCCAGAGTTCACTCAAACTCACATCTATCGAGTCAGTGATGCCGTCCAGCCATCTCATCCTCTGTCGTCCCCTTCTCCTCCTGCCCCTAATCCCTCCCAGCATCAGAGTCTTTTCCAATGAGTCAATTCTTCGCATGAGGTGGCCAAAGTACTAGAGTTAGAGAGAAACCGAGGTGGATTCAAGACTAGTCAGAAATAGCTAAGGATTAGAGCCGAATCTTAATTATACATCAAGCATGGTTCTAAGCACTTTACACGTTAATCCTACCACGTATTACCAACCCTGTCTTGTAAATGAAATGACAGAAGCACAGACAGAGTAACTCATGTTCATAGCCAGTAAGTGTAGAGCTGAAATTTGAAACCAGGCATTTGGACTCTGAATTCCAAGTTTATAATCCCCCACCCAGATTTTGTACTCATATCACAAAATCAAATGCCTCTTCCTTCCCTGTGGTCCCCACTGAAGGCTAAAGAAATATGATATATGATCTTTTTTTTTTGCATTGGTCAAGAATGACATGCAAATGCGTGAGGCGTTCCATATTTTGAGGGGGCTTCTCTGGTGGTTCAGATAGTAAAGAATCTGCCTACAATGTAGGAGACCCAGGTTCAATCCCTGGGTTGGGAAGATCCCCTGGAGAAGGAAATGAATGGCAACCCACTCCAGGATTCTTACCTGGAGAATCCCATGGACAGAGGAGATTGGCAGGCTACAGTCCATGAGGTCGCAAAGAATCAGACATGACTGAGCAACTAACACTTTCACTTTTTCACTTTCATACATTTTTAAGAGGCAGATTAGCATAGTTCAGATGAAACTATGGTGGTCACGCATGCTTCACTGGCGGTCCAGGGGTTAAGAATCCGCCTCGCAATCCGAGGGACACTAGTTTGATCCCTGGTCCAGGAGCATCCCATGTGCCCAACTAACCCTGTGCGCCACAACTATTGAGCCTGTGTTCTGGAATCCGCAAGCCGAAACTACGGACCAAGCCCACATGGGGCGACTGCCTGTACCCTAGAGCCCTGCTGCCCAATAGAAGCCCGTGCACTGCCGCTCAAGGGTGGCCCCCGCTCCCCACAACCAGAAAAGGCCCGCGCACTGCCGCTCAAGAGTGGCTCCCGCTCCCCGCAACCAGAAAAAGCCCGCGCACTGCAGCTCGAGTAGCCCCCGCTCCCTGCAACCAGAGAAAGCCCGCGCACTGCCGCTCAAGGGTAGCCCCTGCTCTCCGCAACCAGAAAAGGCCCACGCACTGCCGCTCAAGGGTGGCCCCCGCTCCCCGCAACCAGAAAAAGCCCGAGCACTGCAACAAAGACCCAACGAGCAAAAAAACCCAAAATGTGAGTACACACGCAGGATGCCGGAAGAGCAGGTGTCCAGAGAGGAGCCCGGAAAGGAAACGCTGGGGCATGCTGACCCCACCCCTAGCCTGTCACCACTCCATCCCCAGGTCGGGGACAGGCATTGGTGGTGCCAGCCCGGCCTCCCCTGGACAAGCGGGGCGCTGTGCAGACACGGCGCAGTCCGGAAACAGTGGTCCCCTCGCTGCTGGCCCAGCAGGTAGGGCGTGCCTGCAGCCCTGGAGGAAACACCTGCCTGCCAGCTCCTGACCGGCTCCCAGGTCACACCCTCGCCCAAGAGTTGGCAGCAGGACAGCCATCATCCTCCTGAGCCCCTGGCTGCCCAGGCCGGAGGGTGGAAGTGGAACACAAGCCATCATGGGCAAGTGCAGCTGGGGAAGCTGGCTCCAGGTGTGCAGACACACACAGAGCTTTAGGTTCCAAGAGGGTTTTCCGTCCACACAGCCTCACAGCTCCCTTGGCTCACCCGCCTTCCGTCTGCAGGGCGAACGGACATCGTTGTCCACGGCACTGGTGAGTGTGTTGCTCCAGGTCCCGCAGCCTGACATAAAGCCAGGACTGTGCTGTGTGCGCAGTTGCTCAGTTGTGTCCGACTCTGCGACCCCGTGGACTGTAGCCCTCCAGGTTCCTCTTTCCATGGAATCCTCCAGGCCAGAATACTGGAGTGGGTAGCCACTTCCTTCTGCAGGGGATCTTCCTGACCCTGGGATCCAACCCTGGCCTGTTACATTACAGGAAGATCCTTTACCACCTGAGCCAATATAGTCCCTCTTTTTTGGATTTCCTTCCCTAGATCACCATAAAGCATTGACTAGAGCTCCCTGTGCATTCAGCAGGTGCATGCATGCATGCTAAGTCGCTTCAGTTGTATCTGACTCTTTGTGACGCCATGGACTGCAGCCCACCAGGCTCCTCTGTCCATGGGATTCTCCAGGCAAATATACTGGAGTAGGTTGCCGTGTCCTCCCCCAGGGGATCTTCCCGACGCAGGTATGGAACCCACGTCTCTTTTATCTCCTGCATTGGCAGGTGGGTTCTTTAACACTAGTGCCACTTGGGAAGCCCATCCGGTAGGTAGAACCTAATTATTTCTCACCCAGAATTCTGCACTGTCTCTCCAAGCAGTCAGGCTGCCTGTGCCCCCGTGGGTGAGGTGGAAAGCCTCTTTGCCAAGGATTACGTTCCAAACCCCACATCAGTGTGGTTGTCACTGCTCTCTTCACCTCCTCCATCCACTCTTTTTGAGGCTCACAGTCCCCACACCCCAGCAGGGGGCCTGGGGAAAGGGAAGGGCTCACTCAGTCACCAGCTGGGGAGTGATGGGCCAGGACCGGAAGCCTGTGCTGTGCACTCTCACTGCTGAATGGGCAGTTAGAGACTAGTGAGGAGTCCAGGGCTAATGGGACAACGTGGAAGAATTGACCCCCTTTCCTTGCAAATAAAAAGCAAAAAGAAACCTCTAACTACATCAGTTCAGTTCACTCGCTCAGTCACGTCCAACTCTTTGCGACCCCATGGACTGCAGCACGCCAGGCCTCCCGGTCCATCACCAACTCCCGGAGTTTACCCAAACCCATGTCCATTGAGTTGGTGATGCCATCCAACCATCTCATCCTCTGTCGTCCCCTTCTCCTCCCACCTTCAATCTTTCCCAGCATCAGGGTCTTTTCCAATGAGTCAGTTCTTCGCATCAGGTGGCCAAAGTATTGGAGTTTCAGCTTCAGCATCAGTCCTTCCAATGAACACCCAGGACCGATCTCCTTTAGGATAGACTGGTTGCATCTCCTTGCAGTCCAAGGGACTCTCGAGAGTCTTCTCCAACACCACAGTTGAAAAGCATCTATTCAAAAATAGAAAGGGTGCCTGCGTGCACAGAATTGGAGAGGGTTGGGAGAAAGTGGGGAGGGAGGATGGGAGGAATCCCCGTGGTAAACCAACACCACAGCCGTATCCCATGTGGTCACTGGGGACAGGCCCCTAGCAGGATGCGTGGTCAGAATCTTCTGAATCCCATAAAGGCGGGGGCTGGAACCAGGCTGCCCATGTGAAATTGAGAAGTGGAATGTTTTCTGCCACATCAGTAAACAAGGATGTCACAGTCATTAGCAAATGCAGCAGCAGTCCTCCAGGGTCAACTGGTGAGCCCTAAGGGCACTCAGGGGGAGAAGGAAACAGCAACTCACTCCAGTGTTCTTGCCTGGAGAATCCCAGGGACGGAGGAACCTGGTGGGCTGCCGTCTATGGGGTTGCACAGAGTTGGACATGACTGAAGCGTCTTAGCAGCAGCAGCAGCCAAGGGCACTCAGGAATGAGAAGGCTACTCTCGCAGCCGTCAGACTGCAGCACTCCCTACAGTGAGCTCAAGGGAGCTCAGGATGTGGAAAAACGCGGGATCCTGGCCCCACAGCTGAGATACGTGTGACAGGAATGGCTTCAAGGAGCCCAGACTCTTACACCTTTCCATACACAGGAAAGTGCTAAATTCCTTAACCTGAGATACCTGGTTTTCTTTCTTTTTTTTTTAAATTTATTAACTTATTTATTTTACTTTACAATGTTGTATTAGTTTTGCCATACATTGACTTGAATCTGCCATGGGTGTACACGTGTTCCCCATCCTGAACTCCCCTCCCACCTCTCTCTGCATCCCATCCCTCAGGGTCATCCCAGCGCACCAGCCCCAAGCATCCTGTCTCATGCATCGAACCTGGACTGGTGATCCATTTCACATATGATAATATACATGTTTCAATGCCATTCTCCCAAATCATCCCACCCTCACCCTCTCCCGCAGAGTCTAAAAGACTGTTCTATACATCTGTGTCTCTTTTGCTGTCTCGCACACAGGGTTATTATTACCACCTTTCTAAATTCCATATATATGCATTAGTACACTGTATTGGTGTTTTTCTTTCTGGCTTACTTCACTCTGTATAATAGGCTCCAGTTTCATCCACCTCATTAGAACTGATTCAAATGTATTCTTCTTAATGGCTGGGCAATACTCCATTGTGTATATGTACCACAGCTTTCTTATCCATTCATCTGCTGATGGACATCTAGGTTGCTTCCATTCCTGGCTATTATAAATAGTGCTGCGATGAACATTGGGGTACACGTGTCTTTTTCAATTCTGGTTTCCTTGGTGTGTATGCCCAGCAGTGGGATTGCTGGGTCATATGGCAGTTCTATTTCCAGTTTTTTAAGGACTCTCCACACTGTTCTCCATAGTGGCTGTACTAGTTTGCATTCGTAAGACCAGAAACTATTAAACTCCTAGAGGAAAACATAGGCAAAACACTCTCTGACATAAACCACAACAGGATCCTCTATGACCCACCTCCCAGAATATCGGAAATAAAAGCAAAAATAAATAAATGAGACCTAATTAAAATTAAAAGCTTCTGCACAACAAAGGAAACTATAAGCAAGGTGAAAAGACAGCCTTCAGAATGGGAGAGAATAATAGCAAGCGAAGCAACGGACAAAGAATTAATCTCAAAAATATACAAGCAACTCCTGAAGCTCAATTCCAGAAAAATAAAAGACCCAGTCAAAAAGTGGGGCAAAGAACTAAACAGACATTTCTCCAAAGAAGACATACAGATGGCTAACAAATGCATGAAAACATGCTCAACATCACTCATTATCAGAAATGCAAATCAAAACCACAATGAGGTACCATTTCACACCAGTCAGAATGGCTGCTATCCAAAAGTCTACAAGTGATAAATGCTGGAGAGGCTGTGGAGAAAAGGGAACCCTGGTTTTCTTGAATTCACAAAAATACTTTTGACGTTCAGATTACCTCCCCTTTGTTGCAAATTTCTAGGTAACCTGGCTCCTCTCCCCCTCTGACCCCTCACTCCTCAGAGAACTCCTCAGAGCAGTTCTCTCAGGGATAGTTGAGTGAGATGCTGTCTTCCCAGGCTTGAAGTCCTAAAAATTCCCATCAGATAAAACCTGACTCCCAACTTTTAAGTCGTGAATATTTTTTTAAGTCAACAAAAGGAACAGCAGCTCAGCCTCACGTCCTCCGTGGAATAAGAAAAGATATGAGTAAAGGCCATAGGGTCCACCCTCCAGGAGGGCAGGGCCATGCTTGGTGCTGAGCAGAAGATTCGAGCCATCTCCTAGCCAGTCCTCTGCTCCACCCTCCTGGGAGTCACCAAGCCCACGTGGCCAACCCCACGGCGGGGCATCTGGAGCCCCAGCACTGGAGGGTCAAGGGCCCCCCAGGGCTGCATGTCTGCTCCAGCCTGCTCCCGCTCAGGCTGGTGGAAGGCCTCCTCCAGCCAGGCTGGTTCTCAGCAAGCAGGGCGCTCGGGCTGGTGGAAGGCCTCCTCCCACCGGGCTGGTTCTCAGCAAGCACGGCCTCCCCAGCATTGACTCATTCGCTGGCAGCCTCGTCAGGAATTTCTGGAAAAGGCAGAGGCTCAGGTGACTTTTGTTGTTTCAGCTGGGATCAGAGAAGCGTCCCTACTCCTAGCAGAGGACAGAGACCTGGAAGGAGAAAAGCGATAGGAATGGTCACGCCCGGGGGACTCACCAGCTGTGTCCTTCCCAAGAAGCCAGCTCCAGGAGGCTGCTGGCCTGGTGAGCGCGGGCTCCAGGCCCCATGGCTGGCTGCCCGCATGGACCCAGGAAAGCTGGCTGGCTTGTCAGCTCCAGAAAGTACCCCCGCCCCGCCAGGCCTCCTTGGACCTTCCTTGCCCTCAAGACCTGCCTCGTTCCTGAGAGCAGACGGCAGCTCAGGGGGCCTGCAGTGTGTGCCAGGCCACTGTCAGCCCTCATGCTTTCAAATTTTCATCTGTGAGCCCGGGTGCTTAACCGTCAGATGCTGGATTCAGACAAGCCTGGGTCTGCCGTCAGATGCTCTACCCCTGAGCTGTATTTCCAAGACAAGCCTAGGTCAAAATCCCCAACTTTGGGATTTCTGCTTTGGGACTTTGGCCAAGTGGCTTAACTCCTCACAGTCTTCTTTTCCTTACCTGTAAGAGGAACATGATCGTATTGACAGTCACGAAAGGCACTCAGCCAGTACTGCCAGAAAGACCAGGATGCTTTGCTAAGGTGAGCATCAGTCCTGGCTGGACATACACTCTGCCGATCCGCTGTTAAATGTTCCCACTGCCACTCCCTCTGTTTATGGCACCCAGGTTATCGTAAGGGCTGTAGTGATGTAGAGGCAGGAACAGGCATGTAACCGGAGACGGTTCCGGTACCAAGTACTGAAACGCCTGGTGCACCGCAGGCTCGCAACACATAAGGGTGGGAGGGAGGGAGGGTTGAAACAGAGCGGCTTTGATGGGAGCGGGGTGAGGACCAGTGTGAGCGCAGGACAGGGGGAGCTGAGAAGCGAGGCGGGTTCCACCTCACCTCTCTCCACTCTCCGCACCCACCCTGTTTCTGCAGCCCACTGAATTCTTCAGTTCCATGGGTTTTATGCCCGCTCTTCAATTCTGAATGTGCTGGTCCCTCTGCCTGGAACTCTTTTCTGCTCTTGGCCAATTTCTCTTTGTCCTTAAGACTCAAACCTCAGCGCCGCCCCCCACCAGGATACCCCACCCAGGGCCAAACCTGTTCCACAGCCCCCAAGATGACCCCACCCTTCACCAGGAGCCCAGGAGTGACATTGGGCAATGGTCACCCACTTGGCACAATATTGCAAAATACCCCGGACTCAGGTGCGGGGACGGAGGGAAAGGGGCAGAGCGGGAAGAACGGCCCAGCTCTGACGTCCGTCCAGCTGCTCTGCCCTGTTTCCAGGACACTGGGGGGCTGTTTCCAGCTCTCAGGGGTCTGCTGCCTCTCCCCCTACTGAAAATCACTCAGTCGTGTCCGACTCTTTGCAACCCTATGGGCTGTAGCCCACCAGGCTCCTCTGTCCATGGAATTCTCCAGGCCAGAATACTGGAGTGGGTAGCCTTTCCCTTCTCCAGGGGATCTTCCCAACCCAGGGATCAAACCCAGCTCTCCCGCACTGCAGGCGGATTCTTTACCATCTGAGCCACCAGAAGGTGACCAGCCCACTTGTGAAAGTGGGCCCAACCTTATTCAAGAGGCCTCCCAGTGCCCCGGCTCCAAGCCTCCAGGCCCCTTGGCCACACTCTGGCAGAGCCCAACTCCCTGTCCTCATTGCCCAAGATGGCAGCCTCATCTCACCTGAGACATAGCCAGTTCTTCCCCTTTTCTCTGATAACCCATGGTTTAGGATAGAACCTTCTTCAACTTTGTCAAAAGTGACAATTAATTAAAAATTAAAAATAAATAAAATTTAAAAGTGACTGTTAAAAGCCCAATAGCAACTACATTTTCAGCTTGTCCTTCTATGCTGTTTTCTGTACCTACAACCTCTAGTACTCAGTTTGCGGGAAGTGCAATTATGGAAAGCTCCCTCTGAAAAGGAAAATTTGTTTTTCTTTCATCATGAACAAGGAACAAACAACCATGCCTTCAGCTGCCCGTGGCGTGTGTGGGTGCAAGCGATGTTACCCTGGACCCCCGGGCTTCTCTAGGTGATTGATTCCAGAAAGCTAAGCAGCTTCCTTCCTCTCTGCTTTTAAACCCTTACTGCATAACTCAAGACCCTCCTCCTCCTCCTCATTAACTTTAATGAAACTTTATGAAACTTAAATGAAAGTTAATGATGGAGATGACTTTATTTGCCAAACTTTCTAACACAGGATTTGAGAACTGCTGTTTTCCCTCTTGAGTTCTCGACTGTGATTAGGGTCACTGGCCTCTTCGGAGGATGTCCTTGGAGGAAGATCCCAGAAAGGAGAATGAGAAGTAGCCAGCAAGGGAGCCACTGACCATGAGGTTCCAGAAGCCACGTGCAGAGTTTCCCATAGGAAAGAATGAACACCAGTGTCAAATGATAATGAAAAGTCAGGGAGCAGCGGGGCTGAGGACTGACACTGAGCTTGACAAGGGGGAGGAACTGGTGGCATCAAGACAGGAGATTCGCTGGATGGGACTGGGTTTCAGGGAGACCAAGAAGCAAGGAAATGCAGACCATGAGTATGAAAGTGTTGGTTGCCCAGTCGTGTCTGACTCTTTGCAACTCCATCCACTGTAGCCCACCAGGCTCCTCTGTCCATGGGATTCCCCAGGCAAGAATACTGGAGTGGGTAGCCATTTCCTTCTCCAGGGGATCTTCCCAACCCAGGGATCGACCCCAGGTCTGCTGCATTGTAGGCAGATTCTTTACCATCTGAGCCACCAGGGAAGCCAGCAATGAGTATATTAAGCTCTATAAAGGAACTTGGCTATAAAGGGAAGTAAGAGGCAGGACAGGCTTCCCAGGTGGCTCAGTGGTAAAGAACCCACCTGCCAATGCAGGAGACATGGGTTCACCCTCTGAGTCAGGAAGATCCCCTGGAAAACGAAACGGTAACCCACTCCAGTATTCTTGCCTGAGAAACCCCATGGACAGGGGAGCCTGGCACGCTATAGTCCGTGGGGTCACAAAAGAGTAGGACACAACTCAGCAACTAAACAACAGCGGCAACAAAAAAAATGGGGTGGCAACGCCATCGGGTCAAGAAGAGGTTTCTAAGGATGGCAACTTGACGACGTATTTGCATGCTGATGGCAGTGGTCCACTAGAAAGGGAGCAGTCGAGGATGCCAGAGGAGGAACAGGAAGAGAATTACAAAGCAAACTCCTGGAGTAGGTATACCTGGCAGGGTCCAGTCCACACCCGGAGGTGGCTTTCGCTAAGAGCAGGGATCATTCATCCCTGTAACAGGAGGAAAGGCGAAGTGTACGGACCGGAGGCAGAGGTTTTATAGGCCTAATGGTCAGAGAATTCACTTTTCTCCTGGCTGTTTTTATTTTCCTGAACTTCTCTTTCCATTTCTGAGAGGGGCCTGGGAGAAAAAAAAGAATGCTCAGTAGTCCCTATTTCCCAGAGTTGTTGTAAACAATAAATGAAGAAATAAATGCAGGCAAGCATATACATAGCACAGAGCCAAGGTCACGGTGAGAACAATCAATTCGGAGAGGTTGCCATTGTATTCTTTGAACATTTTCGACTCTTTTTGATCAGATTTCCCTAGCTTTTGTGTTTTCCACCACTTCCAGAGTCACAGCTGAACAATTATGTCCACAGCCTAAGTTCACTTCCCCACCTCCGCTACCACCTACTTCGCAGGTTCCCCCCCCCCCCCCCCCCCCCCCCTACCCCCCCCCCCCCACCCCCACCCCCATTCCCCCACCCTCACCCCCCCACCCCCACTCCGCACAGGGAAAGCCCAGGAGGCCGCTGCTGCTGCCTTCAACTCCAGAGTCAGGAAAGGCTGTCTGAGCTGCACAGACCAGGCAGCGGGCAGGAACAGCACCCCGGGTTTACCTGCGTTACTTCCTGCTTTGCTACACTTTACTTGGTGACTGACGGGGGAAGCCACTGTCCTTCTCTGGCCTCAGTTTCCTCATCTGTACCATTGTTGGCTGTCATGCTCTCCATCCAGCACTGAATTTCTGCAGGTAAGCTGTTGTTCAGCCTGCAGGTTTAACCACAGAGATACTTGACATCCAAGGAGGACAAGCTCCATCAAGAAGGCAGGGTCCTTGAGAGGTCCTCTGATGAAATATCTCTGGCGCCACCTGGTGTTCTATGTTTGGTACATCTCTTTCGGGAGGCAGAGTTCAGTTCAGTTCAGTTCGGTTCCCTCGCTCAGTCGTGTCTGACTCTTTGCGACCCCATGAACTGCAGCACGCCAGGCTTCCCTGTCCACCACCAACTCCTGCAGTCTACTCAAACTCATGTTCATTGAGTCAGTGATGCCATCCAACTGTCCCATCCTCTGTTGTCCCCTTCTCCTGCCTTCAATCTTTCCCAGCATCAGGGTCTTTTCCAATGAGTCAGTTCTTCACATCAGGTGCCCGAAGTATTGGAGTTTCAGCTTCAGCATCAGTCCTTCTAATGAGTATTCAGGACTGATTTCCTTTAGGATGAACTGATTGGATCTCCTTGCAGTCCAAGGGACTCTCAAGAATCTTCTCCAACACCACAGTTCCAAAGCATCAATTCTTCAGCGCTCAGCTGTCTTTATAGTCCAACTCTCACATCCATACGTGACTACTGGAAAAACCATAGTTTTGACTAGATGGACTTTTGTTGGCAAAGTAATGTCTCTGCTTTTGAATATGCTATCTAGGTTGGTCATAGCTTTTTTCCCAAGGAGCAAGTGTCTTTTAGTTACATGGCTGCAATCACCATCTGCAGTGATTTTGGAGCCCAAAAATGTAGTCTCTCACTGTTTCCACTGTTTCCCATCTATTTCCCATGAAGTGATGCGACCAGATGCCATGATCTTAGTTTTCTGAATGTTGAGCTTTAGGCCAACTTTTTCACTCTCCTCTTTCACTTTCATCAAGAGGCTCTTTAGTTCATCTTCACTTTCTGCCATAAGGGTGGTGTCATCTGCATATCTGAGGTTATTAATATTTCTCCGGGCAATCTTGATTCCAGCCTGTGCTTCTTCCAGTCCAGCGTTTCTCATGATGTACTCTGCATAGAAGTTAAATAAGCAGGGTGACAATATACAGCCGTGACGGACTCCTTTCCTGATTTGGAACCAGTCTATTGTCCCACATATGGTTCTAACTGTTGCCTCTTGACCTGCATACAGGTTTCTCAGGAGGCAGGTAAAGTCGTCTGGTATTCCCATCTCTTTAAGAATTTTCCACAGTTTGTTGTGATCCACACAGTCAGAATTTGGCGTAGTCAATAAAAAGTAGATGTTTTTCTGGAACTCTCTTGCCTTTTTGATGATTCAGCTGATGTTGGCAATTTGATCTCTGGTTCCTCTGCCTTTTCTAAATCCAGCTTGAACATCTGGAAGTTCACAGTTCATGTACTGTTGAAGCCTGGCTTGGAGAATTTTGAGCATGACTTTGCTAGTGTGTGAGATGAGAGCAATTGTGCGGTAGTTTGAACACTCTTCAGCATTGTCTTTCTTTGGGATTCTTTCATTGCGTTTCTTCAGGAGGCAGAAGGCTGTCCTGAAATAGAACTAGATGAGGTGAAAACTTGCTCTCTGTCCAATGGAAAAGTGGACACAGAAATGAAAAATACACTCCTATTCTCACCCTGCAACCATTAGTATTTTACAGCGCCATCCAGATTCTGTGTGTATATTTTGATACAGTTAGAATCATGGTTATGTAGACTGTTTTAATGTTCTCTTCCTTCCAACTAATTACATGCTTTGCATGTATGAGGCCCTGGATTCAATCCCGGCATCTCCACAGCGAGTGAATGCGTTTATTTAGAGTCCCTGGAGTAGGAAATGGCAGCACACTCCAGTATTCTTGCCTGGACAATCCCATGGACAGAGGAGCCTGGCGGGCTATGTAGGATCGTACAGAGCTGGACACGACTGAGCATGCTTGCACATCCTTCCAACTAATTAAGTGACGTATAGGAGGGGTTAAGAGCACCAGCCCAAGAGCCTGATTCCCCGAGTTCACTGTGTTATGTGATCTTGGCCAACTCAGCAAACTGCTCCATACCTCACTTTCCCAGTCTGTAAAACAGGGATGATTATGATACAATTAAATGTCTTTACATTAAGACTTATAAAGCACTCTGAATAATCTGTGCTGTCAGTTACTAACTTCATGGCATTTTCTATGTTGCTATCATAAGGAGCATTTTTAATGGCTGCGATATCCTACTCAGGGTCTACATTAGCTAATTTACTTAAACGTCACTCTTTTGTTGATTGTTTGTTTTTTCCAGTCATTCTGTGTTATAAGTGACAGTGTCATAAATACCCTACAACATACCTTTTGGATTTTTTTCATACATAGATTCCCAAAAGTAGAAGCATGAGGTCAAAGGGCAAGAACATTTTATGCCTTGGTTTATATTGGGAAATAGTTTTCCAAAAAGGGTTGTAGCTCTTTAGAATGGAATGTGGGCTGGGACTTTACTCTTTTCCCTCCTCCCTCACCAGCCAGAGATAATATCGATTTCTTTTTTATTTGTATAATTTTAACCAGCCATAAACAATCCCGCTTGAATTTCCTTTTCTTTGATCATCCTAAATGCTTAGCATTGCCAGCTGCAGGTACTTTACTGTGACTCTGTCAGCATCCAAATCAGTGGTTTTAACAGAGAAAACTTGACATAAAGACTTGTGGATTATACATTAAAGAACTGAAAAGCCAGGAAGAAATACTAAGGACCTGCTACCACCCCCATAGGCTGGGGTAACATAGGGAAGATGAGGTAGGGAGCGCTATGAGGTTAGTTCTAGAAGTAATGGACAAAGTGCAAAGTGAATTTAACCACTGCTTCTGGAACAAACTGCTGCTGTAAGAGAAAAAAAAAAAAAACAACCCAAGGCAATGGAGTTGCCAGATCTCGCAAAAACAAAAATGCAGATGATCAGCTAAATTTGAGTTTCAGAGAAATAAGTTTTTAGAATATTTATGTAATAATGCATGGAACACATGCTAAAAAAAAACCATTTCTTGTTTATCTAAAAATCAGATTTAACTGAATGTCTTACATTTTACCAAGCAATCTTCCCAGGTGGGGATGATGCTGAAAAAAGTGTTCTTTCCCTCCTCATTTAGCCTTTTGGTCACCCCCTGGCACCCCCTATTGGCATAGCCTGCCATAAAGCCAACTGGTAAGGCTGGAAAGTGGTTTGCAGACCAAGGAGCAACAATTATCCAGTAACTGGCAGAGCCCACCCTTTTGGATGTTCAGCATCAGTGCACACCCATTCTACACATTGATACTTCCAGATGACAATATAAACAATTCTAACAAAATGCCTAATAAAATGCAACTATCTTTCCAACTGGTGCAGACATTCTTACCTTCTCCCTGACATGGGGAGAGGCAGTCTCCCCAGTTCTTTCGTTTACCAGCTAAAGAATGTCGCTCATCATCTGTTTCAACAAGAATGAAATCTCTGGCCCCTGTAGTCACCAACCTTCGACACACCCTGAAAGGAGTTCAGGGCAGCGACAGGGATGGGGTCCTCTGTACCCTGGGAGAAACAGGCAGAACAGGCCTTCAGATAGTTAGATATTTTCAGGAGAAGATTTTATGAACCCAGTTTCTTGCATCTTGTCATATCTGCAAAAGCATAAAGTCATTAGTGGAGACATCTGCTTCTCGTGACCAGGAATAACCTTCTGGTGACTAGCAGCAGCCTTCCTGCCAAAATGTGTACTTGACTGCAGTGCCCTCTTCCCTAAAATCACATGTATACTGACCTCCCCCTCATCACTGCTGAGTAGTTCCCAGAACTATTTGAAAGGCTGTCTCCCAGGCTAAGGTCCTCATTTTGCCCCCAAATAAGCATTAACTCTCAACTCTGACAGTGTGCACTTTTTTTTCAATCCACATATTTATATCTGGGAGATAGTCACACTACCCAAATCTGGGCAAGATTAACTACTCTTCCAACTCAGTCACATTTGAAAACTCTGTTATCCAGAGGCTGAATTGTTGAATTAACCTTCAACAAAACTTATAAGAGGAAGAAAAAGGGAGAGTAAATTAGTTAATATGAACCATTACATCACATGATAATCAAGGAAGGAACTTTGCATGGTTACTACATCCCTCGTTTCTATCACCAGTCGTGCAGCCATGGTTGGTGTTTATTTATTTCTTCCCGTGCCATGTTTGCTTATTCTCAGACAAGACCTCGGCTTGCCAGTGTCCCTTAGTAAGATGACCCAGACCTTCATTTCTGAAGGATCTGCGCCCTCAGCATCTCTGCCTCTCTTTCATTGCAACAATATTTGTTACTATCTGTTCTGGAGCACTGGAGTGCTATGACACACCCCTGCGTGCAGAGTATTATGCGAAAGAGAGTTGCTGGACACCCTGCATGCCTACAGGCTTGACTCTGTGAGGGCGAGGGAAAGCTGCTTGTTCCATCACAGGTTCTAGGTACGGAGAACTCTGCCAAGGGTCTTGGCGGTGGGGCCCGGGGGCCAGACGGTCATCTCAGTCCACTCTGTTGCAGGCACAGCCTCTGTGGCCGTGGCAGGGATCCTGGCTGCTCTGCGGATCACCAAGAACAAGCTCTCCAATCACGTGTTTGTTTTCCAAGGTGCTGGTGAGGTGAGTCCCCCCGAGGGCTCTCTACAGTCACTCCAGAAGGAGAATAAGAATACGGGGAGGAGAAACAAGGGGATGCCTTCTGGGCTCCAGAGGAGAGGAAACAGCCCAGAAGCATGGTGATCATTGCACCCGCCTGGGCCCCACCATTTGGGTATCTCGAGGCGGGGCCTTAACAAGGCCTCCTGGGAGGAGTGGGGGAAGAAGGGAGGATCTTGCCGAAGTGTCTGATAAATCCTGAGTAGCTCTGGCCTTTTGTCTGAACACCACCTCGCAGGCAGCCATGGGCATTGCCCACCTCCTTGTCATGGCCCTAGAGAAAGAAGGTGTACCCACAGCAGAGGCCACAAGGAAGATCTGGATGGTGGACTCCAAGGGCCTCATTGTCAAGGTACTGTCAGTCTGGAGACCTGCAGGTTTCCTGAGACCTGCAACTCTCGGAAGGGGACTGGAGGAGATCTTCCAGGGGGCAAACTGCTCAGACAGAATAGAGAGCAGGACAGCAGTGTCCTGATCTCCACAGCAAATGACTCATCCCGCAGGAGCCTTAACACTCTTGTCCAAAAGCTTTGAATGTGCGTGTGAGTGTGTCTGCCTCCTGCTCCCAGCCTCACCTCCCTGCTTCCTGTCTTGCACTCACCTCCAGCCGTATTAAACCACAGTTGTCCCAAAGTGACATGCTCCCTTTCCTCCCCATCTTTGCATATGTTGTTCCTCTGCCCGGAATGAGTGCCCATCTCCCTTGCCACATGCCCGCTCAGCCCCATCTGTCACCTCCTTCAAGCAGTGTTCCTTGAGCATCGAGGTCTTAGTTAGTTTCCTAGAGGAAACTGCTGTCTGCCCTTCGTGTATTGATATTACACTTGTCACGTTATGGGGCTGGCACCCCTCTGCTGGTCTCCCTCCCCGTGAGGCTATAAGTCTTGATATCCGTGTCCAGCATGTGATAAGAACATAATTGATATCTGAGGCACTGGTGAAGGACTGAGTAAGGGAGACAGTCCAGCTTCTGACTGCAGTGTGCTGAGGGCCCAGCTGGATGGCCTCCTTCCTTAGGATTTCACTCGGAGCTCCATGTTTTAATTCCCCAAATTCCACTAACATAGAATGTGTCCATGAGAGATTTTTTTTTTTTTAAGACAGAGATGGGAACAAGAGGGTCTCAGCCAAGAATAGTGGAGTCCCCCACAAGCAGCAACAGACCCTCTCAGGGCAGACTTCCACTGGAGGGGACCGGGACCTGGACCCCGCCTCCTGCCCCAGAGCCTTCCAGAGCGTGGTCCAGGCGTGGGTGCAGGCTGCCACGCTTGCCTCTTGCCCACCTTTCATTATCACTTTGCTCAACTGAGCTCACCCCTCCTCCACGGTCTGTCAGAGCTGCCATTCTCACTCCGGTTCTCATGGGACCAGTTGACCCAGGGGAGTCATCCTTGACCAGCCTGTGACCCACTGCCTCCTATGTGAAGACATGGAAGGGATCTAACACAATGTGAAGTAAGTCAGACAGAGGAAGACAAATAGCACATATCACTCCTGTGTGAAATCTAATTTTTTAATATGACACACATAAAAAATGAACTTATTTGTAAAACAGAAACAGATTCACAGATTTGGAAAACAAATTTACCATCACCAAAGGGGAAATATGGGAGGGAAGGAAATATGGGAGGGAAGGAAAAATTAGGAGCGTGGGATTAACATGCAAACACTACCATGTATAAAATAGATAACCAACAAGGACCTACTGTGTAGCACAAGGAACTCCACTCAATATTCTGTAATAACCTATATGGGAAATGAACCTGAGAAAGAATGAATATATGCATATGTATGACTGAATCACTGTGCTGTATATCTGAAACTAACACAGCACTGCAAATAAACTAGACTCCAGTAAAATTTGTAAAGGAAGAAGTGGAAAGAATCTCGAGCTCACTGGGAACAGCCAGCCATTGCAAGCCAGTTCTGGATCCCAGCTTATTCTAATTTATAGGGAGGTTAATGAAAGAGAAAGTGTTAGTCGCTCAGTCATGTCCCACTCTTTGCGACCCCATGGTCTGTAGCCCACCAGGCTCCTCTGTCCATGGGATTCTCCAGGCAAGAATACTGGAGTGGGTTGCCATGCCCTCCTCCAGGGGATCTTCCTCAGTCAAGGATCAAACCCGGGTCTCCTGCACTGCAGGCAGATTCTTTACCATCTGAGCCACCAGGGAGGCACTGGAGAGGTTAATTTCAGTTTCAGTTCCGTCACTCCATCGTGTGTCTGACTCCTTGCTACCCCGTGGGGAGGTTAATGGCTCTTATCAAATACACCCCGATGCTGGGTGCCTTGGGCCCCCATCCCTCACTGGGCCTGTGTGTTGTATGTCTCGGGGTCAAGAGTCTCAGTTAGACTCAGGCGTTTCCTCCGAGCCTTTCTGTCCTGACCTAGGAAGCCACGACCCAAGCAGCTCAAAGAAAGGCTTTATTGGATTCTCCATATGTGGTTTCGATTAAAGAAACACACACACACACAACATTCACGTTTCAAATCCTTAGCTTCCACCTCAGGTTCCAATCTAGAGGACGGGCCTCAACACTTCTGACAGCTCAGCCCAAAGCACAGGGCTCTGCAGGAAAGGTTCTGAGAGTCTCCGGAACATCCCCACCCTACCCGGTGGTTCTCATCGCCACAGCTGCATCGTGCTTTTCCTTTCCCTGCAGGGGAGGAGCCACCTGAACCATGAAAAGGAGATGTTTGCCCAGGACCACCCCGAAGTGAACTCCCTGGAGGAGGTGGTGAGGCTGGTGAAGCCCACAGCCATCATAGGTAGGAGGAGGGGGCGGCCCAATGCTCAGCCCAGCTAATTCTCTTGACTTGCAGGTGAAGACTGAGGCTCAACCAGGGGGCTTCAGCAACCCGTGGAGACGCAGCTCTTTCCCCTCACGTCCAATTCAGTGCTTTTATTGAGTTATTGAGTTTTATTGAGGTATTGCTGCATGTGAACCATAGAACGGAGGCACCACGCTGGGCTTCATGATGCAGAATTACTCCATAGAGTGGAAAAACGTAGGCTGGTCTCTCTGACCAAGATGAAATGAGCTCCTTGGAGGGGACCCTGGCATCACCCCTCTCCTGGGGGGAGCAGCCCACTCTAAAGGGCAGTGGCCAGGAATGCCTTCACAGGTGTATCTTCACTGGCCAGGGGCCTGGGACAGACCAGTAGTCCCTTAGGACTTAATGGGGGTCTCAGCCAGCTCAAGCAGGAAGACCCTTTTCTCTCATCCTCTGTTGTCCCCATGGCCGATGACACCCCCCAAGACTCCTGAGCCTTCTGCGCTGTATCTAGTCGCCTGCCAGCACCACCAGGAGAGGAATGGGGTGTTTATAAAGTGTAGGCATCCCCACTACCCCCCTTCTCCCCGTAGGTGTTGCTGCGATCGCAGGAGCCTTCACGGAGCAGATCCTGAGGGACATGGCCTCCTTCCACGAACACCCTATCATCTTTGCCCTGAGCAACCCCACCAGCAAGGCCGAGTGCACGGCTGAGAAGTGCTACCGGGTCACCGAGGTCAGCGGGGAGTGCTTCCTGCCCCAGGCTGAGAGGACTCAGTGACTATGAGTCACCCTATGAGTAGGGTGGGGAGAAAAATGGAGCTGGCCCCCAAACCCAGGTCTGGCTCCAAAGCCCCGGCTCTTACCATTATGCCTTGGTGCCCAGGGCCCCCTCACATAGAGCTTTGACCAGAACTCGAGGCACTGGTAGACTCTGCACACCTGGCTTGGCTCTCTGGGGAGGTGGCAAGTTAGAAAGGCACACCTTCCCCTTCCGGTGATTTTGTGGCCACCGGGGAGCCCGGTGGGAGCTCGGCTTTCCGGTCAGATGAACAGGCCTGCTTTCAGCACCCGCAGCAGAACGCCGAGCACTCGGGAGAAGCCGGAGAAGGGGTCAACGTTCGGGAGAACAGACTAGGCCACCATCACTCCCGCAACCCGTCTCCAAGCTCCGCCTCTGGTTCTCTTCCTCCCCCAGGGCCGAGGGATCTTTGCCAGCGGAAGTCCTTTTCCAAGCGTGACTCTGGAGGATGGCAGGACCTTCTTTCCAGGGCAGGGCAACAACGCCTACGTGTTCCCCGGCGTGGCCCTGGGAGTCATTGCCGGCGGGATCCGGCACATCCCGGATGAGATCTTCCTCCTGACGGCAGAGGTATCCGTGTTCCCTGCTCCTGCGCGCTCCTGGGAGGGCCTACCCTGGTCCCTGAAGACGCCTTGTCTTGTTTCTGCTGCTCCCTGCCCCCTAAGTCCTTCAGTGGTTCTCCAAAGGGCTCCAATGTCAAGCTTCTCAAGATCACCTTGAGGCTTGAATGTCTCTGAAAACACACACAGGGTTTCTAAGGGGCGCAAAGCTGGGTAAGAAAGAGTCAGTGGGAGGGGGTGTTGGCAGGAGGCCCTGGCACTGAGGGGACATACCTGGTGGGGCTCCCTGCCTCCCGGCAGTACTCGTGTGCCTGCCAAGAACAGAAATGTCACCAAAGCCACCTCAAACAGTGGGCTCATGAACCATGACAAGCAATCGATTCTTCCGACCATGGGTGCTGGCCACGTTACTGGTAACCTGGAGCAAAATAAGCCCCACCAGGGCAGCCTTCTATAAGGAAGGTTGCAGGCTGGGTTGGCCTGCTCTGAGTACCCCTATCTTGAGCACAGATGTGGGTGTACACCTGCCCCAGGTACCTTACTAGAAAAGCTCCCAGAAGGGCTTTTTACTGGACACAGTGAAAACAATGAAACAATTCACTGAGAATGACAGCGCACATTCAAAATAATGGTTTTTAATAACAGCTACAGTGGCTGACATTTATCAGTCGCTTACTAAATACCAGGCACTTCACATTTATCTTCACTCTGCGGAACCACGGCAATAGAAATGTTTCTGTTGGAAAGTTAAGCTAATCCGAACTATGTTGTTGTCATCATTCAGTCGTGTCCGACTCTTTGCGACCCTGTGGCCTGCAGCACACCAGGCTCCTCTGTCCTCCACTATCTCCCAGAGTGTGCTCAAACTCATGTCCATTGAGTTGGTGATGCCATCCAACCATCTCATCCTCTGCCACCCCTTTCTCCTTTTGCCTTCAACCTTTCCCAGCATCAGGGTCTTTTCCAACGAGTCAGCTCTACACATCAGATAGCCAAAGTATTAGAGCTTTAGCTTCAGCATCAGCCCTTACAGTGAATATTCAGGTTGATTTCCTTTAGGATTGACTGGTTTGATCTCCTTACAGTCCAAAGGACTCTGAAAACTATAAACAGATATCAAATACATTCATCCCCAGTGAGCTCCAAAGGCTCAGCTGTGATCTCTGGCCTGTGTCTGCGTTCCCCTCTCACCAGGGCACTGGCGAGAGCCCTAAACCAGCATGACACAGAACGGCTTCCACACAGCCATACCCAGCCCTGCTCCTATGAGCCCCCCAAGAAACTAACTGCTTCACGCACCAAGTTCCTTCTTCCTATGTCTCCTGGAGGCCCGTCAGCCTTGCGCAAGCCTCGTGCACACTAGCTCTGGTTTTGTGCTGTGGTTCTCTGTCCCTCTTATCTAAGTATCTTGTGTTTATATTTCTTCTGGTTGCTCTGATTGGTGGTGGTGGTGCTTTGGTGATCATGGGCAGAACTGCCTGAAACTCCCACTGGATAGGAAGAGTCACTTTCTGCTTGGAGTTGGCCTGCAAGCAGTTTCCCTGTTGTGCAGAAACACGGTTGCCAGAGCCTTCCTCTACAACCCCTAGAGACATCTGCCCAACCCCCACCTCGTGCTGTGGGACAGTTCTGCTCCATAGTTTCCGGAATAGTGTCCATGAATTAAGCAGGAACCCCTCCTCAATCTACTTCTCAGTTACTTGCTATGAGCACAAGGCCCCTGCCTCCCTGGAGCTGACAGTCTGGTCTTCAAAGTCATGGCAGGTTACATTTCTGAAAAGGGTGCTTTTAAATTAAGATAACTTCAGTTGCATCTGATTTCTCTATATAAAAAGTAATATGTATTTTAGGAGATTTACATGCACTGTCTCATGTCATCTTGACAGCCGGGTAAAATACAGCGATCATCCCTGTGTTCTAGACAAGGAAACAGGCACCGAGAGTTTAAGTTGCTTGCCCCGGGTCACCTGGCTTGTGAGCAGTGTGCCAGGAGGGCCCCAGGCAATTTGCCTTGAAGCTGCATCAGAGCATGGGCAATGCCCAGCGTCTTAGAAGCAACCACATCTACTGCGATCTAACTCGTCACTGCAGGAGCTTTCTAGCTGCAGATCTGTCCCTGGGAATCCTGCTTCCCCTGATCAATCCATCCTTGACAGCTCCACAAAGAGGATCCTTCGAAGCCAGGAACAGGCCCTCTTGTCTCCTAAACTTCAGACTTTTATATGGCTCATTGGTGCTCCCAGGAAAGTCCAAACCCCTTCATGCGGTTCATCCCAGGCCCTCCTTCCCTCCCCCTGCCATCGGCCTATCCATCCTTTCCACAGTCATGCTCTCTCTCCTCTCCAAGAATTTTCCTGTGCTATTCCTTTCTCCTATCTTCAAGGAACTCATACTTGGCCTTTCAGGTCTTAGCTTCTGTCTTTTCTTCTGGACGCCTTTTTTTTATTAAGAGTGAGTTTGCGCCTGGCTCTTCTCTCTGAACAGGGTCTTACCCTTCTCTCTCTGCTGCCTGCCTCTACCTCAGCTGCTCCATCTTCCTCTCCCATGTCACCAGCCTTGCCTCATTTTCTTTCTTTCTTTCTTTTTTTTTTTTTTGCCTCACCACGAGGCATGTAGGATCTTGGTTCCTCGACCAGGGACTGAACTTGCATCCACCTATGTCTCCCACACTGGAGGGCTTCCCTGGTGGCTCAGTGGGAAAGAATCTACCTGCCAACACAGGAGACTCAGGTTCAATCCCTGGGTTGGGAAGATCCCCTGGAGGAGGAGATGGCAAACCACTGCAGTATTCTTGCCTGGAGAAGTCCATGAACAAGGAGCCTGGCAGACTATAGTCCATGGAGTCCCAAACGAGTCAGACATGACTTAGCGACTAAACAACAAAACCCCCTGTACTAGAAGCATGGGGTCTCAACCACTGGACCACCAGCGGGGCCCCTGGAGGGCTGGGCCCTGCCCTCCTCTGTGCCTGTCTGTCCCCTCTCCTTGCCATCACTCTAATCATTCATTTTCCACTGAGCCTCCAGGAAGGAAAAGACTGGCTTCTCCTCCATGCCCTTCTGCACCTAGTGCAGAGCCTGGCAAGTCACAGGGCTCTGTGAAGGCTGGGCTGAGTGAATGGAAAGGAGAAAGCCAAGCATGAAAATGTGGCCCATGTCCCTCCCGTCTGCCCAACTCTGAAGCAAGACCAGCTCCTTTCCCGGTCTGTTCTGGGACACAAGACTTCTCATGTGGCTTTTCTCCAGATTGAAACTTGACACAAGAAGGCGGGATGGGGGTGCACTCAGAGCCACATCAAAGAGGCTGTTCTGCAAGGCTGGCTGAGCACCAGGCCCCCAGCAGGAGGAAGAGGCTCGCGGGGGAGGGCTGCCCCCCAGAGAGCAACCCTGGAGCAGGGAGGGCGTCCCAGGGTGCAGGATCGGAGCATTTATGCAGGGAGCAGGTACTGCCCGTTGTGGGGTCACTCGGTGGAGAAGCAGCCAGTCCTCACCGGGGCCAGGGCTGGGATGGTGAATCAAGGAGCCCTGAATACAGAGACACAGGACGGTCATGATGGACGCCCAGGATGCTCCTAAGTGTGTGGAAGGGGCTGGAGCTTAGGAAGCGAGGGACTGAGGCGTCACAAGGCAACAGGCTAGGCCAGCCAAGGGGGTCCCGGAGTCTGCTCTGTGCACGTGTGCTTAGTTAGCCCAGTCATGTCCGACTCTTTGCGACCGCAGGGGCTGTAACCCACCAGGCTCCTCTGTCCATGGGATTCTGCAGGCAAGAATACCAGAGTGGGTCGGAATTCCCTTCTGCAGGGGATCTTCCCGACCCAGGGATCAAATCCACCTCTTTGCATCTCCTGCACTGGCAGGTGGGTTCTTTACCAGCTGCTCTGCAAGTCACTAGTTTACTCATCTTGGCCCTAGTGATTTTCCTTCAGAATTCAGAGCGCCTCATGTTGTTTTAAGCCTCAGCTAGTCTCAAAGGACATAAAGGATGTGTCCTTGTTGTAAGCCTAAGCTTTAAGCACCCTAGGGCCATGAAGTGGCAAGACAACAGCGGAAACGGCAGTGACTGGCCACCTGTGAGGGGCAAGGTGAGTCTCCAGTGTACTGGGTCAGGCTTATTCTAGAAAGGCAGAAAATCAGCTTACTCCTCTCCCTTGTCTCTCCCCAGCAAATTGCCCAAGAGGTCTCTGAACACCATCTGTCACAGGGGAGACTGTACCCGCCCCTCAGCACCATCCGAGACGTGTCTCTGAGAATCGCCATCAAAGTAAGGGGCTCCTCACCCCCGTAACACGGGTAGCGGCATTTGTCAGCTCCCTCTGACTCTAGGGGGACTGAAGGGAGGGCAGCGCTGGACATGTCCTGGCTCCCTGGCCTATACTGCCTGCTCCCCAAAGGCTGCTGACACACTCTGGCCTGGAGCTCGAGCCCCATCCCGACACCCACTCAGGGTAGTTCTGGGAAGCTCCTGCACTTCCCCTCAGACACCAGGCAGAAAGGCCATCAAAGTCCATAGTTTTGTGGACCAGAACGTGGGTGGGATTTTTTTTTTAATGAATCATAAGTGCCCATTTATACAAAAAGGTCAGCTTGCATAGCATCATGGAAAGAGCTTGGGCTGTGGAGTCCCAGCCCTGCCAGTCAGCAGCAGAGGCTCCTCAGGACAATCACTGCACCTCCCTGAGCCTCAGTTTCCTTCTTTTCCAAAGAATTCCTCTCTCCCAGAGTTTTGGGTCTTCCCTGGTGGCTCAGTGGTAAAGAACCCACCTGCCAAGCAGAAGATGTGGGTTCGATCCCTGGGTTGGGAAAACTCTTTGGGTTGGGAAAATTCTCTGGAGAAGGAGATGGCAAACCACTCCAGTATTCTTGTCTGGAGACTCCCATGGACAGAGGAGCCTGGCGGGCTACAGTCCACGGGGTTGCAGAGAATTGGACAGGACTGAGCAACTAAACACCTCCCAGAGTTTTGGAGGACATTAAAGGAGAACAGCTTGAAAAAGCTCCACTCTTGGCACCTTTCTGGCCAGAGTAGATGCTCATGCTTTCTCTTTCTCTCAGGATGGCTGGGCCACGGGGTGATCAAGTTCTTGGAATAGTCTAAGTATAAATGTCACCCAACAGACGATGCAGAGATGATGGGTATTCAGAGAACCAGAACATAGCACCCTAAAGACTGACCTGACACTGATAATTGTTGCATCTGGATGACAAATACACGAGGGTTTATTATACCGTTATTTCTATTAATACATATTTTACATTTTCTGTAAGTTTTAAGAGTAATTTCAGAAAATGCATTGCACGACAGACAGCACGCACTCCCCAAGAGTTGTCCTGTGTGGGTTCCAGAATCAGACTGTGGGGCTTGTTGTCCTCAAGCCCAACTGTCCAGCTGATAGTCCAGCTCCACCCTGTCCAGTTCCTTTCAGGGATATTTAGCTTCATACTCTTGTGAAGCCAAAGCTAATACCCAAAGAACATTGTCCAAGCTGTTCTCCCAATTCAAGCCACGTTTAGGAGAGACAAAGTATCAGGCACTGAACACTTTTGCCTGCTACCTAGCCTTATCTTCACACCATGCCAGAGGAAGCTGTCATTACCCCCACTTCACAGATGTGAGGACTGAGGCTCAGCCAGGATGGCATCACTAGAAAGGACCCACAGGCAGTTGGAAGCAGAAGCAGACTTTAGCCTGAAGCCTCTTGACCCAGACTATGTTTATCCCACTGTGTCAGAGCTCCCTTATGAGGCAGAAAGCTCTAGCTCCTTCCCCTCCAGTGGCTTCAGGGGCCACTGCCGCGGGTGTATCCCCTTCCACAAGCTCCCAAGCGAGGGTCTTCAGGCAGGCTCCTCCTTAGAGCCAGTTCCTCAGTCACACATATTTTTCCCTAGGTCCTCGACTTCGCGTACAAACACAACCTGGCCTCCTACTACCCAGAGCCCGAGGACAAGGAGGCTTTTGTAAGGTCCCTGGTCTATACTCCAGAATATGACTCCTTTACGCTGGACAGCTACACTTGGCCTGAGGAAGCCATGAATATTCAGACCATCTGATGCAACCTCAAAGGCTGGGATAGGGCTGGATGAAGCCCAGGGTAACACTGACAATATAAATGGGTTCAAAAATGGCCATCCTTGTCATTGTGTTTTTCCTTTGAACTTTCTGGTGTGAGGGGAGAGGCCCAGGCATAAGATGAGTAAGAGCTTTGTCCCTGAAGGAGGCCTTGGGTTCACTTTCCTGTAACCCTCCTCAGGCTTCCTTCCCAAGAATGTCTTCATCTGCCAATTGCCAATTTTTGGCTAGACCTTGTGGAAATCTAGAATCTGCCTTGACAAGGTCTGGGGTCTAGTAGAGGAGATGAGATATGGGCAACAAGGCATTTTGCCATCAGGGAGAAAGTGGTTAAGCCCCTGAAAGAACTGCAGATAAAAGTCGTGTGCTCAGAGAAGGGAGAGGATCCTTCCTATGAGGGCATAAGAGAAGGCTTCATGGCGACCCACCCACCAGGGAGTTCAGTCTCTGCTGGACAAATACACACCCTCCAAGACTCAGAGGGCGTGAGGGCTGAGTGTCTGGCTCAAAGCAAGTCACAAGTCAGAAATGGTCACTGCCCTATGGGCTGCTGAGTGTGGGCATGCCTTTGTGGTTATTACCAAAAGGAAAACCAGAGAAATGTGGGTGGGGACGGGCAGCAAACCAAGGCAGGAGAGAGGCTGTGAGGGGAAGGGCACCATGGGGAGCGTGAGGGAAGACTTGATTTCATGTTCCTGACTCAGGGATGAACTCTCCAGGCCTTCACACTCTCAAGTAATTCAGCAAACTGGAACAGCTTTCATACAGAAGGCTGTCAGTCTGCGTGTCTCTTATACCAGGTTTGGTCGTAGCCTTCACCTCCCTGGTGTCCAGCAGAGCCCTGGGGAGGGTTGGGGGGGGGGGAACGAGCTTGTGGCCCCCACAATGGAAGACCCTGCTAAACATCTACCAGCATGGCAGCATCCAGCCTCCACTTTCATTGAGTGACACCGGAAAGAACAGTCAATGCCCAGAGACCTACCACTGTCTGCCCTCCTGCTGCCGGCTCAGCCTGAGGGTCTCCACTACCCACCATGAGCCGGCCCTACGTGCCACCCCTCAGTGACAGGCCAGGGGGGCGCCTGGGATCCTGGAAGAGTGACTAGCAGAGACATCACATCACCCCCTGCCTAGGTCTAATTCTTCCAACACCTCCTTCCTGGGTGCTGGTGCTCAGCCAAGAATACCCTGAGAAAACATCCCTGTTCTGTAATCTGTGGCCTCATACTGAGAAGCTCCCATGATCAGAAGAGGGGCTGAAGAGTGAAGCTGGAGTCTGAACACCAGGGAGCCTTTCACCTATCTTTTCTACATCCTGTCCCACAACTTCCTCTGTATCCCAACTGCACCTTCTTTATGCTCAATGTGACAGAAAAGAAAAACAGTAGAGAAAATCAGTGAAACCAAAACAGGTTGACAAGATCAACTAAAATGACCAACCTTAGCTATACTGATGGAAACAAAAAGAAGATAATTACATTTCCTGTGTTCCAAGTACAGGGATCATCTTGCTGGCACTGAACACATGCGCTTTCAGGCCTGTGCCCTTACACATGCTTGGTCTCTGCCTGCAAAGTCCTTCCCTCTGCTTCTCTGCCCTTTGTTACATTTCAGTTCAACCAGCTTTCTGCCTGGAGACATCATTCATCATTGGAGGGCAAATAAACATTTGACTCCAGAAAGTCTTCTTGCTAAGTCACTTCAGTCATGTCCGACTCTGTGCGACCCCATAGACGGCAGCCCACCAGGCTCCACGTCCCTGGGATTCTCCAGGCAAGAACACTGGAGTGGGTTGCCATTTCCTTCTCCAATGCATGAAAGCGAAAGGTGAAAGTGAAGTCGCTCAGTCATGTCTGACTTAGCGACCCCATGGACTGCAGCCTACCAGGCTGCTCCATCCATGGGATTTTCCAGGCAAGAGTACTGGAGTGGGGTGCCATTGTCTTCTTGGATAGAGTTAATAACTAAATTAGAAATAAACAACAGTAAAAAAGAAAATGGGAAGTTTCCAACTCTTTGGAAATTAAACAGTATATTTCTAAGTAAGTCATGGTAAGAAGAAATCACAAGATAAATTATATATGTTGAATTAAATAAGGAAAAATAAAAATTAATGAGTTATAGCTAAAAATCAGAGAAGGCGATGGCACCCCACTCCAGTATGCTTGCCTGGAAAATCCCATGGACAGAGGCACCTGGTGGGCTGAAGTCCATGGGGTCGCTAAGAGTCAGACACAACTGAGCGACTTTCCTTTCACTTTTCACTTTCATACACTGGAGAAGGAAATGGCAACCTACTCCAGCGTTCTTGCCTGGAGAATCCCAGGGACGGGGGAACCTGGTGGGCTGCTGTCTATGGGGTTGCACAGAGTCGGACACAACTAAAGTGACTTAGCAACAGCAGCAGCTAAAAATAGTGCCTAGAGGGAAATTTTAGAGCTTTAAATGCCAATATGGGGTGGGGGGGGAGAAAGTCCTAAAATAATAACAAAGTTTCTCCTTAAGAAACTACAACAGGAAAAGCAAACAGAATTCAAAGCAAGCAAAGATTAGAGTAGAAATCAATAGACCTATAAAAAAATCAAAGAATTGAATTAGTAATTCAAAATCTTACCACCAAGAAAAGCCCAGGCCAAGAATTCTTCATGGGTGAATTTTATCAAATATTTAAAGTATAACTAATACCAATCCTTCACAAACTTTTTCAGAAAATGGAGACTGGAATACTTCCAAAATCATTCCATAATACTGGTACTACCCTGATGTCAAAACCAGATAAAAAGCAACACACAAAAACTGCAGACCAATATCCCTCATGAATATAGATGCAAAATTCTAAACAAAATATTAGCAAGCCAAATGTATCAATATAAAAGAATTAAATACAACAAACAAGTGGAATTTATCTCAGGAATGCAAAGTTGTTTTAACATTTAAAAACTGATCAATATAGTACATGATCTTACTAGAATGAAGGACACAAACCACCAGATCATGTCAATGGATGTGGAAAAAAGCATTTTAAAATACCCAACACCTGTTTTATGATAAAACTTTCAACAAACTAAGAATAGAAGAGAATATCCTCAACCTAATGAATAACCAACAGCTAACATCATCCTTAAAGGTGAAAGAATGAATACTTTCTCCCTAAGATCTGGAACCACTTCTGGTCAACATGGAGGGTCTAGCCAATTCAATTAAAAAAAAAAAAAAAAGTAAAGGCATTCAGATTGGGGGGAAAAAAGAATAAAACTGCTTTTATTTACAGATGGCATATTCTTGTAAGCAGAAAATGCCAAAAAACAGAACAGCACTTGCTTTGCTTTCTCCCTCCCTTCCTCATTCCCTCTCTCTCTCTCCTAACAAATGAGTTTAGGAAGCTCGTAGAAAGCAAAGTCAATGTACAAAAATCAACTATATTTCCACAGACTAGCAGTGAACACTAGCAATAAAATTAAGAAAACAGTGCATTCACAATACCATCACAAGAAAAAAATATGTAATTTAAGAGGTACAAATCTTGCACAATGAAAGCTATAAAACATTGAAGATAGAAACTAAACTTACGGGAAATTTTCCATGTACATGTTTAAGATTCAATATTATCAAGGTTGCAGTTCTCTCCAAATTATTTATAAATTCAACACTATACCTATCAAAATCCCTACAGGCTATTTTTTGTATAAATTGACACATTGATCCTAAAATTTATATGCAAATGCAAAGGACTTAGAATAGTAAAAACTTCTGAAAAAGGATGATGTACATGATCCAATTTCAGAACTTTCCATAAAGCTACCATAATCAAGACTGTGTAATCATATAGATCAATGAAACAATGTTGAGAATTCAGAAATGAGTCCTTCATTTATGATAAGTTGATTTTTCAGTTACCAAAGTAACTGAGTGGAGGAAAGGATGGTCTTTTGAAGAGATGATGCTGGGGACAATTAGATATCCACATGTAAATATATATATACACACATAGAGAAAGAGATATTTATTTCACACCATATACAAAAATTAACTCAAAATGGACCACAGATCTAAATGTAAGAGCTAAAATCTGTACAATTTCTAGAAGAAAACATAGCCAAAAAGTCTTTGTGACTGATTGAAGAGATTCTTAGATACAATTTAAAAGCATGATCCATAAAAGAGAAAATAGATAAATTGTACCTCATTAAATTTTTTAACTTCTGTACTTTGAAACAAACCATTAAGGGAAAGAAAATGACAGGTAACAGATTGGGAGATAGTATTAGCAAATTATATGTCTGATAAAGGCATTGGAGTCAGAATATATAAGGAACTTCTACAACTCAGTAAGATGACAAGACCCAACTGAAAAAAATGGGTAAAATATTTGAGTTGATATATTACAAATGGCTAACATGTACATGAAAAGATGTTTAACATTAGTTTTATTAAAATTAAAACTACAATGAGATACCACTTCCCACTCACCAGAATGGCTATAATAAAAAAAAAAAGAGAGAAACAGTCTAAGTGTTGGGGAAAATTAGAACCTCTTCTAGCAGGGCTTTGTCTCCTAAGCACTACGAAGTTGGGGGAAATTTCCCTCCATCTTTTAAAAACCTTCATTCTAACTCCCCAGCCTCTCATACTTGGTCCCAGAACTCAGCAAGTGTCCTTCAGTATAGTGGCTGTACCTGTGGATTCTGTGGCGGTACCACCCAGATCCCTCGCATGGTCTAAAACACGCATTCATGGCCAGCCGCCAACAGTATTATCAGCTGCAGGCTCACAGCGCTGCCCTGGGAGCTGCACTTGACTGAAAGATGATGCTTCATTCAAGGTTACACCCTCATCCCCAGGGACAGCCTGCATCTAATGACTGGAGTCCAAAGGTCCAAGCCCCTTGCCACAATTGTGGACATCCCTAAATGGCCATCCCAGCTTCACAGCTCCCTGGGAGATTGGCTAATGCTACTGTTGCATCTGTATGTATCACCATTCGGCTTCTGCAGCATGCTGGTTCTCTTGCTCCGTCACAGTGTTGTTGAGATGATGCTCCAGTAAGCCTCCAAGTGCAAACCTCTACCTGTTTCCTGAGAAACTTGACCTGCAACATGAAACTGCCCAAACCTCTCAATTTTCCAATCTGTTGCACCAGCCCCAAAGTGACAAGAGAAGCCTCACTGGGTTTCTTTTTCCCTCCGTAGAGACCCTGCTGCAAGAACCAAGCCTGATCCTTAGTCCATGTCCCAGCAAATATGTCCTAGTAAATGCCCCCGGCAAACAAAACGGCCACTCACCTCAGGAGAACTCCTTCCTGTTCAGAATTCCTGTTCACCTAGTCCATGCTGCTCTCACAGCTCTCATACATCTTTAAACATATGATTCTTGAAACCTACCCATATTTTTATGGATGTTGCAGAGAGGGTGTTGGGCTGCCATGACCTACTATATCCTGTCTAGAAGTGGAAGTTTCTAGACACAGATTTTCAAAATTCCAATGTTACTTTTTTCTCTAATTTAATTGTAGTCAGAAAACTTGTGTTATTCAAATGTTTTAGAATTTTGCTGAAACTATATAGGATCTTATATACAGTCAAATTTAATATTTCATATACTCTTAGAAAAATATGGATGCTCACTGTTGGATGAAATGTCCTTATGTTCATGGGATCAAACTTATTGTTTTGTTCAAATCTATATCTTTACTAATTTTTCTCTACTTGATCTGTTTCTGAAAGAAAAATAATAAAATTTCCTATCATTCTGGTAAACTTGTCCATTTTCCTTGTGGTTCTTTCCATGTTTGCTTTGTAGATTTCTGAACCATGTTATTTGATACATAGAATTTAGAATTGTTGTAACTTTCTGTTGAAGTGAACTTTTGAAATTTTAAGTAATGATTTTATCTCTAGTCATGCCTTTGCTTCTACTTTTACTAAAAATGACACAGCTATACCATCTTGCTTAGTTTGTCTCGCTCTCCTAGAATTCATTATTTAGATGTTTAAGCTTTTGTACTAGCTGATGAAAGGTAAATACTAACAAATTATTTCTCCCACAGAACTACATTTCCACACACTATGAATCTATGGTTGAACTAACCTTGATACATACCACTGTTTTATGAATTCCATAATAAAACAAAGTATCAAGTATCTATTAAGTTACAACGGTTCAAAATCATAAAATGTTAGATGTCTGATCAGTTTGGTAGTAGACACTCTCTTCTATTTTGGTTGAAAAGACAAGGAAAAAATACTACACTTAAAAATAGTTAATAACTTCCAATAGGTGTGTTGAAGAACTACAAGACATTCAAAAATTTTATAATTAAGAAATGTTTTAGCTACAAAGTATCTTTCCCTTTTTAAAGTTTACTAAATAAAAGGAACTATTCTATACATCCTGCACAAGATTAAGGCAAAATGGAATTTCTAGCACAAATTTTCCATAGCCTCTTCCCATTCTGTCTTCAGGCCCTCCCCTTCAAAACTGCATCCCAAGTGTAAACAGATTGACTCTAAAGCTTTTTTTGTCTAAAAATATTACAAACACACACGTGTTTCTGTATGATGTATATTTTACATGAACTTTCAGAGATGTGATTTTTTTTCAAACTGGAGCCTTTCACAACAGCACAAAATGAGATTTATAAAAAAACAGTAATCACCGTAAGTCCTAGTAAGAATTCAACAGAATCAATTGTCACACAAACCTGATGTACACAGGTACACGTGTCCGGTGGTAAACATAGGAGCAGATAAATAACCATAAAGGTCTTACTTGCAATATTTGAGATGACTAGAGGAATAAACCTCATATGGTTTACAGTGCTGTTCTTAATTCTTTGGGTTTTTAGTCTACATGATACTAAAAATATCCCAGTATTGTGCTGAGGAGTATTTTGGTACCTAATCTGTTTCTTATATATTATTTCTGGCATGGGAATAGTAGTAAGCTAAAGAGGCTACAATTTTGTCACGCTTGTGTCATTTCAGTATTCCTATGGGAGGCTTCATTAGACTTGTCCTTCATTACGCCTATGCTAATATATATGATAAATTAAGTCCTGTCTCAAGTTCCGTGTCCAAGGCAACAGCATGAGGCAGGCAAGTTTTATTGAATGCAACAGTTGTTTCTATGGCCACTGGAGTCTTTGAAGCGCAGCCGCATTTTAGAATGATATTTCTCCAAATATAAAAGTTGCTTGCTGTTAAAAGCTCCACGCCGCTTTTGTCTTATAAACTGGACCGCCTCTTCATTTTTCATTCCACCTTCCATTAATGCCAGGGCGACAAGCACTGGAGTTCTCCCAAGACCTGCAACACAGTGAACAGCAATGCAACAACCAGGTTCTTCCCGAAATTTAATGTTTAAAAGACGTAACCAGTCATCCACGATCTGGTTAGAGGGTGATGAACCATCATCAAAGGGCCAATCCAAAACCTGGATGCCTTCTTTCTCCACCAGAGCAGTGTCATAAGTTGCTTCACACACTCTTACTATTGTCGTAACTCCGTACTTCTTAAGGTCCTCTATGAATTTGCTTAAGGTTGCACTGGTTGGATTGTGTGTAATAAGAAATCTCATGTTCCTGTATGTGACTTCCACAGGAGCTGGGCGGTTCAGTGGAGCCATGTTAATTTAGTTTAAAAAAAAAAAATCGATACGGTTACGGGAAAAAAAAATTAAATTTCTGAAAGCAGAAATGATGTAAAGAAACTGAAGTCTACTCCAATATGCCCCACTCGAAATTCTCAATGCTTTAGATACGAAATTCGGAGTAATGAGAAAATGAAACGAACCTCCTAACACGAAGCCATCCTTCAGTTCAGTAAGACTGAGTCAATGGAAAGGAAGAGCACCGAGGTTTACCCCATCCGGGTCGGAATTCTTGTAAAAGGCTCCGATGGTTTCAAGAACACACGTCTGTGTCCAGGGTGACGCTCCTACGGGGGCTTCTGGGTGGAGCAGTGATGAATTTTTACAGTTCACTTCTCCTCATGAAGGTCGTGCTGTGCCTGGCAGTAGTCTCCGGGGACCTTCAGAAACTCCATAAATGCGTGACCAACACCACCACAGGAAGGACTTAGTTTACTCATTAAAGACTGTGGCCTAACCATACAGCCGGTCCCGCAGCACAGGCGGCGGTGGCGTCGGCTGAAGAGGAGAGAGCAATGGCGCTCGTCGCGGAGAGAACGGCGGCACGACTCCGACCTCCACCGAGCGTTCGCGTCAAGAGAGCCAATCGGCGCTCCCCGAGGCGCGCCTGCGTCACAAACCCTTCCTTTTATAGGTAGCGTGACGTACGCTCTTCCTCACCAATCGCGGAAAGGCGGGCCGAGAAATAGAGCGCGACAGTGTGGGGCCCGCCCCCCGGCAACATCACCGCGGCCGCCTGGGAGAGCGAGCCGGTTGGTGTAGGGAGACGGGCTGGACGTTAAGCCTCCTCGCTTCCCCGCCTCCCGCCGCGGAGGAAAGGGGCTGAGGAGGGACTTGGGGGCGGGAATGGACCGGGTCAAAACCTGGGAGAGGCTGAAGCAAGTCGGAGGCGAACCGAGATAGGTGGGAAAGGAAAGGTAGTGGAAGAACCCCTTAGCAGCAGTTAAGCTCTGCTGTAGCTTCCTCCGACGGCTTCATGTTTTAGCCATGACATATTGCTAGGCCCTTTTTAGATTCGGTCTGACAAACTTTGTCTTTAAAGAACTTGTCTATTTACATTATTTTTAGACATTATTTTGTTTTACATTACGTGTTGTTATTGCTGTCTCTGCATCTGTTTTTCTCATTTTGTGCTATTTTACATACTTGTGTATTTCTTATCTTTTGATTTCTTTTGGAGTAAGATTTTTCTTCCCCTAAGTTCATATTGTCTTTCCACTGTTTTGAAAATGTGTAATTGTGGTTTAAAGTTCTTAGCAGTTACTACTTTAAGTCATACAAACATACTCTTTCAGTCTTGTCCGAATCTTTGTCACCCCATGGACTGTAGCCCATCAGGCTCCTCTGTCTGATATTTCCCAGGCAAGAATACTGGAGTGGGCTGCCATTTCCTACTCCAGGGAATCTTCCAGGGTTGAAAGGCATGGAACCAGCCTCTCTGTGTCTCCTGCATTGACAGGCTGATTCTTTACCACTGTGCCACCTGGGAAGCCCAGCAGTTATTATTGAGCCCAGCTCAACACATTTTAATTAATGCTGTCAAGCAGTTTTTAAGCCCCACATATAACATTCTTTATAAAAATCAGGGTTTGTTTAAATTTGCCCAATATGTCAGCAGTTTATTTGCTCACTATTTCTTGCATCTCAACTCTTCTAAGAGTATTCTTCCTTATCTAACAGCATTTTGGGGCAGTTCCTTTAGTTCCTATTGTATGACTGACTTTGGTAAATATTTTATATAATCTAAAAATATGCATTTTCTCATTGTTGTAAAATATTTTTTATTGTTGGTAGACATGTGTTTTTTTAAATAAACTTTTTTTGTATAATTCTTTTACTTTGCTTTCATTTCTGATAGTTTCACTGAGTACACAATTCTACATTGATATTTTCTCAGACCTTTGAAGATATTCCTTGTTTTCAGTTTAACTTTCTAATAGTTTTAGAATTTTCTAAAATGTATAGGCTTTCTTTACTGGCCTATACTGGGCCCATTTCTTCTTTCCTCTTCCTTCATTCTTTGCTCTTTCTTCCATCCTTCACTTTAATAACTGAGTCCACTACATGGAGGGGAGCAAGGTAGTTGTCTGTGAGGGAGATGAGAGATGGAGAACACAGAAGATATTGGAGTCTGGGGAAACGGATGAGGACAACATTCAAGGAAAGGTGGGCTGGCAGTTGGAACCTAGTGTGAATTGTCAGAGCTCAAGCAGGGTACAGAAGACATGTACAAAGGAGGAAAGCAGTGGTGATCGGAGATTACATAAGGGTTTATCCAGTAAGATTACATAAGAGCTTATTTAGTAATACATTGAGAATAATGGGAATTAGGCTTCTCCCTGCTCTGATAGGAGTTACAAATATGGAAAGGAAAAAAGTATAACTAGTTGTAGGATTTGGGGTTGGCATTGTTTTCATCACTGTAAACTCGTAATTTCAATATATATAAAAATATAGATAGGTGTGTGTGTGTGTGTGTGTGTGTGTGTGTGTGTGTGTGTGTGTGTGTGAATTCCTCAGTTTCATCTTCAGAGAGCAGAGAGGGCCTAAATCAATGACAACCCAATAGCAATGAGAACAACTAGCACTCAGATCATGGTTTCCTAATACCATTCTCCATTAAAAAGTCCCCTAGGGGAAATGGCTAATTCCAAAGGTAGGGCAGCAAAAATATGACTAGCCTAGAACATTTATTATGACAAAGTTATGGAAGTGTTCAAAAAACGATGGGCGTATGACGAAAGGACATAGACCAAAAAGAACGCAGACCAAAGGAGACTAAAAATAACCTGACGACCAAGTGATATATGCTATACTAGATGGAATCTTGGAACAGCAAAAGAACATTTTATGCATATCAGGGTAAAACAAGGGATATCTGAATAGAGTGTGAACTTTAATTAATGGTAAAGTACCAATGTTGATTCCTTAGTTATAACAAATATGTCATAGAAACAGATGTTAACAGTGGGGGAAACTGAGGAGTGTACAAGGAATTCTCTAAAACTGTTCTAATTTTTTAAAACTACAAAAAACACAGAAGCCAGCTTAAAGATCTCCCACTGATTATGATTTTTATGTCAATAATAGTACTGAATTATTAGTCATTGAATAAAATAAAGAAAACCTTAAGTCTATACGGATATAAATAGGGAGAAGAAAACACTTTGCCTTAGGCTTTCTTTGCCAACTAATAAATGTAGCAGCAATAGTGGAATTAGAAAAATCTATATTTAGCAACCATCATCACAATTATGCATTTAGCAAAGAAACATCAATACATGCTAAACCTAGTGAGTGAAATTTGATGAGGAATGGATATTTACTTTCAAAAGTACCTACCATAAAGTATCAATTAGTTATGAAAGAAAACAAATTGATAGTGGTAAACCCAGCAGGTCACAATCAAATGATCAGAGTTAACATGACCAGTAATGAGAAAGACTGAGTGAGTACCACCTAACAGAATGGTGTGCAAGGAACATAGCAGCACTTCTGTGATATTCCTGAGAAACAAAATACATTACTTGAATTTTATCATGAGGAAACGTCATACATCCAGGTGGAAGGACTGAAATCTTCAAAAGTGTCAGCCATGAAAGCCAAGTGAAGGCTGAGGACTGTTCAGGTAGAAGGAGATTAGGAAAATAATGTCAACTACATATGTCAACATGATCACAGATTGCACTCTTTTGCTTAAAAGGACATTACTGCCTGCCAATGCAGGGGACATGGGTTCAATCCCTGCTTCAGGAAGATCCCACAGGCCTTGAGGCAACAAAGCCGGTGAGCCACAGCTACTGAGCCTGCATGTCACAACTCCTGAAACCCATATGCCTAGATCCCATGCTCCACAACAAGTGACACCACCTGCCACCACGAGAAGCCTGTATACAGCAACAGGGAATACGCTTACACAGCAACGAAGACCCAGCACAGCCAAAAGTATAAATAATTTTTTTTTTAATTTTAAAGGATATTATTGGAACAACTGGCAAAGTTTTCATTGAGTTTTGGATTATATAGTAATAATAGATGTTGATTTTCTGATTTTGATGGCTATATTGTGGTTTTATGCGAGACTATCCTTATTAGGCATTATGCTCTAAAGTATTTAGAAATGATAAGGAATTTGTCCTCAACTTACCCTTATTTAGTTCTGGGGGCAGGGGGTGGGATATTTTTACCATTCTTGAATCCTTGTAAGCTTGAAATTATTTGAAAAATTTTAAATTATCTCTAGAATTAATTTAAAAGGCCCAAGTCATAGGTAACCCACCAGCTGATGCTTGCTTCTCTGAATTCTTGCTCCCACTTTGTGTCTGCCTCTAGAGATTTTTTTGCAGCTTTATATTTTTTAAAGATTTTTAAAATATTGGGGGAGGGTGGAATGAATTGGGAGATTATGATTGACATACACACTACCATATGTAAAATAGATAGCTAGTGGAAACCTGTGATATAGCACAGGTGCTCAACTCTGCTCTTTGATGACCTAGAGGGGTAGGGTGGGGGAGGGAGAGGTATATGTATAAATATAGCTGATTCACTTTGCTGTACAACAGAAATTAACACATTGTACAGCAATTATATTCCAAAAATAAAAATATCATAGCTGGCATTGTTAGGTATTTCGTAGCTTCTTCCAGCCATAATTTTAGGATATGGCAGACTGGCAGTTGTCCAACAGGATCTATTTCCCCCATATTTAGTACTAGCATTTCCTGAGTATTTCACTACACACGTGGCCACCAAGCTAGAGACTTCAGTCTCCAAGATCCCTTGCAGCATGGTGCGGCCATGTGATTAAATTTTGGCCAATGGGACATGGACAGAAATAATGGTACCACTTCCAGGTTATACTCCTTAAAAAAAAAAAAAAGCACACTGGCTACCCTGCCTTTTTCTTCCAACTTGCTAGTTAGGAGATGATACCAGGAACAGTTGCCTTGACCCAGTGGTGGAAACCACAGGAGAATCTGGTAGAACCACCTTACATCTTGGACTATGTGCTCCTAGACTGTTTCTTGAAAAAATGGTTAAGCTACTTATTGTGGTGGTTAAGCTACTGGTATTTAATCTTTGTTAAGGTACTATCCTAACTAATAGAATTTAAATGAAAGGACTGACATACCACCTGATTTGGGGGAAAGGTGAAAGGAAAAATAGAGACTCAGACCCAAAAAGAACACTTCCGCTGCTGGCCAAGATAGAGTAAGCACACCACAGTGTTTCTCTTCAACTGATTGTAACTGAACAGAATATAGAAAGCAAGTAGGACTCTAAAAAGCAAACAATAGCAGGGGGATTATGTATTTACTGGTGAATTTATTCCTCTTCTGGTTTGCCCTGAGGACAATCTAAGATCCAGAATGACACACAGAGCATAAACTCAAGAGAAATCCCCTCTTCTGGCAAGAGAAACAGGAAAAGGGTTTCCTGTGAACTAGAGTGTAAAGGGAACGCCCTTTTTGTCCTTCTCCCCCTCAGTGGCATGTGCCGAGCCCAGCTGCAGTCATGAACTGCAGAGTGACAGCAGTGATGGCGGTGGCGTTCCAAGTACCTGAGATGCTAAGATAGCCTGTCTTCCTGGCCAGGGGAAGCAGGAAAAGGCACCCCACGGTCAGAAGAGTGTGGGATGAATCTCTGTTGTTTGTTTCTGTCTTGTCCCTTACTGCTCCTCTTCTGGTTTGCCCTGGTTTGCTAAAGCTCCAAGAAAAACTCTGGCTTTATAGACAGAGGACTAGAAATAAGACACTGGAGAACATTACAGAAATTCCAGAGAGGAGAAAGCGGGAGAAGAAATCCCTTAATTCTGTGTGTGAATTGACACAAGTCTCAGGATTACTCCCAAGCCGCACATGTGAAAAATAGACCCAAAGAAACACAGGCTTTGAGAATAACGGAAGAGCCAGGTAGAGCCCTTGCAGTCAGGACTGACTGACAGGCAAAGCTTTTGGAAGAGATGAGGCTGACTCTTCTACCCACAGGTGAGATAGAACTCGCACTCTGAATATCAAGATTTTGCTTGCTCAAAAAAAAGTCAATATCCTACAATGGATCTTAACAAAGTAGCCACTTTCTTAAAGTTCCTCAGGAGAAGGCAGTCTGGTTACCAGACAGGACCTAAACATTTCTCAGTCTCCTGGTCGAATACCATTATAATACAATCTCAACCACTAATGAATTCCAGCCAACTACGAAGACTGGTTCCAAATAGGAAAAGGAGTACGTCAAGGCTGTATATTGTCACCCTGCTTATTTAACTTATATGCAG
This sequence comes from Ovis aries, assembly GCF_016772045.2. Taxonomy (NCBI): domain Eukaryota; kingdom Metazoa; phylum Chordata; class Mammalia; order Artiodactyla; family Bovidae; genus Ovis; species Ovis aries. The sequence goes on from NC_056074.1 coordinate 8,657,883, forward strand.
AGTATATCATGAGAAACGCTGGACTGGAAGAAACACAAGCTGGAATCAAGATTGCCAGGAGAAATATCAATCACCTCAGATATGCAGATGACACCACCCTTATGGCAGAAAGTGAAGAGGAGCTAAAAAGCCTCTTGATGAAAGTGAAAGAGGAGAGTGAAAAAGTTGGCTTAAAGCTCAAACATTCAGAAAATGAAGATCATGGCATCCGGTCCCATCACTTCATGGGAAATGGATGGGGAAACAGTGGAAACAGTGTCAGACTTTATTTTGGGGGGCTCCAAAATCACTGCAGATGGTGACTGCAGCCATGAAATTAAAAGACGCTTACTCCTTGGAAGAAAAGTTATGACCAACCTAGATAGTATATTCAAAAGCAGAGATATAACTTTGCTGACTAAGGTCCATCTAGTCAAGGCTATGGTTTTTCCTGTGGTCATGTATGGATGTGAGAGTTGGACTGTGAAGAAGGCTGAGCACCGAAGAATTGATGCTTTTGAACTGTGGTGTTGGAGAAGACTCTTGAGAGTCCCCTGGACTACAAGGAGATCCAACCAGTCCATTCTGAAGGAGATCAGCCCTGGCATTTCTTTGGAAGGAATGATGCTAAAGCTGAAGCTCCAGTACTTTGGCCACCTCATGCAAAGAACTGACTCATTGGAAAAGACTCTGATGCTGGGAGGGATTGGGGCCAGGAGGAGAAGAGGACGACAGAGGATGAGATGGCTGGATGGCATCACAGACTTGATGGACGTGAGTCTGAATGAACTCCGGGAGATGGTGATGGACAGGGAGGCCTGGCGTGCTGTGATTCATGAGGTCGCAAAGAGTTGGACACGACTGAGCGACTGAACTGAACTGACAAAGCACTATGAGAGGGAAGAATTCAATTAAAACTATGTTTATCAAACTGAAAATTATTAATTTACACTAGCAGACTGTCAAATCACCTCTGTTCAATCTAATCAGAAATGTTTAATGAAATAAAATAGAAATCATCAGAATCCATTGCAGATAGGTAGGGTAAGTAGAGCCCTGTAAAACTTTTGTCTCATTACATGTGTGCACAAGTTCTGTGTTTCAATATGAAGTGTATTTCTTTTACTGAATCTTACTCAAAACATTTTGAAAACTACTGGAGTGCTTTCTAACAGCCATTCCAATTTCATTGCACTATTTTTATGTAGGGTCAAAGAGGAAGGCAAAAATGGGCATAGTTCCCTAGAACTGACAGGGCATTTTCAAAAGCAAAGTCCTTCACTTTGCTCACTTTTGATAGTTTGAGTTTGTAATAACATTGAAGGAAAGCTGTTTATAGAGTAAGAGTTCTTAACCTGTGGTCCAAGTGTTCTAAAGTCAAAGTGAAGTCGCTCAGTCGTGTCCGACTCTTTGCGACCCCATGGACTGTAGCCCACCAGGCTCCTCCGTCCATGGGATTCTCCAAGCAAGAGTGCTGGAGCGGGGTGCCATTGCCTTCTCCAGGTGTTCTAGGGTACCCCTAATCACATGCAACATGTTGCATATGAAGATGTGCATATTTTTAGGAAATAGTCCATATTTTCCACCAGATTCTCAAAAGATTCCCAACTGTCCAAAGCATTAAAAACCACTGAAATTGGAACTCCTTTGATACATTAAGCTGGTCTGGCAGTACCATAGCTCCAGAAATGACAGAACTTGAAGACAGTAATTCAAATTGATTTAGAAAAGACATTCTCATTGAGTCTGGCCTAATAGCAGGATTAAACTAAAACAATGTTAGCAGTTAAGGTCAGTGAACAAGGTCCCAAATTAGGAAAACTTGCTCCAAAAAAAAAAAAAAAGACTGTGCCTCCTTTTTTTGTATGAAATCAGCTGTTTTAATTCAGGACTATAATAAAATTTGATTCTTAGAGACACAGAGACAGAGAATGGACTTGTGGGCACAGTAAGGGAAGGAGAGGGTAGGAAGAATTGAGAGAGGAATATTGAAATAGACACACTACCATGTGTGAAACAGCTAGTGGGAAGCTGCTGTATGACACAGGGAGCCCAGCCTAGTGCTCTGTGATGACCTAGAGGGGTGACCTGGGGGAGGGAGGCCCGAGAGGGAGGGGACTTAGTATACTTACGGCTGATTCATGTTGTTGTATGGCACAAACCAATACAACATTGTAAAGCAATTATTCTCCAAATAAAAAATTTTTAAAGTTCATGAACATCAAAAAAAAATTGATTCTTAAAATGACTGAATGATTTTTTTTTAATTAGCTTTTATAACCTAGCTCACATAACCACTTCTCCATCTCAGTCTCAACAGACAGGAGCACAGGGCCTTGACATCTGTTGCCATGCCTCCTTGTCAGTTTTTACCTAGCTGTTTCCTATTTCTCCTTAAAAACTCAGCTCAGCCCTCATCCCTCTCAAAAGCTTTCCCTGACAAGCTAACCTGACTCAGGGGCCCGACCTTGCTTTTCCAAAACAAGCAATGCACAGTACTATTAGGTATCTGCTTTGTTACAGGGAGATTTTCCAAGTCACATCTCTGCACTACACTGTGAGTGCTCCCAAGGCAGGCAAGGACTGAAGAGGTCTTAATCTCCAGGTCACTAGCTTGGTGCTTGACACAGACTGAGAGTCAGTACTGCTACCCAGGGTAACACATTATAAGTTCAGGGATTTCCCTGGTGGTCCAGTGGTTAAGACACACATTCCCAATGCAGGGCGTCCAGGTTCAGTCCCTGGTCAGGGAACTAGATCCCACAGTTCACAACTAGAAGATCCTGTATACTGCAACTAAGACCTGATGCAGTCAAAATAAATAAATACTTAAAAAAATAAATTATAAGTTCAGTTCCTACAGTAAAAATATCTATGAATTTAAATCTTTTCACCCAAACGTATTAACATTGCCTAAAGTCTTTTTTTCTTTAACAAGGCAGTCTCTCTCTATATATATATATACTCATACAACACTATTATAGGAATTTATTACTTATTAGATACAGAGAAGTACTCCAAGGGTGTGGCAGGGATAGGTTTTTCAAGCAAGTCAAGCAGTCCTGGGGACAGGCTATTGTTTCAAATATTGGGGATGATGGAACCCCCATGGAGGGATCTTCTGGGGAAATGGAAGGAAGAGTTAATACAGGATGTGGGAGGGGAGAGCTTCAGACAGTTCCAGTCACCAGAGAGCATACTTGTTTCTATAGAAAAAGATAACGTCAGCAACAAAATTTGCCCAATATCAATTTAAGTAAATACTTTCCCAATTACTCAAGGCTCAAAACGTTCCTCTTTTGTATTTGGAATAGGGCAAACAATGTTCTAGATTGTTGTTTAGTCAGTTATGTCTGACTCTTTGTGACCCCATGGACTATATATCGCCAGGCTCTTCTGTCCATGGGATTTCTCAGGTAAGAACACTGGAGTGGGTTGCCATTTCCTCCTCCAGGGGATCTTCCTGGCCCAGGGATCAAACCCTTGTCTCCTGCGTTGGCAGGCGGATTCTTTACCACTGAGCCACCAGGGAAGCACAATGTTCTCAGTGTCTCCCCATGTGTTTCTTTCTAAGAAAAACATTGCAGGCAGAAAGCAGAGTGTCTAAGGGACTTTCTGCCTAGCTTTTACATATCAGAAATCCAGACATCGCTCTGCTTTGTTAATTGTTTCACCTGAAGTGGTAGGACAGGGCAGGGAGAAGAAAGCTAAAGGGTAAAGATAAGTGAAAAAAGTTTTGGTTAAGAACACATAAACCATAGGAGGTGAAAGGGAGGTTCTAGAAGGAGGAGACATACATATACCTATGGCTGATTCTTGTTGATATTTGGCAGAAACCAGCACAATATTGTAAAGCAATTACCCTTCAATTAAAAGCAAGCAAAGTTTAATTTTTTAAAAAAGAAAATATTTTTTAAAAAGAGCACATATACTTTAATTGAATATCAGTCCCTCAACACGAAGCTCTTCCTCACCCATAGCACGTACAGCTTAAGAATGGATGCCAGGTATACACGGAATCTAGAAAAATGGTACTGATGAACCTATTGCAGGGCAGGAGTAGAGATGCAGATATAGAGAACAGATACAGGGAGGGTAAGAGAGGGTGGGATGAATTGAGAGGGTAGCACTGACAAATATATACTGCAATGTATAAAGCAGACAGCTAGCGGGAACCTCTATAGGACAGGGAGCTCAGCTCGGGGTTCTGTGATTACCCAGAGGGGTGGGATGGAGCTGTGGGAGGGAGGGAGGCTCAGGAGCGAGGGGACATATACATACATATGTGTGTGTCTGAAAACACTTTGTGTTAGTAGAAACTAACACAATTGTAAAGCAATTATACGCCAATAAAAAAAGATTGGATGCAATGAGAGAAGAAAGTGGACCCTGGCAAGCCAGCCAGGCTTCCCTCACAGTATTCACTTATCCAAACAATAAACCTACAGTCAGCAGTGGTGCAGAAACGGGCAGAATGGTGGAATGGTTGGCCAGAAGCTCACCAAGGGAAAATTACCCCTGAGATCCCAACAAGTCCCAGGTGTGTCATCAACTAGAAAACTCCAGAAGCATTGTTATGACCGCCTGAGGCAAATAGCCTGACCTACCTTTGGGCGGTTCACACATTTCCAGCCTTGGGAAAATCTAGGGCTGGGGGAGGCTTGGTATGATTCACCATCACGAATTGTTCTGCACAGTCAAAACTGGTAGAAAGTATTTATTATGACACTCTTCATCACAGATGAAGAAAAATAAAGGTTTCTAAACAAAGTCACAGAGGGGGTGGTGGGTTAGATCAGCAACCCCCTCTCAACCACAGTGAAGCAGGGTTCCACTTCCCAGTCCAGGTTCCTTGGTGGCCTAGGGAGTATTGCGAGGGAGACGGGCAGGGAGAAGCAGTCTACAGGAATCTGATCTACTCCAAAAAGCACCAGAATGGCACAGTATTATTATTATTATTATTATTTTCCTCTAAAGTAAAAACATGAAGTTTCACCATCACCCTTAAACAAAAGACTCCCCAGGAGACGCAGGCCCAGACTCTGGGTTTTATACGAACAACCGGGAGCCGTGCATGTACTTGTTGAGGGGCCACAGGTTGCTCTCGCCCCTGTTGGAGGTGCGCCTCTGGCACTGCTTGCAGCGCCGGTACTTCTCACATTGGTCCAGCAGGAAGAGCTTGTCGGAGGCCCTGCAGAGACGGAGGAAGAGAGGTCATTGGCCAGCGCCCCCTGAGTCCTTGCTGCGTGCCTCACCTGGAAGCTGGAGCCAGGACAGCATTCAGGAGCAGCGTTGGGTCCCTGCCCTCCAGGAGCTTCCGGTCCATCCATGATCCCCCACGCTGCCACCTGCTGGTCACCCCAGGAAGGCCATCTCCCGCGTCTCCTTCCGGGTCAATACAGGCTCTGAGCGGTTCCTTCCTGTCTGACCCCAAGTCCTCTCCACTCAGCCAACCTAAACCCTCAGAGAACACAAGACTCGCCCAGAGTCACACAGCGCCAAAGGGAAAACTCCAGAGCTTTGGTGTTTGCTGCTTGGCCCTGTGTGGGGCCTTCACCTGTCGGGCTTCCCAGGAGACACCTTTTGAGAGAAGATCAAGCCATTGAGCTGCTGGTTATCAGCAAACAGTGAAGACAGGGAAAACTAGATTTCAGTGAAAAGACCCAGAGGGCCAGGAGCCTCTGGAGAGTGGAGGGCAGGAAAGGAAGTGGAGACAGAGAAAGAGGACAAAAGCAGTTGAAAGCAGAGATGAAGGGATGGCAGTGGCTGCTTTTCCACTTCAGCCATTTTCCTCCATGATGCAGGACAGTCTCCACGGTGTTCTCCCCTACCCTATCAAAATTCCTGTACAGGTGGGATTCTGTAAAAAAAAAAAAAAAAAAAAAAATCACTGATAATACTCAAAGGAAAAAAAAGAAGGCCTTGTCAATGGGCAGGGGAGACCTACCTGGCTTCCTTTGGGGATAGGAAGGAGTATCACAAGCTAACTGCATACAAAGTGAAAGTGAAAGTCGCTCAGTAGTATCCAACTCTTTGCGACCCCATGGATTATACAGTCCATGGAATTCTCCAGGCCAGAATACTTCAGTAAGTAGCTGTTCCCGTCTCCCGTGTATCTTCCCGACCCAGGAATTGAACCAGGGTCTTTTGCATGGCAGGTAGATTTTGTTTTACCAACTGAGCTATCAGGGAAGCCATCTGCATACACGTGAACCTTAATTTTGCTTTTACTTTGTTTTCTTTTTAACACCAACCAATTCCTCCTCCCTGTCTGCCAGCCACTTGAGTCCCTGCCCACAGCTTGGCCTACATCTGGTGAGAGGTCCATTTTGCTGTGTCCATGGAGCAGTCAGGCCATCCTGCCACTCAAGCATATGTTGTGTCACTATCCTTTATCGCAACATTAGCCAAGCCTTCTTCCAAAATCCAACCAAAATCTCCCTCACACTAATCTTATTGCCTTTTACCTGCTTTTTCACAACATTAAGAAAATGGTTTAAAATATCCAACTTCCCTTTCTCTTCCTCTTCTCTAGGCCAAACAACCCCACTTCTTTGAAATCTGTTTTCCACATCATCCCTCATTCTTTCATTGGCACAAAATATGGGTTCTGCCCATTAGAAAGACAGGTGAGGAATGCCTTAAAATCTAAAAGGAAAAGGTTAGTTACAGATCAAGATCCACTGTAACAACTTTTTAGGATAAAACTTTGTTGATAATTAGCAATTGAACGTTACTTTGGTATTTTCAGGGTTTTGTAATGTTTGATTGTATAGACTTTGTTTCTTCAAGTTTTTAACATTCGATGAAATCATACCTTATATGTGTAAAGCATTTTCAATTTTTAAAGTATAATGTTTTTCTATCTCTTTATTTGATCCCCCAAATTCCTGTGTTAGCCAAGCCAAGCAAATGTTTAATTTCACCACCTTAGAAATAAAAAATGAGGCAAAAAGTATTAGGTGCCTCTCCAAAGTTAGTGTTAATTCTTAAAAACATCCAGATTCCCTGACTCTAGATTGTAAATAGATAGCAGGGGAGAGTGAGCAGGAATATAATACATTTCAGGAAGGTGTTCTTGGTTGGGCATCTCACTTTTCCGATTGCCAGTCTTATCCACAGCCCCTTGAGTCTGTTCTTATGAGACCATTCCATAAGCTTAACATGCGTTCAGGCAGAAACACTCTATTCCTATTTCCAGCTAATTATTTCCAAAGAGAATTTCCACCCTCCTCCCCTCTCCCCAGGCCTCCCAAACCTCCACAAAAAGAAAACAAACCTATTACACAGAGGCAAAGATCAGCACAGAGATGGCAAACATATAGCACACAACACAGCAGTTGCCGTCCCAGGTCACGGCAGTATTTCCCACTGAACCCAGAATTCTTTCCTCCTCACTAAACTCTCTAGGCAGTCAACGCTAATAAACTGAAGTTGACACTTAAAACCTATCTGTCATCCCAGGATTAGCAGGAACTAAACAAGATGCAGAGGGGATTTGCTTTGCAAATAAAACTTCAGGTGCAATCAGGTATTACCGCTCAAAAGCCTTCTCCTCCAAGTCTCGATGCTTCTTCATGACAGCACTCCTTTCCCAGTCATCCTGTAAGCTTTGGTTGATTCTGTTCACTCGCTCAAGCTCAGCATTTCTGTCTGCCAAGTGCCTAGAGAGAACAGAACAGTCTGATTCCATTTGTGATACTGGGAAAGGCACTAGCTTTAGGAGCCCCATTCCTTTTATTCTAAGTTAAACAGAAAACTTCCTGGTTTTGTTCCCCACCCTTTGAAACAGACTAAGAGACATGAACACTGTAAAAACATGGTGAAACTCCTGCAAACAATTTATGGATCTAAGGCTTCTCATCACCAATCTGGTTTTAAAGGTAGTATTAAAACCTCCTTTCAATTAAATTCAGCTTTAAAAGCCATCTATTTCCTTTGAGGCTAATTTAGCTGATCTGAAGATTCATCTCACATGGTTTCCCATACTTTGTTTCTTTCCTTTTAGTCCAGACTCTCACCTGTCAGTAGCCCGGCCACCAGTTCTTCCAGGAGTTTTACAAGACAATGTAGACAGGCATATAAATGAATGGTTAGAAAGGGAGGGGGAAGCAAATGACTAGGCAAAAGAAAGTGAATCGAGAATGTATCCAACATTGTGAAGAAAGTTTAAAAAAAAAAAAAAACTGTTTGATGAGGGTCACGTCGTCAAAGAAATGACTGCAGTATAATATCTCCCTTCAAGTAGAGTGTTCCAGCATTCCCAATGTTGTTTCTACCTCTGATCAAACACATACTCACGGCTGTTGTGAATCATCCTAAACTGGCCTCAATATAAATGTGTCTCTTTCCTGCCAAGCTAAAACTCTTACAGTCAGTTCTCATTAAATTCTGGAAGGGACTTCTCTGAATGTGACCCTTGATTTACCCTGCTGCTCTGAAGACTCTTGTGTTACAGGTACCAACCGCCACTAGGTGTCAGGACCCGCCAATAAAAACCTGTCACATGCTTTGTGCTGGTTCACTTATTCTAAAATAGCACAGCCACATTATCCTCTAACAAGCGTTGATTCAATAGCTATTGTGTGGTCATTCTGGAGATTAAGTAGGATAATGTACAGAAAGTGCCAGTTCCTATCACACAATGGGAGTTCAGTGACTGAATGGTATCTATTATACACATTTTTCATAACCTTTTTTATCTTTTCAGTTTTTTAAATTATAGTAAAAAAAACACATAAAATTGACTTTCTTAACCATTTCTAAACATACAGATATGGTGTTAAGTATATTCCACTGTCGTGCAATCAGTGGGAATATATCTAACATATATAATACCTTTTTCACTTTGCAAAATTGAAATTCTATACCCATTAAACAACTCTCTACTTTTCCCTCCCCTAACCTCTGTTAACTACCCTTCTACTTTGTTTCCATGAATTAGACTACTCTAATTACTACTATGATTACCTTATATAAATGAAGTCATACAATGTCTTTTTTTGTGTGGCTGGTTTATTTCACTTAACATAATGTCCTCAAGGTTCATCCACATTGTTGCATGTGTTAGAACTTTCTTTTTAAGGCTGCATAATATTCCATGTATGTGTATGTCACACTTTACTTATCCATTCATCTGTGATTGGATATTTGAGTTGCTATTTCTTGGCTATCATAAATAATGCTGCTATGAACATAAGTGTGCAAATATCCCTGAAAGAGTATGCTTTCAAATATTTTGGTTATGTACACAGAAGTGGAATTGAATCATACAGTTCCAGAGAAATACCTATCTATTTCTGCTTTAATAATTATGTCAAAGCCTTTGACTGTGTGGATCACAATAAATGGTAGAAAATTCTGAAAGAGATGGGAATACCAGACCACCTGACCTGCCTCTTGAGAAATCTGTATGCAGGTCAAGAGGCAACAGTTAGAACCATACGTGGGACAACAAATTGGTTCCAAACAGGGAAAGGAGTATGTCAAGGCTATATATTGTCCCCCTGCTTATTTAACTTACATGCAGAGTACATCATGAGAAACGCTGGGCTGGAAGAAGCACAAGCTGGAATCAAGATTGCCGGGAGAAATATCAATCACCTCAGATATGCAGATGACACCACCCTTATGGCAGAAAGTGAAGAGGAACTAAAAAGCTTCTTGATGGAAGTGGAAGAGGAGAGTGAAAAAGTTGGCTTAAAGCTCAACATTCAGAAAACGAAGATCATGGCATCTGGTCCCATCACTTCATGGGAAATAGATGGAGAAACAGTAGAAACAGTGTCAGACTTTATCTTTTTGGGTTCCAAAATCACTGCAGATGGTGACTGCAGCCATAAAATTAAAAGACACTTACTCCTTGGAAGAAAAGTTATGACCAACGTAGACAGCATATTCAAAAGCAGAGACATGACTTTGCCGACTAAGGTCCATCTAGTCAAGGCTATGGTTTTTCCAGTGGTCATGTATGGATGTGAGAGTTAGACTGTGAAGAAAGCTAAGCCAAAGAATTGATGCTTTTGAACTGTGGTGTTGGAGAAGACTCTTGAGAGTCCCTTGGACTGCAAGAAGATCCAACCAGTCCATTCTAAAGGAGACCAGTCCTGGGTGTTCATTGGAAGGACTGATGCTAAAGCTGAAACTCCAGTACTTTGGCCACCTCATGCGAAGAGTTGACTCATTGGAAAATACTTTGATGCTGGGAGGGATTGGGGCCAGGAGGAGAAGGGGACAACAGAGGATGAGATGGCTGGATGGCATCACCAAATCAATGGACGTGAGTCTGAGTGAACTCCGGGAGTTGGTGATGGACAGGGAGGCCTGGCGTGCTGCGATTCATGGGGTCACAAAGAGTCAGACACGACTGAGTGACTACTGAACTGAACTGAACTGAGAAAGGATCTGAGTTTCATATCTTTGTGTCCACTTGAGCAGGACAACACATTTGTGACTCACATATGGACAATGCTGGGGTGGACAACTCTTTTCAGACATTGTCCTGTACAGGGAAAGAAAACTATGGAAAGTTAACTTGAGGGAGAAGTAGGATCAAGAAAGTTTGTTTGAGACTTTGTTGTTATTGTTTAGTCTCTAAGTCGTGCCCGATTCTTTGCTACTCCATGGGACTGTAGCCCGCCAAGCTTCTCTGTCCATGGGATTTCCCAGGCAAAAATACTGGAGTGGGTAGCCCATTGCCTTCTCCAGGGGATCTTTCTGACCCAGGGATTGAACCTGTCTCCTGCGTTGGCAAGTGGATTCTGTACCACTGAGCCACCTGGGAAACCTCAACCAAGTAATACATAGCTCCAAAGGGATATCCTTCTTAACCCAACCTGCAGAACCTAGATGTCACCTGTGAACTTAGCTGCCCAATGGAATCAACAGAAAGCTTTTAAAACTGTGAAATGCTAAGTACTTCAATTTTTTTTAATGGAGATTAAAGAGTATTTTTAAAACTCTACAGTAAGAAAGCAAACACAAAATAGTAAATATAGCAAATAAATAATGTGATAAAAATGGGTATGAGACTGAAACAGATACTTCTCCAAACTTATGCTTATCAAAAGGGAAAGGGAGTGGGGGAGGGATAAATTAGGAGTTTGGGATTAACAGATACAAACTACTATATATAAAATAGAAAAGCAGTAAGAGAACTATAGTCAGCATCTTATAATAAACCATAATGGAAAAGAGTATGAAATAAGAATCTAGATAATGCATTTGGAATACATTATTGGTTATCTTACATCATTATATAATATGTATGCTTATAGAAACATGTATACATAATATTCCTTTTAAATGGGTCTGTTATTCATTTCAAAGCTTTTGTCCATAGGTTGAGTTGTAGGGACGAAGCAAGATAAAGCATATAATAAGTGTAGAACAATTATTTTGCACATGGTAACTCTTCAGTGTGTTCACTGTTATGATTGCTTCTCTGCAGGGCAGAGAGGAGGAGGAGGAGGAAAGAGCCAGGGGTCTCACTCTTTGTGTGTCCTCTGAAGCATCAGCAAATCCCGCTTTTGGTCCACCAGCTGGTGCAGGATGGCTCTCCTCTTGTTGTTAGCAGCGGCCTCCATCTGATGCTTCATGTAATTCTGGTCTCTCTTTCGCTTTTCCACCATCATCTCACCCTCATTCTTACCAAAGATGGGCTTAGAAGAGTCTGGCTCAAACACAGGCAGCTGAGGGCATCTGTTCTTTATCTGAGGCAGAGACACACAGAATGCAGATTATAGTTATACCAGGGACTAGACATCAGGCACAAAGCCATGGCATAGCAAAAACCAGCACCTGGGTGGGAGGAACAAGGGCCTCAAAAAACACCAAATGGATAACACAGAAGGGCATTCATAACATTACAGGATTCACACATATTTTTAGAATGCTATTGAAACACTGCATGCCTTTTTAGGGGAGGGTGGGGATTCTAGCTTTTCTATTTTTTTCCCTAAACAAAGTAGGAAAAATAATAAAGGAATAAAACTGCAAACGTAGTTATTTGGTAAAACATACACAAAAAAATCTGGATAGGAGGAGAAGCTTATTTACAACAAGGAAACACATGTAAATTACAGTAGTTTGCAGCGTATATGGGAAACATTAAACAAGTTAAACGTGCTACATGGACATCACTGTTTACAGCAATAAAGGAGAGAGAACACTTATTTGGGGACAGATATACCCACAAGGTCCAGGTTTTACAGCATCAGTGCAATCTATATTACAGCTAGTTAATCAGTTTAAGAATTGTTCCCAAATATGGCACGTCTCCAGCCCTTGGCAGTTCATTCCTACAGATTTCAATGACTCCATCCTTGGGGACCAAAAGCAGCCAGAAACACTGCAGTTTTAAAGTAATAATTGTCACCTTACCTGGGCATCCAGAGCTCTCTTGTAACACTGTGTTTCTTCCATCTTATCTTTTATATATTTGGCTCTTTGCGCAGCAAGTCTGGCAGTTACAAATAAGAGAAGGTGAGGGCACAGTTTCTTACAGAGTCTTTCGTAACACAGATTTATGTCAACAACATGTGTTTAATAAATATTAATAGGAATAAGAACCTGGTAAACAAAAAGTGATATTTTTTCCTTCCAGGAACTTTTACTTTAAGAAAGAAAAGAGAAATCCAAATCCATAGGCTAGTAGACAAGGACAGCTGATGCTGTTGTTAAGTTACTTCAGTTGTGTCCAACTCTTTGCAACCCCATGGACTGTAGCCCACCAGGCTCCTCTGTCCATGGGATTCTCCAGGCAAGAACACCGGAGTGAGTTGCCATTTCCTCCTCCAGGGGATCTTTCCAACCCAGGGATCAAACCCAGGTCTCCTGCATTGCAGGTGGATTCCCTAACTCTAAGCCACTGGAAAAGCCCTCAGACAAGACAGACAAGTAGAGAATAAGCAACTGACCAACCATATTTTCCAAATGCACTGCCAATAAGTCAGGCACCCCTTTTCCCCACATGCTTAAAAAATTCTAGATAAGAAAGCAGAAAATGTCTATAACACAATAAAATGATTCATCACAAGATTCCTTTATAAGAAAGATCTTCCTATTGTAACACGCATCTGTTTTATGCCACCTCCACGTGATCTGTAAAGTGAATATAACAAAACATATGCATTTTATAGAAAACAGCTTTTTGGCCACAGAATCTAGCTGCTTATTTGTTTTGGAAGTCTCTCTCTCACACCAGCAGCCTCCTTAATTTCTCTCCAGTAGTAGAAGCGTATTCCCTCTAGCATGTTTGAACTCTGTGGCCCTGGCCCTAACCTAGGTCTCCGATAGCCCATGCAGGACAAATCAGATTCTTTCCTAAAAATTTGGAATTGAGATTGAAATTCATCCAAGTGTCAGCTGGAATACAGACAATATCAACTAAGGAGCTGTGGATATTAGCAGATGGAAAGCATTTTTACAAGGATTTTAGACCCTGGTTTCAGCCTTCCTGGGTCTCCCATACATTTCTGCCCTTGGGTTCCATGGGACCCCCCTTCTTAGTTATAATAAAACTCAGCTTTGCCTTGAGATCATCTGGGAATAACAGAACGAAGCCTGCTCAAGACAAGTCCTTTCTGCCATCTACAAGGATTAGCGACCACAAAACAGCTCAAAATGGGAACTTCCCTGGTGGTCTAGTGGTTAAGAACCTGCCTTCCAATGCAGGGGATGCAGGTTGGATCCCTGGTCAGGGAACTAAGATCCCAAATGCCATGGGGCAGCTAAGGCTGCAGCCCTAGAGCCTGCACACCACAGCTAGAGAGAAGTCCACAAACCACAGCGAAGACCCGATGCTGCCAAATTAATAAAGTTTAAAAATAATAATATCTTGCTTAAAACTACAAAATGATACTCTGTAATCAAAATGATTATAAGCAGCCATTGTTACTATGATGATAGTTATAATAATGCTGGCTTTTTCTCGTTTCTAATGAAGTGTTATGCTATGGTACTGGCTGCTAGCTGGGTTAATGTGCACAGCTGTATTAACGGGACTACCAGCAATGATTCAATCCTACAGGGGAAGAAGTGTCCCATGAACATTCCAAACCCGTCTTTTCGGAGACTCACTCCTCTGTGAGCTGCACTTGTTCCAGGCGGTCCATCAGCTCTCTGTTTTGCCTTTGCTTTATGTCCTTTTTCCGTCTGTGATCCATTTGTCTCAAGAGACTTTGGGAATACTCCTCTTGCTTAAAAGCATTAATCTCAGGACTGAGTGGCCGTTTATCAAATAGGAAGGATTTCTAGAATGAAACAGAAGCAACTCATTTATTCTAGAATCACAAAAGGCATCAAAGAAAGTGAAAGTGAAGTCACATGGACTGTAGCTTACCCGGCTCCTCCTTCTATGGGAATTTGCAGCCAAGAGTACTGGAGTGGGCTGCCATTTCCTTCTCCAAAAAGCATCAAAGAACAAAGGTAATCATTCAGAAAATGTCAACCAGAAAACATTAAGTTATCATATTTGCCCAGTCTTCAACATGGCAAATAGCTAGTGACCCACAGATTAATTGACCCACAGATTAATTAAGTGTGACCCACAGCACACTTAAGGATGAATCTGAATAGTACTGACCACAGCCCCATAACTGAGAGGGAGATGAAAAAGGACTTCAAGGAGTAGGTCCTCCACTAGTACTTACACATTTTTACTGAAAGAAGAAGAAATTGAGTGAGTGCAGAAGCATCAGCAGGAATGCAAGGGGGTGGAAGAAGGAGAATATAGCACCTACTTGGGCCTGGCCGATCCGGACACTGGGAACCCAGCCATGACCAAGAACAGAGGCCAACAGAGAGCCTCACTCTCACTGATCCCACGTGCTGGTGCCAGAGACAGCCGGTCACAAGCAACAATGCACAGATAATTTAAGAAATTAATGTGTGCTATGAGGGCTTCCTCATGGCTCAGTGGAAAAGAGTCCACCTGCCAATGAGTAAGACTCAGGTTCCATCCCTGGGTCAGGAAGAGTCCCCTGGAGAAGGCAATGGCATTCCACTCTAGTACTCTCACCTGGAAAATCCCATAGATGGAGGAGCCTGGTGGGCTGCAGTCCATGGGGTCGCCAAGAGGCAGACACGACTGAGCAACTTCACTTTCACTTTTCACTTTCATGCATTGGAGAAGGAAATGGCAACCCACTCCAGTGTTCTTGCCTGGAGAATCCCAGGGATGGTGGAGCCTGGTGGGTTGCTGTCTATGGAGTTGCACAGAGTCGGACATGACTGAAGCAACTTAGCAGCAGTAGCAGCAGCCAATGCATAAGACGTGGGTTCCATCCCTGGGTCAGGAAGATTCCCCGGGAGAAGGAAATGGCATTCCACTCCAGTATTCTTGCCTGGGGAAATCCCATGGACAGAGGAGCCTGGTGGGCTTATAGTCCTTGGGGTTGTAGAAGAGTTGGACATGAACAGCAACAAGGTGCTATGAGGTCTTCTTTATCATAGCAAGTAACTGGATGGGGTTAATTGGTTATTAGGGAAGGCTTTTATTAAGGTGGTGACTGGGTCACCTCCACTGCAAATATCAGGGACCCATACAGATGGAACAGCAAGTGCAAAGACAATAGATGAAAACAAGCAGAAAGAAGGTCTATGTGGCTGAGGCATAGTGAGCAGGGGGAAAACACGGCTGGTGGGCTCAAAGAGAGAGGTGGGCCAAACCAGGGGGATGTGAGAGGTCAAGGTCAGGTGTTTAGACTTATTTTAATTCAATGGAAGGCCATTAGAGGCTCTATATGGAGAATGGCCTATACTGGTGAACAGTTTTAAAAGATCACTTTGGCTTCTATGTGGAGACTAGATTGTAGGAAGGCAGGCAGCGAGCCTACCTAGGAAAGCATCACAAAAGTTGGACCTTCTAGAAATGTGGCTTGGGCTAGGGTCGGGTACCACTGAAGGTGAAGAGATGCTGGATACATTTTGGAGGTGAAGGCAAGTGGGCTTAAAGATGGCTGGATGAGGGGGCACGGAGGAGAAAGGATCTGGGATCACTTTAAGTAAGGGTTCATGCAACTGTCTGGCTGGTGATGCCACCTGCTAAAATGGGAAGGCTGGGAGAACAGGTTGAGAAAGGAAATTGAAACTTCTGTTTTGATCTTTTTCACTTCAAGCATCTACAGTTATAACAAAGAGGAGATTCAAATTGGGCAGTGATAAACATATAATCTGAACCTTAAATCTACCTAAGAGGAGAGAGAGATCAGGCCTACAGCTCAAAATCATGGTGCTCTCTCTTCCTCACTCCCTGCTGCCCCTGACCGGAAAGTTTTGCCCCCATTCACTTCTTGACCTAACTTCTGTATGCCGGGAAGTCTTCCCAGATGTCTGGTCTGGGTTAAGTGACTCCCCTCTTTGCCCTGTTCAAAGATTTATCATAGCATTTAGTTTATCACACTCTTGTCTCTTTAAATCTGTTTCCCCCATTATCCTGAAAAGTCTTTACAGAGGGACTTTGTCTTATTCTTCATCTTTTACTAGTACAGTGGCCGGCACAAAATAATTCAATGAAATGTCTGATGTTAAATAAAGAAAATCTGTTTTATTAGGTATACATCCAGAGTGTCACATTACCTGGATAGTGAGGTAAAAAGAAGCAAGATCAAGCAGAAATAAAGGTAGGCACATCATGATTGAAAACAATTAATGGCAAGGCAGATGGCTCACCTCCCTCTGAAGCTGGACTTCTCAAACTTATTGCTTAGTCTTTCAGTCGTGTCCAACTCTTTCGTGAACCCATGGACTGTAGCCCACCAGGCTCCTCTGTCCATAGGATTCTCCAAGCAAGAATACTAGAGTGGGTTGCCATGCCCTCCTCCAGGGGATCTTCCAAACCCACAGACTGAACCTGCATCTCTTACATTGGCAGGCAGATTCTTTACCACTGAGCCACCTGGAAAGCCCCTCTCAAACTTAAGGAAGCTACAAATCACCTAAATGTCTTATTGAAATGTAGATTCTCATTCTGTGAGGTGTGAAGTGGCACCCTAGATTCTGTATTTCCAGCAAGTTCCCAGGAGATATTTGTTCTCTATTTAGATCATCTAATCCTGGGGCATCCCTGGTGGCTCAGAGGTTAAAGTGTCTGCCTCCAATACGGGAGACCTGGGTTCGATCCCTGAGTAGGGAAGATCCTCTGGAGAAGGAAATGGCAACCCACTCCAGTATTCTTGCCTAGAGAATCCCATGGATGGAGGAACCTGGGGGGTTCAGTCCATGGGGTCTCAAAGAGTCGGATACGACTGAGTGACTTGACTTAATCCCGGGGCAGGAATTTAATACACTGTTCTCCTAGCCCCACCTCTCCCAGGTCCCACCTGAGAATTGCTATCCGTGGCAAGCACTATAGTGACCAACAACAGGAACTGTATTGTGAATGTGAACATGCGGAGGCAGACAGTGGACCACTCCTGCCTTAGAAGGACACTTCAACCTCGCACACACAGCCTTACCACTTTTTAAAAATGGCACAACATGCAATATGAGTAGACCCAAATGCTCACAACTAGGGCAGGCATCAGCCACAAAAATTTTGAAAAGATTCTTACATAAAATTCAGGTTTCTCATTCTTGTGGATTCTTATAGCTTCAGCAACTCCAAGATTATAGGCGGCATTCTTTTGATTCTGTTCTCTGCTAGCCAGACTTCTCATCTTTGAAAAAAAATCATTACATGTTGAAATAGAGTCTTTAAAAATTTAATTCTACTACATTAAAATAACCGAACTAAGGTAGAAACCTGCCTTTGGGAGGTAATGGTACTTTCTGATGTGTTTATATATGTATTTTTTAAAGTGGGCTTTTGTTTCTCATTCTTGGACTCTAGGCACCACTTCTACAGGGATCATAAGAAGGAAGAAAGATTTCAGGAATAGTTCCCTATGATATCACAAGAAGGCAGTAGAGCCAGTTATTGAAAAGCTCAGAAATCAGGATAGAGCAAAGGTGAAGGTACCATTCCATCTTTACTCAAGATAGGCCATGAATCTGAAGGGAAAAGACTTGCCTGGGGTTATATTTTATGATAAATCAAAAATAAAGCCATATACACCCAGGAATTCCACCTTTAAAACTCAGTCCTTTGGAAGGGAAAAAAATCAGTAGCAGGTGCAAACACCAACTACGTAGATATTCATCCCCAGGCTGTCTATTATTAGTGAAAACTTGGACATAACCTAAGTTCGAATTCAGCAGTAGATAAATGATTAAATACACTACCATCAAGCTACATGCTGGAGCTTTTTAAATGGCATTTGATAATCATGTTCTCCTGCCCCATGTTAAACACTCCTTAACCGAGGTGCGGAAGTACCTGCTCTTTGAAGATAGTCTCTTGGTCTTTCAACATGAGATACTCCTGGATGACTCGCTCATCTTGCATCTCTCTCCTCCTCCTCTCCTCGGTGTAGTACAGTGGGGAATTTCGCTGTGCTCGTTGCAAGCATATGTAACACATTTCCTATAACATCGAGTTTTAGGGCAAAGTGATTTTTACCTTTTACTTTTTTTGCTCTGCATCTCCTTCCCAAGCTCTCCAAAGGCTAGGGGTGTCAAGAAGTAGACTTCATAAAAGGATGTATTTGTGATATTATCCAAATGGGATTTTTCAGAAAGGGCCCTGCAAATATTCCAGAGGATTTATTCAACTCTTACTTGAACAGATGTGTTTAAAGCAACTGAAAATTAGAGATTTCCCAGAACTATTTCTGTTAGCTAGTAGATTTTGACTAGTAGATAGATTTATCACAGTCCCATTATAGGTCCTGTGTAGTTGAGCCATACCCGTGTATTAAAGAAAGAGCAATTCCTCGAATTCTCTTTGAGAAGCAGAAGTCAGAAGGAGAGTCTGTCTGGGCTCTGTTTCTTTGAAGACACTGTACCTGTCCTGCCCTATGATGGTCCTTGCAAGAAGTGCCTGGAGAAATTTTAGGCTTCAATGCATGATCATTTTTCAGTCCACCTGGAAATGATACACTATAAAAACAATGCAACATTAATTAATATTAATGTAGCCTGACATCAATTATAACCAATGATGAATGATAATTTTAGAAGCAAGTATAAATATAAGAGGGCTTCAAGGTGGCACGAGTAGTAAAGAACTGGCCTACCAATACAGGAGACATGAAAGATGCAGCTTTGATCCCTGGGATGGGAAGACCCCCTGGAGGAGGGCATGGCAACCCATTCCAGTGACCTTGCCTGGAGAATCCCATGGACAGAGGAGCCATGGTGGTCTGCAGTCCATAGGGTTGCAAAGACTCAGACATGACTGAAGTGACTAAGCATGCATGCACACATAAATATAAGAAAATAAAAAATATCTCAGCAGTTTTCTTTAGAGTATCTACATGTATACAGATTAAAAACCTAACATTTATATCAGATAAATTCGGGTTCAAAACCCAGCTTTATTAGAAGTTGACTGGCATTAGACAAACTGGATAATTGTACAAAGTCTCAGTTACCAATTCAGTGAAACTGGGAAAAAACTTACTCATTCTACAAAAATTTATTGAGTGTTTGCTAAGTGTGCTGCTCTCAGCATGGGAGAGGCAGTGAAGAACAAAGCACACATACAAAAAAAAAGCTCCATCCTCATGGAATTAACACGCTGATGGGAGTAGACAATCAATAAACAAGATGAATGAATTATATAGTCTGTTCGATGGTGACAAATACCATGCAGAGCTGGGGGAACGCAGTATTAAATCATGAATACAATGGCCAGGGAAATTCTCACCAGAAAGGTGACATTTGAGCAACTTGAAGGCAGTAAAAGAATAATAATAATCAGATATCTGATGGAAAAGAATCTAGTGGAGCAAATGAATGCTAAGGACTTGAAGTGGGAGCATATCTGTGTTCAGTGTGGCTGGAGGAAGTTAAGAGAGAGATCAGAGATCAGGCAAGATATTGAAGGCCATGGTAATGACTTTAGCTTTCACCCTGGGTGAGAATGGGAGCCACTGAAGAATGAAGAGGGAGCCGTTGAGAATGCAGCCATTGAATGGGAGCCATATCCAGTATTAGCAAAGCTACAGAGAACACAGCAGTTCTTCATATTTCTGTTACTAGGAAGATAATTTTTGGTGTTATCTACTTGAGGGTAACTGGTACATGGTGCATGCATGCTAAGTCACTTCAGTTGTGTCCGACTCTTTGCGGCCCCATGAACTGTACTCCACCAGGCTCCTCTGTCCATGGGATTCTCCAGGCAAGAATACTGGAGCAGGTTGCCATGCCCTCCTCCAGAGGATCTTCCAGACCCAGGGATCAAACCCATATCTCTTACATCTTCTGCTTTGGCTGGTGGGTCCTTTAAAACTAGCACCGCTTTGGAAGCCCTGAAGATGATTGGTAATGCATATCAAAAACATGAAAAATGGACTCATCACTTATCTCTGAAATTTCACTTTAAAGCTTCTTTCCTATAGAATATGCAGGTGTGTGCAAAGAATTATGTGATTATATTTGTTTCAACATTTATAAAAAACTAAAAATCATCTCTGTATACAGGAGATTTGTTAAACAAAAGGTTTAATAAATGAGATGAGCAATCATTTGTTCATGTTTTAGAACATTTAAAGCCATAGGGAAGTTTTCACCACTTAAATTGTTAAGTATAGCAAAGGTTCGTATGATATAATCGCAGTTTTCTTTAAAATGTATGTACATGTTTCAAGTATAAATATATGCCCATGTTATAATATATATGCATTGAAATGAAGGATATACACCCATAACATTACAGAAAACTTCTTCTGTTTGGTGGGGTTATGGGTGATTGTTTTTGTATCTCTTGCTTTTCTCATTTCTTCTAAAATTTCTTTGACAAAGGCATATTACTTTAGTAATTAGCACACACAACAAAAACAAACAAACAAACAAAAATTGATTGTTTGGTCAACTTCTATAGGAAAACTTTACTAGGAATCACTAATAATTAGTAATTAGAATCCCAAAAGAAATCAACCCTGAATATTCATTGGAAGGACTGATGCTGAAGCTGAAGCTCCAACAGTTTGGCCATCTGATGCGAAGAACTGACTCATTAGAAAAGACCCTGATGCTGGGGAAAATTGAAGGTAGGAGAAGAAGAGAACAATAGAGGATGAGATGGTTGGATGGCATCACTGAGTCAACAGACATGAGTTTGAGCAAGCTCTGGGAGTTGGTGAAGGACAGGGAAGCCTGGTGTGCTGCAGCCCATGGGGTTGCAAAGAGTCACACAAACTTAGTGACTAAACAACAACAAAGCCATGTTTGGCAAAAATGCTTTCCAATTTGATCTAAACATGAACCTGTGTCATATTATAATATCCACACACAGAAAATAAGAGAGGTTTTCCCGAATTCATGAGGGAAGTTAGATGTTTTCTCCTCTGTGCTGTTTTGTTTCCACCTCTGTGGTAGCATTTATCCTACTGAATCATAATTTATTACTCTGGTTTTCCCACAGGTTGTAAGTGCTGGTCATCATTACCACCTCATCACCTGGCATGCAGGTGTAACATCCAGATGCTAGAATGTAGCATCAGGAATAGTGGATGAAGGAATGAATGAAAAAAATGAATCCTTATTTAAAATTCCCTACATCAAGAAAGGGCGTGAAAATATATTTAGTAAAATGCAACAGAAAAAAATACCCAGTGCATTACCTTTCATGGTTCATATTCTTCCCACCACTCCCATTCTGCTCCAGTTTATTTGGCAAACTGGCATTTGTCCCTTTGGCAGTAGAGACAGCTGGTCTATCTTGAGCTGTCTTGGGTGATAAAATCTCTGTAGAATGAATGAAAGCGAGTTTCCTTTCAACTCTCAATCAGTGGTTTGTATGTAATACCGATTTTAAAAACTCATAATTTTACTCGGGAAAATTTTCACATAAAATGCACTTTCTCATTTTAAATCATGGCAACCCACTCCAGTGTTCTTGCCTGGAGAATCCCAGGGACAGGGGAGCCTGGTGGGCTGCCGTCTATGGGGTCGCACAGAGTCAGACACGACTGAAGCGACTTAGCAGCAGCAGCAGCCCTTGCCCTAGTGTGGTTAGAATATCTATTTTGCTGTTTACTTATTACATGTAAAGGCTCTGGCTGGGTACTTTAAAAAATACAAGAGGCAAGTATCTGCCCCTGAAGATTTTTCAATAAATATAGCTGGAGAGGAAAATTAAGATACAAACAGAAAACATGAGAGCTCTCATTTGTGGAGGTCTTTCCACCTGCCAAAAATACTAAGGGTTTTACACACATTGTAAGTAGCAACTCAGGACAAGGATGCAGAATATCTGAATCTCAGATAAACAGTACCATCTTTAACAGTCTGACAGAGGAGATGAAGGGAGCCAGTTCAGAATCCATTGATGAGAGAAGTTTCCATGGAGGAAGTGAGATGTGAAAGGGCTACTAAGAGAAATAGAGACACAGATATAGAGAAGAAACATACAGACACCAAGGGGGAAAAGGTGAGGGGTGGAAAGAACCAGAAGACTGGGGTTGACATATTCCAATACTACTACACTATGGTACTATACTATGTACTCCAGTACTACTGATTACTTCCAGTTTCAGTTCAGTTGCTCAGTCATGTCTGACTATTTGCAACCCCACGGAATCTCAGCACGCCAGGTCTCCTTGTCCATCACCAACTCCCAGAGTTCACTCAGACTCACGTCCATCGAGTCCGTGATGCCATCCAGCCATCTCATCCTCTGTCGTCCCCTTCTTCTCCTGCCCCAAATCCCTCCCAGCATCAGTCTTTTCAAACGAGTCAACTCTTCACATGAGGTGGCCAAAGTACCAGAGTTTCAGCTTTAGCACCATTCCTTCCAAAGAAATCCCAGGGCTGATCTCCTTCAGAATGGACTGGTTGGATCTCCTTGCAGTCCAAGGGACCCTCAAGAGTCTTCTCCAACACCACAGTTCAAAAGCATCAATTCTTTGGCGCTCAGCCTTCTTCACAGTCCAACTCTCACATCCACACATGACCACTAGAAAAACCATAGCCTTGACTAGACAGACCTTAGTCAGCAAAGTAATGTCTCTGCTTTTGAATATACTATCTAGGTTGGTCATAACTTTTCTTCCAAGGAGTAAGCGTCTTTTAATTTCATGGCTGCAGTCACATCTGCAGTGATTTTGGAGCCCCAAAAAATAAAGTCTGACACTGTTTTCACTGTTTACCCATCTATTTCCCATGAAGTGATGAGACCGGATGCCATGATCTTCGTTTTCTGAATGTTGAGCTTTAAGCCAACTTTTTCGCTCTCCACTTTCACTTTCATCAAGAGGCTTTTTAGTTCCTCTTCACTTTCTGCCATAAGGGTGGTGTCATCTGCATATCTGAGGTGATTGATATTTCTCCCGGCAATCTTGATTCCAGCTTGTGCTTCTTCCAGCCCAGCGTTTCTCATGATGTACTCTGCATAGAAGTTAAATAAGCAGGGTGACAATATACAGCCTTGATGGACTCCTTTTCCTATTTGGAACCAGTCTGTTGTTCCATGTCCAGTTCTAACTGTTGCTTCCTGACCTGCATCCAGGTTTCTCAAGAGGCAGGTCAGGTGGTCTGGTATTCCCATCTCTTTCAGAATTTTCCACAGTTTCTTGTGATCCACACAGTCAAAGGCTTTGGCATAGTCAATAAAGCAGAAATAGATGTTTTTCTCGAACTCTCTTGCTTTTCCCATGGTCCAGCGGTACTACTGATGCCAAGTATAAAATAGATAATGAATGAGGACACACTTAATAGAGAGGGAGCTCTACTTAATGCAATCACTGCGGTGGCCTGAATGGGAAAGAAGTCCAAGCAAGAGGAGATATATGTACAGATACAGCTCAGTCACTGTGCTCTTGAGTAGAAACCAACACAACACTGTAAGGCAACTGTACTCCAATGAAAATTAATTTTAAAAGAAAAAAAAAAGGCTGACAAGAGGAGAGTAGGATTGGGATAGACTGCAAGAAAAGGAAGGGAATTCCAGGCAGGAGAAGAGTGAACAAAAGCTTGAAGTCAAGGAAGAGCAAGGCATGTTAGGAGAATATGATAAACAACTTAAACTCTAGAAAGAGTCCATAGGAAACTGACAAGTGAAGCTAAAGAATGAAAGCGTCTATCAGCCTAAAAGCTGATGTGCAATCCTATAGGCCACACGTCACAAAACCAACATTCACAAGCCAACATTTACCCATTGATAAATCTTTTGTTTGGCCTAGTTAGCTTTTTTTTTTTTTTTCCTGAATGTCAATACAGTAGTGAACACTGGACTCAGTGGGAGAAGGCGAGGGTGGGATGATTTGAGAGAATAGCATTGAAACATATACCTTACCACATGTAAAAGAGATGACCAGTGCAAGTTCGATACATGAAGCAGGGCACCCAAAACTGGTGTTCTGTGACAACCCAGAGGGCTGGGGTGGGGAGGGAGGTGGGAGGGGGGTTCAGGATGGGAGGGGACACATGTATACCTGTGACCGATTCATGCTGACGTATGGCAAAACCATCACAATATTGTAAAATAATTATCCTCCAATTAAAATAAATTAAATTAAAACAATTAATAGATTTCACAAGTTAGGATCTGTGCTTCTCTTGAAAAATTAGACAGTTTGCTACCACTTGGCTTACATTTGCACTTATCTCACACACTAGTAAAGTAATGCTCAAAATTCTCCAAGCCAGGCTTCAGCAATACATGAACCATGAACTTCCAGATGTTCAAGCTGGTTTTAGAAAAGGCAGAGCAACCAGAGATCAAATTGCCAACAGCTGCTGGACCATGGGAAAAGCAAGAGAGTTCCAGAAAAACATCTATTTCTGCTTTATTGACTATGCCAAAGCCTTTGACTGTGTGGATCACAAGAAACTGTGGAAAATTCTGAAAGAGATGGGAATACCAGACCACCTGACCTGCCTCTTGAGAAACCTGGATGCAGGTCAGGAAGCAACAGTTAGAACTGGACATGGAACAACAGACTGGTTCCAAATAGGAAAAGGAGTCCGTCAAGGCTGTATATTGTCACCCTGCTTATTTAACTTCTATGCAGAGTACATCATGAGAAACGCTGGGCTGGAAGAAGCACAAGCTGGAATCAAGATTGCCGGGAGAAATATCAATCACCTCAGATATGCAGATGACATCACCCTTATGGCAGAAACTGAAGAGGAACTAAAAAGCCTCTTGATGAAAGTGAAAGTGGAGAGCGAAAAGTTGGCTTAATGCTCAACATTCAGAAAACGAAGATCATGGCATCCGGTCTCATCACTTCATGGGAAATAGATGGGGAAACAGTGAAAACAGTGTCAGACTTTATTTTTTGGGGCTCCAAAATCACTGCAGATGTGACTGCAGCCATGAAATTAAAAGACGCTTACTCCTTGGAAGAAAAGTTATGACCAACCTAGATAGTATATTCAAAAGCAGAGACATTACTTTGCTGACTAAGGTCCGTCTAGTCAAGGCTATGGTTTTTCTAGTGGTCATGTGTGGATGTGAGAGTTGGACTGTGAAGAAGGCTGAGCGCCAAAGAATTGATGCTTTTGAACTGTGGTGTTGGAGAAGACTCTTGAGAGTCCCTTGGACTGCAAGGAGATCCAACCAGTCCATTCTGAAGGAGATCAGCCCTGGGATTTCTTTGGAAGGAATGGTGCTAAAGCTGAAACTCCAGTACTTTGGCCACCTCATGTGAAGGGTTGACTCATTGGAAAAGACTCTGATGCTGGGAGGGATTGGGGGCAGGACGAGAAGGGGACGACAGAAGATGAGATGGCTGGATGGCATCACCGACTCAATGCACATGAGTTTGAGTGAACTCCGGGAGTTGGTGAATGACAAGGAGGCCTGGCATGCTGCGATTCATGGGGTCACAAAAAGTCAGACACGACTGAGCGACTGAACTGAACTGAACTGGCTTACATTTCCACAAATCAATAATCTGCTAGAGGAATAAGTCTTCAAGTATATAGTCTGGCAACCCCTGGGAATCCCAGGAGTCTTTAAAAAAGACTTTGAAGTCCTACGATTTTCCTCACATGCCCCAACCAAAACAATATATTACAACAGATTATATGATGACACAGATATGAGAATCTGCTATCTTCTATAAATCCAGATGTCAAAGATGTAAAGCTACCACTCTTCATTTTTTCATAAAAAATATTGATGTTAACATGTCTCCCTACCACGTGACATCCAGCCCAGTTCATGCATTTATGTCACCTGCCTGGATCTTGCAGGCAGCTGAGTTTCGAGTAGTGGAGAGTCAGCAAAGAGATCACAGTCTAAAAGTCTGAGTGTCATAAAGTGGTTAGGGTGAGATACAGGATTCCAGGAATAGATGTTTATTAGAGAGAAGAATACAGTGATTATTCACAAAATGAACCTTATTTTGGCCATCAGAGTTGCTAAGCAATATGGCGTGGCTCACAAGTAGTAAAAAGTCACAGATTATACCCAGAAATCAATGACCTACCTGGGACACCTTCTTTGTCTGACTGGTCTTTTAATTTGTCCTTCCTCTGTCCATTCTGTCCATCTTCTTCTGTAATGGTCTCCATAGGTGGTTTGTTCTCCATCTCCTTGAGATCAATCCTGGAATGAGCCAAGATGTGTCCATAGGCGAATGTGTAAATCTCTTAATTCTGAGAAGCAGCCAAGTGAGCTGACAGATTCTGAATGAAATAAGCTTACATGTTTCAAGGCAGTGGGGGCAGTGCTTTTATTTGCTGAGTATGAATCATGGACTCATTCTTTTGGGGTTAAGCCTGGAGCCAACCAAGACTCTCCCCCACAATACTGAGGACCCCAAAGAAGCTCTTATATAGATAAACTGCTCTGAAGGCCTGGATTAAAGTTTCAGGGTTTTATTTCATCTTGAATTTGTTTGTCTTTTCTAGCTCTGTAAGCAGATGCCACAGTCCTGAAACAGTGGATGGTGGCCACTGGATAACTTGGAGGCATGGATTCAGGGCCTGGTAGGCAGGGTATGCCCAGAAGTGAGCACTCCTCTCCTCCCTCTTCCTCCTCCTCACTGCTCCATCCTCTCCCCAGGCAAAAGTGAGGGGCTTACAAAGGCGAGGGGAAGGGGTTTGTTCAGTTGATGTCAGTAACTGCAGCTTTTCTTTAGTCCCAGGAATGGGGTGCTGGGTTAGAGGTGGGAAGGAAGGGTGGGGCGGGCATGGTGCTTGCTGTACATTCAGAGGCCAAGCTTCACATAAACGAAACGCCTACAGTTGCTTTGAGGATTCGAGTCCTCTTGTCCATTGCCAGGCTCTCTAATGGACAGGACTGTCCATCTGACCCTTAACTAACTGCAATTACTTCCCTCCTGGAGTGCTTAAGCCAAACTATGTCCAAGGGGACAGCCAAATTTGCCTCCCAAAATACAATCAAAATAAAGTTATTTTGAATCCATGGATTTCTTTTTAATGGGTAAGGCAAGATGCTGCAGTGGAAACAGCACTGAGACAGTCAGGGGCCATGGTTTTATTTCTGACTTGGCCCCCCTGCTGTGTAATCATTTCATCTGGAAGATGAAGAGGCTGGACTAATTAATCTTTAAGGCTTATTCTCCCCCTCACACTGACTATGCTGAGATCTGTATCATATAGCTTTTCCAGGAAGGACTGGTTCCAAACCAACAAACAGAAGAGGCTGTGACAGACGCCACCCCCGCCCCCCAAAAAATGAGAAAATACTCTGAGACAAAAAAATGAGAAAACTATTTTGGAAAATAGTTTACTATTTCCCAAACTTCCTTTACCCAAAATGCATAGTAGTTAGTGGCACAGCAATTAAGATTAAAAAAAAAAGATTAAGAGCTCATAATGGGTAAGTAACGACCAAACTAGAAATAAAGCCCAAGTCTCCTGACTCCTATTCAGTGCTTTTAATACTGCATCCTGAAACTGCAGATATGACTGCAGCCATGAAATTAAAAGATGCTTGCTCCTTGGAAGAAAAATTATGGCCAACCTAGACAGCATATTAAAAAGCAGAGCCATTACTTTGCCAACAAAGGTCCATGTAGTCAAAGTTATGGTTTTTCCAGTAGTCATGTATTGATGTAAGTAAGAGTTGGACTATAAAGAAAGCTGAGCGCTAAAGAATTGATGCTTTTGAATTATGGTGTTGGAGAATACTTTTGAGAGTCCCTTGGACAGCAAGGAGATCGAACCAGTCCATCCTAAAGGAAATAAGTCCTGAATATTCACTGGAAAGACTGATGCTGAAGCTGAAAGTCCAATACTTTGGCCACCTGATGCAAAGAACTGACTCATTGGAAAATACCCTGATGCTGGGAAAGATTCAAGGTGGGAGGAGAAGGGGACAACAGAGGATGAGATGGTTGGATGGCATCACTGACTCAGTGGACATGAGTTTGAGTAAACTCTGGGAGTTGGTGATGGACAGGGAGGCCTGGCGTGCTGCAGTCCATTGGGTCACAAAGAGTTGGACACGACTGAGCAACTGAACTAACTGAAGATACTTCACTTGTTAAAAAAAGAAAAGAATGAAAACTACATGCTGAATGCCTAAAACTAACACAACATTGCAAATGAACTATACTTCAATAAAATTTTTAATTAAAAATAGAATTGATGTTATAATTAATTTTGCTCCTTTATAAAATTATAATACATATCTCAAGTGGTTGTAGTAAAGATTAAATGCAAGACTATTAAGAAAGTGCTTAACAATATCTGGCAACTAGTAAGTGCTCCATAGATGATTGCTATTATTATTGTCATTATAATATTATCATGTTGTTATCATTATCATTATTATATTCAGGAGCATCAGCAGCCATTGAAAACACTCACTATGCTGTTGGGGTGAAGCTGTACCTTGTCTTTCTAGCCCCTTCTGTGGTAAAAATCAAATCTTAGACAGCTGTTAGTCTAGAGTGCATGATGAGGAAGGGACTAGGTCAGAGGAAGGGGTGAAAGGTAGAAGAAAGCCTAGTAGGTGAGAAAAATTTTACTGATACTTGCAAGGACTAAGGTTGGTAGGAGGCAGTAAGAGAATTCCCAGGGAACCAAGAGGTTTTTTTTTTTTTTTTTAAGTATTCTAAGTGTCCATTGTTTTTTAACTTAACTACAGAAAGTGCATGCAATAAACTCATTTGCTAGAACACAGAGAGAGAACAAGAGAGAGCTGCACTAGATGGAGCATGGGCTAGAAAACTCAGGTGCAAAACACTGTCCAATTCTATCAACCGGTCGGCAAGGACAGCCATGCCTGGAGGAACCTATGGAGGAAAGCACTGACCTTGGAAATGCAAGCACGCTGTTGGGTCGCTTCCCCAAGTTCTCTCTGCTAGACAACACTGAGTCCACTGTGTCAGGCCTCTGGGGACAGGGAAAAAGACAGGTTACATTTGGGCTGCGGTCCAGGACACAGACAATCAGAGCCACAGGCTGCTCGAAGGCCTCAGACTACCATGATACCCTCCAGTGTTATTTCTGTTTAGGGCTTGAAGTCTAGAACTCAACATCCAATGAAGAATGATCTCATTTACCAAAGAAGTCACCTTGCTTGGTCCCATCCCAATTTCATTGTGCTGCCTTTTCTCAAACCATTTCCTCCTTGGAAACTGCCCTCAGGGTTGACAGCTCCTGAACTTAAAGAGGACAGCCAACTTCTTGAAACTCTCAGGAATATGAGCAAGCTGGCTAGTTCCACTTTTGACCCAAATAACTCTGAAACTAGGTAGTTGAGAGAAAGACTTTGGAGTCAGCTATCCTCATGTTTAAATGCCCACACTGCCAACAGCAAGAAGATCAAACCAGTCAATCCTAAAGGAAACCAACCCTGAATATTCTTTGGAAAGACTGATGCTGAATCTCCAATACTTTGGCCAGCTGATGCAAAGAGCTGACTCATTGGAAAAGCCCTAACACTGGGAAAGACTGAGGGCAAAAGGAGAAAGGAGTGACAGGATGAGATGGTTGGATGGCATCATCGACTCAAGGGACACGAGTTTGAGCAAGCTCTGGAAGATAGTGAAGGACAGGGAAGACTGGCATGCTGCAGTCCTTGGGTCACAAAGAGTCAGATATGACTGAGGGACTGAACAAAAACAACAGCTATAAAGCTTTAGACCCTAGATATGTGGGATCAAATTCACAGGACTTTTAGGAGGTACTATATATAAGTGGCTAGCACATAAAAGCACTCCACAAATAGTGACAATTACATTTATTATATATAATATATATTTATTATAATCTACAAATTGTATTTATAATATAATTTATTTAATAATTGTATATTATATATAATAATTACATTATTAAATTATGCTAGCATAGAATAACAGGTAAAATTATTCTTTTTGGATTAATGATCTGGTTTACAAAAGGCTTTGAAGGAGATTCTAAAGATCAAAGTTTTAAAAATATTTTGAGCTAAAGCAGCATCACTGAAATTGGCACACAGCTTCCTAAGATAACTCTTCTACAAGACAGCACTCGGGTTTATGTTATGGAACATTTAGGGGAAAAACAGTCACTCTCACAACTTTAAGCAGTTTCCTGAAATCTGTTTTACAGGCATTAATGAATATTGACTCAACCTAAAGTTCCATGATTAAATACTTTCAGGCAGTTAAAGCTGCTTCTTTCCAGCCAGACTTCTCTGGTCCTTTAACATACCTATGTGCTTTGGCCCATAGAGCTTTTTTTATAGGATACCCATCAAGAGCAGTTCTTTTGGAAAACTTTCCTTAAAAGGTACATCTTAGAGTACAGCAGGCCAAATGAAGCATTATCCTGTCTTCAAACATGTATCAAAGCTTACAAAGTTCTGCAGAATCCCTGAGGGTGAGAGATGGAACCTTTGGCCTTGTTTCTGATTTTGCACATCCTGCCTGTGTTTTAATGAAAATGAGAGGGTGATACTCATGTGTGTGTGTCTCCACTCTGCACACACAGGGTTGGCATCCCTCTGAGTCAACATGTATGAAGCCATGATGTGGAGAAAACACCAGGGGCCTAAGTATGCATTACTCCATCTCCTAAACCCCCATCCCAGAGCACTGTAAAAGAAGAAATCAGAAGGGAGAATTAAACCATATGTATAACATTTTCTTTCATAGCTCTTTCATTTAAAAAAAAAGAAAGTCAGGCTTTTGTTCTATGGGTCACAAGATTATATAACATTCATGATAATCCAATTCATCCATCCCAAATTAGTACATTCAGATTCAATTAGTTCTCAACAAGGACCTACTTGTATATATAGCACCTAGAACTCTGCTCAATGCTATGTGACAGCCTGGATGGCAGGGGAGTTTGGGGGAGAATGGGTACATGTATATGTATGGCCAAATCCCTTTGCTGTTCACCTGAAACTATCACAACACTGTTAATCAGCTATACCCCAAAACAAAATAAAAGGTTTAAAAAAAGAGTTTCACAATTTCATTCACCATTGCAACAAAAAGGATGAAATACTAAGAATATGTCTACCTAAAGAAACAAAAGACCTATATATAGAAAACTATAAAACACTGATGAAAGAAATCAAAGAGGACACAAACAGATGGAGAAATATACCATGTTCATGGATTGGAAGAATCAATATAGTGAAAATGAGTATACTACCCAAAGCAATCTATAGATTCAATGTAATCCCTATAAAGTTACCAATGGGATTTTTCACAGAACTACCACAAATAATTTAACAATTTGTATGGAAATACAAAAAACCTCGAATAGCCAAAAGAGCAAGAAGAATGGAACCGGAGGAATCAACCTGCCTGACTTCAGGCTCTACTACAAAGCCACAGTCATCAACACAGTATGGTACTGGCACAAAGACAGAAATATAGATCAATGGAACAAAATAGAAAGCCCAGAGATAAATCCACGCACCTATGGACACCTTATCTTTGACAAAGGAGGCAAGAATATACAATGGATTAAAGACAATCTCTTTAACAACTGGTGCTGGGGAAACTGGTCAACCACTTGTAAAAGAATGAAACTAGAACACTTTCCAACACCATACACAAAAATAAATTCAAAATGGATTAAAGATCTAAATGCAAGACCAGAAACTATAAAACTCCTAGAGGAGAACAGAGGCAAAACACCCTCGGACATAAACCACAACAGGATCCTCTATGACCCACCTCCCAGAATACTGGAAATAAAAGCAAAAATAAACAAATGGGACCTAATTAAAATTAAAAGCTTCTGCACAACAAAGGAAACTATAAGCAAGGTGCAAAGACAGCCTTCAGAATGGGAGAATATAATAGCAAATGAAGCAACTGACAAACAACTAATCTCAAAAATATACAAACAACTCCTGAAACTCAATTCCAGAAAAATAAATGACCCTATCAAAAAATGGGCCAAAGAACTAAACAGACATTTCTTCAAAGAAGACATACAGATGGCTAACAAACATATGAAAGGATGCTCAACATCACTCACTATCAGAGAAATGCAAATCAAAACCACATTGAGGTACCATTTTGCGTCACTCAGAATAGCTGTGATCCAAAAGTCTACAAGCAATAAATGCTGGAGAGGGTGTGGAGAAAAGGGAACCCTCTTACACTGTTGGTGGGAATGTAAACTAGTACAGCCACTATGGAGAACAGTGTGGAGATTCCTTAAAAACTGGAAATAGAACTGCCATATGACCCAGCAATCCCACTGCTGGGCATACACACCAAGGAAACAAGAATTGAAAGAGACACACATACCCCAGTGTTTATCACAGCACTGTTTATAATAGCCAGGACATGGAAGCAACCTAGATGTCCATCAGCAGACAAATGGATAAGAAAGCTGTGGTACATATAATGATGGAATATTACTCAGCCATTAAAAAGAATGCATTTGAATCAGTTCTAATGAGATGGATGAAACTGGAGCCTATTATACAGAGTGAAGTAAGCCAGAAAGAAAAACACCAATACAATATGCGAATGCATATATATGGAATTTAGAAAGATGGTAACAATAACCTTATATGCGAGACAGCAAAAGAGGCACAGATGTATAGAACAGTCTTTTGGACTCTGTGGGAGAGGGAGAGGGTGGAATGATTTGGGAGAATGGCACTGAAACATGTATAATATCATATAAGGAACGAATCGCCAGTCCAGGTTCGATGCAAGATACAGGATGCTCGGGGCTGGTGCACTGGGACGACCCAGAGGGATGGGATGGGGAGGGAGGTGGGAGGGGCATTCAGGATGGGGAACATGTGTACATCCATGGCAGATTCATGTTGATGCACGGCAAAATCAATACAATATTGTAAAGCAATTAGCCTCCAATTAAAATAAATAAATTTAAATTGAAAAAAAAAAAGAAGGGGATAGGAGAAGGAAAACAGTAATTTACATTTGCTAGGGCTTTTGCCAAAGCCCCGCTTCCATCCATTGTACAAAGGAAGTCCTTATAGAATCTCATCTTGACTTTGCTGTCTTTGATCATGAGGACCCCAATTCCTTTGAATGTAAACTCCACATTTTGTTTGATGGAAATGGATCGTGACAAAAAAAGCAGCGTCTCCTTCACACATCCTTCCACTATATCTCTGCTAAATGGACCCTCCAAGGATATCATGACAAAATTAAGTGGAACTATTGGGATATCACCTAGAGGAGAAAGGGGGAGAGCAAAGAATTGGAGATTATAACAAAGATATATTATACACACTCACAAATAATCACTTGATTCTCACTTAATACTTAAAAACAGAACCGTACCTGTGAAGCCTTCAGTTGTACTCTTTAATGCTCAATTAAAATTTCCCCAAAAATAGAATGTTTTTGCTCAGAACAAGCACAATTAGCTTTCTAAACTGTGCTACAGACAAGCTTTTCATTCTCTCTTGTTGAAAGAGAAAGCCCACACAAAGCAATGAAGACCCAGTGTAGTCAAAAATAAATAAATTTTTAAATGGTCAAAAAATCCATCAAATTTACCGTACAGAATACAGGCATAACAAATTCCAAGTATAGCTTGTTGGTATTTGTTTTTCCAATATACCATTTTTTGGTAGAAAGTTACTCTGCAAATTAACTTCCAGAGATGTTAATTGAAAGGCAAGTTCCAGCCCTTTCACCTTGTCAGCATTGGGGGTAGATGAAGTCTCTTCATCCAGATATAAGTCTGATGCAGGAGGGCATGATAAGGAAAGTCAAAAGGAACACAACCAGAAATTAGGAGGGAACCCTCCTACCACAAGTAACCAGAGCAGGTATCACACAAAGCCACACCCTGAAACTGGAATGCAAGTATCCTGGGGAAGGTGTCATGTCTCCCCACCATGTCTCTAGCACGTGGGACAAGGACTGCCATGTCATTAGCCCTTAGTAAATATTTGTGGAAGGGAAAAAGGAAGGAGGGAAAAGAAGGAGGGAGGAAGGGAATAAGGAAGCAAAGGAAAGAAGGAAGATTTTAGGATGTAAGAGGTGTATAAGGTATTAAGTCTTTAGAGAATTATTAACCTTCTGCTACTAAGTCGCTCCAGGCAAGAACACTGGAGTGGGTTGCCATTTCCTTCTCCAATGCATGAAAGTGAAAAGTGAAAGTGAAGTTGCTCAGTAAGTGTCCGGCTCTGTGACCCCATGGACTGCAGCCTACCAGGCTCCTCCGTCCATGGGATTTTCCAGGCAAGAGTACTGGAGTGGGGTGCCATTGCCTTCTCCATTAACCTTCTAACAACTTTTAAATTTCAATAATTTAGATGATATACAATAGAAACACAGTTGATCTTTTCCCAGTTGATATTAAATGTGATTCTTCCAACCAGTAACCCTAATTGACTTTCTCTTCTTTACGACCACTTTTAATTTCTTAGATCTGAAATAAGAATAAAAATCTGTATAAGTCAGTGATGTGCCTTGATGTCACATCCGGCCTTGAGCTTCTGAGGTTGAAAATGACCTACGAGAAGACTGAATATTATTCCCTACCTCAGCCCTTCCCTCTGACAAAGGTACCACATGAAAAGAGAGCTTCTCAAAGCAAAAACCAGCAAAGCAACAACTGGCCAAGCATTGCCTTTTCATTTTCATCCCCAGGCTAGTCACATACTGGGAAAGTCTTTAAAATACAATCTATTTACCAGGAGTATATACTCTGTTTTGTTTGAGTCCATGCATCTGTAGTAACTTCTCTGCCATGACAAATACCGGCCTCTGAATTAGGAAAAACTTCTTATTTCCCACCTCAAGCTTTTGTCTCATGAAAGTGAAAGTTCCAAGTCCCGGAATCTGAACTCCCTGAAAAGGCAAAGGGCAAAAAAAAAAA
This sequence comes from Ovis aries, assembly GCF_016772045.2. Classification (NCBI taxonomy): domain Eukaryota; kingdom Metazoa; phylum Chordata; class Mammalia; order Artiodactyla; family Bovidae; genus Ovis; species Ovis aries. The sequence goes on from NC_056074.1 coordinate 8,693,151, forward strand.
AAAAGCAACAGAGAGAATTCACTGAAATGTAAAGAAAAATAATCCTTTGCACTGTTATACCAAAGCACATGAAGAAATTTAAGCATGTGCCTTAAAATTCAATGCTCTTTATGACCCATTACAGCTTTAGTATTTCATGACTCTAAGTTTTCAAAGAAGTATAAAATGTAATATCTCAATCCACAGTGCTTTGCTGATCCATCATCTTCATATCATTTGAAGGCTGTGAGGACTAAAAAAACATGCATGGGGACTTCCCTGTGGTCCAGTGGCTAAGACCCTGCGTTCCCAGTGCAGGGGGCTTGGGTTTGATCCCTGGTGGAGGAACTCTATCCCATATGCCACTACTAAGACCTGGTATACTCAAATAAATAAATATATTTTTTTAATGTATGGATGTCATAGCTGCTTTTAATCTTTATCTAAGATTACTCTAAGCAGAGATTTTGCCAACAAAGGTCCATCTAGTCAAGGCTATGGTTTTTCCAATGATCATGTATGGATGTGAGAGTTAGACTATGAAGAAAGCTGAGCCAAAGAATTGATGCTTTTGAACTGTGGTGTTGGAGAAGACTCTTGAGAGTCTCTTGGACTGCAAGGAGATCCAACCAGACTATTCTAATGGAGATCAGTCCTGGGTGTTCATTGGAAGGACTAATGCTGAAGCTGAAACTCCAATGCTTTGGCCACCTCATGCAAAGAGTTGACTCACTGGAAAAGACCCTGATACTGGGAGGGATTGGGGGCAGGAGCAGAAGGGGATGACAGAGGATAAGATGGGTGGATGGCATCACCAACTTGATGGACATGAGTTTGCGTGAACTCCGGGAGTTGGTGATGGACAGGGAGGACTTGCATGCTGTGATTCATGGAGTCTCAAAGAGTCGGACATGACTGAGTGACTGAACTGAACTGAACTAAACTGAAGATTACTCTTGTCCTAAAAAGAGATGGAAATAGCAGACCACCTTACCTGCCTCCTGAGAAATCTGTATGCAGGTCAAGAAGCAACAGTTAGAACCAGACTTGAAACAACAGACTGGTTCCAAATCAGGAAAGGAGTACATCAAGGCTGTATACTGCCACCCTGTTTATTTAACTTATATGCAGAGTACATCATGTGAAATGCCGGGCTAGATGATGCACAAGCTAGAATCAAGATTGCTGGGAGAAATATCAATAACCTCAGATAAGCAGATGATACCACACTTATGGCACCCTTCTTCATTGGAAGAACTAAAGAGCCTCTTAATGAAAGTGAAAGAAAAGAGTGAAAAAGTTGGCTTAAAACTCAACATTCAGAAAACTTAAGATCATGGCATCTGGTCCTACCACTTCATGGCAAATAGATGGGAAAACAATGGAAACAGTGACAGACTATTTTGGGAGTTTCAAAATCACTGCAGCCATGAAATCAAAAGACACTTGCTCCTTGAAAGAAAAGCTATGACCAACCTAGACAGCATAATAAAAAGCAGAGACATTGCCAACAAAGATCCATCTAGTCAAAGCTATGTTTTTTTCAGCAGTCATGTATGTATATGAGAGTTGGACTATAAAGAAAGATGAGTGCCAAAGAATTGATGCTTTTGAATTGTGATGTTGGAAAAATCCCTTAAGAGTCCCTTGGACTGCAAGGAGATCCAACCAGTCAATCCTAAAGGAAATCAGTCCTGAGTGTTCATTGGAAGGACTGATGCTGAAGCTGAAACTCCAATACTTTGGCCACATCACCAACTTGATGGGCATGAGTTTGAGCAAGCTTCGGGTGTTGGTGATGGACAGGGAAGCCTGGCATGCTGCAGTCCATGGTGTTGCAGAGAGTCGGACACGACTGAGCGACTGAACTGAACTGACTGAAATTGTGTGACAGTTTAAATTTTAATCCCTTGCCATCAGGGGGAGAGAATTTCTGCTTCCTCATTCTCTTTCTCTTTTTAAAACCATTTATCTATTTATTTACTTGTCTGCGCCAGATCTTAGTTGTGGCACACAGGGTCTTGATCTTCACTGCGGCATATGGGATCTTTTAGTTATGGCATGTGGGATCTAGGACTCTAAACAGGGATCAAACCCAAGCCCCTGGCATTGGGAGCATGGAGGATTAACCACTGGACCACCAAGGAAGTCCCTCTCATTCTTTATGGTAGGTTTAATGTCCCTCACTTAAAATCAGACAACCCAAAACATACAAGATACGTGCTATAGTGCGGTGATCTTGGTTAATGTGCAGACGCAAAAGATTGTGGCTATCACTCTAGGTATCTGTCTTCCTGGAAACATCATACATCAAAGGTTACAAAGTCAAATGCTACAGGAGCCAAGAAAGGATGCAAGGGAGTGAAGGTACTGAGCCAGAGAATATGATGGCTAAGGAGTGCATGCCCCATCTAAAGGGGAGAGACCCTTGTCAGCTTCAGCCAAGTGTCACATGTACTGAACAAAAACTGATTTTGTTAATCGGCTGATTTTTCAAGAAAAAAAAATCTGTGCAAACTCTCCCAATTTTAAGTTCTGATGACTAATTTAAATTATCAGATCAAACAAAATAGATTGCACGGATGAATTCAGATCAAAGGTTCTCATATTGGGACCTCTGAGTAGGATATAAACATTTCACAATATCCCAGCACCCTCGAAACTCCCAACATCTCTGTTCAGTTCTGTGGCATCCAAACTCAAGACTTGATGGGAAGAAATAGCCCATCCGTGGACAAAGGTTCTCATTTTTGGCAAGTAGAGTTCAGTCTCTGACTGCCTTCTTACATTTCATTTAAAATCCTTTTCCTGCAAGGAGGCAAGACAAGAAGCATCATATCCTCCTATAGCCACTCCAGGAACTACCAGATCACAGATGAACAGAATTTATCTACTTTCTCTATACATACCTGGGCTGATCAGTGATACACTTCCTATCACTGGAACAGCAGAACTTTCACATTCGTTACCTAAGGGTGAAATCCGTATCTGTTAAATCTACCAGCCACAAGTCCTAAGTGTGAGCATCATAAAATCACAAGACTGCAGCTAACACTGGATGGCTCTAAAATCTGCTATCTTGCTCCCAGCAAAACTATTGGAGACTAAGGAAGAAACATTCTTTGATGTCTTATATTGAAATTAAAGTATAAATCTTACCTTGTGTAAGGACAGCTGCCGTTCCACAAATTCTGACACATTTCCCCAAATAGTAGAAACTTCTGAAATTCAAGGTAAATAAAAAATAATGTATGAATAATTTATGAAAGCACACCTGTGATAGTATCTTAGTGTTCATAAACAAAAATGTGAATATGAAATGCAGAATAAATAATTTACATTATTTATTTTAAGTGATAATAATTTCTAATTAATTAAAATTAACAGAAAATAAAGTCACTCCCCAAAGTTAATTTTCCTAATAAGCAAAGTTAACTTGCTTTAAATTCCAAAAATGTGAAAGAGGAGGCAAAAGAGAAAGAGAAGGTGGAGAGGAAGGGGAGAAAATCTTTGTAGAATAAAGGGAAATGTCACACCTGGCCCTTTATTCTATAAACATAGTTGTTGTTAGTTGTGTCAGACTCTTGGCTATCCCATGGACTGTAGCCTGCTAGGCCTCTCTGTTTCTGGAATTCTCCAAACAAGAATACTGGAGTGGGTAGCCATTCCCTTCTCCAGGGGATCTTCCTGACCCAGGGATCAAACCCGGGTCTCCTGCATTGCAGGCAGATTCTTTTTTTTTTTTTTTTTTTTTTTAGTTTTTTATTTTTTAAATTTTAAAATCTTTAATTCTTACATGTGCTCCCAAACATGAACCCCCCTCCTACCTCCCTCCCCATAACACCTCTCTGGGTCATCCCCATGCACCATGCAGGCAGATTCTTAACCGTCTGAGTTAACCTAGTGTTATCTAGCCTTTTATTTTTTTATATAAATACATATGTGCCTGTGCTGAGTCTCAGTTGCAGCACAAGGGATCTTGAATCTTCATCAAGGCTTGTGGAACCTTCAGTTGTGGCACGCAGGATCTTTTTTCAGTTGTGGCTTTTGAACTCTTAGCTGCAGCATGTGGGATCTAGTTCCCCGACCAGGGATCGAACCAGGGCCCACTGCATTGTGAACATGGAGTCTTAGCCACTGGACCACCAGGGAGGTCCCTAATCTAGGCTTTTCTTAATGACCCATTCAACAAGCTTCTAAGAGTCTACACTGTGCCATCTGATTAACATGAGCCTTCATTCTCACACCATTCCATAATATAGGAAGGAGGCCAGGGGCCACTAAAGCATGAAAGATCATTGTCTGTACATTAACTGTCTCTGCACTTTTATTTTTGCTTCATTCTTGACTGCTTTCACTCTCAGTAGTCACCACTGGACTCCGGCTGTCACTCCTCTCTGCTACGAGTGCTCTGCAGGCTCACCACCCAGTCTGAATTCACTGCTTCTGATCACCTGTGCTCTTGCCTTCAACAAATATACTAACATTATGTCTAAAATAATAATTTTTAAAAACAGACTTTTGGGTAAGGGCCCAAAGGGCTTTACTTTGTATTTGGACATAGACTTCACACTCTCTACTTTGAATGATCAGAGGGAGGCCTTCTATGCTTATTTTCTTGTTCTGAGCTATGTTCCAGGAAAGCTGTGGTAGAAAAATAAGTAGTTGTCAATTACTAGTGTTAATGTATGATATGAAGGAATCCTCTGGGTATAACTAATACTCATAAATATAGAAATCCATGTCTGTGTTGACATTTCCATTCCAAACTTAGTCATGAGTTTATTACAGATATTTTCCACTAGTGAACTCTTTCTGCAAATCAAAAGAGTGCCGTGTTTCAGTTCTCAAAAGAAAGGATCAAGAACAGTGGCAAATACCAGGTTACCACTTCTTGGCATAGATGCAGTTGGGCACAAAAACCCATTCTTTCCCCATTTTAGAGACTGCTTGATTTACTCTTGTAACTGTTTTTCCTGATGGTTTAAACCACTACCTAATGTGGAAAATTGCACTCATTTAATCCTGTATATCAGCATTATAAATATTTTTATTAATATGCCAGAGAATGAACAGGATGGGCAATGAGAAGTAGCAGTGACTCATGGGTTTCCCTAATGGCTCAGTGGGTAAAGAATCCATCTGCAATGCAGGAGATACCAGTACGATACTGAGAGGGTAACAGGCAGGAAGGCTAGGGGTCTCCAAACAGAGGAAACAGACTGCAAGTGTCAGACGTTTTTTATCTCTTTCTTCAGCGGCAGGAGGAAACTACACGTGTTAGATTTTTTTCCCTTCTCTACACAAATTTAAAAGGTTTCTCAAAATTTTGTGTTGCCATGATGACACCTGGTTCCACCTGAACTTAACTTTTCTCAAACCTTGAGCTAACCAATGCATTTTTCTTATGGAAATTTTTCTTAAGCTATGTTAATGAACTATGTATTTACCCTAGACTCTGAGTTTCTCCACTTAAGACACAGAACTGATAAGGGCTCAACAAACCGGTATGTTTTACTCATACATTGTTCTCCTAATCTATGTTAATGAAACTGTATATTTACTTGGAAACCTGCCTCTCTGCAAGATTCCTGTCAATCATTTTATGGCCTGGGATGACTCACCTGGTACCAATGTTATCTCAAAATTTATGTTGTGGGTGAGGGGCCTGGTGACAGTCTTTGAGTTTTGAGACATTTCCTTTCTCTAATTAGCAATCTGCTAGTTGCTATATAACATTGAGCTAAAGACTAGCAGGGGGCACTCTTTCTGCCCCCTCCTGATGTGTATGTCAGAAGCTTTTCTCTATCTCTTTTATACTTTAATAAAACTTTATTACACAAAAGCTCTGAGCAATCAAGCCTTGTCTCTGGTCCCAGATTGAATTCTTCTCCTCTGGAGGTCAAGAACTCCGGCATCTTTCACAACTCAGCAACAACCTTTCAATCCCTGGGTTGCGAAGATCCCCTGGAGCAGGAAATGGTAACCCACTCCAGTATTCTTGCTGAAAAGACCTGTAGACAGAGGAGCCCAGCAGACTACAGTCCAGAGTAGGACATGACTGAGCATGCACGCACAGATGGAAGTGACTCTTATGAGCCTCGAGGAACAAGTTGGGTGATGGAAACTCACTCACCAAGAAAACTGGAACTGCATGCTACAGCGAGCTGGATGCCAGCTCTGCCCTCCACTCTAAATCATGGATATAGAGTTGATTAAATATACTCAAGTATTCCTTCTGCTCTGTCCCATTCTGCTGCATTTCCCGCTCTTCCTCACCCTTACAGACAAAAGAATCCTGTCTGCTGCTGGCTGCTAAGAATTAGTAGTCTCAACTGTTTCCTGAATTCAAATTTTCATCATGACTAAAAATATTTAATTCCCTAATGTTACAGAATCTCTCGTAGCCAGACTTACAAGAAGACTTTTCAAAGTCAAAACTGTTAAGCCTTTCACCCAGAGTGATGATATGCAGCTCACATTTCAGGAAAACAATCTATACCAAAATGAAATGATTTAATTAGGGCCAGGAGAAACTGTATAGCTGGCAACCAGACCCTACTGAAAAGACCTGACTGAGCTTAATTAGAAATTTGAAGATTCTCTTTCCTCATCTGAAAGATACATTCAAGTCCAACTGTGTCATTTTACCCTATAAAATCTAACGGGGTGGGAGTGGGGGGCCTCCCTAGTGGCACTGTGGATAAGAATCTGTTTGCCAATGCAGGAGACATGGTTTAGATCCCTGATCTGGGAAAATCCCACATGCTGCAGGGCAGCTAAGCCCATGGACTACAACTACTGAGCCAGTGCTCTAGAATAAGGGATATATTGCAACTACTGGAATCTGCGGGCTCTCCTCGTGGCTCAGCTGGTAAAGAATCCGCCTGCAATGCGGGAGACTGGGGTTCAATCCCTGGGTTGGGAAGATCCCCTGGAGAAGGGAAAGGCTCTCCACTCCAGTATTCTAGCCTAGAGAATTCCATGGGCTGTAAAGCCCATGGGGTTGCAGAGAGTCGGACATGACTGTGTGACTTTCACTTCACTTCACTTCACGTCACTGGAGTCTGCACACCCTAGAGCCTGTGCTCAGAAACAAGAGAAGCCACCACAGCGGGAAGCTCTCATGCTGCCCGTAGAAGGCAACCCCATCTCGCTGCAACTAGAGAAAAGCCTACAAGCAATGAAGACCTGGCACAGTCAGAAATAAATAAATAAAATAATAAAAATCTAATAGGCAAAGTCTTACAAGAACAGAGTTTATTATTCTAAACTGAAATTTTACATTTTTCACTGAAGGAAAAGGAAAACATGTACATAATTTCCTTTAGGAAATGAAGCCTTTAAGCCTCTGTAATTCAAATGGAACAGACCTGGAAATCTTGCAGACTGTGATTTCTAACTTTGATTTTTTTCCATGCTCCAAAGTGTCAGGAAAAGAATCACTAAATCTCAAAAGAAAAATACTTCTAATCCAGTCTAAAAAGCAATCTAAAGAATATGCTACTGTTATATTTTTAGGAACGCTGAGGTTATTTATTTTGACCAAACACTGAAATACCAAGAACCACAAGAAATCATCCCTGGATGTACCTTCCATAATCAATTCAACCTTCATTTAACTTCAGATTCTAAACATTTTGTGCTTTCAAAACCGTATTTTTAAACACAATGCCAAATGTATTCCAGGTAGAAACACTTTACCTTATATAATCATTATTTTTAAAAAAAGACCAAGTACCCATTATGTATATTACAGAATAATATATACTTGAAATAGATACTAATATCAAAAGGAAAAGATAAATCCCCTAACTTTATAAAACATCTTATAAAACTAAAATATTGATATACAAACAGAGCAAATTATTATAGAGTGATTTAGACAAGGAAACATATTCCCAGAGCATAGTGCAGTGGAAAGGCACACTGTGCTGTGTGTCTGGAGACCTGCAGCCTTCCGGCCCCCACGGATTGCTCACTGTGCAGCCTTCAATAGTTTCGACCGATTCCCATCTGTAAAGTGATGATGGTTCCCTCCAAGTACTACTGCTGTTGTCTAGTTGCTCAGTCGTGTCCAACTCTTTTGTGACCCCATGGACGGTACCCAGCCAGGCTCCTCTGTCCTTGGGATTTCCCAGGCGAAAATACTGGCATGGGTTGTCACAACTACTGAGCCCTCGGGCTGCAACTAGTGAAGTCGGTTCGCCTAGAGTCTGTGCTCTGCAACAGGAGAGGACGGTGCAGGAGAAGCCTAAGAACCGCAACAAAGAGGAACTAACCCCTGCTCGCTGCAACTGGAGAAAGCCCGGGCAAAGCAATGAAGACCCAGGACGCCCAAAAATGATTTCTTTTTTTTTTTTTAATCTCGATGTCACTTTGAGAAAGAAACTGTCTAACCAAGCCTAGCAAATTTTCTATAGAAGATGTCAAGTCTTCTTCCAAACAGCCATTTCTTTTTTTTAATCTCAGTTTGTTGTTGTTGTTTACCTTTTTTGGCTACCACAGGCAGCATGCAGTCTCTCACTTCCCCAGCCAGGGATGGAGCCCATTCACCCACTCCCCTCGCTGAAGCCCAGAGTCTTAACCACTGGACCACCAGGGCAGTCCCTTCATCTCACTTTCTTAACACAAGCCTGAGATACCAGCCTTGCCTGAATTCTGAGAAGGAGCCATTTGAGGTGGTTGTTTGTAGCCAGCATTTATTGAGACTTTACTCCACGTCCCTGCGTACATTATCTCATTTAATTAAACCCCCCTCAGCTGGCCCCTTTCTCTCATTAAAGAAGTCAGTAAAGGAAAGTGTCTTAAGACTTAATGCTCCCAAGTGCAGGTGGTCTGGGTTCCATCCCGGGTCAAGGAAGTCCCTCCCTCACAGAGCAAGTGAGTTAGCAAGGGGCAACTAAGACCCAGCGCAGCTAAAGAAACGAAAAGAGCCTTTGGACGGACGTCCACCATGAGTCGGCTGTGATTACCAGCTGCTTGACAAGGCAACATGGGCCCTTCAAGGCCCTCCAGAGACAGGAGATGGGGAGAAGCCCTTAGCTTTGCCCCAAGCAGGTAAAGGCTCATCCTCAGCCCCCAGCCCCTTTCGCTTACCCTCCTGGCTCAGCGAGGGCAGTGTGGGCAGCAGGTGCCTGCCAACGTCCTGCAGCGAAGGGAGGATGGTGTCCAGCATCTCTGGTCCCCTGTCGGCCAGATGCTGCCTCTTTTCTTCTTCAGATGGAGTTTACACAAACGTGGTTGTCCCACTCTCCAGCCTCCCTCTCCTGGGAAATTTGGATGTACCTTAAAAATTACCAAATCTCGATTTTTTTTTTTTTTCTTTCTTAAACGTTTTTTTCTTGCCGTCCCCTACCCCCTGCCCCCGACTCTGGCTCTCGCTGAAAGGTGCCCACCACAGGAACTCAGAGAGCTGTTCGGCACTTGAATTACAAAGCGCAAATCCAAGCTCTGGGGACCTCTCGGAGGCCCACTGAGAGGGTCAGCCAGAGCGCGGAGCGGGGTAAGGGGACCGCGCCAGGGCGGGCCCGCCGAGAGCCAGGGAAAAGCGTGTTGCTAGGACGCGATAAAGGCTCGCTCCGTTGCTAGGGAGTCCGAATAAGGCCGCGGCCCAGCCCCCTAGGTGTGTCTGGTCCCAGGTGGCCCGGTTGAATCAGAGCTCCAGGCAGAGAGAAATTGGGAAGTAACAATGTTTTTTATTTATTTTTTTCTTTCCCTTTCCTTCTTGCCCTGAGCAACGAAGAGACGTGTCGCTTTGGTAATCACCCTGGACAAATCTGGAAATGAGCGTTTGTCCCGAGTGATGGACTTTCTGAGTCTCTGGGTCTGTTTGAGAGTTTGAGTGCGAGCTGGAATTTGTCTCGTGTCTGATTTTTCCTAGATTCCTCTCCCAGGAAATGGAGGGCAGGAGGACTGGGGAGGGAGTCGACTTCTTTTTCATTACAGTCAGCTTCTCCTTCCTTCTACACTTAATGAATCTCCTCCTGCAGAACTGTTTTCATACTCTCTCCTCTGCTGACAATGAATTATCACAAAGAAAGCACACTCATGTAAACCCCATTCAGGTCAAGAAATAGAACTCCACCATTACCACAGAAATGCACCTCATTCCCCCTCCCGACATTATTCCAACAAATACCATCAATTAATTTTACCTGCATTTGAACTTTTAGAAGCATACAGTATGCATGCTTCGGCGTATGGCTCTGTCACTAAACACTGTGAGATTCCTCTGTGATTTCTTCAGTAGCGATTTGTTCATTTTCACTGTTGCATGTTATCCCTCTGTGTGACGATTGCACACTTGATTTATCTATTCCACTGTTGAGGGAGACATGAATTGTTTCCCTTTGGAGCTATTAGGAATAATGTTGCTGCAACCATTCTTGAACAAACTTTTTCGTTTGGGCTGTGCTGGGTCTCTGTTGCTAAGCGCTGCTTTCTCTAGTTGCCGAGATCAGGGGCTTCTCACTGAGTGACTTCTCCATATTAACTCTCATATTTGAGATATGAAGACAATGTAACAACAGTACAAGGAGGGGGAGGTTACTTCTGAGATGACTGGTTTGAATGCTTAGCAAAGAGATTTGGGATTACTTGGAAGGTGTAGATGGCTCCTGAAGCCTTTGGGATAAGATGATGTGATCACTCACACAGACTATTATATTCTTCAGTATTAAAATGGAATTGGTATTTCATTATGTGGCATAAAGAATCTATATGTCAGATGGAAACTATTCAGTTGATCCTCAAACAGTACAAACCTGAACTGCCCAGGTCCCCTTGCATGCAGATTTTTTTCACTAAATATATATGCTATAGTAACACAGATCCTGGAATAGCTGAATCCATGGATGTGGAACAGCAGATATCAGGGTGGGGGTAGAGGGGCATGAGGGATATTTGACTGTAAAGTTGGGGAGGGGGTTCCACTGTGGGGAGGGTTGGCACTCCAAACCTCACCCGCTCCCATTGTTCAAGGTCAACTGCAATCAGAGAAATTTCTGACAGAGATGAGGGAAAGCCACCCAATAACTAAAAGCATAAAACCATGTCTTGGGAAGATTGACCCCAGAGTGATTTATGTCATTGGGAGTGACAGCTGTTTATAAACGCTTGACAGACGAAATGGCAAAGATGTAACACAACTGAAGAAAGGTAAATTAGATAATATTACAGATGAGAATACTTTGAGACTAAGCTATGGAATAATCTCCCAAGGAAGAAATGTAGGAAAACTCAAGTCAGACTATTAAAGAAAAAGAACACGTCAAGTAATAGATAGCACACTATCACCATTCTACCTGGTGCACTTGCAGGATAAAAGTCTAATAGAACTTTCCCATGTTTAATAGATGTGGCCTCAATGAATAATAAATATGATAATGATACCTATGTATATACCATTGTTTATTAATGGATGCTAAGTTAATATTTATGCCGTACTCATCTGACCTGTCATTCTTATAAACATTTTGCATGTTTTCCCCCCATTTCAAATAAGAAAAAATAAAAATTTTGGCAATTGAAGACCTGAATTCACACCTGATGTTAGCATAAATAATTTGTATGACTGAAAAAATGTTAATACTTCAGAGCTTCAGTTTTTCACTCATAAGACAGGAATAATGATAACAGAGGAAACTGCAGTACACTTAAGGAAACAATAGGAGGGACTTCCTTGGTCATCCTGTGGTTAAGAGTACACCTTTCAATGCAGGGGACACAGGTTCCATCCTTGGTCAAGGAACTAAGATCCCACATGCTTCAGGGCTATTAAGGCTGCATGCTGAAACTAGAGAGAAGTCCACACAACGCAATGAAAGTCCAGCAAGAAGCCAACTGAGATCCAATGGAGCCAAAAATTAAAAGAATAAATAAGAAACAATGGGAAAAATTAAATGAGAAAAAAGTTTTGGCTTCCAAACATACGAAACTTGGAGCTAGTACGGTAGGTTAGTCAGATATAGAAAGACAAGCATCATCCGATATCACTTATACATGGACTCTTTAAAAAAAGAGAATACAAATTAACTTATTTATAAAACAGAAGTAGAGTCATGGATGTAGAAAATAAACTACGGCTACCAGGAGATCAGGGGGTGGAGGGATAAACTGGGAGACGGGGATTGACGCACACACACTACTATATATAGAATGGATAACTAATCAGAACCTGGTGGACAGTACAGGGAATTCTACTTAATACTCTGTAATAGCCCGCATGGAAAAGAATTTAAAAACAAAAATAAGAGCATATGGATAACTGATTCACTCCGCTGTACACCTGAAACCAACACAACACTGTAAATCAACTATGCTCCAACAAAAGATCTCTTAAAAAACGAGGGAGTGGAAATTCCCTTGTGGCGCTAGTGGTAAAGAACTCACCTGCCAATGAAAGAAACCTAAGAGATGTGGGTTCGACCCCTGAGTTAAGATCCCCTGGAGGAGGGCATGGCAACCCACTCCAGTATTCTTGCCTGGAGAATTCCATAGACAGAGGAACCTTGTAGGCTACAGTCCATGGGGTCGGACGCAACTGAAGCGACTTAGCACACACAGCACAGCACCAGTGGTTAGGCATTTTCATTGCCTAGAGTCTGAGTTCAGCCCCTGGTTGGGGAACTAAGTTCCCACAAGCCATATGATGTGACCAAAAAAAAAAAAAGAAAAAGACAGAAAAATCAAGATATTCCCAGATAAAAACTGAGGATGTTTATTACCTTTAGACATGCCCTGCAAGAAATGCTAAAGTGAATCTTGCAAATTGAAATGAAAGGACATTTGAAGTAACTCAAAGCCATGTGAAGAAATAAAGATCTCAGTAAAGGAGAATACATGGGCAATTACATAACCTAGTACTAATGCTGGGCTTCCCAGGTGGTGCTAGTGGTAAAGAACCTGCCTGTCAATGCAGGAGACATAAGAGACCTGGGTCAGGCAGATCCCCTGGAGGAGGGCATGTCAACCCACTCCAGTATTCCTGCCTGGAGAATCCCGTTGACAGAGGAGCCTGGCGGGCTACAGTCCATAGAGTCTCAAAGAGTTGGACACGACTGAACAACTTAGCATGCAGGCACTCATGCATTACTATTGTAACAATGGTTTGTGATTTCAGTTTTTAGTTTTCTATATGATTTAAGAGACATACTTTTTTAGAAAGGAAATTGACTACAGCAAAGATAAAATATTTTAGGGTTTATAAAATACAGGAAAGTAAAATGTATGTAAACAATAGCACAGAGGCTGGAAGAGAGGAAATGGAAGTATCCACTTGTCGTGTTCTTATATGTAAAGTGTTATCACTTGAAGATAGATTGGGACAGGTTAAACATGTATACTATAAATACAATAGAATTGTAACAAGTAAGCCCCCTCAACATGGAATTTAAAAATCAGTTAGTCCAAAAGAAGGCAGAAAAAGAGAACAAAAGCCAGACAAGACAAACAGAAAACAAATAGCAAGATGGTAGATTCGAATTCAGGGCTTCCCAGGTGGCACTAGCAGTAAAGAACCCACCTGCCAGGGCAGGTAGGTGTAAGAGACGCAGGTTCAGTCCCTGGGTCGGGAAGATCCCCTGGAGGAGAATATGGCAACCCGCTCCAGTAGTCTTGCCTGGAGAATCCCATGAACAGAGGAGCTTGGAGGGCTACAGTCTGTAGAGTCGCACAGAGTCAGTGACTTAGCAAGACCCCACTATAGGTTGCCTATCAGAAACACATTCAGAATGTAAACAAATAGGCAAAAACTAAATGGGTGGCAAAAAGTATACCACACTAACACTAATCAGTAAATACTAGAGTGGTTATATTACCATCAGACAAGTTAGATTTCAGAGCAAAGGATGTTATCAGAGATAGAGTACCATTTCATAATGATAAAGGGGTCAATTTATGAACAAGACATAAAAGTCTTAATTTTTACATCCTAATTATCCTATTAGATTTATGCTCTTAATAACAGAGCTCCAAAATATATGAAGCAGAAACAAATAATTTGAAGATTACTAGGTTTTTTTTTTTATTTTCTTAGTGCAAAGACATGATTTTTGTGTTTGTTAGTCTCTTGGTCATGCCCAACTCTTTATGACCCCATGGACTGTAGCCTGCCAGGCTCCTCTGTCCATGGAATTCTCCAGGCAAGAATACTGTGATGAGTAGTGCTTTCTTTCTCCAGGGGATCTTCCTGACCCAGGGATTGAACTTGGGTCTCCTATGTTGTAGGCAGATTCTTTACCATTTGAGCCACCACGGAAGCCCAATACAAAGACATACCTATAATTTATTATTTTATATAAACTTCAAACTCACCTCAAACTATAATAATATTTCTCTTGAACAAGGACATTACCTATAGAGAATGACTAACAAATTACTTCCAAATTTTCCCACAAAAAAACAGCAGACCCATAAGGCTTTAATGATTAATTCTTCAAAATATTTAAGGAAAAAATAATACTAAATTTACAAATACTCAAAGAATAGAAAAAGAGAGAAGACTTCTGATCTCAGTTTTTTAAGATCATTAAAACATTCATACCAAAACTAAAAAAGACAAAAAAAAAAAAAGAAAAATTACAGGCCAGTGTCTCTTTTGAATGTAGATGTAAAAATCCTGACAAAATATCAGTAAACAGGATTTCAGGGATATTAAAAAAAAAAATGTGATGCATCACAGCCAAGAGGGGTTTATTCCAGGAATAAAAGGACAGTTTAACATTTAAAAATTCCATCAGTGTGATTCACAACATTAACAGAATTTTTAAAAATAGGGAGAAAGTGCAGTCATGTCAATAGATGGAGAAAGCACATTTGATAAAACTAAATATGCATTCACAATTTCAGAAGGAAGAATCCTCAACAAAGTAGAAATGGAAGGAAATAGGATTTTTGAAAAATTATCTAGTAATAACACCCTATAGGTAAGGACTTGCCTGGTGGTCCAGTGGATAAGACTCTTTTCACAGTGCAGGGGGGCCCAGGTTCAACCCCTGGTCAGAGAACTAGATGCCACATGGAGCAATGAAGATCTTGTGTGCTGTGACTAAGACCCAGTGCAGCCAGATAAATTTAAAATAAATTTATTTTTTTTAACATTATATTCAGTGGTGCAGCAGTCGAAGCTTTCTCCCCAACAAGATGAGCACCACAGCTTTTACTATCATTGTGCTGGAGGCCCTACATGGTACTATAAGACTAGAAATAAATAAAAGATACTATTGGGAAAAAAGTACAATGATTTTCACTCACATTTTACATGACTGTAAAAACAAAATCTGAAAACATATCAACTATTAAAATCATAAGTTTACCAACAAGCTCTTTAGATATAAGCTTAAGGTATAGAAGTGAAAGTGAAAGCCACTCAGTCGTGTCCGACTCTTTGAGATCCACCCCATGGACTGTACAGTCCATGGAATTCTCCAAGTCAGAATATTAGAGTGGGTAGCTATTCCATTCTCCAGGGGATCGTCCCAAACCAGGGATTGAATCCAGGTCTCCCGTATTGCAGGCAGATTCTTTACCAGCTGAGCCACAAGTGAAGCCCAAAGTATAAAAGGAAAGGAACGTCGCTCAGTCATGTCCGATTCTTTGCAACCCCGTGGACTGTAGCCTACTAGGCTTCTCTGTCCATGGGATTTTCAAGGCAATAGTACTGGAGTGGATTGCCATTTCCTTCTTCAGCGGATTTTCCCAACCCAGCGATCGAACCCGGGTCTCCCACATTGTAGACAGACGCTTTACCATCTGAGTCACCAGGGAAGTCCATCAAAGTATAAAAAAAAACTGTATTTCTATGCACTATCAAGAAATGATCAGAAAATGAAATGTTTAAAAATACCATTTATATTAGAATATATAAATAATTTATAGAATATAGAATAATATATAGAATATAGAATAATATATAGAATATATAAATAATTAGAATATATAAAAAATCAAACATCCAGGAACAAGTTTAAGAAAAGTTTCATAAAGCTAATGTTGAAAACTGCAAAATATTGCAAGTTTGTACTATAGCTGCTGCTGCTGCTGCTAAGTTGCTTCAGTCGGGTCTGACTCTGTGCGACCCCACAGACGGCAGCCCACCAGGCTCCCCCATCCCTGGGATTCTCCAGGCAAGAACACTGGAGTGGGTTGCCATTTCCTTCTCCAATGCATGAAAGTGAAAAGTGAAAGTGAAGCTGCTCAGTTGTGTCCCACTTTTAGCGACCCCATGGACTGCAGCCTACCAGTCCATGGGATTTTCCAGGCAAGAGTACTGGAGTGGGTTGTCATTGCCTTCTCCGTTGTACTATAGAAAGAAATTTAAAATGACCTAAATAAATGGAAAGCAAAATCATGTTTATGAATCAAAAGACTGAATATTGATGTCCAACTTGATGTATAGATTTGACATAAATGCAATCAAAAGCCCAGCATGAATATTTGGTGGCTACTGACAGGTTGACTCTTAAATTTATCTGGAAATACAAAGAACCTAAAATAGCCAAGACTATCATAAAGATGAATAAAATCACAGAACTTATACTTTGGCCACCTCATGCAAAGAGTTGACTCATTGGAAAAGACTTTGATGCTGGGAGGGATTGCAGGCAGGAGGAGAAGGGGACAACAGAGGATGAGATGGCTGGATGGCATCACTGACTCGATGGACATGAGTCTGAGTGAACTCCGGGAGTTGGTGATGGATAGAAAGGCCTGGCGTGCTGCAATTCATGGGGTCGCAAAGAGTCGAACACGACTGAGCGACTGAAGTGAACTGAACTGAACTGAACTATACTATCAGAGTTCAAGATTTACTATAAAGCTGCAGTAATTAAGACGGCAGGCTTCCCAGGGGGAGAAGTGGTAAAGAATCCAGCTGTCAAGGAGGAGACATGTGTTCAGTCTCTGGGCCAGTGAGATCCCCTGGAGGAGGAAATGGCAATGCACTCCAGTATTCGTGCCTGGAAAATTCCATGGACAGAGGAGCCTGGTGGGCTACAGTCCATGGGGTCACAAAGAGTCGGACGTGACTTAGCAACTAAATAACAACAACAACAATTAAGACAGTGGAGCATTAGTGCAAGGAGAGACCAATATAACAAAACAGAGATCAGAAATACCCTATATTTATAGTCACTTTACGACAAAGTGTCATCGCAATTCAGCAGGGAACTGATAGTCTTCTTCATTAAAAGGCACTTTAACAACTTCATATTCAAATGGGAAAAGCAATAAACCCTACCTCACATCAAGCTCCAAAATTAATTCAAGGTGGATCATAGATCTAAACATGAAAGCTAGAAAATAAAGCTCTAGAAGAAAAGGTAGGAGAGTAACTTCACAGGTTTTGAGTAGGCAAAGACGTCTTATACATAACAGAAAAAGCACTGACTTCAAAAGACAAAATTCTTGAATGTGACTTCATTAAAACTGAGAACTTCTATCATCAGAACACATTAGCAGGAAACTGGATAGGCAAATTACAAACTGGGAGAATATATTTGTAACACACATTTGATAAAGAATTATACCCATAATATATAAAGAACTTCAGAGATCAATAAGAAAGCTTTTTAAATTGACAAAATACTTGAACATGGACTTCTTACAAAAGGAAGCGAAACAGACATACCTTATGACACGTCAATTTCACTCCTAAGTATATCTTCCCCTCAATAACATATCAAGTACATATGTCTATAAAAACTTGTATAAGAATATTTTCACCAGCTTTACTCCTAATAGCCAAAAACTAGCAACAACCTAAACACCCGTTAGTGGGTGAATAAATAAACTGTGGTGTGTTCATATAAAGGACTATGACAGCCATAAAAATAAGAAACTACTGATGTGCAGAACACAGAGAAATCTGCAAAATATTATGATGAGAAAAAAAAAAAACAATGCAAGAGTACCAACTCTAGATTACGTGTATCTGAACCTGAAAAATCAGCAAACTAATTTATGTGATAGAATTCAGAAAACCTACCTCTGGGACTCACTTGGTGGTCCAGTGGCTAAGACACCATGCTTTCAATGCAGGGGAACCAGGTTCGATCTCTGATCAGGAAGCTAGATCTCCCACGCCACAACAAAGATCAGAGATCCCGTGTGCCAGAGCAAAGACCCAGTGCAGCCAAATAAACAATAAATAATTTAAAAAGAAAACCTACCTCTGAGAAATAGGGTATCAACCAGAAGGCAGCACAGAGAATTTCCTCAGGGGCTGAAAACGTTCTGTATCTTGATCTGGGTGGTGATTACACGAGTATATAGACCTGTGAAAACACACACGTGCTTAATATTTATTTTACTATATGTACATTAAACTCAAATTTTAAAAAGAGTACAGACCATCAGGGCACATATTATTTAGCACGTGGCATGCACAACCTTTGCACAGCATATTCTTTAGTATCAGGAGATTTAAAAATTAAATCTTCTTAATTCTGCCTAGGAACACAGTAAAAGTTAAGGGTTTGGGACTGAGAGTCAATCCTTAAACATAAAAAATTTGTTGAGCTTCGTATTATTTGCTACATTTAAACGGAGACCTGAAAGATGTAAATACCCTCAGCTATGAGAATATTTAATGGAAAACTAAGCCTGAGGCCTTTAATTTTCTGTTCTGGAAAACCTGGGCATGCTACCCAATTTCTATGAGTCTTAGCTTCATTGTCAGTAAAATGGGATCATAATCACTCTAAGCTGTATTAAGGATTTAATGAGATAACATAAAGAGTTATTATCATAAGCACACAATAAATTATAATTGCTTAAATCATGGAATGGCCCTCCCAGGTGGCACAGTGGTAAAGAATCCGCCTACCGATGCAGGAGATGCAAGAGAAGCAGGTTTGATCCCTAGTCTGGCAAATCCCCTGGAGGAGGAAATGGCAACCCACTCAGGTAGTCTTGCCTGGGAAATCCCATGGACAAAGGAGCCTGGGGGTCTGAAGTCCGGGGGTTCACAGAGTCAGACACGACTGAGTGACTGAGCACGATGTACAAAACAGGTAATAAGTTACCAACAGAATGAAAGCATCAGTAAGATAGCATGGGCTTTCTCTTAAGTCTTCTATATATATATATATATATAGTGTAGATGTTGCATAAACATTTGGGATCTGGTGTATTTTAATGTAACACCTGTTTTGCAATGCGTCTGTTCCAATACAGCTCTAGCACAGAAAATGAGAGGATGAGAAAAATTGGGAAGCTGAAGAACAGTTATGGCTAAGGAAAGCAGGGGATAGAATTAGAATAGTTATTTCAAACAGACAGCTCACTTTTCCAAGTTCAGATCACAGGATACAGAATTGAGATGAGTCAGACTCAGCTGGTAAAGAATCCGCCTGCAACATGGGAGACCTGGGTTCAGTCCCTGGGTTGGGAAGATGCCCTGGAGAATGGAAAGGCTACCCTCTCCAGTGTTCTGGCCTGGAGAATCCTATGGACTGTATAGTCCATGGGGTCGCTAAGAGTTGGACACGACTGAGTGACTTTCACTTTGAGCTTCCCTTGTGGTTCAGTCGGTAAAGCACCTGCAATGCAGGAGACCCAGGTTCGATTCCTGGGTCAGGAAGACCCCCCTGGAGAAGGAAATGGCAACCCACTCCAGTATTCTTGCCTGGAGAATTCTATGGACAGAGGAGCCTGGTGGGCTACGGTCCATGGGATCTCAAGAGTCGGATACGAGTTAGTGACTAAACCACCAGACAACAAACTAAACAATTAAATGGCCATCCATAGTTGAATCTAAATGTATGTGTACGTATTTCACACCTTTAGGCTCTTCGGTGGTTCTCCCTTACGTTAGAATATCCCTCCAAATGTCTATCGTGTCCCGGTGCTCCAGCCTCAGCTGTTAATCGGGAAACTTGCCATCCCTATCTGCCTAGGTAGGTTCAGGATCCCTCATCTGGGCTTAAGTTTCTCATTTTCAATAGGAGCTCAATATTTCTTGAATGAGTGAGTGAAGTGAAAGTCGGGTCTGACTCTCACTATACAGTCCATGGGATTCTCCAGGCCAGAATACTGGGATAGGTAGCCTTTCCCTTCTCCAGGGGATCTTCCCAATGAAAGGTTGTTGTTGAATCATGACGCCAGGATTCTTGGCCCCGAAGGAGAATTCAATCCGGGGCCAGACACGAGGCTTAATCGCTCAGAGCTTCGTATAACAAAGTTTTATTAAAGTATGAAGGAGGTAGAGAAAGCTTCTGACATGGGCATCAGAAGGGGGCAGAAAGAGTACCCCCCTGCTAGTCTTCAGCTGGATGTTATAGAGTCACTAGCAGTCTGTTAATGAAAGAAAGGAATCTCTCAAAACTCAGAATGGCACCAGGCCCCTCACCCATAAGATGCATTTTGGGATAATCTTGGCTCCAAATGGTTTATCTTGGGCCATAAAATGATTAACTTGAATCTTGAAGAAGGGCAGAGCACCATACAAATAGTTTCATTTACATAGATTAGGGGAACAATATCTGAGTATAACATACTGGTTTATCAAGTAGGTTCTGAGCCAAAAGGCGGAACGGACTTGAAGACAGAGTTTGGGGTAAATGCGTAGTACATTGGCATAGCCTAGGATGAACATTTCCATAAGGAAAAGGCATTGGTTATCTCTAGGCTTGAGAATAGTCAACTTCAGGTGAAAGCAGGTGTCATGGCCACACAGAATTTTAAGAGAAACCTCCTTTTAAGTTTGTATAGAGAAGGAAAAAATACCGCTAGTTTCTTTCCTCCTGCAGCTTAAGAGAGACAAAAATGTCTGACACATGCAGGCTATTTCCTCTGTTTGGAGACCCTGGCCTTCCTGCCTGCTACCCTCTCACCAACCCAGGGACGGAACCCAGGTCTCCCACATTGCAGGCAGATTCTTTACCAACTGAGCCACCAGGGAAGCCCAAGAATACTGGAGTGGGTAGCCTATCCCTTCTCCAGGGGATCTTCCCAACCCAGGAATCGAACTGGGGTCTCCTGAACTGCAGGCGGATTCTTTAATTTCTTGCATTGCAAGGTGGATTTCTTTAATAATTGCTACACAAAAGCCCTTTACCAACAGCAGGAGCTTGGGAACTTCCCCAGGATCCATGTTTCACTCTTTATATGTAAATCGCCATCTGGTGGTGAAAGAGGGTGACAATATTTCTAAGTCACCAAGACACGCTTTCCATACTGCGAGCTTTCAGAGAGTTTAAAAACATGTTAGACAAAAAGTCACCATTACTCATATACAGACGTACTACTGTCAAAAATTAATTTTCCTTGAGTGAATGTTTCCTGCTGATTTTACCTCTTCCCCATTTCCTCTCATCCTTTGTCCTCATCCCTTTCTCCTATATTTTAACTGGTTCCTTCAAACAGTTTTGGTTGGTATTTGGTTTTGTTTTGGCTGCCTCAAGAGCATCAGATTTCCTTTGGGAATTCATCCATCCAGACTGCAGGTAATCTTAATGTGGCAGTAATTCCTGGTGAGCACATTCCATTACCGGAGTGGACCAAAACAGATGCTTGCCCTACTTGACTCAGCAGACCAGGCCCATGACCCAAACTCAGTTATCAGATGCTCTTTCTTAGACAGTTGAGCCAATGACAGAGAGACAATAGAAAAGTCTGTAACATACACACTGCAGGGGTGGCATGTTCTCCCCACTCTTTTGCTTTACAAAGATTGCCAGGGGTCCTAATTCCTAGCCCCTCTGCAGTCCCCATGATTCCTGCCCATTTCCAGTGTGATCCTCCCAGTTCCCATGACTCTGTGACCTTCCTAGTAGTCTTCCAGTAACTCCCTTCTCTTTAAGTTAGCTCAAGTTAGTATCTGTGGTCTTGTCTGCTTCTTGTTGTGGTTTAGTCGCTAAGTCATGTCCAACTCTTTACTGACCCAATGGACTGTAGCCCACCAGGCTTCTCTCCATGGGATTTCTCAGGCAAGAATCCTGGAGTGGGTTACCATGCCCTCCTCCAGGGGCTCTTCCTGACCGAGGGATTGAACTCGTCTCCCACAATGGCAGGCAGATTCTTTACCGTTGAGTCACCTGGGAAGCCCCGTCTGCCTACAAGTTTGTAAAACAGCTAAATATCAGGCTAGAGAGTGTAGTAAAACAGGCCATCCATCCTCTCATTCCATTTTCAGAGAGTAAACTTGAGGATTAAAGAGAAACAGTTAAATCCTAGCTTTAACTAGTCAGAGGGGCTTAAATAGAGCCATGTGCAGGCAATGTGACGGTCCCTTGATATGAAACCCAGAAAAAGAAAGGGGCAAATGTCAATAGGAAGATTAGAGGCTTCTAATGCAGATTAGATAGTCCTGAAATGAAAATTAATTCTCGTGATAGCATACTAATGCAAGGTATTTTAGGAGAAAATGAGCCGCAGCTGCGAAGCACTCAGTGGACTCCCCCCATAATACCCTCTTAACAGAACCACTCTCCCTGCAAAGATGAATGGAGGGAAAAAACACATGTACACATTCAGTGAGTACATTATGCAAGAGAATTTATGATACGCAAAAGCAAAGAGGGGCTAAAATATCTTTATTCTGTGGACTGAAGGGTGGCTTGCCGGAAAGACCAGGAAACATGATGAGTGCCTCTGAGTTGCTTTGTCACCTGATGACTTATGCAATGAGGTCCTTCTCTGGTCTTATGCAGGGCAGGAAGCTGTTAGCTAGACCAAAAGCTGGATGCCTGCTCCCTGCCTATGGACTCCATGTGATTTCGGAAAACACATTTGACCTGCTAATCAAGAGCAGTTTAACATTCTATAGTGGACTAGTGTGTACTGAAAGAACCTATTAGGAAAAGGGAAATAGAGCGCTGTTCCGTGGCTGCTGAGAGTTTGTCAGGTCCTTCTTTCCTAGATCATGCCTTTGGTGTATATAAAACGTCCTCACCGTACCTAAGGCCATCAAGATTTTCTCTTATATTATCTTCTAGTTCTAAATTTTGTATTTAGGCCTATGCTCCATCTTAGGTTTGTTTTGTGAAGAGTATAAGGTCTGTGTCTAGACTGATTGACTGAAACTGATTTTTGCATGTGGATGTCCATTTGTTCCAGAACCATTTGTTGAACAAATTATCTTTGCTCCATTACATTGCCTTTTCTCCTTGTCAAAGATTAGCTGAGTACATTTATGTGGCTCCTATTTCTGGCTCCTATTCTGTTTCACTGATCTGTTTGTCTGTTCTTTTGCCAGGACCACACTCTCTTGACTATAGCATTACAGTTAAGTCTTGAAGTTTGGCATTGTCGCTCCTCCAATTTTATTCTTTCCTTTCAGTATTAAATTGGCTCTTCTGGGTCTTCTGCCTCTCCCTGTCAACTTCAGAATCAGTTTGTTGATATCCACAAAATAATTTACTGGGGTGTTCATGGGATTGCATTAAATACATAGATCAAGATCAAGTTAGGAAGAACTGTTATCCTGAGAATATTGAGTCTTTGTACCCATGAACATAGGATATCACTCCATTTACTTAGTTCTAATTTCTTCCTTCAGAGTTTTGTAGTTTTTCTTACATAGGTATTGTATGTATTCTGTTAGATTTATATCTAGGTATTTCATTTTGGGGGTGCTAATGTAAATGGTAATATATTTTTAATTTCAAATTCCACAAGCTCATTGCTCGTATATAGGAAAGTGATTAGTTTTTGTTTACTAACTTTGTATCCTGAAACTGTAATACCATCACGTAGTATGTCTAGGAGTTTTTTGTCAATTCTTTCAGATCTTCTATGTAGACAAACGTGTCATCAGCAGCGACAGTTTTATTTCTTCCTTCCCAGTGAGATTGTCTTTCATTTCCTGTCTTGTTGCATCAACCAGGACTTCCAGTATGATATTGAAGAGGACTGGTAAGAGGGGACATCCTTGAACTGTTTCTGATCTTAGCAAGAAGGCTTCTAATTTCTTACCCATAAGTATGATATTAGCTGTATGTTTTTTTGTGGATATTCTTTATCAAGTTAAGGATATTGAGTTTTGAATCATGAATGGGTATTGGACTTTGTCCAGTGTTTTTAGTACATCTATTGATATCATTGGATTTTTCTTCTCTAGCCTATTGACATGATAGATTTTATTAATTGATTTTCAAATGTTGAAACAGACTTGCATAAAACTTGGTTATGGCACACAGCTCATTTTATACATTGTTGGGTTCGATTTGCTAATATTTTGTTGATTTTTGCTTCTGTGTTCACAAGAGATCTGTAGTTCTTTTTTCTTGTAATGTCTTTATCTAGTCTTAGAATGAGTTAGGAAGTATTTCTTCTGCTTCTATCTTCTGGAAGAGACTATAGATAATTGGTATAATTTCTTCCTTAAATATTTGGTAGAATTTACCAAGTGAACTCATCTACTTTCTGGTGCTTTCAGTTTTGGATGGTTGTTAATTACTGATTCAATTTCTTTAATAGATATAGACCTATTCAGATTGTATATTCCTCCTTTTATTTCTCCCTAGTGGTCCCCAGGCTTTGAAAGACTTTTGTCTATAACTATCTTTTCCATTTTTCTCAAATCTCACTAAAAAGTACACAAGTACACAAACCACACTAAGAAAATAAAATTCCAAACAAGAAACACATGTTGATACAGACCTATTATTATGCATTTTTCCTTTAAAAATGCAATATATACCTAGTATTCAAATAGTTATTGCTTATTTCATCATTCATAGGAAGTCCTAAAGATATATAATGATCTGATTGCTCTTTGATAGAGTTTTAATAATTTATAATACATAGTTAACACATGGGATATACCAGGTACCGGTCTGTTTTGTGTAAATCAAATCATTTGTACCTTACCACAAGACTCTAAGGCAGATACTATTGTCACTTTCCTTTACAGATTAAGGAAACCAAGAGAGGTTATAATATCAGTATAAGAAGTTGATAATATCAGGTAGTGCCTGACTCTTTGCAACCCCATGGACTGTATCCATCTGACTAGTTCTGAACCCCAGCCATCTGGCTCTAGAGGCCATTACCTTGACCTTTACATAATAAATTTGTACAATATAGTTTATTGTTATATATGTACTTTTCCAAAAAGAAAAACCTTTGTGGGGAGGAAAAAAAGCTACTTGCTAGTGCTATTAAGATCTAAGATAACTGTAGTTCCTGGTTAGAAAATATTAGTTTTTGATCAATTAAATACAGAAAAGTTGAATTTTGTGTTGGCTCAGATCTCTGATATGTATTTGGTCCATAATAGGTCCTAAATGGGGGGGGAAAAAAAAAGGAACAGCAGGCCATGAAACTGTCTCAATATATGCTTAAATCAGAACATGTTTTGATAATTTTTATTCCATATTTAGATCTATTAAGCACTATGAATTTTAAGAAGGGGGAGATTATGCTGTTTCTTAAAATATTTGGCCTCAGAAACTTTTTTTTCCACAGTATCTAGCAGATTAGCAGTTTTTCAAATGCATTTTAAATAAATTGATTATATTATGCAATATTGAAGAAATTCATGTTCATATTACATGTGATATTTAAGAAATAGGGTATAAGTTAAAGTCTTGGGAAATATTATTCCCTGCTGAAAAAGAAAACTGAAGCACCTCTCATTCTTCAATTTCTTCCTTTGTAGGTCCTTCTGAAACCCTCAAGTTGGAAGCCACTGGGGATATAAGACCATTTTAACAAAGGAAGCACTTACTTCTCCACAAAGCATACTGCCCTCATACCTTGTTCAATCTTAAAAAAAAAAAATCTATTGAGCATCTACTATTTACCAACAATTTAAAAAGAGAGTGAAAGTGAAGTAGCTCAGTCATGTCCAACTCTTTCCAACCCCATGGACTGTAGCCTATCAGGCTCCTCCATCCACAGGATTCTCCAGGCAAGCATACTGGAGTGAGTTGCCATTTCCTTCTCCAGGGGATCTTCCCGACCCAGGGATCAAACCCAGGTCTCCTGCACTGTAGACAGATGCTTTACTGCCTGAACCACCAGGGAAGTCACAGTTCCTAAGCTCAAAAAGATAAAAATAACAAGTAAATAGCCAATAATAAAGTAGTGTGATTAGGTGTCACAAAATGCTATAAGAAGGGGAGTCAGAGAAAGCTTTCCTGTTCAAAATATGGTTAAGGGAGCAGCAGGACCAACGGCAGTTTCACCTGAAAACTTGTTGAAGTGCAGGCCTACCCCAGACCTACTGAATCAGAATCCACAGGCATAAGCTCCCCAGGTGACTTGCTCATACAGTAGAGTTTTTGAAATACTGGCCCAAACTGCCTAGTAGATGCAGAATTAGACAAGAGAACAAATTTAAGAACTATTTGGAGGGAGATGTAACTGTACTCATTTAGCATAATTGTTGACTAGACAATGTGGGAAGGAAGGAAAAATCAATAGTGGAATTTAAACTCTGGGCAACTAGCCTAATAGAAATTAATACCACTTCCTAAGATAAGAGGCACAGGGGACAAAAAGGCAGAGGAAAGAGATGAGCTCTGTTTTATTTATGAGTTTGATTTTTACGTTCTTATAGGACATGAGGCTTTTCAGAAAACAGCTGGAAATAAGACTCTGGAACTTAGAAAAGAGATCTAGAGTCATCAAGATGTGCTGGAATAGATCAGATCACTCTAGACTGTACT
The DNA here is from genome assembly GCF_016772045.2 of Ovis aries. Classification (NCBI taxonomy): domain Eukaryota; kingdom Metazoa; phylum Chordata; class Mammalia; order Artiodactyla; family Bovidae; genus Ovis; species Ovis aries. The sequence continues at coordinate 8,719,745 of NC_056074.1, forward strand.
TTCCAATATGGTAGCCCATAGCTCACTGAGCACATGAAATGAGATTAATGTGCTTGAAGAATTGAATTTTTCAATTTTAGTTAGTTTTAATGAATTTAAAAGTCAAAGCAGTGTAAAATGTTTTTGCAATAAATACAACTTTATTGTTTTGGTCGTACTATATTACCCTTGCCTGGAAAATCCCATGGATGGAGGAGCTGGTAGGCTGCAGTCCATGGGGCCACTAAGAGTCGGGTACGACTGAGCGACTTCACTTTCACTTTTCACTTCCATGCATTGGAGAAGGAAATGGCAACCCACTCCAGTGTTCTTGCCTGGAGAATCCCAGGGACAGAGGAGCCTGGTGGGCTGCTGTCTATGGGGTCGCACAGAGTCGGACATGATTGAGGCGACTTAGCAGCAGCAGCAGTACTATATTTCACCTTAGCCTTTCAAAATTTGGCATCCAAACTGAGATGAGCTGTAAATACAAAATACACACCAGATTTTGAAAAGTTCATTTAAAAAAATGAAATGTCATTAATTTTAAAATTGATTACATATTGATATTTTGGATATATTAAGTATATATGATTAAAATTAACTTATTTTTTAATGTGACTACTGAGTGAGGTCGCTCAGTCATGTCCGATTCTTTGCGACCCCATGGACTGTAGCAGGCTCCTCCATCCATGGGATTTTCCAAGCAAGAATACTGGAGTGGATCGCCATTTACTTCTCCAGGAGATCTTCCCAACCCAGAGATTGAACCCGGGTCTCCTGCATTGCAGGCAGACGCTTTACCCTCTGAGCCACCAGGGAAGTCTAATGTGGCGCCTAGAAAGTTGTAAATTATGGCTTACATTATATTGGAAAGCATTGCTGTAGAAGTATATAGTGTAAAACATGGAGGGATTCGGACAGAATTCCATGGGTCTTCATGGGATGCTATAAGTAGACAGGTAAGACAAAGCTCGATCATTTTAAGAAAGATATGATTAAATAGGCAATGCTAAGTAAGATTAAGATTGAAGTGTCCAAAGAGGCCAATAATGATTTTGTGGATTAGTTTGAGTGTGCAAACTAAGTCAGATTGCAAAAGGTCGAGCTATTAAGAAAGTAAAGCTAGCAACTCCATTGAGAAATGTGTCTGTGAAAGAAGAGTGAAGCAAGAGAGGGAACAAATATGTCACAGAGGGCTTTTGGTTTGATAGAAGAGGCTTAAATCTGTTTAAATGTTGTTGGAAAGGAGCAAAGAGAGGGATAAGAGAGAAGGGGGATACTGAAAGAGATCCCTGAGAAGTTAAATTGGGACGGCCTTTCGGACAGGGATGATCCTTAGGTATGGGAAAGAATACCTCACCCATACTGACAGAAGAATGGAGAAGAGGAAGGTGCAGATGCTGGGCTGCAGGAAGCGGAAGCATTCCTATCTGATGGTGCGTACTTTCTCAGAAAGTGACTAACTGCCAGTGGATGAGCGGGATGTAAAGGAAAGGAATTTCATAAAAGGAATTCTATTTTTTTTTTTTTTTTAATAAAGGAGGGCATTTAAAAACTGCTGTGAGGGATCTGATCTTCTTTTGGGGATGTAGAAAGCTGGATAAACAGATGCTACCAAACTTACAATGAACAAACAGCGAGTTCACAGCCTTCTTGAATCCATCCAAGTACTGATATTGTAGAGCAACTAACCAAAAACACAGATGTGGCTTACCACATCTTACCTATCACAGATTCAAGAAGCTCAGAAACACAAGCAAGCTTACAAAACAAAACCACCTAGGCAAATCATTTGCAAACTGCTGGAAACAAAAAAACAAAGGGAAAATCGTAAAAGGCACTCCAAGAAGGAAAAAAACAGTGAGTGGCAAGTGAGATGGGAGAGTTTATCAAAAAACATAAGGTTGCTAAACAGCACTACCAAACAAGGTGAAGTCAAAGGCTGTGGTTACAAAATTTTTTAAAAAAGAAATCATCAGTGGCCTTCTCTAAAAAAAACAAAGTACAAGTGGTTGAACTTCAGAACTCAGGACAAGGAATGGGACAAGGGGACTGGAGTACCAGTTCTGAATATATGCTAAATAATTAGCGGAAGTAAAAAAATGCCTGAGAGCATCCAACTCTACAGGCTACAAGAGTGCAAAATGATATGACACTATACTTTCAAGAAACAATGTGTTTAGTGTAATTTTTTTAACACTGATTCCTTCTAATGCTGAGTGGAAAAGGATGCAATGCACTGTACAATCGTGAAGGGTAACTTTTTGAGGTTTTCCCAAAAACTAATTAAAGAGATTAGGCTGGTTTCAACATGTAAGTATTTGAAGGATCTTTTAAATCAAACAGTAATTGGCAAGCAGCAGTCACTGCAATTCTGCCAGCCTACTTCTACAAGCATATTTTAAACACAGCCACTGCTGAATAGTAGTCCTTCTCTCAATGTCCATCAATGTGGGCTAGAACACAAGTAAAGAAGATGAATAAAGTGCATAAGCCCTAAAAATTTCCCATGCTCAGTCTAGATTTAACACATGACCACTATCATAACGATCAAAGGAAAAACTCATCTTGAAATTGGTACGAGCTAGCTTCAATAACAAAAATTTATTTAAGAAAAATAGAACCTGTTAAAGGAAAAGTATACTTATTAAACTGAAAGAAACGCAGTTAAAAAAAAACACCCTTCTATCAGCTCTATGCAATCCCTAGTAAATCACACATGGCTTATGAAAACATTTTAATAAATAAAATGAAAGGAGATATCCTTAAATGTCACAAACTGCTCATAATTCCATGACCTGATGTATTATTAAGAGCTAACTAAAAAATTAAACTAATAACAAAAAAAACAAACCCAAAATACAGAAACTAAAGACCACCACTCTAACTTAGGCAATCAATGTAGTAGTTTATAAAGATTTTCTTTTTAAACTGTGGGTGTTTTCTTAAAGGACTGAGAACTGAAACAAACTCCAACTTGCCCGTGACTTGCAGACACAGACTTAACTTACATCGAAAACTTAACATACAAAACAAACCATCTTAAATTAATGCAGACCCTTTTAGTCTAAGGGTCTGGTTAAACCAAACAAACTGGTCTAACATTAACCACACTCAGGTTTATGTGTTTTAAAAACCACTGACTTCCAACAGCGTATCCCTGCCTAGATGATCCAAGATGAGCTCTGGCTCCCAAAGCCTCTCCCATTAGAGAAGTCCCCTTGTTGCCTCAGTTTACATTCTCCCTTGCTGCAGCAGAACTTTGAATAAGGGTGTGCTCCTAGTGGTCTTTGTGTTGCAGAGCTTAACAAGTTTAGATCCCACTGGGATCCTTGCTACTCCGGCCTAGACCCTCAACTGGATGGGAATGTGCACTTCTAAAACCCCTTTCATTTCCCCCAAGAGTCACCCTTGTGCTAAAATTGAATTCAGTGGTTTCAACTAGTTCTCCAGTGATGGGTTTTTAGGTTTGTCCTAGGAATAAATTCCCCTGAGACTCTTGGCCTATCCAACTAAATACACACTATTTTTCCCTGGTGAAAAGTTAAAGTCGCTCAAGTTGTGTCTGACTCTTTGCAACCGCATGGACTTCGCAGTCCATGGAATTCTCCAGGCCAGAATACTGGAGTGGGTAACTGTTCCCTTTCCCAGGGGGTCTTCCCAACCTAGGGATCAAACTCAGGTCTCTCACATCTCAGGTGGATTCTTTATCAGCGAAGCTACCAGGGAAGCCCAAAAATACTGAATAGGTAGCCTATCCCTTCTCCAGGGGATCTTCCTGACCCAGGAATCGAACCAGGATCACCTGCATTGCAGGCAGATTCTTTACCAGCTGAGATACCAGGGAAGCCCCTGGTGAAGGTCTGCCCAATCTTTGATTCACTGTTAGCCGTCTAGCCTGTCTATTGTCTATAGTACTGCTACGTGTCTAAAAAAGACCACACAACATAAGACAGCTACAGACCCATTAAACCTGTCCTCCAAGCTTCTTTCCAAGAACCGGTAAGTTCACAAGGTCTTGACAACTTGGCATCATTTGGGCAAACTTTTAAAAGTTTGACCTCTTTAAGATCATAAATCAATACACTTCAGTCTTGTCTGTGTGTGAAAAACTGGCCCTGGGAGTGATATTCTCTTTATATTCTCCCTGTCAAGGGACTAGGAAACTGCTGAGTAATGACTAGAGACTCACAAAAGCAGTACTTTCCCTTTTAACCGAAACGAACTGTTTGTCCTATGGTTCATTTCAGAAGAAACAGAACTGCTAACAGAACTCTTCCATTTTCTCAGCCTGCATATACCTTTCTCCATGACAATTTCACCAAAGCCAATTTAGAATTACAAGTGGCCACTTCGGGAAACTTGCTCACTTAAGAAGTACGTTAAAACCCAAAAGAGGAATGAATCAGATGACAAGGACTCTTAAAATCTACAGGAGCTCCTGTTCTGATTGGTTTGTATGACATGTTCACACAAATCTCAAGAACTAATTCAAGAAACTCCAAAGCGAAGGGGAGAGGCTTCTAATCCTTTATATTTTGGGCTCTTCTAAGGAAAATATTTCTGCTTCAAATGTAGCAGGAAAACACCTTAACTGCTATTAGTTAAGCAAATAATTACAAGAATAAAAGCAAGGCATTCAGAACTTCTAAATGTAATTTAAAGTCTTTTAAATTTGATTTATGTATGCAGGTTAATCAATTTGTATTAAAGAAAAACTTCATTAAATACATCTGAACACAGATGATTTTACAATTAGAGTTAATTAATAATATCACTTTTTTCCCTTATCACAATGTAAAAATATTCAAGTTTGTACAAGACTAGGGTTTTTTGTGTTTTTTTCCATGCCTTAAAGTTTCTAAATATGTAATACAGGTTTTATGCGTTAACAGTTTTCCACAAATTATTACTACAAAAACCTAAAATTGTGCTTAACAAAATGGAATGGTTATAATAATTATCTTTTGAGAGAGATTAAATTTGTGGAGTTTTTATGCTTCCATTAAGACTTCCTGCATCAGCCTAATTTTTAATTTCCAGAGTCTTAGTTATCTTTAAGAATATGAATAAGTATAGGGATTTCTCTGGTGGTCCAGGAGCTAAGACTCCTTGCCTCCAATACAGGGGGCCTGGGTTTGATCCCTGATTGGGGAACTAGATCCCACATACTGCAAGGAAGACCCAGTGCAGCCAAATAAAGGAATATAAATTTTTTTTTCAAAAAAGAGTATTAATTGATAATCCTGGATAAGCAAAAATATAATTTTACTATACATGTGCTCTTATTTAATACCTGGAAATACTAGGTTAAAAAGGAAACTCAGATTGCTGGTATGAGAATTTTTGAAAGAATATTAAAAAATTTGTGTAGGTAACAGGATGTCCATGCAGAGTAATAAACACTTTTTCCACACAGATAAAGAAAATTTTGTCTTAAAAAGTGTCTGATTGTGTTAAGCCTATAAAACAATACTTTTGGTAAAGACCAAGAGTATACAGGTAGAAGGTTTGAGGGGTGAACTTTGTCTGGGCTTATAATGAGCTTGGAAATGATTAATAAATGTCTTAAAACTATTGACAAAGTTGGTTTAATATGAGTGTATTCACAAGGGTAGGCTCATTAAATCATTACTAGATGTTACATAGAAAATAGATAAAAGTGAAATTAGTTTTCTTATAAGACAGCAAAGCTATCTGTGCTGAGACAGTTTTCTTCTATCATGATTAAAGAATACCCCTCTAATATTTTGATATACTCAAATCATTTTTGAAAAAAGTTCCCCACTTTTGAAAATACTGAAGTTCTAATAATCTGTCACATATTCTTTGATCTTTTATGCTTGTGCACCAAGATTAACAAAAGTAGGCTATGTTTCAACAAACGGTATTGGGACAATTGGATATCCACATGCAAAAGAATGAAGGTGGAGCCCAACTTCACACCATTCACAAAAATCAACTCAAAATAAATCAAAGACCTAAATGGAAGAGCTAAAAATATACAACTCTTAAAAGAAAACACAGGAATAAACCTTTATAGATTAATAGAATGTCTTTTTTTGGATATGACACCAAAAAAAAAAAAAGTGACAAAAGAAAAGACAAATTAGACTACACCAAAATTAGAAACTTTTGTGCTACAACTATTACTCTTATCAAGAAAATGAAGATAATTCACTGAATGGGAAAAATATTTGCATAATTATGCATCTGATAAGGGATTTATATCCAGAATATATAATGAACTATTATAACTCAACAATAAAAAGACAAATAACCAAACTAAAGAAGGAGTAAAGGGTCTGAATACACATTTTTCCAAAGAATGTAAAAATACGGCCAACAAGCACACGAAAAGATAGTATTATTAGTCATTGCATGCACACCTGTGTGTGTGCTAAGTTGCTTCAATTATGTCTGACTCTTTGCAACCCCATGGACTGTGGCCCACCAGGCTCCTCTGTCCATGGGATTCTCCAGGCAAGAATACTGGAGTGGGGTGCCATTTCCTTCTCCAGGGGATCTTCCCCACTCAAGGATCGAACCCTCATCTCTTGTGTCTCCTGCATTCCAGGCAGGTTCTTTACCACTAGCACCACATGAGAAGCACGTGTACACGCGTGGTGGATCCATGTTGATGTATGGCAAAACCAATACAATATTGTAAAGTAAAACAATAAATAAATAAAATGACAGCCCCTCACCAAAAAAAAAAGAAAAAAAAGAAAAGAAGTTATTAGTCATTAGAAAACTGCAAATCAAACAGGAGATACACTTCACATCCATTAGAATGGTTACAATCAAAAGACACAATAACTAGTGTTGTCAAGGACATGGAGATATTGAAATCTTCATATACTGCTCATGAGAAAGTATAATAAAAGCTTTGGGAAACAGTTTAGCAATTCTCTATAAAGTTAAACATAGTTACCATGTAATTCAGTGGGGCTTCCCTGATAACTCAGCTGGTAACTCAGCTGCCTACAATGCAGGAGATCCCGGTTCAATCTCTGGTTCAGAAAGATATCCTGGAGAAGGGAATGGCTACCCACTCCAGTATTCTTGCCTGAGAATCCCATGGAGAGAGGACACTGGTCGGCTACAATCCATGGAGTTACAAAGAGTCAGACAAAACTGAGCGACTAAGCACACAGACATATACTGCTCACAGCAAAGTATAATAAAAGCTTCGGAAAACAGTAGCAATTCTCCAAAAAGTTAAACATAGTTACCATAGAACTCAGTAATTCCTCTTCTGGTAACTGAAAGCAAATATTCAATAAGAATTATACATGAATATTTACATGAACATTACTCACAATCACCAGAAATAACCCAAATGCCAACCAACATACGGACAAAATGTGGTATAATCATACAATGTAATATTATCAGCAATAAGAAAGAATAAAGCTCTGAAACATGCTATAATAAGGATGAGTTCTGAAAAATTATGCTAACTAGAGGAAATGAGTCACTAGAGACCACACACTACATGATTCCATTTATATAAAATATTCAGAAAAGGCAAATCCATGGTGAAAGAAAGTAGATTCATAGTTGCTTACAGCACTGGGGATCCTAGAGGCTGGAGATTAACCACTAATGGTCACAGAGATTCTTTTGGGAAGATGAAAATGTTCTAAAATTAGATCATGATCACAGTTGCACAATACCATTAATATACTAAAAGAAACATTGAATTACACACTTTTGAGTGAATCTGATATTATGAGAATTATATATTAGTAAGGTTTTTAAGCAGGCAAGTGTTGAAAGCAAGTATACACACAAAAGTTATATAGAAAATGCAAAAATGAGTAATTATTTGATCATTCCAATAAATCCGTAAGTCTAAAAATGAAAATGTGTTTCAACTATGGACCTACAAGGACAGCCATTCTCTAACAAAATTTTTGACTGTCAGTTTTCAATTAATACTTCATGTATTGCATTTTGATGATGCAAAACCGGATAGTAGTAAAGTAGAACCTATTAGATATATACCTGAAATCTAGAATCCACATTTAAAAGATGGATATGCTCCAGGTTCATACATGACAACTCATGTATAGGTAGTTAAATTCAGAAGACAATGCCCTTATTGGGTACAGTTCAGTTCAGTTTCTCAGCCATGTCCAACTCTTTGTGACCCCATGAACTGCAGCACTCCAGGCGTCCCTGTCCATCACCAACTCCCAGAGTTTACCAAAACCCATGTCCACTGAGTCGGTAATACCATCCAACCATCTCATCCTCTGTCGTCCCCTTCTCCTCCTGCCCTCAATCTTTCCCAGCATCAGGGTCTTTTCAAATGAGTCAGCTCTTCGCATCAGGTAGCCAAAGTATTGGAGTTTCAGCTTCAGCATCAGTCCTTCCAATGAACACTCAGGACTGATCTTGCAGTCCAAGGGACTCTCAAAGTCTTCTCCAACACCACAGTTCAAAAGCATCAATTCTTTGGCACTCAGCTTTCTTTATAATCCAACTCTCACATACATACATGCCTACTGGAAAAACCATAGCCTTGACTAGACAGACCTTTGTTAGCAAAGCAATGTTTCTGCTTTTTAATATGCTGTCTAGGCTCGTCCTAACTTTCCTTCCCAGGAGTGTCTTTCAATTTTCATGTCTTGCAATCACCATCTGCAGTGATTTTGGAGCCCAAAAAATACAGTCAGGCACTGTTTCCCCATCTATTTCCCATGAAGTGATGGGACCAGATACCATGAGCTTAGTTTTCTGAATGTTGAGCTTTAAGCCAACTTTTTTACTCTCCGCTTTCACTTTCAAGAGGCTCGTTTAGTTTTCCTTCACTTTCCGCCATAAGGGTGGTGTCATCTGCATATCTGAGGTGATTGATATTTCTCCCAGCAATCTTGATTCCTATTTGTGCTTCATCCAGCCTAGCATTTCTCATGATGTACTCTGCATAGAAGTCAAATAAGCAGGGTGACAATATACAGCCTTGACGTACTCCTTTTCCTATTTGGAACCAGTCTGTTGTTCCATGTCCAGTTCTAACTGTTGCTTCCTGACCCGCATACAGATTTCTCAAGAGGCAGGTCAGGTGGTCTGGTATTCCCATCTCTTGAGGAATTTTCCAGTTTATTGTGATCCATATAGTCAAAGGCTTTGGCATAGTCAATAAAGCAGAAATAGATGTTTTTCTGGAACTCTTGCTTTTTCAATAATCCAGTGGATGTTGGCAATTTGATCTCTAGTTCCTCTGCCTTTTCTAAATCCAGCTTGAACATCTGGAAGTTCACAGTTCACGTATTGCTGAAGCCTGGCTTGGAGAATTTTGAGCATTACTTTACTAGCATGTGAGATGAGTGTAATTGTGTGGTAGTTTGAGCATTCTTTGGCATTTACTTTCTTTGGGATTGGAATGAAAACTGACCTTTTCCAGTCCTGTGGCCACTGCTGAGTTTTCCAAATTTGCTGGCATATTGAGTTCAGCACTTTCACATCATCTTTTAGAATTCGAAATGGCTGAACTGAAATTCCATCACCTCTACTAGCTTTATTTGTAGTGATGCTTCCTAAGGCCCACTTGACTTCACATTCCAGGATGTCTGGATCTAGGTGAGTGATCACACCATCGTAATTATCTAGGTCATGAAGCTCTTTTTTGTACAGTTCTGTGTATTCTTGCCACCTCTTGTTAATATCTTTTGTTTCTGTCAGGTCCATACCATTTCTGTTCTTTACTGAGCCCATCTTTGCATGAAATGTTCCCTTGGTATTTCTAATTCTCTTGAAGAGATCTCCAGTCTTTCCCATTCTACTGTTTTCCTCTATTTCTTTGCACTGATCGCTGAGGAAGGCTTTTATCATCTCTCCTGTTCTTTGGAACTCTGCATTCAAATGGGTATATCTTTCCTTTTCTGCTTTGCTTTTCACTTCTCTTCACAGCTATTTGTACGGCCTCCTCAGACAGCCATTTTGCTTTTTTGCATTTCTTTTTCTTGGGGATGGTCCTGTCTCCTGTACAATGTCATGAACCTCCATCCATAGTTCATCAGGCACTCTTATCATCAAAGCATGAAAATATGAAACACATATTTGAGTTTGCTATTTTCTAACTATTCTGAGTTTGCTATTCTAATAATGGGTTTGCTATTTTCTAACTATTCTAATAAAGTTCCTTACTATCTTTTAAAATTTTTTATTCAGTATTCAGTGACTTACGAGCATTTTAAAAAATAGATACATTGGGCACAGATGGTAAATGATATTACTATTTTTCCCTGTAAACCAATATAGATATTATCTTAAACTATTTCTTGCCTTTGGATATTTTTAACTTGTATCTTGTCTCCTCTGACAACTCTCTTATAATTTTCCCTTTCCCATATTGAAGCATAAAAATACTGTTGTTACCTAAACTCTGGGTTGCTTTATGGAGAAAACAGTAATAGGCAAAATTAAGTCTGTGTGACTCTCTACAAATTTTCAATAATTCAAAACTATTCTAAAAGCTCTTTTTAAAAATCAAACTTAAAAAAGTTGACACATCAAGAGTTCAGCTTTCCTATATTAAACTGTAAGTAAAAATTAATAAAATGTTTCAATGAGTCTTTGTTCCTTCAAGCTGCTATAACAAAATAACCACAGACAACACCATAACAGAAATTTGTTCCTTACTGTGCTAGAGGCTAGAGGTCCATGATCAATATGCCAATGTTGTCAGCAGAGGACCCTCTTCCAGGTCACAGACATCTCTATATATCCTCACATGGCAGGAGGGACCTTTGGGAGGAAACTGGTCTCCTCAGGAGTTTAAAGGATTAAATCTTTTTACTTTGGAATTTGACTCTAAACCTGTCAAATTCCACCGTGAAAGATTTAATAGCTGTTCCTTTAAACTCCTGAGATCAATTTCCTCCAAAAGGCTCCTTATAATCTGAACTTCCCTCATACTATTAGCCCCAATCTTCACTATTGCAAAAACTATACTACAAGTCAACAAAGTACTTCTGCTGTAATCATTACAACACTGTCTGCTAAACCAAGTGTACCGGGTTGGAACTTGTCACCATACTGCTCATTTTCTCCAAGATTTTCCAGACTTCTGTGCAGGAACTAAGCTCCACTAAAAATGTATCTACCTCAAGGAACAATTATTGGCTTACTCCTGTTATGATAATATATTTCTGATATTATCTGTAACCACCAGAACTGCAACATCAACACCAGGCTTTTGCCCACCTCTTATAGCTAAACAATCTGCCTGCCAATGCAGGAGACACAAGAGACACAGCTTTGATCCCTAGGTTGGGACGATCTCCTGGAGGAAGAAATGGCAACCCACCCCAGTATTCTTTTGGGGCTTCCCTGATGACTCAGATGGTAAAGAATCTGCCTGCAGTGTGGGAGATCTGGGTTTGATCCTTGGGTTGGAAGATCCTGAGAAGGAAATGGCAACCCACTCCAGTATTCCTGCCTGGAGAATCCCATGAACAAAGGCTACAGTCCACAGGGTCACAAACAGTTGGATGCAACTGAGCAACTAACAACACTACACCCAAACTGGGTATGACTACCTACTCCAACAGCAAGAACAATACAATCAGAAAAGTAATCCAAGTTTTGCCTAATCCTCTGCTGTAGAAGCCCAACAAACCAGTTTAAATACACTAACCAGGGCTGTCATGGACAATCACAGTCTTTATAACTTCTTGGCAAGCCAAGGGATAGTTTGTATTTAGTTAATACTTACTGTTCTCTCCATAAAAAGATCACCAGACAGGTGAGATCCTGGTGGTACTTGGTCAATGGGAATCACCAGTATAAGTCAAAGGTCTTCCTCTCAATGAGACACAAAGGCTTTATCTTCATACATAAAAGTAATAAATCCTATATTCTATATAAAAGTGCCTAACATCAATATTAACCTGAACAATATTGTGGGAATTTTGTTAAAAATGTGTGAATTTGCTGATATAAAAAGTGACAACCAACTTGTTAACTGAAAACTTTTTTTTGGCTGCACCATGAGGCTTATAGGATCTTAGTTCCCAGACCAGGGATTGAACTCCAGGCCAGAGAAGTGAATGCTCCTAGTACTAACCACTGAACTGCCAGGGGACTCCCCTGAAAAAACTTTTAAGAACTACTAACTGAAAATAATTTCTCCATATGTAAAAATGTATAATGGATATGTTTTTCCAAAAATCTCCAAATTTTGATATGTTTGATTTTCATTAATTATTCTAGCAAATTCCACTGTATATATAAATGAAAGATTATAAATGCAATGCTTTTGGTACGCTATTGTGAATATGCTTTATTTTTAAGTAAAACATGAATCATAGCCCAAACAAACTGTTTTACCTCTTGAATATTTTAAGCTTAAGGGAAGAGAGTCATTAATGATGAACATGTTTTCATTTTTTAATGTTTTTAATTTTTTATAAAGGTCTTAATTAAACTTCATAGTCACTAAGCAGTTTTTAAACTTAGGCTTCATTGATCCTTTTGACTTCATGCTTTCAAATAGTCATTATCTTCAAAACATGACAAATTTCAGAATCCATTAAAAATTATTTTATTCAAATTATGTTTTCCAAAAGAGAGGGTTCTGTGCTAGTCGTCTTTGAAAGTTTTCATACCTACAAAAGAAAAAACATCTTTATAAGAAATTTAATTACTCTTTCATAACCTGACAAATAACTCATCAAAAAGCAAATAACTTTACATGTTACTTCTAAAAAGCCAAGATTAAGAACCTAGAAAGTTAAAAAGTTAATTTGGGATCTTAATTATTAATGTATAAGACAGCAAGCATAGTGATTTAACTGGCTGTATCACAAAGCACACATCATAATATATTTTATTATCTTCAGCACATCTGAGAGCTGGAAATGACCTAAGAAAAAATGAAATCTAACTCCCCCACCCTCATTTCATAGATCAGAGTGATCTGCTCAAGGTCACATAGCTACATGATAACAAAGCTCAAATCTAATACATTCCAGACCAGTCCATGCTATACCATGCTACCACTTCTCAACAGTCTCCTTATGTACCTCCCTAACACCAGCATATTCAAAGCGGAAAGAAACATCTATAAAAGAGAAACAGAGAAAAGCTGAAGAAACAGATTTATTAATCATTCATGTACAGGGTACAGTATAAACCACTCTGATGTCTTATACATGTTTATTTTAGATCAAGACTTCCTAAATTTAGGAAAAGAAGTTTTCATTGATATTTCAAGCCTCATATAGGGTACTTAAAATTCAAGTGCATATATATATATAAAAGATACAGACCTTAATTGTGGTCCCTAAGACATAAGCAACTGTATTTCCTTGTCTTTATAAACCCAAGATGGCTACTATATAACAGAATATTATTTGGGGCAGAAATTTTTCCTAATCTGAACTCTAAAGTACATACTATTTAATGGCATGCAAATGTTAATGTAGGCTGATATCCACTATAAAAGAAAATGTTTAAACGTCAAAGAAGAAATACATTCACAAGCAAAATATATATGGTTACTCAAAGCCTTAATATGAGAGCTACATAATCCCCCATACCATTTCAGAACCACATTTGCTGGAATGAACATTTCAGATGGACTTGGTGTCATCTGGGCCTGAGAGACAGCAAATGATGAAGCAAAATTGTAGAAGTTGTCCAGCATCTTTTGTGTGAACTAAAAGTTAATAATAAATAGATTAATGGGTTGTATTAAATACTGAAATATTTAAAAATACTAAACTCCAGTATTTTTAATTTGAAATGTTGTTGCAGTCACTTGTTTAAGGTCTAGGTGTTCTAAGTCTAATGCTGACCACTAAGGGAAGTCATAAAATGACACTAGGGCACAAGAGCATAACCATCTGCCTTTAGTACGATCTTTATATCTCAAAGAATATCTATGACTTTCAACTATTTTTAAGTTTCTAACAAATTCATTTTATTAAAAAAAAAAGATAACATTTTTTTCCTTCAAAATATCTTCTTTTATCTCCACCTCTGGAGATTGCCCTCTCCTCAAATACCACCCTGGTCAAATCAACCTGCTTCCTCATTCAAAATACTAACCAGATTTAAAAAGTCTTTTCTTCCCAGAAAAATTTTTGAAAAGTATAAAAAAGGAGCAACTGGTTACTTGCCATCAATTACAAAGACGATCTATCTCCTGGCCTCTTTGCTCTCACTGACCCTCAAATGGGCAAATCCACTAACACCCTCCAGGTCTCCTTGGTAGAAGCCAGAAGCACATGGATTTACATTTCGTGAGCATCAAATGGGTTTAAGTACTAAACCCAAAATTAATGAACTACTAACAATAATAATACCTTTTATTCACTCAAAAATAATCTTCCGAACATCACTTTCTCAGATACTCAAAACTAGCCATGAAGATTCTTGCTGTCTCTTTTCTACATGAGAAGAAACATGTTAACACGATTTTTATTTAATAATATAGAGATAATTTAACCCAAGAGACTCTGTTAAGGTACCTGAACCAATATGAGAGTTCAGTAAGAGCATGGACTAAAAGTTCAGTATCAAGAGAAAAAAAACCAGTAACAACCTTCCACACAAGCAACAAAAATTTTTAAATGTAACTTTAAGAAGAGCCAACTCATGACAGAAAGTCTGTAAGATACCTAGGGGAAATGCTCAGACAAGCTGACAGTAAGATATTTGCGGGAAATATTTTAAGAGTGTATTGACAGACAAGAAAGAAAACAAATGACAGGACTTTTTTTTTTACCACATTGAGTGGAAAGACACCATGTGTTCATGAATGGGAAGACATAATGTAATAAAGGCACATTAAAACCTATAAATCCAACGTTATTTTCAACTACATTCCAACAAGATATTTCATGGCACTTGACAAGCTGATGCTAAAATTATTATGAAAAATACTCAGGCCTGTTTTGATGATTAGGAGGAGGGTCTTGGCCTACCAGATATAACTGGCAAAGGGATAGGCAAATTAACTGGAATAAAATGGAGAGCCTAGAAACAAACGTAAGTACATGTGACACATGGCATACAACAAAGATGCTATTACTCAATTAAAAAAAAAAAAATGTATGTGGGGACTTCCCTGGAGGCTGTGGTAAGGAATCCACCTCGCAGTGCAAGAGACACAGGCTCAATCCCTGGTCAGGAAACTAAGATCCCAATGCGAAGCAATTAAGCCCATGAACCACGACTACTGAGCCTGCAAGTCTCAACTGGAGATCCCACAGGTTGCAAGGAAGATCCCACAGGCCACAACTAAGGCCAGACACAGCCAAATTAATTCATTTAAAAATAGGGACTGGGCTTCCCTGGTGGTTCAGTAGTGAAAAGAGTCCACCTGCGAATGCAGGAGACACGGGTTCAATCCCTGATCCGGGAAGATGCCACATGCCACAGAGCAACTACGCCACAAATGAGCCCACAGTCTGCAACTACTGAAGTCTACAAGCCCTAGAGCCTGTGCTCCGCAACAAGAGAAGCCGCCACAATAAGAAGC
This sequence comes from Ovis aries, assembly GCF_016772045.2. NCBI lineage: Eukaryota > Metazoa > Chordata > Mammalia > Artiodactyla > Bovidae > Ovis > Ovis aries. The sequence goes on from NC_056074.1 coordinate 8,735,226, forward strand.
CCATGAGCTGCAACTACAGAAAAGCCTGCACAGTCCAAGACGAACAAATAAAAAAAAAATTTAAGATGTATTTGCTTTAAAATAAAGAGTTCCAAGAGGAATGTTTCCAAGACAAATTTTAAATTGCTATAAATACATATAAAGATAAGGGAATTTATATTTGGAAGAGTTTGGGCATAAATTATCAGAAATGGAAAGACAGAAATCCATGCAAACGAAAAAATGAGGAGTTTATTAACCAAGAAAAATAAAAAGTTATATAGGACAAGAAATAATCATAAACTCATAACACATGGCTCAACTCTGAAAAATACTTACCAGGTCATAATACTGAAAATTTGGAATCTTGAAGATTTATATTGGAAAGGAGGGGAGAAAAGATACCTGTATATGCTGGGGAGCAAAAGATTAAGAGAGCTAAACCATGTTGGGCTTGTGCTTATCCTCAGTCACTCAGTTGTGTCCGACTCTGTGACCCCACGGACTGTACCCTACCAGGCTCCTCTGTCCCCAGGATTCTCCAGGCAAGAATACTGGAATGGGTTGCCATTCCCTTCTCCAGGGGATCTTCCCAACCCAGGGATCAAATCCAGGTCTCCCGCATTACAGGTGGATTCTTTACCATCTGAGCTACCAGGGAAGCCCTTAAATCATGTTAGGTATCTATAAGTCAATGGAAAATACCTATAACCAATCAATAAAGACTCAACAAGTTTCTTCTGACACATGGATGTAAATACAAGAAGAAAGGGGGGGGGGGGAAGTGGGATATTGAAAGTGACTGCTGCTGAGGAGCAGAATAAGAGCAGAATATTAAGAGGTACAACAGAAAACAGCTGTTTTGCATGTAAAACGGATTTTTTCAATCATATGCTACTGACAAAAACTAAAATCAAGTAAGAACAACTAAAGGCATAAATTACATACAAATTGTACCATACATATTTTGCGGAAAAAAAAAACAAAATTTTTTAAAGTACTGAAATACATAGGATGCATAAAGTCAGAAGAGTAGTTACTTGGACAGAGAAAAAGAGAAGCAGAGAGCAGTGGATTATAACACTTTATATAACTTTTTAACTAGTATAAAATACAGCAAAATGTAACGGTTAAATCTAAGTGGAAGACTGTGTGCATGTGTGAGCGCTTAGTCGAGTTGGACTGTGATCCCATGGACTGTAGCACGCCAGGCTCCTCTGTCCACTGGATTTCCCAGGCAAGAATACTGGAGTGGGTTGCCATTTCCATCTCCAGGGGATCTTCCCAACCCAGGTAAAGAACCTGGGTCTGCTGCATTGCAGGCAGGTTCTTTACCTTTTGAGCCATTAGGGAAGCCCAGGAAGATACACGGAAGTCTTCAAATATGCCCCACTATAAAGAGAGCCCTACAAGGTCAGGTACTATTTTATTTTGATACCTGTTTTTATCTATTTGTTCTTTAAAAATGCCTGGCACATAAAATGTACAAAATAAATATCTGTGGGATATACTTTTCTGTATATTAAAATATTTCATAAAAATACATATGTTTAATTAAAAGGTCAAATAATTTATTATAGAGTTAAAATGTCTTCCTACCCCTCTCCAGGGATAACATCACTTTGGCATGTATTTTCCAGACATTTTTCACATACAATCTATATGGAATAACTGTTGAGTATTTCTTCATAACTTGCTTTTTTCAGCACAGTTTATTTTTAAATTACTGACAAAAATTTTAAAACCCAGACTCTGTCATTCTTAATTTGGCCCATTCTCCAGAGAGTGCATGACAAGTTGGCTCTTAGATTCACAGCCACAGTTCTGTCCAGCAAGCCCAGAGGTTTCCCTAGTCCATTCATGCTCCTCCTCTCCTAGAGGACTTATTTAGCAATCCTTTTGGTTTAGACTGTACTGGAGTGGGTCTCCATGCCCTCCTCCAGGGGATCTTCCCAACCCAAGGATTGAAGCCAGGTCTCCGACACTGCAGGTGGATTTTTCACCATCTGAGCCACCAGGGAAGCCCCTGGTTTACATTTCCAGTATTTCCTTCCCCCTCAATCTTAGCTGATGATCTCGCTTCCTATTTCACTAGAGAAGGAATCGAGAGAGAACCTGCACAAGTTCTCTTCAGCTCGTTTACTAACCTGCTGCATCTCTCTGTTCAGACTGTAAACATTGCCCGTTATCCTTTCTATTACTTCCTAATACAGTCTACTTCCTACTCAAGGATACCACTTTCACAAGTCTCCCCACTCTCCTGCATCATCAATTTTTCCCTCACAAATGCTTTACTGCTGTCAAACATGATATAGTACCTCCTATTAAAAACAGAAAAAAAATTTCCTTGTCCCCACAGCCCCCAAGCAACCAGACCACCCATCTGCTGTCCTTTGTAACAACATTCCCCAAGAGTCATCTATGGTCACTCTCTCCATTTCCTCTTCTCCAAGTCACTCAACCTCACTCCAAACTCCCTTTCCATCTCTGTGAATTCTTGTCAAAGTCTTTAATGACTTCTACCTTGCCAAGTCCAATTCTTAGCCTTCACTTACTTGATCCATAAGTAGTCAATACTACTGATCACTTCTTCCTTCTTAAAAACCAGTCTTGAAAATTGTATACATCTTATGTTGAATCGGTTCATCGTGTTTTTCAGGTCTACTATATCCTTCTACTTCTCTGTATATTCATTCTATTAAGTTTTGAGTTTGATATTGGAACCCCAACTAAAAATCTTTTATCTACTTAAAAAAATAATTGTAATATATAGTGGAAATATATATAACTTTGTTATTTGTATTTTCCAAATCTCCCGTAAATGTGCTATCATATCTTAATAATTTAAAGAGGTTAAAAAAAAAAGTACTTCTCTTCCAAAATACCATTTGGGCGGGGGGGGGGGGGGTGGGGTGGGGGGGTTTCCTCCTACTTTGGGTGTTCCTTTCCTTTTATTCCTCCTTATCTCTTAAGCATCTCAACTTTGAAATGGCTCAAGCTCTGTCACTGGCCAATTTTTCTGTTTATAGTTATTTCTCAGTGATCACATTTCCTCTACAACTTTAAATACCACCTCTATACTGAGGGCACCCCAATTTTTCTCTCTCATGAACCTGCTACCTCCAGCTATCTAATAGGCATCCCAAACACAGTACAACTAAAACTCAACTCCTGATTCCACTCCCAGCCCATACTAGTTCTTTGCACAACATTCCTGTGCTCCAGCTCCTGGAACCAGCATCCTCAGAGCCATAGTTGATGTCTCTATCTCAGACTTTACATGTGATTCACACTGTGAGACAGAATTGGCCCCACACTCAAATTATCTCCATAAGAGATATCAACTACTTTTCACCACCTCCGTTTGTACTCCTTCATTAAACTCTCACCAAGATTTTCGCAAGAGACTCCTAACCGCTCTTTCTCCTTCCATCTTTGCCTCATTACAGTTTCTCTCCAAAGACGCAAAAGTGATCCTTTAAAAATGTAAGTTAGATCATATCACTCCCCTGCTCAAAACTTTATGTATTGTCCTCCAAAAAGAACTTAAGCCGAAGTCCCTACAAAAGCCAATGAGATTTCATATATGGAATCTCATTCTGGGGGAGCAGCTTCCCCATAATCTCCAACTTAATCTCCCATTTCTCCCCCTTGCTCACTCTACTCCAGCCACAAAGTTTCACTTTATTTTTCAAACATAACAGACTTCTACCACTGGGACTTTGTATTAGCTATAACTCTGCCTCAATCATTCTCCCCTTCAGGCCTTTGCCTTATAGATTAAAAGTCAACCCTTATGAAATTATATGATTTTAAGCAACATGAGGACCAGAATCTTGCTTATTATCAGGTTCACAACTGTATACCCACAGCTATGCATATTAATTTTGAGAGGAAACAGGGGGAAAAGTTAATATTTAAACTCATTTAAAAAAATCACTGAGCTATTTTATCACTGTAAAAACTAAGTATTATCAAAGCACTTATGAATTTTAAAATACCTATATAGAAGGGAGACAAACTGAAAATATTCATGGAAGCCAGTAACTTATGTTGTATGTGTTCACCTTCATTTTTACATGAATTCTACCACAGGCTGTTTTATGAAGTATATAATGTGATTTGTAAACTATTTTAGAAAATGAAAGGTGCATTCCATTACCTGAGTGAATGAGTCAACTGAGGACACAGCAGCATTACCCACAGGAGTCTGCTGAGCCAGACTGTCCAACAATTCCACTGAAATCCCAATCTGAGCAACAGATGGAGTTCGGACAATATTCATGGTTCCAAACGGGTGTTGGCTTCCTTCTCCTGAAAGAAATTAACATGTGCCACACGTTTCAAACTTAACTTGTATGTATATAAACTTCTTCCTAAAGATGTGAAGAACCGCTGATTTATATGCACTAAGAAGTTCTGTCACGTGAAAGTCTGTCTTTTCTCAGATAAATGTAAAAGGATGCCTCTGTGTGTTTGTGAGTGTGTGTGTGTTAGTTGTTGTGCCCGACTCTGTAACCCCATGGATCGTAGACCAACACCAGGTTCCTCTGTCCATGGGATTCTCCAGGCAAGAATACTGGAATGGGTTGCCATGCCCTCCTTCAAGGGATCTTCTCCACCTAGGGATAGAACCTGGGTCTCCTACACTGCAGGCAAATTCTTTACCATCCAAGCCACCAGGGAAGCCCAAAAGCCTAGTTCTTACCATATTAAGAAAACTGAAATTTTCCCCACCGGAAAAATAGCTGTTATTTTTCTAAAAACTTATAAAATTATTACAGCTAGAAATGGAAATTAAGGGAGTAAGACAAAAATAAATGAGAATTAGATAAAAGATTCTCAATGCTGTGACGAAAGGATATCTTTAAAGATTTTTAGAATTAGTTTTAATATTTTCTGATTATACAAAGAAAGAGCTCTCAATTGCCATTATCAACAATGACATGGCATATTTTATTACATGTCATGACTCACGCCACTCAACACCTGAAGATTATCAAATAGGCAATAAAGAAATTTGCAACTTATTCAGAAAATAATAATTTTCCACTTCATAATATATCATTTATAAATATATATATATCATAAATTGTATGTGTATTTGATATACCTGATCCTCTAAGTGTCAGCTAACTTAAACATGAAAAAATATAGGTCAGTTTTATTAATCCATATAAAATGATCATAAAGAAGAAAAAAATACAATGAACAGATTAGTGGTTTATCTGCTCTTTTAATGGGACTATAAAATGTCTAAACTAATACTATAGAATGAAAATCTGGGACAACATGCATTCCTAATAACCAGAACCCTCACTTAAAGTATCAAATCTCTTCTTAAATTTTCAGGTATATGAATACAAAAACTTGCAACCATTTTGTTTCTGTGCTTTAAAAATACATACACACACTTCACTAAATGCAACTGGTTTATGATATTTTCAGTATTTTATTTAATTTCCTCATATTTGTACATTTTCCAGGTTGACTTCTGTTATTTCTATCAATGCGGTCTGAGAACATACTCTGCAATCTTTTAAAATATACTAAGATTTGTTTTGTGGCCTGATGTGTCAAGGAAATGTTCCATGGGCACTTGAGAAGAATGCCTATTCTGCTGCTATTGAACAGAATGTTCTACTACATCTAATTAAGTTTATAGTGTTGTTCAAGTCTTCTGTTTCTTTGATGATCTTCTGTCTAGCTGTTCCGTCCATATTTAAAGTAAGGTACTGATGTTCTCAATTACTGCTGAACTGATTATTTCTCTTTTCCACTCTGTCAATACCTGACTTATGTATTCCAAGGCTGTTTTAGGTGCACACAAGTTTGCAACTGTTACATCTTTTTGAAAGACTGACCCTTTTTGATTTCGGTTTGCATATATATTTTTTCATCCTTTACTTCCAACACTTATCTCTCTGAATCAATAGTTGAATGTATTTTAATCCATTCTGCAAATCTCTGCCTTTTAACTGGAGAGTTGAATTCTGTTAAATAGATACTTGCTAGTATACCATTTTAACGTCTTTATCATAATTTTTATTATATTCTTTAAATGATTGCACTACAATTACAATTAACATCTTAATTTATAACAACTCCAATTTGGATTAATATCAATTTCAGTATATAAAATTTAAATTTCAGTATACAAAATAGTTTAATTTCAGTATACAAAATTCAGTACACAAAAACTCTGCTCCTATGTAACTGCTTCTCTTCCTTATGTTGTTTATTGTCACTAATTACATCTTCATACATAGTATGACTATGTTGTGGTGTTGTTAGTTGTTAAGTCATGTCCAGCTCTTTTGTGACCCCATGGACTACAGCCCATCAGGCTCCTCTGTCCATGAGATTTCCCAGACAAGAATACTGGAGTAGGTTGTCATTTCCTTCTCCAGGGGATCTTCTCAACCCATGCATTCAATCTGCATTCTCCTGCACTGGCAGGCAGGTTCTTTACCACTGCGTTACCAGAAGAGCCCACTATCAATAAGCAGACAATGTTTTATGTCATTGTCTTTTATATCAAATAGGAAGAGCAGAGTTACAAAGTATGTATTAATACTGACTTTTATAATTATCTGTGTAGTTACCTTTACCTGTGTTTTTACTTAACATGTATCTGATTTACGTCTCAGGTCTCATTTCAGCTTGAAGGACCTCCTTTAGCATTTCCTGTAGGGTTAGTCCTCTAGTCATGATTCTCTCAATTTCTGTTTATCTGGGAATATCTTTATTTAGCTTTCATTTCTGATGGCTACAGAATTCTCGATTGACGTTTTTTCAGTACTTGTAATATGTCAGCCTACTGCCTCTGGACTCAATGTTTCTGATGAGAAATCAGCTGTAACTTAATAAGTACCCTTATACATGATGAGCTGCTTCTCTGGTCAGTTTAACATGTCCTAAAGCTAAGCCAACTTGAGTTTGTTGAGCTACTTAAGTGTAGATTAAAGTTTTCATCAAATTTGTTTTAGGGCAGTATTTCTTCAAATATTTTTTCCACCCCTTCTGTCTCTCATCCTCCTCTGGGACTCCCAACACTGACATGCTTGACGGTGTCTCATGGGTCTCTAAAGCTCTGTTCATTTTTCATTCTTCAGCTCTTCAAACCTGATATTTTACCTATTTTCAAATTCACTGACTTTGGGGGGCCTACTCAAATCTGCTACTAAAACCCTCAATTTTTCATTTGCATTACTGTACTTTTCCACTCCATAGTTTATTTTACTTCCTTTAAATTTTTTTTCAATTTTTACTTCTTTTTTCTGTTTGATGATATATCATTCTCCTGATTTCCTTTAGCTCTCTGAGCATGTCTGAGAAGTTTCCTTAAAGTCTTTGACTATTACGTCCAATGTCTCTTACTTCCTATATGCTTCATAGCTTTTTTGAAAACTAGATACTGAATAACTGACAATTCCAGCAATTAGATGTTTCATCCCTTCTTAAGGTTTATTGCCACTGTTTGTTGTAGCTGTTTTCTTGTTTAATGATTTTTCTGAACTAATACTATAAAGTCTTTATTTTTTATCATTGTGACTACTAAAGTCCCTTATTAGCTTAATGATCAGCTAGTGAATGGAAAGAGACTGCCTTAGAAGCCTGGAACCAAATTCTTCCAATGTTTTGCAGGTGTGCTCCATGTGTTGAGACATGGCTTCAAAACTCCTGCCTTCAAGGTCGGCCAGCAGTGAGACCTTAGGACCTTCTTAGATCTTTCCCAAGCATGTGCACAGCCCTGGACACCCATGTGGTCATTTAGATTCCTAGGAATTCCTAGATCAGAGAATTTTAAAGCCCTTGTTTCCTAACTCTTATTCACAGCCTTCCCTTCCAAACTTCTTAGTTAGTCTGATGTTTGCCCCAACTGTTGACACTTCTTCAGGCATCAATGACCTGTAAATATTTGTAATATATATGCAAATATTACATTTACCTGTAAACATTTTTGACAAACCCTTGCAAGAAGTCACTTTAGCAGTGGAAGAGTTCCAAGTTAAATGACATAAAGGCAAATCTTTTGATTCTGTCTTTCAAAGAATCACATAACTAAATAATTACAATTAATTGTGAATGACGTCCATTGTGCTCCTTCTGGTATCAGTATCAATACCAAGAACATGGTCTGTTACTTTCAAGGCTTCCATTGAGCAGAGGAAAAAGGGTTGAGATCAGGGTGGATTAGAACACCACAAAGCTCACTGTTCTCACGGAGATTTGGTGTTTTTTCTTAATAAACGTCCCTCTGGTTGTGACAAGTCTTTGGTTAGTTTCCAGGGGCCTGAAAAAGTTGATTCTGACAGTTTCTGCCAGTTTTTTGTTGTTATTGGTGTTGTTGCTTTTATGGAGGGATAATTTTGGAATCCCTTTCTCCATCATTTTAACTGTTTTAAGCTAAGAATCATGCTAAGTCCAGAAAATGCACTGCTATTTGTCTGTGTATCAGGCTCAGGAAAATGACTCAATACACTTGCCTTAGTTATAATCACCCAGGGAGTGATGTGCCCAAGCAGAAAGCCTTGTCATCGCTAATCTCCATCTTTTATCATATACAAGCTCTCGGTGAATGAGTGGGGTCCTAGGTAAAGCTGTCTATGATCCACTGTAAAAACTGGGGCTAAGGAAATATTCTGACTTTTTCATTTTAAAGCTCTCTGGAACCAAGACAATGTAAGGGGGAAAAATAAAACTCCAGGTCTTCAATAATCTTTAATCAATATTTTCAAAGAAATCTACTGTGCAATTAAGCCATTCCTTTAGTCAATTTTATTCTCAAAACAGGTTTTGACACAGTAGTTGATACCCTCCAAGTAAAAAAAGTTCTTGTTTGCAAACCATAAAATAAAATACTGGGAAGAAACATTGGAACATAAAATACAAACTAACAGTGAGTGCTTAATTCTGTATATGAATTCATGACAGCCAAAGTCAAAAGAAAAACATGATCAGTGACACTGAGTCTTATAATAAAAAATTAAAAAGCAAAAACAGCAGGGAAAGTAAAACATCTGGTCTTCAAAAAAAAAAAGAAATACACTGCATAAAGTCCTCAGTAACATTCCAACAGTAAAAGCAGCAGCAAATGTTTTAAGGCTGTTTTCTCAAAGTATTCCTCCTCACTAACCTAACTAACAAGGCATAACTCAAGAGGAGAAATCATATAGGAAACTAGTGTTTTACTGTTAATATACAAGGAAAAGCAGTCATCATCATTTACTATCTGGGTCTAATTGACTCTTTTAAAATATATATACATTTTAAGTCATTTCACAAAAAATGTCTGGAAGAATAGAGAGTAAAAAACAACTTTATTGGAATTTTCAATGAGTAACAAAGCATAGCAAACTCAAATACACACTCTAGATTTCCCACATGTGCCTGGTATTTAAGTTACAATAAAACAAAATGAGCCACATTCTCTGAATACAACTGTTCATCAAGCGTCACTAATAAATGTGGAATATATCCATTTTATAAACCTGACTCCTGACTTTAAACACATCTCTGTTAGGTTCAAGCTTATCATTACTTCTGGTCTTTCTTCTAGTAGTTGTACTGTCAAAGTGCAATACTTGAAATTTTTAATGGCTCATAAAGTGTTGAAGAACGGCCACCTTCTCTGATTTTTAATTTTCGAATCACTATCATTTTTAGATTTATGGACATCTGAAATAATCAATCCAATTAACTTTCCATTTCTACATTTATTACCTTCTCATCATCTTTGCATTGCGTTGGCAAAAAAATTCCTTTAGATTTTTAAATAAACATAGATATATTTTTCATTTTCACCGAGAACTTTACTGAACCATGTATTCACTGTTTTGTCCCACTACCTTCCACCATTTTTCAGGCAACTTCATAATTCCATCTTCCTGAAATTTTTTATCTTTTTGAGCAAGGAACTATGCCAGATGCCTTTTACAGTCTTTCAGGGGACTGAAATTTTTTCCATTAAGAGAATTTTGTAAAGATAGAAATAAATGGAAATCTGAAGGAGCAATGTCTGTGAGCACGGTGGATAAACCAGAACTTCCTAGCCAAGCTGTAATAGTTTTTGCCTGGTCAACAAAAAAAATGAGGTCTTATTATCATGATGGAAGATTATGCATATTCTGTTGACAGATTCCATACACCTTCCATCCAGTGTTGTTTTCAGTTGTTCTAACTGGGAGCAGTACTCATTGGAATTAATCGTTTGGTTCTTCTGAAGAAGCTCGTAATAGAGGACTCCATTCCAATCCCACCATATATACAACATCACCTCCTTTGGATGAAGGTAGGTTTTTGATGTGCTTGGTGGTGGTTCATTTCACTTGCCCCACAATCTCTTCCGTTCCACATTATTATACAGTATCCACGTTTCATCGCTTGGCACAATTTAAGAACAGAACATTTTCATATGTCTCAGTAGAGAATCACATGCAAAAATATAGTCAAGAACGTTTTTCTCACTTAACTTGTGTGGAACTCAAACATCAAAGTGATTAACATAACCAAAGCAGGTGCAATCTCCACTTACAAGCTGTATTCAGTCAAATCTGGAGCACAAAGGTAAGAGATGAAAGAACCAGCACATATCCTTCAACCACACGTCCAAGGTTTTGTCACAAAATACTACATGATTAATTCCTCCTTGCTGAATGACTGAATGAGTAAGAATACCATATTTTCTTTTGGTCCTTAGAAATATACTGTTCAATCATAAATTTTTTAGTTAAGAAAATTCACTGAGATCATCATTCTTTTATTTAAGAAGATTCAGTCCTGAGATTTTACTTATATGATCAACTGCACCACCATCATAAGAGTCTAGAGTGCTGCTATTTGCCTCTTTGTATTTATTTTCCGATTCATGCAATAAATGTAAAATTTATTCCTGTCAATTTTCTCTTTGCCATTAAAAACATAAAAAATTACTAATTCCTAATTCTGTCCAATAAAAGCAGAGAGCAGACAATGAAGATGGTGTCTCCAGTCTCAGTTCATACTTCATGAAAGATGACGTAATTCTTTGGACAATACGACACGGAGGCTGACTCAGGGGTACTGCACTAGCACAGTGAGGCCCACATGCAAGCCCAGCCCATCACCTGATGCGAGCTCCGGACGTGGAGGAGCTTTCACGTGTTTAAAGGGCTGTTTAGAGAATATGTCACAGTGACCATCTGCAGCGCACAATCTAGAATATAGACTATCTTAAGCTTTACAAAAATGTTTGCCAACCTCAGCTTCAAGAAATTCCACTGTTCTTCCTTTTTATCATCATTTCAGCCTTTTCTCCCCCATAGTTGAGAATAACTAACGAATAATGAATTCCTTGGATGAAATAGCAAAATGTTTCAAAATATAGACAAAATAAGATCAGTAATATCTCCAAATGCATATTAGATTTATAAAATGATCCAATGGACCCATATGGTAACTGTAAGATAGAATGAACTTAAAAAACAGATTAAGTAAAATAAATGCTTTCTCTGTTCTTCAAAAGACCTCTACAAAAAAATAAAACTCATGAAATATCCATCTAAGAGTTACAAGTGTCCCCTAAAAGAAACTAAAAGTGAGTCCAGTGGTTAAGGTATTTTTGGTGTGCAAAGAGATGAGGACTGAAGAAAACTGTTATGGCAAAAATAAGCAATTAACTATGAAGTGACATTTGAAATCTGACATATACTAAAAAGCTACAGAAAAACAGCCTAATTATGCTTGTTGAAAATCCTCTTAGTATCGAATATAAATATTTAGAAATCACAAATATATATTCCTAAAACTTCTGCTTCATTTCTATGGATAGCTTGACAAGCCTGAAATACCATTTTTCCTGAATGCATATTTTAAGAGCTATGTGACTTCCAAAGGTTTATCAGCAATAAATCTCTTAAATCAGATAAAAATGTTAATTTACCTGACATTGAAGTATGTCTAGAATCTGGATGTCTGAAATGTATTTAAACAATCACTATCTACCAGGTATCTAAAGTCCATCTCTGTGCTCTACACACTCAGAAGAACATAAGGTAAAAGATACAACATTCCCTACTCTCAAGGTACTTTCATTCTCATAAAGCAGTCACAATTACTTAACCTTTCTGAACAGGTTTCATTATCTGGGTGACTTTTAAGATACCTCCTAGAGCTGTCTTTCTATAACATAATAAAAACATAATAATCATTTCTTGAGCACCAACTATGTGCCAGACAGGCACTATTATGCATTATCTCTAATGTTGCCCAAAATACATGCACTGTAGGTATTATTATCCCCATTTTACCTGAATTCTCCTCTAAGGTTAAAGAACCTGGTCAAGACTACCCAGCTAGTAATGCACTGGCATTCAAAGAGGTCTAGTAAGCTCCAAGGCTGATGCTTATTTCTCTTAATTATCCTGTTTATACCAAATTCTGCAATATGAACTCTTTACTGACTTTTACTCATTACTTACTTTACAATAAGCATTCAAGATAGCAAGTCAAGAAAAAAAGGTTCCCATTCTGGCTCTAGTTCCACTACTTATGAACAGACTGATCCTAGTGGTATCATTGCAGAGAAGGCAACGGCAACCCATTCCAGTACTCTTGCCTGGAAAATCCCATGGACGGAGGAGCCTGGCAGGCTGCAGTCCATGGGGTCACTAAGAGTCGGACATGACTGAGCGACTTCACTTTCTTTTTTCACTTTCATGCATTGGAGAAGGTAATGGAACCCACTCCAGTGCTCTTGCCTGGAGAATCCCAGGGATGGCAGAGCCTGGTGGGCTCTTGTCTCTGGGTTTGCACAGAGTTGGACACGACTGAAGCAACTTAGCAGCTTAGCAGTGGTATCTTGAGGGGGCAGGGCAGAGTTGTCCTTTCTAATCCACTTTTCAATCCAATTTTAAAATGAAAACTAGAATCAATTTAAACGTTTCTTCTTGGCAACTGAGCTAGATGCAAGAAGCCAAAGCGGTAACATTAAAATGCGGCAGCAAGCTCCAAAAGAGAACTATAAAAAAGAAACTCAAATGATTTACTAAAAAAAACTCTAATTTTAACATTCCTTGAAAATTCTTTGGTGCTCAGCCTTTTTTCATGGATATTCTTAGGTGCTAAGCCTAATTTCATGAAAGACAAAGGCTGAGCAACAGTGTAGAAGTGTGACAATTAAACGGACTGCACAACACTGACTGAACCCTAGATAGAGGAAGGAGGAAAGTGCTATGAAAGGCATTACTGGGAAAACTGGCAAAACTTTAATGCAGAATACAGACAAGAGTACTGTATTAATGTTAAATTTGCTGAATTTGATCATTATACTGTGATTATAAAAGAATATCCTTGCTCTAGGAAACATATGCTGATGTATTTAGGAGTAAAGGGGTATGATATCTATAACATTTTCAAAATTTTCAGGGAAAAAATATCCAGAGAATCATAAATAAAATGTAACAAAATTAATGAATATGGCTCCTCTGTCCATGGAATTCTCCAGGCCAGAATACTAGAGTTGGTAGCTGTTTCCTTCTCCAGGGAATCTTCCCAACGCAGGATCAAAACCAAGTCTCCTATACTGCAGGCAGATCTTTACTGTCTGAACCACCAGGGAAGCCCAAATGAATAGAGAAGAAGAATGTAAAAAATTCTTTACACTATTCTTATAATTTTTCTCTAATTTTGAAATTATTTCAAAATATAGTTGCTTTAAATCTCTTACTGGAAATACCTATGGCTGATTCGTGTTGATGAATGGCACAAACCAACAAAACATTGTAAAGCAATCATACTCCAATTAAAAATAAATTTTAAAAATCCCTGCCGCAAAAAAAATGTTTTTAAGTATCAGAAATGATACTTCCAGAATTTCATTCCAAACACTATCTCACAGCAGGGCCCTAGCCAAAAAAGAAAAAAGGTAAAGCCCCACCATAAGGTGCCTAGTTGAGGTGCGTGAAACACAAAACACCAGCCTTCTCTCTCATCAGAGTATTCTAAAAAGCTCTACCACCTTCATTACTCTATTTTATTCACATAAATATATAATTCCTCTTTATAGCACAGGTGAGTTAATCAGCAATTTCTTATTCTATTAAGTACAATCACATATTAAAGTGCTAAAGACACAATATAAAACATTTAAGCTCCACGTCAGTGTTCTTATTCTGTCTGACCTAGTGTCCTGCTCCCCACCTGCTCTTCCAATCTTGGCCTCTTCTGCTTCCCATTCTCCACATAATTCTCCACTGCAGATGTCACTGGGATTCTCCCTGACTGAGGCACTGAGCCACTTCCTCATTGTGTCTTGAAACACTTTAAAATAGTTAACCTACAGAAAAAAGGAAGGTTTTAAGTTGAACTTAAGTATGTGTATGAAAGAATATGTAGATGTGGCTTAAACAAACTCTTCAAATAGTATATGAACTCTACAAATATTTGACAGACATATGCATATAAACACATATAAATATGCATAATATAAAATTTTTCAGTTACATATTTTCCACCTTCCAAGTTCAGAACTAAGATTTTAAATCTTAAAAGATAGTGTACTCATATTCTTTATATAGCATGAATCAAAACTTCTTAAAGTCAACATTACATGGCATTTCATTATTCATATATTACAAGTTTTAACAGATGTTTACTACAAGTGAAAACCAGCACTCAGTTGACTACTATATGAATGCTGAGTTTTTTGGTGCATCTTACAGTTTAATAAACGCTACTAAGGCTAGATACCAACTTCAGAACTCATGTAAGACATTTTAAGAAAAACCTTCCAAAAGTAATGTAAAAAGTATTCAAAAAATACTGTGAGATCTGATCATCATTATACTGTACAACTATAAATACTTACATGTATGTGGAAAGTAAATTTCTAATTCTAATTACAGATAACCTTTTGGGTCAATGAGATGGACACACATGACAAAGTAGTCCATCTCCCAAAAAACCTCATTAAGAAAATCAGAGATGCAGCCCAGTGAGAAAATCGCCAGTACAACCTGGACCCAACCATGAAATGCTTCTCTGGACCAGATTCAGTCCAGAGCAAAGGTGAGCAGATAATCCTTTGTCTCTGTATTCAACTCTCAGGATGTGAAAATTCTGAATTTTGGGAAAAAATATAATGTAGAGTATTTATAATAGATCTTTTGGCTTCCTATTATCCATATCTGACTCTCTCACATGGTACTAAGAGTTGCAATGGTGAACTTCAGTATGAAGATTATGAGAATGGAGGTAAATATCCGTAATTTAAAATAAATTACCAAAATGTGATTTTGCTTTTTCCGAAATGTGGTTTTTGCCATAAAGTTTTTGTTGTCATATTCAGAATTTCACTAAGTAGGCTAACATAGCAAGGAAAAGTGGAGATGACACCCTAAAAAAATGACCAAATTCAGGTTCAGAGTTGTCAAATACAGATTTTATTTTGTCAGTATTAATTCATGGTACAGTGTAAAAAGTTAACAACACGTATCATAATTCCTAGAGGAACCACTGAAAAAATACAAAGGTATAAACAAAAATTAGTGGAAGAAATATGAATTCTAAAAATACTCAATCCAAAAGACCTCCTTCCCAAAAAAGGAGGAAAAACAACTAGCAGATAAAAATTTAAACCTAACCATAATCAGTAACATTAAGTACTAATGGTCTAACCACCTTATTTAAAAGGCAGAGATAGCAAGAGGTTAAAAAACAACCACACCTAACTATATATACTATTTACAAGAGACAAAGATTTATGTCAAAGATAAAAATACAGAAAAACAGAGCATGTGAACACTAATCATAAAAAAGCTGGAGAAACTATACAAATTACTTTAAGAAGCCTTTTTAAGAAGCATTACCAGAGAGACAGGGTATTTCATACTGATTAGAGGATCGATTCTTTATCAATCTTGGACACTCATAAAACAGTGGGAGGAAAAATAGAGGAGAGAGTTACGGCTTTTCTTTTTCTTGCCCCACTGCCCTCTTACTGCTCCTATTCAATATGGTGTTTAAAGGACTGGACGATGTAATAGCCAATAAAAAGAAAGTAAAAGGCATAAAAGTTAGAAAGCAGTAAAAAGTCTTTTTCATTGATGTTACGATTATCTATATTGAAAATTTTAGGAAACAACCAGAACTATTAATAAAGGGATTTTAGCAAGATACTCAATGTGCTACCCTTTCCTTCATCCTTCAGTATTCAAAGTCAATAATTTGGTGGAAATGAAAACTGGTACAGCCACGAGGAAGAGCATGTGGCAGTTTCTCATAAAATCAAACACTCTTACCATAATATCCAGCATTCATGCGTCTTAGTATTCAAAGGAGTGGAAAATGTCTATATACACAAAAATCTACACATGAATATTTATTTACAGTAGCTTTATTCCTAACAGCCCAAATTTGAAAGCAATCAAAATAACATTCAGTAGGTGAAACGATAAACTACAGTACATCCAGACAAGGCAATATCGCATCCAAGCTCAGTCATGTCTGACTCTTTGCAACGCCATGGACTGTAGCCCACCAAGCTCCTCTGTCTATGGGATTCTCCAGGCAAGAATACTGGAGAGGGTTGCCATGCACTCCTCCAGGGGCTCTTCCCCACCCAGGGACTGAACCTGCATCTCCTGCATTGGCAAGCTGGTTATTTACCACTTAGCCACCTGGGAAGCCCTAACGCAGTATTACTTAGCACTAAAAAGAGAATAAGCTATCAAGTGATGAAAAGACATGAAAAAACTTTAAATGCCTATTACTAAGCAAAAGAAGCCAATCTGCATGAAAAGATTTCACTTGTATAATGCCAACTACGTGACATTCTGAAACAGACAAACCTAGAGACAATTTAAAAAGTCAGTGGCTGCCGGTGCGGAGGTGAGGCAATATGGTACATAGGCAGAGCACAAAAGATTTTTCAGAGCAGTGAAAATACTCTGTATGACATTATAATTATATATCTATATCCTAAACATGTGTCCAAGCCTACAGAATGTACAGTACCAAGAATGAACTCTAAGGTCAACTGTGGACTTTAGGTGATTATGATGCATCAATGTAGCTTAAAAGAAAAAAAGCATTCTGGTTAATGATGTTGATGATAGGACAGATCTAAGCATGTGTGGGAGCAGGGGTATATGAGAAATCTATGTGCCTCCCTGTCAATTTTGTTATAAACCTAAACCTGCTCTTTAAAAAAGCCTGCTTTTTTTCTTTTTTTTTTTTAAACAATTGTACTTCTATATATCAGTAATAAGGGCTTCCCTGATGGTTCAGCTGGTAAAGAATCCACCTGTAATGCAGCAGACCCTGGTTCAATTCCTGTGTTGGCAAGTTTCCCTGGAGAAGGAATAGGTCACCCACTCCAGTATTCCTGGGTTTCCCTGGTGGCTCAGACGGTAAAGAATCCACCTGCAATGTGGGAGACCTGGGTTTGATCCCTGGGTTGGGACGATCCCCTGGGGGAGGGAATGGCAACCCACTCCAGTCTCCTTGTCTGGAGAATCCCATGGACAGAGGAGCCTGGCAGGATACAGGCTAAAGCCCATGGGGTCGCAAAAAGTCGGACACAACTGAGCGACTAAGCACAGCACAGCATACCAGTAATCACCGAAAATTTAAAGTAATTTGAAGGGCACGAAAAAGCCAAAAAGGCAAACAATAAATAGATAAACTATAACCTATCAACAAAATGTAATTCTACACTACTATTTGGAACAATTAGTAAAAACGGACCATACACTCCACATCCGTGTTTCTGAAAACCTTTTAATGCATATCATCTTTTGTTTTAAAACACATGAAAATCTCATCACTTCAGCCCATCTAAAGACCAGTGTGTCTGTTTCTCACTCTACAGTACCTGACTGGTGGAAAAGGAGGGTTAAAAAAAAGAAAGAGAGAGGAGATGATTAAACAGTAAATACTTTTTAACACATCAAAGTTTCATAAAAATTTAATTCCATATGAAATAATATTAAGTGAAAATGGCAGAAAATAGTAGTTATAAACATATGAACTAAATATACATATAAAACAATGCATAGGAATGTGAATGTAGGTTTCTCCTTAAATTTACTTTGGGAAGTGAAAAGATCTATATCATTTAGAATAGTGAATAAAAATCTGGGTATCTAGATTCTAATCCCTGCTCAATTTTAGAAACTCTCTGAAACTTTCTAGATCTCAAGTGTCTCAACAGTAAATTTAAGGGTTGGATGAAATTATCTCTAGGACCTTCTGTTCTAAAATTCCATGGCTTTTTCTCTTATTATACTTGGCAAGGATATGCTCTATTAGTTTTCTGTAGTACCAACTACCTTTCTTATGATTCTCTAACAACTGCCAAGACAATAATGATCCATTATCCACACTCAGTACATTTTTTCCAGGCCTCCTACACATTTATTTAAAAGGCCATTTTAATCCAGGAATTCAGTTCCACTTGTAGGTGTTTCTTCTACAGAATTACAGTGCTCAGAAATATGTACAAAAATATATGTAAGAATATTTATTGTAGCATTGCTATAAACAATTTTTTAAAAATGGAAATAATCCAAATTTCCATCAATGAGGATTTAGCTCAGTTCAGTTGCTCAGTTGTGTCCGACTGTTTGTGACCCCATGGACTGCATAAGTAATCAAAGGGGATTAGTTAAATATTCATTTTGGTACTGCATAACATACAATTGTTTGAAAGAGGTACATCTACACATACTGCCTAAAAGTTAACAATATTTCTAAGTGAAATATTTAATTTCTCTGACATCCAGTCTCTTGAAAGCCAGAGGCTAATAATACCCACCTCTAAACGTTGTTGTTAAAGAATAACGAGATAATACACGTGAAAGCCTAGCACAATGCACTGTACGAGCAGATATTCAATGTTACCCTTTTCTTCATTCTTTCAACATCATAAAAGCTTCCTAATTGGCTGCTCTGGCTCTAATCTCAACAAAATTTTCCAAGCCATCCCAGACAATGATTTTCCTAAAACATCATTTTCTAAAGTATCATTCTCCTGCTCAAACACTTGCCTACCAGAGGAAAAAAAAATTAAAACCCCACATGGTACAAGCATCGCAAAACAGCTTCACTTTACCTATAAACCTGACTTGCATCCCCATCTGAGACTTCCCAAATAGAAGTCTATCGTGCTACCTTCAAAGTCTCCTGCGCACTGTCACTTGAAGGTGTGGTGTGCACTACTGCTTGCATAACTTTGCTGACTTCCATAGGCAATCAACTTCCCATCCTCCCACCTCCATCCCAACCAAATCTAGTCATGCTTCAAGCTCATGCTCCAGGCTAACCTTCCACTGAGCCATTTTCAATTATCTCAGCTCACTAACCTGCTTCCTATGAATACTGTCTTGGAGTGGTTTCTAATATTCACACACAGATATGGAGACCCTAAACGAAAGCAGTCATCAATTTGAAGTGTATGTGCTAAGGATGAAATAGATATACAAGAAAGTTTTTACATAAGCAAGTATTTTTTCTTCTGTAATTTGTTTAATGGAAATGTCTAAAGCAATTTCTAGTATACTTCCCAAGTTTTTAATAATTAAAAATTATAATACAGCAAAAGACCTATAGTGCCTATAGCTACCTACTTTTAAAAATCTAAGTTCAACACATATTTTATTGTTGTCAATACAATTATGTGCTGATCTGATTTTGCATATAATTCCTATAAACCAAAAAATTTCTTTATGTAATTCTCCCAGTATTTCATAATTTTTACTAAATTTTTAATTCAATGTCTCTTCTACACTAAACACCAAGCACAGTGTATCTAAAGATAAAAATTGCAAGACTGATTTAAACTTTCCCAATTTTCTAACCACCAAACTGTATTCCCAAAGCTTGTGCCTTTTATTTATTTACTATTTTAAGGATTTCTAGATCCCATGAAAGAAGAAGGGCAGTTTCTTTTCGTTTAATATCAAACCTTCCCTTCTACATTTTAATAGTCCCATACTAATTCTCAATCATTATCTCAGATTGTTCCAGCATCAGCCTAAAAAATGTATTCATTGTATAAACTCCTTTTCAGAACCCAAGAGTCACAAAGAATCTTCCATCAAAATAAAACTCACAGTAACTGGTTTTAAGATCCCCTACCCACTGAAATTCTCTCAACAGAGCCCTCTGCTCCTCACCTTCCCTAACCAAAATCTTTCAATGCAAAATTAAGAAATCTGTTCATCATCCAGAAGA
Organism: Ovis aries; assembly: GCF_016772045.2. Taxonomy (NCBI): domain Eukaryota; kingdom Metazoa; phylum Chordata; class Mammalia; order Artiodactyla; family Bovidae; genus Ovis; species Ovis aries. The sequence continues at coordinate 8,755,419 of NC_056074.1, forward strand.
GAACCGCAAACACTACCAAAGTTTAACATGAAATATGCTTCATTTGAACTATCCTCCCTACTCCAAAAAATTCTGCTAGATTCCCTAATAAATTCTCAGTCCAATCACAATTGCCTAAAGTTACTTCAATAAGTCTCTCTTCCACCCTGCTGTGCTAATTAGCTAGATTTGCTCAATGTAATAAAGTTTATAAAAGACATCTCAAAGCATCAAAAAGATAAATCCATTACAAGTCTACCTATTCTTAAATTGCAGTAATACACATTTCCCAAATATAAAAGTCTAATCTTTTCTGCATAAATTAAGAATTCTAATATTTTAAACACTCAAAAAGTACTTTTCCAAACATACTAGCAAAGAACCACCACAGCATTTTATCATTTGTCTAATGCTCATAATCACTCAGTTCAGTTCAGTGACTCAGTCGTGTCTGACTCTTTGTGACCCCGTGAACTGTAGCACGCCAGGCTTCCCTGTCCATCACCAACTCCCGGAGTTTACCCAAACTCATGTCCATTTAGTCAGCGATGCCATCCAACTATCTCATCCTCTGATGCCCCCTCCTCCTCCCGCCTTCAATCTTTCCTAGCATCAGGGTCTTTTCAAATGAGTCAGTTTTTCACATCAGGTGCCCAAAGTATTGGAGTTTCACCTTCAACATCAGTCCTTTCAATGAATATTCAGGACTGATTTCCTTTAGGACAGATTGGTTGGATCTCTCTGCAGGCCAAGGGACTCTCAAGAGTCTTCTCCAATACCAGAGTTCAAAAGCATCAATTCTTCAGGGCTCAACTTTCTTTATAGTCCAACTCTCACATCCATACATGACTACTGGAAAAACCATAGCCTTGACTAGACGGACCTTTGTCAGCAAAGTAATGTCTCTGCTTTTTAATATACTGTCTAGGTGGTCATAGCTTTTCTTCCAAGGAGCAAGTGTGTTTTCCTTTCATGGCTGCAGTCACCATCTGCCGTCACTTTGGAGCCCAAGAAAATAGTCTTTTCTGTTTTCATTGTTTCCCCATCTATTGCCATGACCTTAGTTTTCTGAATGTTGAGTTTTAAGCTAACTTTTTCACTCTCCTCTTTCACTTTCATCAAGAGGCTCTTTAGTTCTTCACTTTCTGCCATAAGGGTGGTGTCATCTCCATATCTGAGGTTATTGATATTTCTCCCAGCAATCTTGAATCCAGCTTGCGCTTCATCCAGCCCAGCATTTCGCATGATGTACTCTGCAAATAAGTTAAATAAGCAGGGTGACAATATACAGCCTTTGACGTACTCCTTTCCGGTACTGTTGGAACCAGTCTGTTGTTCCATGTCCAGTTCTAACTGTTCCTTCTTGACCTGCATACAGATTTCTCAGGAGGCAGGTCACGTGGTCTGGTATTCCCATCTCTTTAAGAATTTTCCAGCTTGTTGTTATCCACACAGTCAAAGGTTTTGGCATAGTCAGTAAAGCAAAAGTAGTTGTTTCTCTGGAACTCTTCTTGCTTTTTCGATGATCCAACGGATGTCGGCAATTTGATCTCTGGTTCCTCTGCCTTTTCTAAATCCAGCTTGAACATCTGGAAGATCACAGTTCATGTACTGTTGAAGCCTGGCTTGGACAATTTTGAGCACTACTTCGCTAGTGTGTGAGATGAGTGCAATTGTGCGGTAGTTTGAACATTCTTTGGCATTTCCTTTCTTTGGGATTGGAATGAAAACTGATCTTTTCACAAGAGACTGACCCAGACTTGCCCATGTGTCCAGGAGTCTCCAGCAGAGGCGTGGGTCAATGGTGGCCTGCTGCAGGGTCGGGGGCACTAAGTGCAGCAGTGTGTGCATGGGACTTTTTGAATGAGGTTGCCATTATCTTCATCATCTCCACCATAGTTTGGTCTCAAGTCAAACAACAGGGAGGGAACACAGCCTCACTCATCAAAAGAAAATTGGATTAAAGATTTACTGAGCATGGCCCCGCCAGTCAGAACAAGACCCAGTTTCCCCCTCAGACAGTCTCTCCCATCAGGAAGCTTCCATAAGCCTCTTATCCTTCTCCATCAGAGGGCAAACAGAATGAAAACCACAATCACAGAAAACTAACCAAACTGATCACCATGACCACAGCCTTGTCTAACTCAATGAAACTATGATCATCACTAAGTATATATTTTAAGCTGCTTTGTTTCTCTTTAATAAAGCATTCTGCTTTACTCAGTACAAATATTGCCTTGAAATTTCATTCTGTTTTCATAACTAAAACTATCAAAAGCTATGCTATAGTTTTGGAAATAATGAGAAATAATTTATTTTTTAAAATTGAAACAATCCAAATGTCCATCAACAAGTGAATGGATACACAATGGTGGTATACCACACAACTACCCAGCAATAAATAGCAATGAATTACTATTGTGGCGAGTTATTCCACAACGTGGATGACTGAAAAAGTCATTGTCCTGACTGAAAGAAAACTCTAGAAAACGCAAACATTACAGTGACAGAAAGCAGATCAGTAGTTTCCTGGGGTAGTGGGGGAGATAGGAGAGGGGATTACAAAGGAGCACTAGGAAACTTTTAGGGGTGATGGATATATTCATTATCTTGATTGTGGTAATGGTTTTACAGGTGTATACGTATATCAAAATTGATCAAAAAGTACACTTTAAATATATGCAGGTTAGCTGAACTGTGCACGCGCTCAATCATATCCAACACTTAGCACCCCCACAGACTGTAATCCGCCAGGCTTCTCTGTCCACGGGATTCTCCTGGCAAAAATACTGAAGTGCTTTTATACATCTTAAATTTGCCATAATGACAAGTTTTAAAAATAAAGATACCTTACTGAATTCACTTTGTAACTTTCGTATGTACATAGATATAAATATCCAAATAAATAAACTGGCTTAGGCCAAATTTCCTCTTTCATATTTTCCTTGTCCTTTTTGATTAAGAGGTTATATTAGCTTCAAAATCTAAACTGGGTAACTCTGCCTCTTTTCCTATTCTCTCACACATTTATATAAGATATAAACAATCTGTTTCATAAAGGTGTAACTGAACTTTTTAACCCTTTCAGTCTGATAGTGATATGTAGAAGGGAAAGGTATATTTTTAATTGCTCATTTTAATTTTTTTGATACTTTATCTCATCATGATTTAAATTTGAGTCAGTTTTGTTTAGTGTATTTTTCTAGAATACAGCCAATTTTATATGTTCCTTTGCTGTTCTCAAATGTACTGGCATAAAATTTCTTGTAGATTTTACTGAACTGTATTACAGTTATAGTTATGTCTCCATTTTCACATTTTCAAAAACACTGTGTGTTCTTTTTCCTAAATATACCTTTCAGTAGCTCATTATTTGTCTTTTCAAAGGATCCAATTTTTATTTCATTAAGTCCCTCCACTGTTCCTTTGCTTTCTGTTATTAATTTCTATTCTTTGGCATTACCACTTTTGCATCTACTTCCCTAGTTTGCTTAAATACTTAGCCCACTCATTTCCATCTCTTTTCAAATACACCCATTTAAGCCTATGAGTTAATCTTTTCAGTATTACCTTGAAGGACTCACCCAGTTGTGTCCAACTCTTTGTGACCCCATAGACTATACAGTCCATGGAATTCTCCAGGCCAGAATACTGGAGTGGGTAGCCGTTCCCGTCTCCATGGGATATTCCCAACCCAGGGATTGAACCCAGGTCTCCCGCATTGCAGGCGGATTCTTCACCAGCTGAGCCACAAGGGATGTGATGTTTTACTCTGTAGAGGCCTGGCATGCTACAGTCCATGGGGTTGCAAAGAGTCGGACACAACAGAGCGACTGAACTGACTGGAGAATTTTAATTTCCAGTTATTTCTTCTGCAACCCACTTAATTACTTTAAAATATTTTTAAATTTCTAAACATGACACTGCTTTATCTTTTGGTTTGTAATTAGACTGCACTGTGGGCTGCACAGTGATAATCTCCAATTAGCTACAATCATGACTTGCTATAAGGTCAAATTTCAAAAATGTTCTGTGTACTTAAAAAATGTGTATGATCTAATTATTAGTTTCAGGGTTCTACAGCATCCCAAGATTGTTAATTCTTTATTTAAATTTTCATTCCTATTTTATTTACTTGATGTATTAATTATTGAGAAGTGTTAAAAATACTGATTATAAAGTTCTCTGTATTTGAGGTTATCTTTTATATTATACACAAATTCATGACATTTACTTTTCCTAGAAATATTTAAGTCTTCCTAGTGATGATCTCATTCTTAAGGAATGAACCTCTTATTCCTTGATAATGCTTCTGCATTAGTCTCATTTTTCTTAAACACATCTATGACAGCTTCAGGGGAGTAGGGGTCCTTGCATTAGAATGTTTTAGATGCATTATTGATAAACATCACCATAATTATTTGTTTGCTATCTTTAAAAGAAATCCCATCCCAGAGTCTCCATGCTTTCTCTGCTAAGTTTATTCTGTTTACATTTATTTTGATAACTGATATATGTGAAATTATTCCCACAGCTTTGTTTTCAATATACCATGCATTTTCTTTTTCTTTCCTTTTTTTAAGTTTTCCTTACAATTTTAACAGAACTACTTCAAAGTAGAATCAATTTTATTACTCTTTCTAAACAATACGACCTCAGAAAGCTTACTCAGACTACTACCTCCTTCAATTCTTATGCATTTATTTACTGTATTGTTTTATATAATCAGACTGTCCCAATTTGTCTATGTTTACCAATTTCTTTGCTAACTTTGAGTCTTTCATCCTCTTCTACATTCTGGATTCAGTTCCCTTCCATCAAAGTTCAACTACCTTCAGCAGTTCTTTCAGCAATGGTCTGTCAGTAGCAAACTCTCCATCTCCACCTGAAAACGTTCATTTCTCCTTCACTGTACACTGACAATAACCAATGAGGCTTATGTCATTTTTCCTTGGCACTTTGAAATACTAATCTAGAGATTTTTTACATTCATTCATGCTGTTGATAAATCTGCTGAACTAATTGCTGTTCAGTTACAAGTGACTTGTCTTCTCTCTCTGGTTCCTTTATTAGTTTCTCTATACATTTACCATCCAGTGATTTCACTACAGAGTACTAAGTTGTCCATATTTTTTCCTACTTATAGAGTGTCTATTTTTAGGCACAGTCACAGAGGGTGATTTTAGAAAGACCATTTTCTTAATTTTCCCAAAGAGTTTTCAGAATCAATACCACACTATAAGAGGCATTGATTTACTACATAGAGTGGATGTCCTAGGACAATGACTGTCAAACTTTAGAAGGCAACAGAAACACCTAGGAAACCTACTGAAAAACTCAGACTCCAGCCAAGTCTTCTGATTCGGTACGTCTGGGGTCCTACCACGTATCCCCATTTCCAACAAGTTTCCAGGCTGATGCTGCTGGTAGGGGAATCATGCTCTAAGAACCACTTCCTTAGGGATTAGGAATAATTATCTCAGAGAACCCCCACTCAGAAGGACTATAGGAATTTGTTGTTTCTTAAATCTAGAGGATAGTCTTTACCATCAATCTAAACCATGTTTAGCTGTAAATATTACTGTTTCCCATTTATCCTCACAGAAATTCAACTATATAAATAACAGCAGCTAACAGTTCATCATCTGACCAGAAATGCTCCAGTTCATTATTCATAGTCCTCAAGGTAGAAACAGAATTTGACCCTATCATTCCCCTACTCAGTTGTTCACTGGCTCCTCTACAACTACAGGGACAAGCCTTTATGAGGGAGAGACACATGGGCTTCAGAGTACATGCAAATTTTTTAGTGTTTACACTATGCTTATATTACATACTTTTTTGACACTATCCAATAGGTCTATGATCAAAGCATGTCAAAACTCGCTAACCTATTAAATTCAAATGAGTCAGTGTGATTCAAAAGCTTTTCAGCCTTTCATGACCCATGCCTGCAGCCTATGCCCCATGCCTTGTGCCATTCTGAGCAAACCATGATTTCAAACTTTTATCATTATATCCATATTACCTCCACCTAGAAAAGAATGCCCAATAGGCCTCTCATAGGCCTGACAAACGCCTACTCATCTTCTCAAAAGGTTTAATATCACCTCCGCCCAGAAATTTTCCCCAACCTACTAAGGGTTGCCTACTTAGTTGCTCCCTTTACCGATCTCTCAGGACTTTGTACAAACATACACAACTACTTTTCAACCTTTTAAATAATGGTCCAAACATGTTGTCTAAAATACGACTTTTCCTTAGACTCTATAGACTACTTCTAGGAGAAGATATATTTATAATCTAAGACTTTCCATGTTTCTTTTCATCTAGACTTTCAAAGGAACTCAACATCCGTTGGGAGTAAATGTACCTAGTTCTATTTTCAGTTTCTACACAAAATACCTCAAGCATGTAAACAAGATTTGTCCCTCTAAGATCTAGCATCTGTAATGTCAATAAAACCCACACAACACTGAAGGGGTAATCAAATCTAAGAATTCAAAAATCTTCATAGAAAAAAAGGACTCTCATATTTCTTACACAAGTCTACTTGGTTTACCTGTTTAAACACTGATGTATATATACCACAAATTTGAGAAGATTCCTCTCATTATTCATTAAACACCCTCTCATTCAAAAATATCTCTTTATAAAGGTATACACCATATGAAAAGAATCACAGTGACTGGTTCTCTCCAGGGGCAAAGGATGAGAGTATTTTCAAATGTGTATCATCTGATTTTTTTTTTAAACAATGTTACATATTACCTTCACAATCAGAAAAATACAATGAAAAGTGAAAAAAGCCATATTCTATGCTATGCTATTTAAGAAAAAAGTTTAACTATGAAACTAATTTAATATATTATTCTTACCAGATTTAAGACCTGAAATTTTGAAGATGGCACTTGGTTTCCCATTCGTGACAAATCCTAGGAGTTGCCATACTGGCATTCCATTTGAATCAGGATAGGAAAAGTAGACAGAGCCTCCCATTCCTTCAGGAAATGGGATTGTTCCCAGCATAAAAACCACAACATGGTTGATATTTTCATAATCAGGCAAGTCAAAAACAAATTTATCCTCTGCCACTTGCTGTGCAGCTGTTTGCACCTAGAAAATAAGAAACTCACCTTAGTGCAATAGTTCGATAAGTTACTAAAGCCCTTTTAGTGTTGCTGTAAGCTCTGTTAAAAGATACAGTTGACTACTGTCATCATGTCAAGCCTAACACTGGGTGAATCTGATACTCTAACTATGGAATTACCATATACACCAGAGAGTGCTAACTTTAATAGAAAACCTAAAAACATATATCTAGGCTGAAAATGATTTAATGAATGCAATCTTTTAAAATCATGACTAAATTATTTGAGAAGTGCCCAAGAAAGACTTTACTTACATAATAAATCACTACAGCTTCAAAATGTTATAAAAATAAAACACCACACCATGAAAGCCTTATCTTCTAGTTTGAAGGTAAAGAAACTCCAGGTTAATTAAAATGAGTAAGCAATCCAGAAGCTGTTACTGTCAATCCTCATTATTTGCAGATTCCCTATCTGTCATTTTGCCTACTCAGTAAAATATATTTGTAACCCCCAAATTACTAACCTTCAGTTTAAATACAGAGAATAAAACAAAGGAAGAAAGAACATAAACCCAACTGCCCAGTATTAAATTCAATTTTATCAGGTTTTGGCATGCACACAATCTTAAAGGCATGTAAAATTATGGTATGTACAAATCCTCAAGCAAAATAAACATTTCTTAATGTCAACTCTGTCAAAAGCACCAGACATTCTGTTAATTTGTATTATGACACTCTAATCCTCAACCCGAGGTAGAAAAGGACCTCGTTTACTTAAGAAAAGTTTTCAAGGAATGAAAATTGACTTCCTAGTTTTAGATTAGATGGTCTTTTTTAGTAAAATAATATTGTTAAGTGCTGAGGTACTCTAGGTCTCTTTGCCATTTATTTCTATTAACATGTTCAAACACTGCAGAATTAAGAGTCAAAGGCTGTGAAAAAATGTTGCCATCAACGAACCCCTCCTGGATATCCATTACAGAGACGAGGTATTAGGTAAATAGACAAAGGCACTGCTGTAACTAAATTCCCTGCAAATTAGTTAACAACACGAATTCCATAGGGCCTATTCTTCAGAAAAACATTTTAAAGGTCATTCATTAATGAAAGTCATCTGAGTTCCGCGGATGGGCTTGTCATTTTTCCTATCAGGGGCAGGTGCAATCCAAACTTCTCACCAGTATTATCTACTACCAGCGCCAAAAGGCACCTCTCAGCCATTTAAGGGCCAGATTAATTTTCTGAGGATAGCCATCTCCAATTTATCTCTCTAGTTCCTTACACTATGTACAGACTACATTGTTTAAAAGAAATTGACGAAAACTTAACAAAGAAGCTGCAACATTTAACAAAGCAGGGAGAAAACATAAAAAGAACTCTCGGTTAAAAAAAAAAAAAGAATCCGGTCTGAAATGAATCTGAATGGTTTCTACGGAGACAAGCAAGATTCACCCTCCAGATGATTCCTCAACAATTTCAGGTACTTATCTTATTTATCTAACAATTCAACAAGGAAGGAGATCTCTCTTTTTTTTTGGGGGGGGGGGGGCAATCTCTTTTTTAACCAGTAAGGAAACTCGCTGCTCACATCATTTTGGAGTCATCACAGGCACGGGTCCCGATTAAGTTTCACGAATTTCTAACAATCAACTTCAAATTATGTTAAGCCTATTTTTATTAGAGCCCTTCCAAAGGGACCCAGAAGTTAAGCACTGACCGAGCATCTTAACCTTCGACAGGCTGCACGCTACAGGCTAGATCAAATGCCAATATTTACCTCGAATTCCCTTTCTGAGCTCAGGCGAGTATTTATACTGTCAACTGAGCTTAAGTTCCTCAACTGCAAAATGAAAATGAGAAGCACCACCTCACGAGTTACGGCTTAAGTCTGCGGTGCCAAACAAGCGCTACGAATAAGGCTGGGATGAAGCGCAGTGAACAAAAGGCGTGCGCTGCCTAGGGTAAGGCACACTCAGGAAGCGGCAGTGAATACTGGGACTACTATCAAGAGCGCTGGGGGCAAAGAAGGGCGCAAACCCAGCCACCACGCTCACGCGCTCCGCCGGAAAGCAGACGGAAGGGGTCTTCACCGAACCCGGCGCACCCCACCCCCACTCCCCGTGGCCTCGCCCTTGGGGTGTCGCCCCCTTCCTAAGACCGTCCGACCCTTTCCTCACCAGCCTCCCCGCCACCAAGCAGCCGAACATGGCGGCGGCGACTCCGCTCGGCCGGCAGGGACCCGAGGCCGAGGACTAGAAGTCCTGGGGCTACTGCCGTGGTCGAGCCCAAGAACCTTCCAGAACGTGGAATAGGCCTCCTGCCCCTCAGCTACATAGTGACGAGGCCAGCGGCGGGAACGCCTTCTGCCTCCGCGACCTCTGACCCCCCGCTTCCTAACCAGCGCGCCTCCCAGGCGACGAGTACTTCCGGGGCTTTAGACAGGTGGGCCGGTTCCAGCTAAGACTACAAGTCCCAGGAAGCCCTGCGTGGGCTTCCAGGAAGGGAGAGCGGAGGATTTGCCCTTTGGATTGGTAGTCCGCGCTCAAATGACTGGTTTCAAAGCAGGCTGGAGGTGTTGCTCACGTTTGTATAACATTTCAGCGATTACATTGCTCTTTTACAATCATTTCTCTGGATCTTTACAAAAACCGTGTGAGTTGGTTATTATTATCTGCATTTTGTGGGCGAGGAAATTGCCCAGAGTGACCCGCCCCAAATCTTCACACAGCACTCAGGGATGGAGTTTAAATCCAAGTTCTGATTCAAATCCGAGTTTCTGCTATCAGTCAGTCAGTCAGTTCAGTTGCTCAGTTGTGTCCGACTCTTTGCGACCCCATGGACTGCAGCACATCAGGACTCCCTGTCCATCACCAACTCCCGGAGCTTACTCAAACTCAGGTCCATTGAGTTGGTGATGCCATCCAACCATCTCATCCTCTGTCATCCCCTTCTCCTCCCACCTTCAGTCTTTCCCAGCATCAGGGTCTTTTCCAATGCGTCAGTTCTTCGCATCAAGTGGCCAAAGTATTGGAGTTTCAGCTTCAGCATCAGTCCTTCCAATGAATATTCAGGACTGATTTCCTTTAGGACGGACTGGTTGGATCTCCTTGCAAATCCAAGGGACTCTTGAGAGTCTTCTCCAACACCACAGTTCAAAAGCATCGATTCTTCGGCGCTCAGCTTTCTTTATAGTCCAACTCTCACATCCATGCATAACTACTGGAAAAACCTTAGCTTTGACTAGAAGGACCATTGTTGGCAACCTCTTGATAAATCTTTCTGCTATATGTTAGCTGAAAGTTACTGATTTTTAATCAGCTGTTTTGTACTTATTGACAATTTTATTGTAATTCTTTACAACTTCACTTGGCTCCTCCATTTATTTGCTGTTAAAAAAAAATTGCAAGCAAGTTGTATAGTAATATCCTTGTACTTTAATGGCATCTTTGTAAAATAAGAATAATTGCGTCTGTCTCCTAGGGTTGCTGTGAGGGTTAAATGAATTTAAGCCCTTAGAACTTGGCAGTACTTAACTAAAGACTGCTTTGTTGTAAAATGTCTTGTTTTGTTTTGTTTTGTTTTGTCTGTGCATTTGCAGAAAAGTTTCATAGCTAGAGGAACTGGTGTCAAGTACTGACTGCCACCAATACTGTTCCTGCATTTCACAGCTTTGGTTCCCTTTCCTCTCTGATAGGAAAATAAAATATCCCCTTTGCAAAGGTCTCTGCTCAACTTGAAATATCTGAGCTTAGTCCACCAGGCACCACCAAGTCTATCCCAGGTTGTATGTGGAGGGTCAGAGTGTTTGGAACAGTAGTCCTCTGGTCTCCACTCCAGCACCATAGACTTGGACCATGTGTCTTTGTCTTAGATACTCCTTTGAATAGCCAAGCCAAAGATTAATAGATAGAAGAGGATCTTTCTACCAGTGTCTCCAGCTTTCTACCTAAGAAGTCCCAGAATCTTCAGAATAAGAAGGCTATTCATATGAGACTATTTCATGACAGGCAGACAAACTGTCTGGACTCAGAGCCCATCTCTGTCATTAATTAGTTTATAATCTTAGGCCAGCTAACCTAACACTACCTTTTCCTCCTTTTCACCATGTATAGAATGAGATAGTAATAAGGTTCTTATAAAGGTTATTACATGTAAAGTAGTAAAGTAGTAGCCAGATTATTTGTTGTTGTTCAGTTGCCAAGTTGTGTCTGACTCTTTGCAGTGCCATGAACTGCAGCATGCCATGCTTCGCTGCCCTTCACTATCTTCCAGAGTTTGTTCAAACCCATGTTCCTTGAGTGGGTGATGCCATCCAACCACCTCATCCTCATCGCCCTCTTCTCCTGCCCTCAGTATTTTCCAGCATCAGGGTCTTTTCCAATAAATCAGCTCTTTGCATCAGGTGGCCAAATATTGGAGTTTCAGCTTCAGCATCAGTCCTTCCAATGAATATTCAGGGTTGATTTCTTTTAGGATTGACTAGTTTGATCTTGCAGTCCAAGGGGCTCTGAAGAGTCTTCTCCAGCACCACATCCAGAATCAGTTATTACTTTTCTTAATTTTTCATGTATTCATACCCATCTTGTACCCTTTGAAATAATAAATTAATATATTGGTCTCTGCCTTCTGTTTCCTACATAGGGCTCCTATAGTTCCCAAGTAATGAGTGCTAGGAGCATCTTTTTTTCTAATGAGGGACTCTGGGTAGGTTCCTGGGTGGCTCCTAGGTGGCAGTTCATCACTAGAAACATGAAGCCTGATTAGAAGCTTGGAACTTTCAGGCCATCCCCCCATTCTATAGAAAGGGGAGAGGGTTTGGAAATGGAATTAATGGATCATGCTGACATGAGGAAGCCTCCATAAAATTCCAGTAGTATGCTGTTTGGAGAACTTCCAGGTTGATGAATATGTCCATGTACCATGATGCTATACCTCAACTCCACCAGGACAGAAGATCCTGTACTCCCAAACCTTGCCTTAGGCATCTGTTCATCTGGCCGTTCATCTTTATCCTTTATCATAACTGTTAGTAAATTGGTAAACATAAGTGTTTCCCTGAGTTCTGTGAGTTGTTCCAGTCAATAATCAAATTCAAGGGGAGGAAGGTATGGAAACCGTCTTTGTTTTTTTTGTAGCCGTGTTGAACAGAAGTTGTGGGTAACCTGGGACTAACTACTTGTGATTGGCACCTGAAGAGGGGTACTGAGGGGCTGAGCCCTTAACCTGTGGGATTTGATACTATCTCCAGGTGAGTCAGGATTGGGTTGAATGGTAGGACTGAGCTGGTGTCACAGAATTGCCTGATGTAGGAAAAACAGTGTGGTTGTAGTGTGAAAGTAAAGAAGCAGCATGGGAGGAAGGCCAGGTTTTTTCTTTTACATACTGTGACTATGTGTTCTGTGTATTTTGATTCTCTTAACCACTTGCGGTTTTTAACCTTTATGTGATTATGCGACTTGTTTTATAATACTTCCTTGGAAATTTCTTATGGACCCTTCCAATTGGCTCAAATATTTTCTTCAGAAATCTTTCTATGACTCACCTGTAATTAGTCATTCCTTCTTTTACATGCCAATCTTATCTAATTGATTGAGAACTAGTTAGATTTTTGTAAACTACAGTTGCTGTTTGTTAATTGGCCCAACCTTTGTTATCTGGGATTTGAGCTTTTTCTCCATCTTGCTGGTGAACTGTCTACTTCTAGGTTGGACAAAGAATTAGAGACAATGAGTTTAGTATCCTTTCTCCAGACTGTGAAAATCAGCCTTCTGTTCACCATACTATCTTATTTTTATTTGTTATGTTTTGGTTCGCAACTGTGCACCCTGTGGGTATCTTAATTCCTGCAGCAGGGGTGGAAGCCACGCCCCCTAGAATGGAGGCGCTGAGTCTTAACCACTAGACCACCAGGGAAGTCCCTTGTTTTTTAAATACAACAGTCCTTGGTAATTAAAGAGGGTAGAAGTAGACGCAGTGTATGTAAGTGAAGAAAAGTGTTTCAGAGGAAAAAAAAAAAAAACCCTTTCCAATAAGCAGAACTCTCTGAGATAAGAATAGGCAGGCATGGGATAGTGAATTCTCCCATTCACACTGATATTTTAACCAATGCTGATATCCACTTATATCGTTAAGGAGATTCATAGAAAACTTGGGAAAACTGACCTAGAACCTCAAAGGTACCTACCAGCTTTCAGACTACATGTGCTTCTGTGGACTGAGAACAAATCATAATTGAGTGTTGGCCAGGGAGTCAGGAACTGAATTCTGGTTTTACCTTTTCCATTAACTAGCCTAGGGATGAGGTAGGTAATTTATCTTTTTAGGTGATAGGTTTCCATACTTCTAGAATGAGGATATTGAATTCTGATTCCAAGAGCAAAAATATTTTTCTCTTCTTCTAAGGAAAGTTTCTTCTCTAAAGCAAGGAGAACAAGAAATAAAAGCACAAACTCCTTCTCCTTTGAGCTAAGAGATATGTGTAACTCCAAGTCACAAAGCTATCAGTGGAAAGACAAGTAACTTAGCACAGCAGAAGGTCAAACTCAAGTACCTATAGAGAAAGATAATAAACACCAAAGAAGTTCAGGAATTGTCAATACCAGGGGCCACAGAAGGCAATGGTAAGGCAGTGGACTGAAACACAGATTGCTTAAAATTGACATCGGGTTTCATATCTGACCCTCTTTAGCACCTCAGCCACTGGTATGAAATCTCTGAAAGAAATTGAATCAGAGAGGCCCCAGGCACTAGGAAACCAGATACTGGGGGAAAAAAAAAGATTGTGGGGCAAGGCTGCCTTGTGCAGATTAGGTCTTGAAATAGAGTACCTGTGAGAGAGGAGCATTTAGCTCACACTAATGTAGGACTGCCACCCAGAGTGGGCGTGGCTTTCCAAAACATCCAGTTGGAGGGTCGGGGAGTGCCTTTTTCTATATCATCCATGCAGAGAGGGGTATCTCTTACTAAGTCATCCATATAGGGGAGGAGGGTCACTTTAAAAATTTATGTAACAATCCAAAACCCTTTCATGATTAAAATAAAAATTCAACAAACTTTTAGGAATAAAAGACAGCTTCCTCAAGCCGATAAAGAGCTTGAAATCCCACAGCTAACATCATACTTAATGGTTAATGTTGAATGCTTTCCTCCAAAGATCAGGAATAAAACAAAGATGGCTTCTCCAGCCATGTCTGTTCAACACTGTATTGGAGGTTCTAGCTAAAGCAATGAGGCAAGAAAAAGAAATAAAAGGCATCCAGACGGGGAATTGAGAAATAAAATTACCTCAATTTATGACATGATTTTGTACATAGAAAATCCTAAGGAATCTACTAAAAAACAATTAGATGTAACAAGCAAGTTCAACAAAGTTGTAAGATATAAGATCAATATACAAAGTTCAATATTTATAAACACTTGCAATGAACAATCCAAACATAAAAATAAGACAGTTCCACTTACACAAGCATCAAAAAGAGTAAAACATTCCAGAAGCTACCTAAAAAACAAAGTAAGAAATTAAATATCTACGTAAATGGAAACATCCCATTTTCATGGATCTGCAGACTTTCTATTATTAAAGTGGCAATATTCCCTAAATTGGTCTATAGATTCAATGAAGGCTCTATCAGAATCTCAGCTATTTTTGTAGAAGTTAGCAATTTGATTCTAAAATTTATAAAAAATTGCAAGAGACCCAGAATAGCCTGAACTATCTTGAAAAAATAACAAACTAGGACGATTAATGGCTTTCCAGATGGCAATAATGGTAAAGAATCCACCTGCCAATGCAGGAGACATAAGATATACAGGCTTGATCTCTGTGTCAGGAAGATCCCTGGAGAAGAAAATGGCAACCCACTCCAGTATTCTTGCCTGGAGAATCTCCTGGACAGAGGAGCCTGGTGGGTTATAGTCCACGGGGTCGCAAAGAGTCAGACACGACTGAGCATCTGAGCAAGGAGAATTAACACTTTCCAACTTCATAAGTTATAGCAAAACAATGATAATGGAGACAGTGCAGTATTGGGACAAAAGTCAGTGTGTTAAACAATGGAATAGAACTGAGCATCCAGAAATAAACAGTTTTGTCTGTGGTCCACTGGTTTTCAACAGAAGTGCCAAGATCATTCTGTTGGGGAAGGAAAGGTCTTTTCAACAAAGATTCTAGGACAACTGGATAGTCACATGCAAAATAATGAAACTGAACCCTTTCCTAATGCCATATATAAAAATTAACTCAAAATAGATCAAAGATCTAAATGTAAAAACTAAAACTATCAAACTCTTTGAAGAAAACAGGAGTAAATCTTCATTAATTTGGGTTTGGCAAAGAATTCTTAGATATAACACCAAAAGCAAGAGCAAAAAGCCAAAAAAATAGATCATCTGAATTTCATAAAAATTAAGTTAATTTAAAAAAAATTAAAACTCTGGTGCTTCCAAGGAAGTCATCAAAAATGTGAATCAACCACCACAGAATTGGAGAAAGTATTTACAAACTGTATATCTGATAAGGGACTTGTATCTAGATCAGATAAAGGACTTTTACAGTTTAAAAAGACAACCCAATTTTTAAATGGACAAAGGATCTTGTATTAATTTTCTATGGCTGCCATAAAAAATTACCACAAGATAGGTAACTTAAAGCAACAGAAATGTATTCTCTTATAATTCTGGTGTCTAAAAGTCATGATGGGTGTCAAGAGAGCCACATGCCTTGTGGAGGCTTGAGGAAGAATCAGTTCCATGCCTCTCTTCTAACTTCTACTGGTTGCCAACAGTAGTGGTTGTGGTTTAGTCGCTAAGTCTTGTCTGACTCTTGCAACCCCAAGAACTGGAGCCTGCCAGGTTCCTCTGTCCACAGGATTCTCCAGGCAAGAATACTGGAGTAGGTTGCCATTTCCTTCTCCAGGGGATCCCCTCGACCCAGGAATCGAACCCAGGTCTCCTGCATTGCAGGTAGATTCTTTACCTACTGAGCTTTGAGCGAAGCCCAAGTAGTTGCCACTAGTCCTTGGCATTCCTTGATTTAAGACCCTTCATTCCAAACTCTGCCTCCATTTCATATTGTGTTTCTCCTTCGGTGTCTTTGTGTCTCTTCTTATACAGACCTCATTCATTATATTTAGAATCCTCCCTAATCCAGTATGGCCTTAACTTGAATTGATTACATCTGCAAAGACCCTAGTTCCAAAAAGATCACATTCACTGTTACCAGACTGACATATATTCGGGGTGGGGTGGGGGGACCCTGTTCAATTCACTATAGACATCTGAATAGACATTTCTCCAAGGAAGATATACAAATGGCCAGGGAGCATATGAAAAGATGCTGGACACCAGTCGTAATTAGAGTAATACAAATAAAAACCACAGGAGATACACTTCACACACTCTGCAAGTCTGGAATCAGAAAGTCAGAAGCACAGATCTGGAGCCCTTATACACTGCTAGTGGGAATGTGAAATGGTGCAGCTGCTTTAGGAAACAGATTGACAGTTCCTCAAATGATTAAACATAGAGCCGCCATATGACCTGTAATTCTGCTCCTAGGTGTATACTCAAGAGAAGTGAAAACAGATGTTCACACAATAACTTGTATGTGAATGCTTATAGCAACATTATTCATGATACCCAAAAGGTAGAAACAAATGTCGACCAATGACTAAACGGATAAGCAGAATGTGGTATGTTGTACAACGGAAAATTATTTGTATAGTAAATGTGATTCCACCCATATGAAGTATGTAGAGAAATCTACAAAGACAGTATATTAGCAATTCCTTTTGGCTGGGGTAGGTGTGGATGTGGAGGTGGTTGTGAATAGCTAAGCCTCATGGGTTTGTTGCTCAGTAGTGTGCGACTCTTTGTGATCCCATGGACTGGAAAGCTTAGCAGGTTCCTCCATCCATGAAATATTCCTGGCAAGAGGACTGGAGTGGGTTGCCATGCCCTTCTCCAGGGGATTTTTCTGACCTGGAGATTGAACCCTGGTCTCTGGCATTGCAGGCAGACGCTTTACCCTCTGCATCACCAAGAAACAGTCCTAACTATTTTTAAGCGTACTATTTTTAAGTAGTATTCAGAGAAGGCAATGGCACCCCACTCCAGTCCTCTTGCCTGGAAAATCCCAAGGACGGAGGAGCTTGGAAGGCTGCAGTCCATGGGGTCACTAAGAGTCGGACACGACTGAGCGACTTCACTTTCACTTTTCACTTCCATGCATTGGAGAAGGAAATGGCAACCCATTCCAGTGTTCTTGTCTGGAGAATCCCAGGGACCGGGGAGCCTGGTGGGCTGCCGTCTATGGGGTCGCACAGAGTGGGACACTACTGAAGCGACATAGCAGTAGCAGCAGCAACAGTAGTATTAGCTGATAACCTTGTCCTGCAGCAGATCTGTAGAATTTTCTCATCTCGCAAAACTGGAACACTGTGCCTGTTGAACAATTGCCCTGTTCACCCTCCCCTGGACTTTTTGAGGTGATGAAAATGATATGTTAATAAAATCGACGCTAGTGATGTTTGCATGTATCTGTGAATATACTAAAGACCATTGAATTATACTTTTTTTCTTTTAAAGAAACTCCTCTTTATTAAACCACTGTTTGTTGGATAAAATGGATTTGTTTTTTGTTTCTGACCCCATTACTCCACTTGTGAAATCTTAGTTCCCCGTCCAGGGATTAAACTTGAGCCTGTGGCAGTGAAAATGTTGACTCTTTACCTCTGGCCCACCAGGGAACTCCCTGAATTATACATCTTAAATAGATGAATTGTATAGTATGTGAATTATATTTCAATAAAACTATTTTTTAAATCAGTACCATTTATAATAGTATTAAAATAACAACAACCTCATGTAAAGGTACCTATAAGCAAGTAGTTAGTCCTGGAGTGGGGACAGGGAGATTCCATGAAGGTCTCCCCCTGCCTGACTCTACAATACTGACCTCAAGGCTCATATTCTCCAGGTAGGAGACTGAAGCATCTTTCTCGGAAAAACTCAACACCCCAGAGACACAGCTATCTTGAAATCTAAAATGACAAAATTGACAGACTGCCTAAAAATAATGAAACATTCCAGTAAACAGCCTCCCCACATTTTTTATTTATAAATAAATAGAACATGCCTCTAAGGATCAACACACATATGAGGAAATTCCCTATCATGAAAGAGAAAGACCAAGGTAAATTAATATTTGGGGCAGTGGGAGCAGGGGAGCAGTTTCAGTAGAAACAAAATAGTGCAAGTAGCAAAAAAAACTTAATAAAACCCTGTAGGTATTATCCAGAGAGAGAAACAGATTGTGCCGCTGAAATAAAAACTGAATGCTATAAAAGAAGAAAATCAGAGAACAAGAAAGAACCCCATAGAACTTAAAAGCACGAGGGCTAAAAAGACAATGTTTAGATTTTAGAAGGTTGTAAGATAAGGTCAAGGAACTTTTCCAGAGAAGAGAGGAAAACCAAAGAAATGGAAATAAAAACAGAAATGATCTAATTAGAAGATCAGTATAGGAGGCTCAGTATTTGACTTAGTGGGAATTCCTGAAAGAATAAAAAAACACTGGACAGTAAATTATCAAATAAATACTATTTATTAAGATCCCAGAGCTGTAGGATATGACTCTCCAGAAGGAAAAAGGCTCACTGACTACCTACCAATATAAACAGAACCCACACCAAGGCTCATCCTCATGAAATTTCAGAACATGGAACTAAATAGAGATTCCATTAAACTAAAATAAAAAAATATATACAATGATTGCAGGCCAAGGTGAATTGACCTCTGTGTAGGAACCCTGAAAGCTAAAAGTGCCTTCATTATTCTGAGTGCAAATTATTTCCTATATGAATTCAGTATTCATCCAAAATTATAATCCAAGTATAGGACAAACAGGGCTTCCCAGGTGGCACAGTGGTAAAGAATCTATCTGACAATGCAGGAGACACAGGAGCTTCGGGTTCCATCCCTGGCCAGGAAAGATGCCCTGGAGAAGGAAATGGCAACCTACTCCAGTATTCTTGCCTGAAATATTAGATGGACAGAGGAGCCTGGCGGGCAATGGTCCATGCGGTCACAAACAGCCAGACATGACTGAGCCGACTGAGCATGCATGCAAGGACAGACTAAAGATATTTTCAGACCTGCAAAATCTAAAAAAATAAAAAAAACTGTCTCCCGTATATCCTTTTCTCACTAAGTTACTGGATGTGCTCCTCCCAAACAAGGGAAGAAATAATAAAGAGAAAGACGTCAGACGAGATCCAGATTCAGAACACTAGAGATTCCACTAGGGAGAAGGATAAAGAGAATTTCAAAAGTGATGGCAAAATAGTCCCAGTAGATAATGCCCGGAGCACCCAATTCAGGAACTTCTTGAGAGGGATTTTTTTTTTTTCCAGTTAGAAAAAAAATGAATCAATTATTTGACATGTCTGACAACATGAAAAGTTATACAGAGAGGTGTTTCCTGGAGCTGGTGGATGGAGGAAACCTTAGCCTAAGTCAGATATTCATACTAAAGCTGAAAAAGAGGCAGTTCTCTAGGCCAGTGCCAATAAAATGACTTAGCACCCAACAATATTTACGTGAATGTATTTGTTCTATATGGCTGCTGTAACAAAATGTCACAAATTCGGTGGCTTAAAGCAGCACACACTCTCTTACTGTTCCAGAGGTCAGAAGGCTGAAATCAATCTCCCTTGGCCGAAAACAAGTTGTCACCGAGACTGTAGTTGTCATCCAGAGACTCTAGGGGAGAATCTGTTGTCTTGCCTCTTCCAGATCCTAGAGCTGAGTTCTTGGCTTTCTCCATCTTTAGAGTCAGCAGAGGGGCTTCTTGCTTCAGTCCTCACATCGCCTCTTCTGTCAGATATCACTCTGCTTCCCTTTTAAAAAGATTCTTGTGATGGCATTTAACGTCCAATGAAATAATTCAGAATAATCTCCCCATCTCAAGATCCTTAATTTAATCACATTGGCAAAATCTCTTTTGCCAAATAAAGTAACATTCACAGGTCCTGACTATTTAGGATTAGGGATTAGGACCTGGCTATTTGGAGAGAGCATTATTTAGCCTGTCACCACTATATTAATAAAAACTCCAAATGTGGGTTAACTAGACAATGTTAAGGAGATGGGAGAGCAGTGGAAAAATGATATGAATATGAATCACTTCACTATACAACAGAAATTAACACAACATTGTAATCAACTATGCTTCAGTAAATTAATTTTTTAGAAAGATGAGAGAAAAGAAAGGACGTGTGGATAGCTAAAATCCTCTTCTAACATACTCAAAATATGTCAAAACTAATGAATGAAACAGGATAGAACAACAATTGAAATAGAACAACAACAACAATAGAGAAGGCGATGCACCCCACTCCAGTACTCTTGCCTGGAAAATCCCATGGATGGAGCAGCCTGGTAGGCTGCAGTCCATGGGGTCGCTAAGAGTCGGACACGACTGAGCAACTTCACTTTCACTTTTCACTTTCATGCATTGGAGAAGGAAATGGCAACCCACTCCAGTGTTCTTGCCTGGAGAATCCCAGGGACGGCAGAGACTGGTGGGTTGCTGTCTATGGGGCTGCACAGAGTCGGACACGACTGAAGCGACTTAGCAGCAGCAGCAACAGGGTAAATACAAGAAGAAACAGCTAAGAATGTTGGAAGTGCTTGCTTCTGGGGAATAGATCATGAGCAGAAAACCACTGTATTTTGCTCAAAACTTTTCTACCCTGTTTGATTTTTTAAAATTGTATATATGCGTATATTATATTAATAACAAAATCTGATTTTAGAAAAGTGAGAAAAGGAAGTGGACTGTATAATCTTTAAAATTACCATCAGTGAATATTCCATGAGCCTCTACCTCTTTACATTATTGTTTTCAGTGACAGCGTCACAGCCTCTGAACTTCTGATGCCTAAAACAAATCATTAATAACAATCATATGGTGCAAGAAGTTCAGCTCAGAAAAAGACATAGTGGTGGTTTGAAACTTTCCACATAATAGTTCTGTCCTGAAGGGAGATCTGAATGGCTTTCTCCTGTTGCTCATCTTATCGCCTGTGTATGCGTGCATGCTAAGTCACTTCAGCTGTGTCTGACTCCTTGCAGCGCTGTGGACTGTAGCCTGCCAGGCTCCTCTGACCATGGGATTCTCCAGGCCAGTACGCTGGAGTGGGTTGCCATGCCCTCCTCCAGGGGATCTTCCCAACCCAAGTAGATTGCAAAAATAGCACATATTGTTCCTCTTCCTGTGTCCATGATCTTGCAGTAAGGCTTTCCAGAGACAGAGTCTGTCTGTTTACCCTCTTAACCTTCTTACTTGATTTGAGCAAAAGAATACAACAGAAGTGATGTTATGACATTTCCACGGCCACACCTCAAAAATATTTGCAAGCGGATGCTCTAGTTCTTAGAACTTTGTCAGTCTGCTGCAGGAACAGCCCAAGGATAGCCCACTGGATGACGAGAGACATCTGGCCTCATTACGTCAGCCAACAACCAGTCCAGCCCCAGGAGCAGAGCTACCTGACTTGAAGCTGATCAAACACGTGAGTGAACCCTGTCAAGACCAGAAGAACCACTCAGCTGAGCTCAGCCCAAATAGAATCATAAGACAAATAAATTTGAGATGTTTTGTTATGTAGCAAAAGCTAACTTCTATGGAGTTCTGTCACTATCTGTAATCACTTTTTATTGATTAATTTTCCTTCCCTATAATGAATACTGGTAGTTATCTATTTAACATCCATTTGCCCCCTTCTTCCTTGATAACCACAGTTTGGTTCAGGAACCCCTCCTCTGTGAGACACAGGAGCCCCAGAAGAAGACCCTGCTTAATCTAATTGACAAATTTCCATTCCTTTGGCAGTAACTGTTTTAGGATCAATCCTATAACCCAATTCTAGGTCAGCGACACCTGAGAGGAAGTCTGCTGGGAGCTTTTGAGAAAGATTTCTTGGTCTTAAGAAAGTCGCACGAAAAGTTGGTTACTTTCTCTCTCTACATTTGATATATCTGAAAATGACACCTGGAGTTGTAGCGATCATCTTGAAACAACCTGAGAACAATCTGAGAAAAAAGCACAATGAACACAATGCAAAAAACTCTCACTAGAATATAAGCTCCAAGAGGGCAGAGCACGTGTCTGTTTTGTCTGCTGCTGTGTCTCTGGTGACAAGCCCAGCATCTATCCTCTAGTAAGTGCTGAAGAATTGATGCTTTTGAACTGTGGTGTTGGAGAAGACTATTGAGAATCCCTTGGACAGCAAGGAGATCCAACCAGTCCATCTTAAAGGAGATCAGTCCTGGGTGTTCATTGGAAGGACTGATGCTGAAGCTGAAACTTCAATACTTTGGCCGCCTGATGCGAAGAGCTGACTCATTTGAAAAGACCCTGATGCTGGGAAAGATTGAGGGCAGGAGGAGAAGGGGATGACAGAGGATGAGGTGGTTGGATGGCATCACCAACTCGATGGACATGGGTTTGGGTGGACTCCGGGAGTTGGTGATGGACAGGGAGGCCTGGCGTGCTGCAGTTCATGGGGTCACAGAGTTGGACATGATTGAGCAACTGAACTGAACTGAAGCATCTTATTTGCTGAACGAATGGAATTATATCAATAATCACTGAGTATGTCTGCATTTGACACTTGATTAGATTTCATAAAGATCTAATTAGGGAGACTATATTTTTGAATATTTATTTATTTGTTTGGCTGTGCTGGGTCTTAGCTGTGGCACCTGCAATCTCTTTAGTCACAGCATGTGGGATCTAGTTCCCTGACCAGGGATCGAACCTGAGCAGTTTGCATTGGGAGCATGGGATCTTAGCCACTGGACCGCCAGGGAAGTCCCCAAGCCTGACTATTCCTGACAGTGAACCCTTCAGGAACAGGACTCTGCTCCCCAGTACCTTGCGGATAGTAGATTCTCTGCATGTTTGTTGAGATGGTCTGTGTTCCAGAATATTCTGCCAACTCTCCAGCAGAGGGTGCACACAGCCAGGTGTTCTGACACTAGGCACTCTCCTTTATCTGCTCATCCACCCCTCTTCTGCCACCTTCCCCACTAGGAGCTAAAGACCACACCAGTGCCTGCGTGGGAGCTTAGAAGGGACTTTTCCATAAATTCAGAACCTCAGCATCTGTGCTGTCCCAGCTTTCAGCACCTGTTAGAGAAGGCTGAGGACGTGCTTCTGTCAACTGAAAAAATTCTCTTTAGGTCAAGGTCAAATAAATGTTTTTCTGTAAAAGGCCAGGTAGCAAATGTTTTGGGCTTCCTGAGCCGGAAGCTCTTTGTGCTGACATGCCCTTGTAATACCAAGACTTGTGGAACCAACCAGCCCCAGAGACCACCCTCCCTCTGTGCTTCTGGTTATGCAAGATAATACATTCCTTTATTGTTTAAGCCAATTTTAGCTGACTTCATTGTTAATTAAAGCTGAAGGTAGAATTAACACAACCACCCACAACTAGAATATAAGTTCCAAGAGGGCAGGGAACTTAAAATTATATACGTGAGAGAGCAAGTAAAATAAGTAAAATGAAGGGTGCGGCTGTGTCCTGAAAACTTGACCCCAGGGACTGCTGGCCAGATTCGGCTGAGCCTGCTTTACGTCAACAAACCAGTGGTTTTCAAACTTTCAGGTTTGTCAGAATCAACTATAGGGTATGTTCAAACACTGATGGCTTCCAGCCTTGATTCAGCAGGTCTGGAGTTGGACAATTTTAATTTCTAACCAGTTAAGAGTTGCCAGTATCTTTAATGTGAATTCCAGATAAATGGTGAATAACTTTCAATTATAAGTATGTTGTACATGGGGCTTCCTAGGAGGCACAGTAGTAGAGAACCTGCCTGCCAACACAGGAGACTCAAGAGACGCGGGTTCTATCCCTGGGTCGGGAAGATCCCCTGGAGGAGGAAATGGCAACCCACTCCAGTATTCTTGCCTGGAGAATCCCAGGGACAGAGGAGCCTGGTGGTCTGTACAGTCCGTGGGGGTCACAGAGTCGGACATGACCAAGAAACTGAACACACACATGCTAGTTGTTAAGTACTGGATTATTTATTGCTTTCTCTGAAATTCAAACTTAATTTGGCATCCTGTATCTTATTGCTAAGTCTGGTAGCCCCTAGGCAAGTCACTAAGAGTCGGACACGACTGAGCAACTTCACTTTGACTTTTCACTTTCATGCATTGGAGAAGGCAATGGCAACCCACTCCAGTGTTCTTGCCTGGAGAATCCCAGGGACAGAGGAGCCTGGTGGGCTGCTGTCTATGGGGTTGCACAGAGTTGGACACGACTGAAGCGACTTAGCAGCAGCAGCAGAAGCATGCAAGTTTGCGACTGATGCTAATGCTGCTGGTCCAGGAACTGCCCTTTGAGAAACACCAACCTGTGTAATCTTATACATACTAGAGCTTTCTAGTTCAGAGGTCTTTTTTTTTTTTTTCCTTAAATGACAATTTCTTTTAAAATGTATTTTATGGCTGCGCTGGGTCTCTGTGGCTACACGCTGGCCTTCTCCAGTTGCAGTGAGCAGGGGCTCCCCTTTAGTGCGGCTCACCACAACTCACTCCAGTGGTTTCTCTTGTGGCAGAGCACAGGCTCTAGGCACGTGGGCTTCAGCAGCTGTGGCCCTCGGGCTATAGAGTGCTGGCCCAGTAGCTGTGGTGTGTGGGCTTAATTGTCTCGTGGTATGCGGGATCTTTCTGGACCAGGAATCAAACCTGTGTCCCCTGCACTCAGGCAGATTGTTTACCACTGAGCCACCAGGGAAGCCCATTCAGAGGTCTTAAAGCTGGAGTAAAGTAAATGCCTACCACCCCTACTCAAGAATCTGAACAGTCTGTACAGGCGAACATGTTCCTCCTTTATTCAGAAAAGGATTTTTTGCCCAAACTAGATGCTTTAAATATGCACTAAGTTTTAAACAAGTATCCATTCATTGTGCACTTACTATGGGAGAGCTTGTTTCTAGGCTCTAGATATAAAACAGGAATAAAGGAATAAGGGTGATCAGGCCCCTTGCTCCAGCAGAGCTGGTGTTTGGTAGCTGTCCAGGGGTAGATATGACTGGGCATCCATCTGAGAAATTACTGGTCTGCACATTGTCAGATATTTACTTAAAACACGTAAACTATGTTGTCTGTCATCGTGCCTATAACCAGGGGCCCTGGAGTTAGAAATCAGTTCACATCTCAGCCCTGCCTGCCACTTAACGACTCTGTGGCAAAGTATTTAACAATGTTACTCCTCCAATTCCTCATTTGTAAAATTGGGACATAATTTACACTTCATGAGGTTGTTGAATGGTAAGTAAAATAATTCATATAAGGAACTTAGCATAGTACATGGTAGGGAATAAGATGGTCAGTACTCAACTAATAGTACAGCTACTATGATGGAAAATTCAATGGTTTTCAAAGTGTGATCCCTGGGCCAACAGCATCAACAGATTCATGATCCTGTTAGAAATGCAAACTCTCTGGCCCCCACCGCAAACCTACTGAATAAGACACTCTGGGATGGGGCACAGCAATGTGGCATTTACCAAACCTTCCAGATGATTCTGATGCATGTTAAAATTTGGAAAACATTGCTAAAGAAAATAGAAAAAAAAAAAAAAAAAGCCAGGCATTGTATGTGCTAGGGGTTAAGAATATCAAGGCCAGTGATGCACAAATCTTCCCCCACCCCCCACCAGGACAACTTTATATAGGCTTAGTGGTGTTCGTGTCTCTGTTCATAAACTGAGTGTGTGTTTCTGTGTGTTTGTGTTTGTAGTCCATATGCCTGAAACCCATTAGAAATTCACTTAAGCAAAGATTTCTTAGCTCATTTTTCTTGGGTTTTGGTTTTTCTTTCAACATTAAAAAATTTTTTTGCTTCTTATTTTTTGGCTGCACTGGGACCTTCTTGGGGTGAGAGGGGCCACCCTCCAGTTGTGGTACGTGGGCTTCTCATTGCAGTGGCTCCTCTTGTGAAACAGGGGCTCTAGGTGAACTAGCTTCACTCATTGCAGTGCATAGGCTCAGTATTTGTGGCTCGCAGGCTTAGCTGTCCCATGGCATGTGGAGTCTTCCTGGACCAGAGATCAAACCCCTGTTCCCTGCATTGGTAGGTGGATTCTCTACCACTGGATCACCAGAGAAGTTTAGCTCATTTTTCATTCATTCCGAATTATGTTGAATGTCTACTATGAGCCAGTGTGTTGAGATTGAGATTCAAAAAATAGGGAAACACTTGTGTGTTTCAATAGCTCTTCCTCAAGCACTGATTTCATAACACAGGAAAACACAACAGTGCGTGCATTTCTGTGGGATGCTAAAATGAGAGCTTCAGCAAGAGATAATATGAAGGGAAGCAGAAGAGAGGCAGTAACTCAGAAAGGTAGAAATTCTTCATAAACATTTAACCGAATGCAGAAAACAACTTGACTTCCTGGAAAGCCTCTGCCCAAGCCTTTCAAGGCCACCAGAAGAAAAGAGAAAGGACGTTGGCTAAGTGGGGGACCCTGGCCTGGGAGAAGAGAGAGACCCATCTATGCGGGGCCTTGAACTGTCCCTGCCAACTTCCAGCCTATTGGCAGCTGCCTTTTTTGGATGTCCTGATCTTGGCTGTGGCCCAGAAGACTAGAGAGAAAGGCTCTAAAAAGAGGGGAGTCCTGGCAGGAAGCTGAGTCAGGTCCCAGTCTGAGACCTGGGACAGAAACAGTGCTAAATCCCAGATACAGAGGTGACTCGGCCAGTAACGCTGAACATGCATCTGGGAGGTACTGGTTAGCCACATGAGAAAGTTTCAGATGACTATAGAAAGTTGCGGGGGGCTGGCTTAAGGTAAGCACAATCTGTGTATCAGGATCACCTGGGTGAGTTTTTTTTTTTTTATATATATACTGAATTTGACTGTCTCAAGTTGAGACTCAGAGATAAGTCATATACTGTCTAATGAGTCTGGTGCACACACTCTTTTCACAGCCCAGCATGTGGCAACCATCGCAGGGCACAAGTTAATACAGTGACCTGATTAATGAAATGCTTTGCACACCTGGCCACTCGAGTGTATCGATAAGCGATTCTCTCCTGTCTACTAGGAGTTCATACTTTAAGGCAAAGGTAATAAATTATTATTTTAGAGCGTGCTTCACAAAGGGTGTTGACTTCTAAGAGTTAACAACCACTGTGGCAACCAGCTTTATTCTGGGACTTGAGGCAAACAATGAAGTGAGACAGGTAAGCTACTGACAGCTGGGATTACGAAACCTTGGTTTGCAACTAGTCTTTCAGAAAAAGAAATATTTTTTATGCAAAATTTTAGCAGTTTAAAAAGTGACGTTGTGGACTTCCCTGGTGGTCCTGCAGGGGACATGGGTTCCTTGCGTGGTCTGGGAGGATCCTACATGCTGCAGAGCAGCTAAGCCTGTGCACAGTTAACTACTGAGCCTGTGCTATAGAGCTTGGAGTGCAAATACTGAGCCCGTGTACCGCAGCTACCAAAGGTCGAGGGCCTGGAGCCTGGGCTCCACCAGGAGAAGCCACTGCAATGGGAAGCCCTTGCACCACAACCAAGAGTAGCTCCCGCCTGCCACGACTAGAGAACACCTGTATGCAGCAACAAAGACCCAGCGCAGCTAAAAATAAATACTTTTTAAAAAGTGATTTTGCATCCAAAAAAAATCAAATAATGGCCAATTCAGTGCTACACATTTCTCACAAGGATTTTCTGACCACCCATGATTGAATGGTTTTAGAATTAAACACAAATGCACACTCCCTCACTCATCACACAAAAATGTCACAGAAATCAACCAACTTGTTATCGGGTTAGCCAAAAATGTTCATTCGGGTTTCTCCCTGTGGCTTAAAAACCCGCATGAACTTTTTGGCCAACCCAACACATTCCGCATCAGTCTGGGGTGACTGAAGCGAGGACAGTGAAATGAGTCTGCTTTTACATCCGAAGTCTTGCTCTACATCAGAAAATAACCACAAAATACCAAGAATCTTTTCAGAAATCCACCAACTCAATTCCAAAATGACAGTCATCTTCTGCAAATCACAACAGGGGAAACCCACAGGTGATAAATGAAAGTAGGGGAAGTTACAAACTTTACAGGGTTAGAGATACATTCAGTGGTTAAAGAGACCATGTAGCATTTTTTTACTTTTGCTTGTAAAATGTGGGTCCTGCTCCCAGTCTCCTTGGTAAAAACCATCTAGACTCATTTCCTGTAGATCAGTGTGTTTCCAACTGTGGACTGAGATCCATTATCGAGCTGTGAAATTAATGCAGTGAGTCTCAACAAAATTACAAGAAAAAAAGAAAAATTCAGAATACATGTAAAGTGTATCCTTTAATGGACCTTTTGTGTGATTGACTCATGGAACTTATGTGTGTGTGTCATTGGGATATACTATATATAGTCTATGTTTTACTGTGGGTAGCATTTTTTTTTTAAGGTTTAAAAATTACCATCCTAGATTACCTCATTCTAGTTTGAAGATGAGATTAAGCAGAATGACTGTCCCCTTTGCCTCAAGTGAGCACTTTCTTCAAGAATGTTTGGACAAGGTGACCATTAATTCTTTAGACCTCTACCCTTCTCAGGCATTTGCTTTTTAAAAAAAAAACAACAAACTTTAATAATCATTAATTTCTGTAGTTGAATGATACACCCAATGCTACATCCTGTTGCTGCTGCTAAGTCGCTTGTCGTGTCCTAGTCCTTGCTTAACCCATTTCTTGGGACTCTGGTCTCCTCCCCACAGAGCACAGAATGGTTTCCAGCTTCTCCCCAATTTCCTACTGCTAAAAGAAACACAATTGCTTTTCTTTGGGGCAAATGTGGAACCACAGGGACATGGATAACCGTCCTATTCATTTTATTTAAATGGGCCAAAGATGCCAACAGAAAGAGACTGGTAACAAGACTGAATAGTTTGTTAAAGAAATGAGAACCTGTCAACAGAGATGTCAGTACCACGTGGAGCTGCTGGGAAAAGGCAGGCATGGGGTTTCAGGTCAGCCCCCGGCAGGGTCAGCTTCAGGGGCATGTGACTGATGCAGCCGTGCAGAACACTGAGATCAGAAAGATGCTTAGCTTAATGCTGTTGTCCCATCTTGACATTTGTTTTTAACAGATATGACATTTTAGGAAAGTCAACCAACCAAGAAACCCTATTCTTGTCACTTCCTCACATTAGCCAACTGTGTGCTCAGCTGCATCTGATTCTTTATGACCCCATAAAGTGTAGCCCTCCAGGTTCCTCTGTCCATGGAATTTTCCAGGCAAGAATACAGGAATGGGTTGCCATTTCCTTCTTCAGGGGATCTTCCTGACTGAGGGGTTTCACCTGCAACTGGAGAGACTCAAGACTCTCTTGAGTCTCCTGCATTGTCACGCAGATTCTTTACCGCTGCACCAACTGGGAAGGAAGCCCTTATTAGCCAACAACTTACACCAAAGTTTATGGCATTGAAGAAAATGGAAAGATAGGGCAATCAATAGTTTATCTTCCTTTCAGTTTGTCCTTACACATCAGTACGTCAAACACAGAATGTTGGTAGACTATACTGTACCAAGAAGTGAAATAAAAAGCCGAGTTACTTTCGCCCAACATTCTCACTGCACTAGTAAATACACATGAATGTATGAGTTACAAAATACCAATTATGTACTTTCAATGATTCCACAAAGGGGTTAAATGCTTTTGTTTGCACTTAAAACTGTTGCTATATGAAGATGAATAATAAAATTTGTGTTGACACTTTAACTTGGAGTGGCATTGAAAATTTAAAAAATACAAGTTAAGAAATCACAGAAGGGGCAAAGCTTAGAATTTCTGCATCGTTTTCCCTGCTGCTTAAGCAAGAGGCTTGCGTTTTCATTTTGCACTAGGCCTTGCAAATTATGTAGCTGACCCTGCCTTCAGGACTAGAAACAAGATCAATAGCATGCTGTCCCTCTTGGATTATTCCACATTTCTTTTCAAAGAGCTGGGTGTGGGGGGCCCACAAAGCACAACAGATTCCAGAGCACAGTGGGCGTGGGGAAGACTTCATTCTTATCTCCATAGACAAGAATCATGTGTCCCTTACCCACACGTGCGTCATGACCTTGGCTCCCTCGGGGCAGTGAGCATAATGGCGGTGTGCAGTGTCAGTGCTTATCACCACCGCTGAGCAGGGTTTCTCGTTCCTTTTTGGCTTGGAGGTCCAGGTGAGCTAAATGTGTGCCTTCCCTTGCTATTGGAAATGTAGCTGTATGTAATCGAGCAAACGGGCTCCACGACGTGGAATCAAAGGGAGAACGTGTGGCTCTTCATAATGGACTATCTGAAGCGAATGACAAGAGGGAGTTTAGATCAAGCATCAAGCCCTGGGTAGACACATAGTGTAGGAATGCCAGTCCTTGGATCCCGTTGTTCAAGAAAACAAAACAACACAGGGACTTCGTCTTCCTGTCGTTCAAATTATGCTGCAGAAGGCTCACCTGTCATAGTGAGCACCTTGCCTCACCCCAAAAAACCACCATAGGGATATGGCATCAGTTGGCCGCTCATCCAGCTTGAAATTAACTGTGGAAGCCTCTTCTCAGGATGTGGATACAGGTGGGGGTGAAGTTCTAGGGCTGGTAAACTTCAGCAGATGGCACATTAGTGGCTACGACTGCACCGGAAGCAGGAGGCATGATTGTATGGAAACTGTCGGGACCAACAGGGCTCTCCTTTTCTATCATACATGCCCACATGGCACTTAGGTATCATGGAAGCAAGTAAAAGAACCATCTCAAATTATTACTTACCCTTCATTTTTTCTCCTGGATCTCCAGTTAAAAGTATCATTAGATCTTTTCATTTTATCCTCTGTAGTTTTAACTCTTGTCTTTCCCATTTTGATTCTCTATGTACACCACATTCTAAGTAATTAGGCTTTCAGTTCATTAATCTCTATTCAAGTCGTGTCTAATCTACTGTCTAACCCATCCACTGAGTTTATCTCAATAATCACACCTTTCATTTCAGAAAATTCTGCTTTTCAATTCCTCTTGGTCCATCTTGGGAGTCTCTTACTGCTTATTTTTGTGACTGCATCTTTAAGTGTTCATTCATTTAACAAGTATTTATTGAGCACCCACCAAGTGCAAGTTACAAGTACTGCAGTTATACCAGTGAAATGAAAAGGAAGGAAAAAAAAAAATCCATCTACTCTCATAAAACCTACATCCTAGTGGGAGAAATACCAAGTAGGTAAACAACCAAGTAGGTAAATTATGCAGTATATCAGGCGACAACTGATGGAAAATGAGAGGACACAAACACTTTGATTTTAAATGTGACTGTATTCTGATAATTCTGAAATCTTTAGAGGTCTCAGCATATTGCAAATTGTTTAAACTGTCACAGCAGCTTGTTTCATTTTCTGTCTGGTGATCTTTGATTGTAAGCTAGTTAACCTAAATTTTTAGCAATCTTAGGGGCCTTGTTGAAGTTTAATAGCTAACATCCATAACAATGAATGGCTTGTGAGCTGAATATGGCCCACTGCCTGTTTCTGTTAACTAGTGTTTCTGGCACCAGCGAGCCTCATTCGTTTATGTAATGTCTAAGGCTGCATTCATGCTACAGCAGCAGAGCCGAGTACACGTCATGGAGACGGTACTAAAATATTTACATCTGGCTGTTAGAGAGGTCAGAAAAAAGTTAGCTGACCTCTCATCTACAGAGATATACAAAGGAGCTAAAAACAAAAACCTCAGGAAGCACTAACCTACGCTGTTGGAGCAAATGAATTTGGTTCCTTAAAAATGCCCTTTCATGTATTAATTCTCACAAGTGAGCCTAAGGAAATAATCAGAGATGTCGACAAAGACTTCTGCACTGGGCTGTTAATAAATGTAACAGCAAATAGTAAAAAGCAATTATCATGTCCAGAAGATATTAAATAGTGGTATACTCATAGAAATGTATTTATAGAAAAGGTTCATGAGTTTAGAAACCTACACTATTGGAGCAAATGAATTTGGTCCTTAACAAAAATGCCCTTTCACCTGTTAATTCTGACAAATGAGCCTAAGGAAATAATCAGAGATGTAGACAAATACTTCTGTACTGGACTGTACAGGACTTCTGTACTGGGCTGGACAAAATTCATTCTTTTGTATTTTACCCTGGTTCCCTTCATTTCACCTTCTACCTTATCTGTATGATTGCTCAGGTTTTCTTCTGCTTCTGGTTAAATGCATGTCATCTTGGTCCTCTTTGGAGGATTTTTCTGGCCTTTATATTTTTAATTCTATTCTTGCTTTATTTCAACCCTATGATACCAATTTGCTTGTTTATTTTAACCAATACTCTTCTAGAAAAGGGGACAAGAACTCACTATACAAACACACTCTCCATTTCCTTCCTTTTTCAACCCACTGCATTTAAGCTGCTGTGTCCTCTCCTCCCTTGCTCTGATGATAATATTTCCACTAAGATTACTAATGACCAAGCTGTAAAATCAAATGGCAATGTTTCCTAACTGTAAAGATAAAACATTATATAACTCTTATAGACTGCTTATTACAATGTTAGTATAGAAGAAATCATTAAGAAATATAAAACCATAGGAAATACAATTTCCAATAAAGGTAAGAGTTTGGTGAGTCAAATTCTGTTCAAATTGCTTCACATGTATTAAATCACGTGATCCTTTTAATTATCCAAGGTCAGTTAACGCCAGAGCCAAGATTAAAATTCAGTTTAGTTCCAGAGCTTATACTTAATCACTATGTTTTACAGCTTTTTCCATTAGGCAAATAAAACAATAATCATCACTGAAAAAAGATAAGGTGTAATTTTATTACTTTCAACACTGCATCACAATGAATAAAACAAACTAAAGTAACACACAGCTTTACAAAAATAAATTTTTATTAAAAGCAGTAGAGTCTGAGCAGGAGACAGTACAAAGAGTGTAAACAGTGTAAACATCACTACATTCAGCTCAGCCTGACTGAATGCTGACAGACAACTCTAAATGCTCTATGTGCCCTTACTAGCAGGATACATTAGTTCTATTGTACACAGAAAACACACGCTAATTTTGATTGGGAAAAGTACTTTATCGCAGTCGGTCCCAGCGCCAAATGCTGGCATCATCACAAACAGCTATAAGAATGCTGCTGTCCCTGCTGAAACTGGTTTGTCGAATAGCAGCACCGCACTTGTGATGAGTCAGCGTTGTGCATCTAGGAAAAAAACATGACAACAGGTTAAATATCACACACACAATGCTGTCAGTATCAAACTTAAAAACAGTGAATGTCACTTACTACCAAAGTACTCAGGAAAAACAATTATTATTAGAATAAAAAAGAAACACTTTACAATATGCTGAAAATGTAAATGTTACAAATGATGTTAAGGATGGCACTGTAAGTATCACTTACTTACTCCATAGTGACCACACTCTGGAGGAAAAGTCAGAAATTATGAAAAGGAATTTCTAAATACTTACTTGGCTTTATGAGGATCTTCTACTTCTAAATCCCAAACATAAAGTTTGCCAACCTGATTGCCCAGTGCAAGCATCTGTATAAACATATTTTAAAAACCCATCAAAAACAAAACAAAAACCTAAAGATTTCAAGCGATCCTAAGATAGCTTTCTTATTGCAGAAAAATCTCAGCTCCACCCTATGGCAATGCTCTTGGTTATTTCTTTGCATCTTATACTTATGATTTGTAAATGAAGATAAGAGCAACTAAGGCTTCACAAAGGTGTCCTGAATAAATTAAGCCATTTTGCAAATTTCTGAAGAACTATACAATATACACAATTAGCATATATTCTTCATTCTGCCTTAAAGAACTATAATAAAAGTCACAGAAATTTTCCAAAGCTTTCATATAGAAAGAAATAGCCAAGTAATGTGTTACCATAAAATTCTAATACCAAACTTCTGTAAAATTTTGGATAACTAATATTTTGTCTCTATCTTCCATGTTGGTTTTCTATATAAGAAGATGAACATTCTAATCACCAAAACATTAAATCTTAGTAACAGATGTTATGGAAAGTAAACATCTAACTGCCACATTGACACCTGTCAATTTCATCTATAATAAGCATTGCAGATGGTGTGTGGAGCCACAAGGGTAGAATAAATAACATCACAGGCCAAAGCAAATAATACAAAAAATCAAGGTAGATTACATTTAAAGAGGAAAGAGAACACAGATGCACTCAGATAAAACTAAAACTGCATGATTTTAAGTCAAATAATTTCAAAATGTAAAGTATGTTGCTACCTTTTGCCAGAAATCCATAGAAAACCTCATGTACCAAATGTCACACTGGCTGTAATCAAATCGCCCAAGAATAGTCACATTAGACTCACTGGGTTTAATTTTATCTATATCATCTTCCATTTTGCCAGGTTTCCAGCATACAATGGCATTTTCACAAGACTTAAAAAAAAGACACGAGATAAAAAAGAAATGTTAATTGTAGAACTGAATTTTAAACATTATAAACAAAGCTTTTTCTCAACTATCATTTCAGAATTCACAGCTCTTTAAACCTGGTTATCCCTCAACTGGGTCCAATGATATACATATTTATTTGTATTTGCAGAATCAGTATCTACACTTACAGATTATCAAGATTTTAACAATACAAAAGCATTACACTATCTAGGATATTCATTTTTGAAGTCACAACTTCTCTTCCAAACCAAGTTTCAGCCTTAGATACTTCAGCATACAGAGACTTAAGTATTTTACAACAAAAATAAAGTTATTAGAATACACAGTTCTTCAATATGGCCCCTGCTAATTCCATCTTTCCCTATTTCACTTCTAATTTCCCACGGTTCCAATCTCCTGTGGTTCCCTTTATACAGTTAACTATTAATCCTTCGTCTGCAGTATCTGTACTACATGGTAGGTACTCAATAGATGTAGGAAAGCTAATGAATTCATAGAAGGGCCTTACAGATCAGATTATACAGAAGGCAATAAAAGCAGTTATTCAGTATCCCGACACTGGTAAGGGGACGGGAGTGAAATAGGCTGAGTTATACCTTGTCTGTGCTGCAACAGTGAAATCTTTACACACATTCTACTTTAGGAACAAGCGGTGAAGAATACAATGGGAGAAGAAAATGCAACACAGAGGGCACTATCTATATTCCTGTGTAGGCTAGTGGTTTGCCAGTTAAGGGATCTTTGGCAGTCTCTGGCTTCCAGTTAAGAGAGGCCAGAGAATGCTGAAAACTGCAGAGTAGAGAATGGCTCCTCCCACAAAAAAGAACTGTCTGACCTCATTATCTCAGACCCAGGACTGAGAAATCCTGGTGGAGGTGAAGGGTGCTTACTGGCATTTTACAGGACACATTCCACACAACCACATATGGTAGCCCTGTGGGGTTCACTGGCATTTCAATGGTTTAACAGCGCAGTCATAGGGAGATTAGAGTGAAGAACATGTTTTCTTCTTCTCTGCCTTTTTTAGATTATATAAAATCCCAGGGTTACAGATCCATCTTTCTTTAAAAACACATCTTGGCCCCAACTCCACTGAATCACAATTTCTGAGAGAGGAGGCCAAAGCAGCAGAATTGTAACATAGCTCTTCAAGTGCTTCTTACTGACTGTACTGGCAAAGGACCCTTAGTCAGTAAAGTCCCCTCACAGAGAGCTAAAGCATAGGGAGGTAAAAAGAGTCTACCCACACTAATGGATGGCTGTACTTGAAAGTCATCCAGAGAGTTTCTAACAATTACAAACCCGCAGGTCCCTGTGCCAGATGTAGAATACATGGGGATGAAGCTTAGGAATCTGATTTTACAATGTCCTCCCAGTAGTTCTGATGTGGAGCCAGATTTGAGACCACAATACTCAGTTCAGCCTCTTATCTAAAATGCAGAAATCTTTTCCTATCATCTGATTAAGTTCTAAGAGCAGAAATTTTAGACTTACTGCCTTTTTACATCTGCTTCCAGCAACCAATGAAGTAGAGGTACTTTTCCCTGTTCATCTCACTGAATA
The DNA here is from genome assembly GCF_016772045.2 of Ovis aries. NCBI lineage: Eukaryota > Metazoa > Chordata > Mammalia > Artiodactyla > Bovidae > Ovis > Ovis aries. Next base: position 8,791,556 of record NC_056074.1, read on the forward strand.
CAACTTAGAAGTCTGAAGGGCAGGGAGGAGGCAGACTGGTGAAGGACCCTGGGACATGAGGGGCACTGAGTTCCTTGGTTTTCTTTTGCCTCCTTTCTGTATCCCAGACTGCATGCTAGAGAAGGCAGTGACTCAACAAAGCTAAAGACAAAACAAAGCCCCCCAAAGCCTACTCTCTCCAAAGGACCAGGAAGTGGCAACCCAGCATGAGAGAAAATCTTCAGGTAAACAATACCACAGAAAAAACTGTGGACCCGCCCACACATGAACCAGCAAAGTCCCAGTGGGGATCCCTTCTCACAGGTGGTAACTAAACACTTCAAGTACAGAATACCCTGCTGACTCCTCCCTACCCCTCATAGTAATGACGTGACTCCTCCTCCTCTCTGCCTGGGGTTGTATTAGAGGCGGCATAGCAAAGAGTCAAGAGAAGTGGGCGACAGAGGATGAGATGGTTGGATGGCATCACTGACTCAATGGACATGAGTTTGAGCAAGCTCTGAGAACTGGTGATGGGCAAGAAGGCCTGGCGTCCTGCAGTCCATGGGGTCGCAAAGAGTGGGATACAACTGAGCAACTGAACTGACTGACTAAATTGAGCAGAGAGCCAGGGCGTTCACAACCACCTACCACAGTGTCAGTGGAGAACAACCAGGGAGCAGTCATTAGGGCTCCAAACCCCTCCCTGCTAGGGTGTTGTCAGCAGAGTCCCCGTAAAAAGCCTGAACTCCTGCCCCATAGAAAAGAGACATCACCACCAAGTCAACCAAGTGGGGAACGTCCCCTGCCACCTGCCAATCATGAAGCAGCATTCACTTTACAGCTGAAAATGTATCAAAGGAAGCCTGCTGTAAGAGAGCTAAATAACAGCTCAAGTTTCCTAACAGTATCCAAAATATCCATATCTCCATCAAAATTCATTTGTCATACCAAGAAATGTAAAATCTCAACTTTAATGAGAAATGATAACAAGAGACACAAACAATGAGATGACAAAGATGTTACGACTGTCTGACAAGGATTTTAAAGCAAAGAGTCGGACATGACTGAGCAACTGAACTGAACTTATCATAAAAATGCTTCACCCAAATACAAAATTAAAAGTTCAAAATCTGGAAAAAAAATGGTTCAGTAAGAAATTACAAACACACTTAGAACACAGTCTCAGCAAAGAAAAGAACCATGTGGAAATTTTAGAACTAAAAATACTATAATTAAAATAAAGAACAACTGAAGGGCTCACCAGCAGAAGAGAGATGAGAGTAGTAAATTCAAAGTTAGAACATAAAAATTACCCAATTTGAACAAGACTTGAACAAAGAAGTTACCAACTGAACAAAGAAAAACAGACTTATTAAATGACAGAGTCTCAGGGACCAAACAAAAAATCTAAAGTACCATTACAGGAGAGTGGGGAGAAAGAGGGGATACAAACGAATCTGAGTGATGGCTGAAAAAAATCCCCATATTTGGGACGAATTATGTCCCCTAAAGACCTACAGATTCAAGACAGTAAATGAATCCCTCAAAGACATCAATATCAAGCAGAGCACAGTCAAACTTCTGAAAACTAAAAATAAAGGAGAAAAAAAAAAATCCCCAAAGCAGTTAAGTCAGAAAGAATACCTTAGTTATAAGGAAAAACCAATTCCAATGGCGGCAGATGTCTCATGTATAGTATAGTATCCTATACTATAAGATACTATATAGATATACTATAAGATAAAAGGAGACATCAAAGCAAAAAAATCTACCAGAGATAGAGATGGACCTTCCACAATGACAAAAGGGTCAAGCTACCAAGAAAAAGCAATACTAAATGTGTATATGCTAACCAACAGAGCTGCAATATGTCACAGAACTGAAGGAGAAAGGGAAAAATTCATGATTATAGTTGAAGACTTCAGCACTTAAGAGCAGACAGACATCAACAAAGACACAGAAAAATTCAACCACATTCAACCAATAGGATCTTGGAGAAGGAAATGGCAACCTACTCCACTGTTCTTGCCTGGAGACTCCCAGGGATGGGGAAGCCTGGTGGGCTGCCATCTATGGGGTCGCAGAGTCTTACACAACTGAAGCGACTTAGCAGCAGCAGCAGCAACAACCAATAGGGTCTAGCTGACATTTACAGAACACTCCACCCAACAATAGAATACACGTTCTTTTCAAGCTCCCATGGAACATACCCAGAACAGGCTCATAAAACAAATCTGAAAAATTTTAAAGAATCAAAATCATAAAGAATATATACTGACTGACCGAAATGGAATCAAACTAGAATCAGTAAGAGAAAGATAATGAAAATTTTCCAACACTTAAAAACTAAATGGGCTTCCCTAGTAGCTTAGTCAGTAAAAAATCTGCCTGCACTGTAGGAGACCCAGGTTCGATACCTGGGTTGGGAAGATCAGATCCCCTGAAGAAGAAAATGGCAACCCACTCCAGTACTCTTACCTGGAAAATCCTATGGACAGAGGACCCTGGTAGGCTACATACAGTCCATGGGGTCGCAAAGAGTCAGACATGACTTAGTGACTAAACCACTACCAAAAACTAAATAGCACACTGCGTATCAAAATTTTTGTGAGAAGCAGCTAAAGCAGTGCTGACTGGGAAATTTACAGCACCAAAAGCTTACATTAGAAAAGTCTTGACTAAATAATCTAAGCTCCCAAAACTAGCAAACAGAAAAACAAAATACACTCACAGGAAACTAAGAAAAGGAGACAGAAGGTAACAAAATAATTCTGACAAACTCCTAAAAAGATTGACAAAAGAGAAGAAGATATAAATTACTGATTTCAGGAATGAAACAGGGGCTATCACTAAAGACCTTGCAGATATCAAAAGGATAATAAGTGAATACTCAAACAGCTCTCCACACATAAATTTTATATTAGATGGCATGGATCAATTCCTGAAATAGCACAAACTACCACTTTCCTGGTGGCTCAGACAGTTAAGCGTCTATCTACAATGTGGGAGACCCGGATTCGATCCCTGGGTCGGGAAGATCCCCTGGAGAAGGAAATGGCAATCCACTGCAGTACTATTGCCTGGAAAATCCCACGGACAGAGGAGCCTGGTAGGCTACAGCCCATGTGGTCACAAGGAGTCGGATATGACTGAGCGACTTTACCTTACCACAACTCACCCAATATGAAACTTCATTCAAACAACCTTTTCACTTTTAAGGAAATCAAGTTTTTAATTTTTAAATTCCTCCTCAAAAATTTTTCAGCCCAAATGCCAGTATTATTGATATCAAAACCAGACAAAGACAAATAACAAAACTTTAGATCAATATTCTATCTCATTAATACACATTTAAACTTCTTAAAACAAAATATTAGCAAACGGAATTCAGCAACATATAAAAAGAATTATACAGCATGACCAAGTAAACTTATTCCAGTAATTCAATATTCAAAAACAATCAGTGCAGTCCATTGCATTAACAGGCTAAAATAAACAAAACAATGATCATATCAATTGATGCTGAAAAGGTACTTGACAAACTTCAACACCTATTCATGATAAACTTTGAAAAATTTAGGTAAAAGAACAACTCTCAATTGGATACAGAACATCTACAAAAATCATACAGCTAGGACTTCCATGGTGGTCCAGAGTGTTTGGCAATACAGGGGACATTGGTTTAATCCCTAGCGGGTGAACTAAAATCCCACATGCCGCAGGGCAACTATGCCCGTGCACCACAACCAGAGAGCCCATGTGTACAAGGAAGGATCCTGAATGAGGTGACGAAGGTCCGGAGTGCCGCTAGTAAGACCTGACACAGTCCAAAAATAAGTACTAAAAAAGAATCATATAGCTGATACGTATAATTGCAAAAGACTGAATTCTTTCCCCCTTTAACATCAGAAACAAGCCTAGGAAGTCTGCTCTTAACACATTACTGACCAGAGACATATTAATATATCTTTTGTTACCTGAATGCTATTGACTGGAGATGTATCAATGTTTTTAGAGTGATACAATCAATATCACCGTGTTAAGTTGTCAGAGCTTAAACTGCACCAAGGGTTCATCATACAACTTATGACTGTCATTATCACTTACATTTTTTTTCCAACTCTGTGTATATTATAAACATAAAATTTTCAGAAGTGACACGTCACGAAATTTTGAGGAAGAATTTTTCAGTGAATTTTATGCGGATATGTTCTATGTCTAAGTGACATATATACTAGTGTCTCAGAAGACAATAGTTCTTCAGAATTTAGTTAATTCAGATGATGTGAATATCAGACCAACAAAAAAATCTTAGTGATTCTGATACAAAGTGAAAATGCAATAGTGCTGGAGACTGCTCCTGTACTTCTACAGAAAGGTGGATTGAAGACAACATTTCACAAAAATTGGAGGAATTATAGGTATGCCAGGTGTAACTGACTACAGGCACCTGTACAGTTTCGTGAAATAACAGAACTAATTTTTGACTGGTCAAAATAAACATCACTGGCCACAGGAGTTAGTTTCTGCAAAAATCCCCCAGTCATTAATGAGTTAACACTGCTATATTCAATGTAGCACCAGAAACTTGTCAGTGAAATGAGACAAAAAATAGAAAGTTCTTTAAAAATTCAGTTCAGAAAGGAAGGATACAAAAACTGTCCTTATTTAGAGATGAAATGATTTACGTAGAAAATCCCAAGTAATCAGCAAAAAAAAAAAAAACACCCCACAAACCACCCTTCTTGAATTATAAGTAGTTAAAATAGATAGGATTCAAGATTAATAGACAAAAATAAATTTATTTCTATATATTAGCAATGAACACAAAGAGATGGAAATCAGAAATACCATTTATTATAGTCACTCAAAAAAGAGAAATACTTAAGGTATACATCTAACAAAGTAGGTAGAGGACTTGCATGCTCAAAACTACAAAATGCTGGGGATTCCCTGGTGGCTCAGTGGTGAAGAATCCATCTGCCAATGCAGGAGACATGGCTTCGATCCCTGATCGAGGAAAATCCCACCTGCCACAGAGCCCATGCACTGCAATTATTGAGCCTGTGTTCTGCACCAAGAGAAGCCACTGCAATGAGAAGCCCATGCACCACCACTCGAGAGCAGCCCCCACGCGCCACAGCGAGAGGAAAACCTATGCAGCCAAACCCACCACAGCCAAAATCAAAATAAAAAATTATATTTTAAAAAACCTACAAAATGCTGACAAAAAATCAGAGAAGGTCTAAATAAATGAACAGACATACCAGTCAAGGACAAGAAAACTAAGCAGAGTAGATATTAATTATCCACCAAACTGATGCACAGGTTTAACACAATTCCAATTAAAATGTTCCTTACCCCCAAAGAAATTCCAGCAAGATTTTCAGTAAATGTAGACAAGATAATTCTAGACCTTATACAGAAAGGCAAAGGAACTAGATGAAAATAATTTTGAAAAAGAATAAAGTGGAAGAAATTACTCTACCAATTCCAAGACTTATTAAGGAGCTAGAGTAATCTAGCCTGCGTATGTAGTGCTGGTAGAGGGAACAGAACAGAACAACCAGAACAGCCTCCTACAAGCACGGCCAAACAATTTCGAAAAAAGCGCAAAATCAATTCAGAAGAAAGACAGGCTTTCAACAAATGGCACTTACCCAGTTGGGTAAACTATAGGCAAAAAATGAACTTTTTACCTAAATGTCATACAAAAACTAACTTAAAATGGACCATAAATTTAATACAAAACATTATAAAAAACTTTTGAAGGAAACACAGGGGATCCAGGGCTTAGTGAAGAGCGTTTCAAAATAATAGCAAAAGCATTATCCATAAAAAAAAATAATTTTAAAAAAAAATCAGTAAATTAAACTTTATCAAAATTGAAAATATTTGCTCTGCAAAAGACCTTGTTCAGAGAATGAAAAGACAAGCTACAGACTGGAAGAGAAAATTTGCAGACTACTTATCTGACATAGGACTTAGAACATATGAAGAACTTTCAAAACTCAACAGTAAAAAAACAAAACAAATCCAATTAGGAAATGAGCAGAAGATACAGAGAGACATCGTTGAAAGGATATATGGATGGTAAATAAGCACATAAAAAAGATGATCAACACCACTAACCATCAGCGAAATGTAAATTAAGACCATGATGATGTTATCACTACACACCTATCAGAACAGCTAGAATAAAAAATAGTGACAATACCAAATGCTGGCGAAGATTCGAAGACACTGCATCTTTCATATATTGCTGGTGGGAATGTAAAATGGCACGGCCACTCTGGAAAATAGTTTGGCAGGTTCTTAAAAAACTAAACAAATGTAACCATGACCCAGCAATTGCCCTTCTAGGCATTTATCCCAGAGAAGTGAAAACTTACGTAAGTCCACACAAAAACCTACACACGACTGTTCAATAGCAGCTTTATTTGTAACAGGCCAAAAACTGGAAAGGACCAAAATGTCCTACAATAGATGAATAAGGTTAAAAAAACTGTGGTACATCCACACCATGGGTACTATTTAGCAACTAAAAGGGAGACCTACTGACATATACAGCTTGGATGGCATTACACTGAGTGAAAAATAACCTTAAAAGGTCCCATACAGAAACATTCTTGAAATGATAAAATCACATTCGATAAAATAACATACAGCTACACATACACTTACAATGTCAGTTTCCTGGATTTGATACTGTATATATAAGGTGTAACCAATGGGACAAACCGGGTGAAGGGCAATGTGAAACCTCTCTAAACTGACTTTGAAACTTCCTGTGAATTTAATCTCAAAATCAAAGGTTAAAAAATAAAAAAGTAAAACTATACCTTCATTGGTTAAGGAAAAAATAAATAATCAGGCTCTACCCAAGAAACAGTGAAATGCCCTGAAACCTATACCAAGAAGAAACTGGATAGCAATTTGTTCAAATCTGACAATCCTAAACTTTTAGTTCAGATGACATCACCACCAACTTCCCTACATTATCAGTAGAAAAAATATATATCAACATACTAGAGCAGGGGCTGGCAAACTAGAGCCCATGAGCCAACTTTATCTATTTGTTTTTGTACATGTAAGTTCACTAAAATGGACACGAACATTAAAAACAAAACCCCCCAAAAAACCCTACTACTGGCTTTAGATATTGGTAATTTTACAGTAACACTGGATATCAGAGAATATCATCTTGCAAGTTAACATTTTTTTTCTTACTAGAGCACAAATTATAGTTCATCAGAATGTTTTATGCCAAAATAAGTTTCTGAATTTTCAAAGTATCATGAGACTTTAAAAAAAAAAAAAGCAATTTCCCATCTGTTACACAATTTATCAACTGCATCAAAAACTGTGCTCCCTGCAGAATTCCAACTCACACAAACAATGGAAATTCAGCTTAACAGCAGTTACCATACCTTGGAAAGTATCAAATCACCTAACCATCGCACACAATCGACATAATTCCTATGTATGTCTCTGGTAGAAAAGTCAGGAAAATGAATTTTCTGAGAAATAAATGGCCTGAAATGGAAATATCAAAAGTTAGAGAAAAATGTGTAGCAGAAGCTAATTTTTTTTAGGATTTATAAAACTCTGAAAAGAAAAACAGATGAGTATTAGTTCGTCTGTGTTCCTATAAAACTAAATACCTTCTGATCTGTTTATTGGGAACTAAAATCCCCTTCTGTTTTTGTTTCTACATTTTACTCCATTATTAGCTCGCAACTGAATTTTGTATTCATCCTATCAAATTTCATTTATAAAAACTGCAACTTCCTGCCTTACTATATATAGACCAAAATCAATTACTTCAATTCTGGCTATCCTAACCAATAACAAAAGACATCTGCTTAGAGCTGAAATTTTTTCACAGAAAATGCTAAGCTACCAACTCAATCCTTTCATATTAACAATGGTCTATGAAAGCTAACACACCTACCTTATTTCAAAAGATAGTCATCTTCCAGAAACAATGACACATTTCAAAGTCTGGTAAAGATAAAGTTAGTGAGAATCCTGCCTAGAACAACAATTTCTGAAGACGATCTGACAGGAATTTGACATTTATTAGTTAGAACTTTTCCTGTATTTAGAAAAGTAAAATATGGCACAATTTTTCCTTAAAGATGTTTGTGACAAAACCATAAGCTAGAGAAGTTGCTACCAATTCTTCAGTTAATTAAATGTATACCTAACATTTCTAATCTAGTAAGTGATTTAGTTTTTAAAGTGAAGTAACTGAAGAAGTATCATATCTCATGAATTAGTTGTATCTTGGGCACAAGTCTTCTCTTTGGCTTTTCCCTCATACATAAAAAAGATATTGAGCTCAATCATTTCAAATACATTTCCCAATTTGTGGGATCTTTTTTTCACCTTTTTTTGGTGGCTCACAGGATCTCAGTTCCACAGCCAGGGACTGAACTAGGGCCACAGCAGTGAAAGCCTGGAATCCTAACCCCTCGGGGCTCAGGAAACTCCCAGATCTTTTCTTTATTAAAACATTAAAATGTTATTAATGACTTGATATAAATTCTTAACTGCTATAGCTTAATTGCTTTTTAGCCAAATATGTATTATAATCTATGGTTAAACCTCTTTCAAGACCACCAGCATAATTCAGTTACTTTCTGTACGCTATAAAATACAACTTCTATTTATTCCAAAGCTCTAGAAAATACAAAAACATAAATTTAATATTGTACTAACCCCTGGTGTTTTAAAACAGAATTTAAAAGCTGTGCCAATTCTTAAGAGGCCTGAGATGTGATGACGGTCATTGTATTAAAATATTTACTTATGGTTACAAATTCAACTAACAATCTACTCATAATGTGGGTCGATAACCAGGGAATTAACTGCTAAAATGAAAAGAGCAAACAAAGTTAACATTTACAAACATAGGACAGTCACAGTGAAAGAGTAAATAGCTTGATAAGATTCTGAAAAAGATAGTAAATTAATTAAGAACTGAGGTTTTTCAAAAATAAGAAAACTGAAAAGTTCCCACATGTAGTCCCTTAGAACAAACCTCCTGCTTTTGAATTTTCTGTTTAGTGAAGTGAGTATCATTTAAAGGAGAGTGTCTATCATGAATTAAAGCTAAGAACCCCACTGAAAAAATTATGACTTACTGTCTTCAATTAGAATTTACAGTGTTGACAAGCAGTGCTAATAAACATTAGCACATGCGTACCTAAATAAAATATGTGAAATGGGCTACTAAATTAAGATAAAAATATAACTGAAAGTGATTTTGAAAAATGAGCCACAAACATAATTAGATAAAAATAAAGGCTTTCATTTAAATTCAATGAGTTTTATGGCATATAAATTATACCTTAAAGTTATTAAAAGAGGGGGTTCTCAACTCAATACTGGAGACTTATATAACAATTTTTGAAAAAGTAAAACACTATTCAAAGGCATAAGATAGCATATTGTTTTAAATACTACAGCTGTTACCTGTTAGTTTTATTTGGGTTATAATCATAAGAGTCCTTAATAGCATTCATCATTCTCTTTGAATTGATCCTCCAAAGTTTAAGAGAGTGATCCATACCACAAGACATTATTTTTTCACCCAAAAGATCATAATCCTGTATATAAAAGAGAAAAGCTTAAATTAAATATGTAAATTATTTCCCCAAATTATGCTGATTTTCATCTCATGTCCAGTACTATGAAAATTGTATTTCAAACCACAACACTAACATTTTGTGTTTCATATATATAGGCCATAGGTCACAAAGTTTTTACCACTTTCAAGATTTAGTTTTAACTGACTTGTTATCACCACAATATATGAGCTTATGCAATATGGCAGGTAAGAAGTAAACTCTTTTAATTTAGTTCTATCAATTCAATTACCTTTAGCCAAATATTTCCTTTGTTTGATTTTGAAGGTGAACCTAATGCTGAGGTAAAACAATTATTCTGTGACATAAAAACCTGAATGGTTGTTAGTTTTCTTTGTCCAACCCAGATGAAGCAATGAAACTGGTATCTGCATGTGAAATTAGGAGTCCTTTAAACAATTGAAATTTACTTGTACATCTAAGCCAAAACACTTAGATAAGTCGGGTACCTTGGTTTTAGAGTTCACTTTTTAAATGAATAAAGAAAAATATGTCTTAAAAAGGAAGCAACATTTCCTCATTTGCTGTTTACTAATTTTTAATGAGCTCCTAACAGATCATCTATTGTAACAAACTTTTTCCACCTCATCTTACAGATCAGACACTGAGGCTCAGAGAGTTACTTTAGCACATGGTACATGTGTCAATGACAATCTCACACAATCCGTCTAGCAGTGAATTCCTATTGGTACAAAAGAGATACAAACTAACCCCTGCTTTCATTTTAAGAAATAACAGTAGAGAGTTTTGTTTAAGGAGAGTACTTTCCTCACTCATCTAGATATTCTATGTTAATCCAACCTTTGAATCAATCATGAACACAGTTTTACAAAAGCCTGAGAGCTTCAGGTTTGGTGTTTATTGAATTCAGAAGTCTGGCAGCTGCTACTTTTCCTAATAACCTCACTGTCAATAGCAACAAGACACCTCTAGAGCCAGGAGCTCTCATTCAGTTTTTAAGTAAGGACAGTAGTCTTTGTTTTTTCATACATAAAGCCAGATAGAATTCTGCAAGTTCTAGAAAATCCTTTAAGGTAGGTATGATTCTCACAAAAGCATATAGGAATATTTAGTACCTCCAATTAAAATATCACATGCTTCAAAATATAATGCCCTTTAAAAATAGTTTAAAAAAAAGCTGAAGAGCTGTAAGACTACTAAATAAGTAAGCTACACAGAGAAGGTAAATAAACCTAAACAACACAAAATCTGAAACTTAACTAAAAACACTTAATATCACTACAACAGATCAACAGATTGTAATACAAAGCATAAAGACAACACCATGCCATCAAAGGGAAGTTATCTAAAAGTCAGTGTGAACAATACCTCCTAGAAATGAGTAACTTATATTTCAACTTCAAATAAAAGGTGAAAAAATTTCTTAATTGCCAAGTAGGTTAACCTTTTCCTTTAATAACTGAGAAACAACAAAAGGTAACTTGGTGATTTTAGATTAAAAAAGGAAAAGAACAAGTTCACAGAATTCTTTCATGAGAATCCAGGTGCTGGTAAAACACGTGCAAGAGTACAGATAAAACACCAAGAGCCTACTTGCTTTATTTCTTCATCTTTAAGTTAAAACCTTATCTGTCACAGTAAATGAAATAACTGCCTGCCAAGCTACATGAAACAAACTACGTGCTTTCTTATAGGGATTGTTCACAGCTTTGTAACCTGAAGGTCACTGCCCTGTAGCTTTCAACTTACAGCACTTAGAACTTCATCTCTGTGCCCTTCTACACCTCCAAATATTGCCACCAGAGTGTCCGTTTGGATATTCCATAATCGTAAAGCATGATCTAGTACAGACATAAAAAAATTAACATAAACTTTTATCATTCATTTACTGTGGACTTTTAATATCTCTTTAAAGAAAAAACTACCAAAGTTTGGACTTAACTCATTCACAGTAATGACTAAGAAGGAATCCATATCGTATAGGAACTTAAAATATTTATATTACTTGTAGATTTAACTAGGTATGAGTTCAAACTTTCAAGGGTACTAGTTTTTCCCTCTACCATACCCACATTTACAAATTGAAGAGGACAAGTAGATTTATAAGATCTCTACAGTAAATCTAAAAATATGATTGAAACATACACATATTGGGACATTATTTAGAGTATTATGGACCTTTCAAAAATTCTATAACTGTAATCTGAGCAATCTCATTTTCCACTGAACATCAGCAACAAAATAAATAGAAAGCAATATTCATAAATACCAAGCAGAGTTTGAAATATAACAATGTCTATACTGTGTAATATTAACATATTATACAACATATTGTTAGTAGTGGAAATAAACATTGCTACAAAAATGATTTCTTTTTGTAGCAATGATTTCAATCTGCATCCAAGTTTTTGTGCAGACATTTACATTTCTCTTGAAGATACACGTACCTAGGAGTGTAATTCTATGTTTAGCTTTTTAAGGAACTGCCAGATTGTTTTTCAATGTGCTTACACATTTTACATTCCTACCAGCAATGGATGAAGGGGTTCCCTATTTTACTGTCTTTTTCACTGCAATCATCCTAGTAGGTGTGAAGTGGTTATCTCACTGTATTTTTGATTTGCATTTCCCTAATGATTAACAATACCCACTCCAGTGTTCTTGCCTGGAGAATCCCAGGGACGGGGTAGCCTGGTGGGCTGCCGTTTATGGGGTCACACAGTGTGAGACACGACTGAAGCGACTTAGGAGCAGCAGCAGTGATTAACAATGAGTGCTTTTCCATGTGCTTATTGGACATTCTTGCCTATTCTTTCAAAAGATGTCTACTTTTAAAGCCTTTGTTTGCTTTTAATTTGGTTGTCTTTTTATTACTGAACTATATGACCTCTTGATTTAAGTCCCTTATTAGATACACACTTTGCATATCTTTTTTTTTCCTATAAGTTGTCTTTCCCTTTCTTGAGAGTTTTACTTGCAGAAAAATTCCTGTTCATTTTGAAAAGCTGTTTGAAAAATGCTCTAACACAATGGGGGAAGAGCAAGATTAGGAAACTGTGACATTAAGAACAAGTAAGGCATTATGGTCTATGTTACCTGTAAAAGAATATCTGAGCCCAGTTACTGTTATTAACAGAAGAGAAAAAGTTGTCAGCTCTCTTCTTAGGTGTCTATTTCCAAACAAGCCTTGATAGTTGAAAAATCACATTGAAATATTTTTCATGTAAGAGTTTTAATTTGAGGATATCTTTTAATATGGGGGTTAGGTTATAGGTGTGATAGCTGTTAAGAAAAGAATACATTTGACTAGAATAATAATGTAGAAATGAAAAGAGAAAGGGCAATAAAAAACAGAATGTAGAAATAAGAACAACTCAAATCACTTTAGAGAGCTCAGAAATTTAAGAATGATTCAGAGGCCTGTCTGAACCCAAAATAAACTTACAATGCCAACATGGGCATACAGAGCAAGACAATGCTTTCTCTTTGTAAGGAAGGAAAACATTTAGAAGAGCTTACACTGGATAACTTAGCATTTTAAGGAATCCTGTAGGGAATCTTTTATAAAATAGAAGCATTATAGAGAGAGGCAAAAAAAAGCATCATGGATTTTCAGATACACTATTTCTTATTACATGGTTGGAAAGCATCAGAAATTTGCTAGACTACCTTCAAACTACTAAAAATGTTGCAACTTCAGTGACCTGCCATTAAAATTAGTACAGTTTAGTATGATAATTCAATTGAGGATAAAGTTCTAGAACAATCATAATGCAATATGGTAAATAAGGGTAACATACATCTAATCCTCAGTGTCAATTATCTTATCTACATCTTACAGGAACAGTGTACTTCATGGTCCCATTCTCCAGTTCTTGGTTTGGGGATGCTAATGTAGCCCAAAATTTTTCTAAAACTTACTTCGTTTTAAATTTGGAAATTTCCCTTAGATTAGTTTGTCCCGAAGTCAAACAAAACTAAACAAACAAAAAACCCAACTCACTCCCAAATAAATACAACTATACAAGGAAATATTTGTTTCTCTTACCTTTACTTACTGACAGGAGAAGATTTGGATCTCTTGGGTGGAATTTCAGCTCATTGATAGCATTTCCATGGCCAACATAGTGCTATAATAAATTTAAGACACTTCAACTTTCATATAAAAATCAATAAATTCATTTTCACTAATCTTCAAAGAATGGAAAAATAATTTCACTTGAAGTAGTGGTTCTCAGCCTTGGCTGCATATTAAAATCACCCAGCTTGAAGGAAAAATAAATGACACTGAAGTCCCATTTGCAGATATTCTGAGCCACAGCAAGGATTTAAAAGATTCTCAGGTGATTCTAATGTGCCCCCAGAGTTAAAGTGATTTGTAAAATTTCTTTTAGTATCAACTTCCAAGGCTTCACTTTTTAATTCTTTACAAAGTATCCTTGACTCCATACTCCTATTTAGGGGTTCTTGAAAAATGAGCTCACTCTTTAGTTATTGTTCATTTAGAGCTTCTCAGGATAAAGCAAAAGAACAGAAATGATTTTAATAGAAAACAGTGCAAATGATAAAATTTTCCCATTTATTCCTTAATTTGCATGACCCAAATATGACAAAGGTCTCAAAAGACTTGTCTAAAGGAAGCAACAGGCAAAGTACAAACCAAATTAAAAACTGCACAGAAACTGACTCCGTTTTAAATTCAACATGGCAAGTTTTTACAGGCGTGCATACAAAAGAAGCAGATCGACAATTTAACAAGAAAACCCACCTTTATGCACTGCATTGTTATGGGATTAATTATCCTAATTATGCCTCTAGATCCAGCAACAGCCAGCAGAGGATGGCTTGTGTTACTATCATATGTCCACGCACAAGTGTAAAAGTTTTCATCAGCCTAAGAAATCCCAGTTAAGAAATATAATTTGCTTTTGAAAAGGAAACACATCAATGACCACAATAATGTCCAAAGAACTGCTGAAGCTCTTGACAAAGAAGTTCCCGTTTTTCTTTATACCATCAGGGTTGAAACAATGAAGATTTTAGGTCTAAAATCTATACCAAGTGATCAAACAAACCCAATCCTTCCACTCAATTTTGATTACTATTTTGCTGTTTGCACAACTGTTTACCTGTTTTCTGAAAGCAGCCACAGCCAATATGTAAATGAATAGGCATAGGTTGTATCCCCCAAATTTATCTATAAAAACAGGTTTCCGGGGGAACGGATAGTCAAGGTCTTTGGGAAGATCATGTACTCACTGCTGTATTTAAAATGCATAACCAACAAAAACCCTTGTATAGCACATGGAACTCTGCTCAACATTATGTGCCAGCCTGGATGAGAGTGAGAGTTTGGGGGAGAATGGATACGTGAATGTGCATGGCTGAGTCTCTTCACTGTTCACCTGAAACTATCACAACATTGTTAATCGGCTATTTCCTAATACAAAATGTTTCTGGTATTAAGAATAAATAATTGAAACAAAAAAAAAAACAAAAACAAAACCAGGTGACCAGTTCCACAGGCTGTAATTTGCTGACCCTGGCTCTATCTCAACAACTCTATGTACCTCTAGATAAAAATCAGCTAACTATTCAGTTTTCCACCTTTTCCTGTGTGAGACTTTCCCAATAATGCCAAAGGTCACCTCCTTCCTTATCACCTAAGGGAAGACTAAAATGTTCTTTTTCTTACTTGCTAGGTTTTCCAAATGGATCTGGAAGAAATCTTATCACCAAGCTTTGACTGTTGTATCCTTTGGTTTTTTAAAGCTTTCTTTTCTTTATAAACCCATGTTTTACAATATTTCATTTCCTAAACAAACATGCTTATTTTTTTTCCCTGTAGGCTCTGCTGACCAAATACTTGATATGACTGTCAGGCACAGCTTCTGATCAACCCAAATTCACCAATATCCCTGCCCTGAAATGATAAAAATCTAAGCAAGGTCAAAGAAACAGCAAGTTTTAACTACTTTCTGCTATAACTTTCTATTATTGGATTTCCAGCGCTCATCTCTAGCCACCTGTACTGTCCGCCCTCATATCCACCCTGACAGTGGCTTCCCGGGATCAGGAAAACTAGATACCAAGAATCTCTTGAGTAACAGTGAAGGAACAGCATTGGATAAAGTTAACAAAGTAAGGTACAAAAGTTTTGAGGTACTTATTCAAAGTCAATTTCTTTAGCCAATAATACCAAAAACCCAGGAAAGGATACATCAGCATCCACATAAGACTGCAACAACCGGATCTCTCCTTGTGAATGACATTCATATAAGGTAACCTAATGAAAACAAAAATACAGCAAAGTTTATCTCAAATACAGAAACACACTCTTCACCTTTTGAACATACTTTATTTTACTGTGCAGTACAGTCAAAAAAAACTTTTTTAAAATAACTTAAATAACACAGAAAACTATTAAAAAAGGAGAACTCCTTTAAATTTAAGGAAACCATTATAAGCTCTAATGCATTACATAATTTCCAGAGTATATTAAACACTGTAGTAATAATAATGGTTTCTATTTCCAATGTTTTCAACTTATTCATATAACTGGACCAATTCTAAAGTAAATAGAGTTGAGTACCTCACAGTAAAGTATGCTGCCGCTAAGTCACTTCAGTCGTGTCCGACTCTGTGCGACCCCACAGACAGCAGCCCATCAGGCTCCCCCGTCCCTGGGATTCCCCAGGCAAGAGTACTGGAGTGGGTTGCCATTTCCTTCTCCAATGCATGAAAGTGAAAAGTGAAAGTGAAGTTGTTCAGTCGTGTCTGACCCCAGCGACCCCATGGACTGCAGCCTTCCAGGCTCCTCCGTCCAGGGGTTTTCCAGGCAAGAGTACTGGAGTGGGGTGCCATTGCCTTCTCCCACAGTAAAGTATAACTACTTCCTAAAACTGTGGTTTATCCTTTTTTTTTCACTTGTGCCATATGGCTTGCAAGATCCCAGTTATCTGATCAGGGACTGAACTTAGGCCCATAGCAGTGAAAGTGCACAGTTCCAACCACTGGACCTCCAGGGAATTCCTGTGGCTTATCCTCTTTAAAGTCTTTGGGTAGTTTTAGAGCATTCATTAATTACATAAAAGAAAATCTAAAATTTGCCTCATGAACATTGCTCATCAAATATTAACTTTCTGCTGTACAGTGGCCCTTTCCATTTATCATTTTCTAAAATTAATAACATATCCACTTTACTCGATTATGTACAGTTGTCCCTCAGTATCTGCAAGGGGATAGGTTCCAGGACACCCACAGATACCAGAATCTGAGAATGCTCAAGCTCCTCATATAAAATAGCATAGTATTTGCATATAACCTCACACATGCTCCAGTATACTTTATCTTTAGACCACTGCTGCTGCTGCTGCTGCCGCTAAGTTGCTTCAGTTGTGTCCGACTCTGTGCGACCCCATAGACGGCAGGCCACCAGGCTTCCCCGTCCCTGGGATTCTCCAGGCAAGAACACTGGAGTGGGTTGCCATTTCCTTCTCGAATGCATGAAAGTGAAAAGTGAAGTCACTCAGTCGTGTCCAACTCTTAGCCACCCCATGGACTGCAGCCCACCAGGCTCCTCCGTCCATGGGATTTTCCAAGCAAAAGTACTGGAGTGGGTTGCCACTGCCTTCTCCTAATACAACGCAAATGCTATGCAAATAAAGGTGACAGCACAAAGCAAATTCAAGTTTTGCTTTTTTGGAACTTTCTGGAATTTTCTTTTCTGAATATTCTCAATCCATAGTTGGCTGAATCTGTGGATGTGGAACCCCGAGGATACAGAGGGCTTACTCTGTAATACCAAAATTTTTTAAAACACTTTTTGATGTGGACCATTGTCTTTACTGAACTTTTTCACAATATTGCTTGTTTTATGTTTTGGGTTTTTGGCCCCAAAGCATGTGGGATCTTAGCTCCCCAACCAGGGACAGAATTTGCACCCTCTGCATTAAAAGGTAAAGTCTCAACCACTGGATCGCTAGGGAAGTCCCTGTAATACTACATTTTTAAAACGCTCTTTCCATTTTTATTACAGTTTAGTCACGTTAGCAATACTGTTACTAATTTCAATACGTCTATAAGAACTCTATAAAAATCCTTTAAAATACCTATTAATAAGATAATCTCTACATTAATATTCTAAAAACATATTCTTTATATGGACATTAACTAAGTTATGTCTTTAGAAAGTATTTTGCTTTATTTTTCTTAAAAAAAAAAAAAAAAAAAAAAGAGCTCCGAATAGCAGTTCAGTTCAGTCGCTCAGTCGTGTCCGACTCTTTGCGACCCGATGAATTGCAGCACACCAAAAGTTGGCTTAAAGCTCAACATTCAGAAAACGAAGATCATGGCATCCGGCCCCATCACTTCATGGGAAATAGATGGGGAAACAGTGGAAACAATGTCAGACTTTATTTCTTTGGGCTTCAAAATCACTGCAGATGGTGAGTGCAGCCATGAAATTAAAAGACGCTTACTCCTTGAAAGGAAAGCTATGATCAACCTAGACAGCATATTCAAAAGCAGAGACTTTACTTTGCCGACTAAGGTCCGTCTAGTCAAGGCTATGGTTTTTCCAGTAGTCATGTATGGATGTCAGAGTTGGACTGTGAAGAATGCTGAGCGCCGAAGAATTGATGCTTTTGAACTGTGGTGTTGGAGAAGACTCTTGAGAGTGCCTTGGACTGCAAGGAGATCCAACCAGTCCATTCTGAAGGAGATCAGTCCTGGGTGTTCTTTGAAAGAAATGATGCTAAAGCTGAAACTCCAGTACTTTGGCCACCTCATGAGAAGAGTTGACTCATTGGAAAAGACTCTGATGCTGGGAGGGATTGGGGGCAGGAGGAGAAGGGGACAACAGAGGAGGAGATGGCTGGATGACATCACTGACTCGATGGCCATGAGTTTGAGTGAACTCCGGGAGTTGGTGATAGACAGGGAGGCCTGGCATGCTGCGATTCATGGGGTCGCAAAGAGTTGGACACGACTGAGCGACAGAACTGAACTGAACTGAGGCCTCCCTGTTCATCACCATCTCCTGGAGTTCACTCAAACTCATGGCCATCGAGTCAGTGATGTCATCCAGCCATCTCATCCTGTCGTCCCCTTCTCCTCCTGCCCCCAATCCCTCCCAGCATCAGAGTCTTTTCCAATGAGTCAACTCTTCTCATGAGGTGGCCAAAGTACTGGAGTTTCAGCTTTAGCATCATTTCTTTCAAAGAACACCCAGGACTGATCTCCTTCAGAATGGACTGGTTGGATCTCCTTGCAGTCCAAGGCACTCTCAAGAGTCTTCTCCAACACCACAGTTCAAAAGCATCAATTCTTCGGCGCTCAGCATTCTTCACAGTCCAACTCTCACATCCATACATGACTACTGGAAAAACCATAGCCTTGACTAGATGGACCTTTGTTGGCAAAGTAATGTCTCTGCTTTTGAATATGCTATCTAGGTTGATCATAACTTTTCTTCCAAGGAGTAAGTGTCTTTTAATTTCACTGCTACAATCACCATCTGCAGTGATTTTGGAGCCCCAAAATGAAGTCTGACATTGTTTCCACTGTTTCCCCATCTATTTCCCATGAAGTGATGGGACCAGATGCCATGATCTTTCTTATAATTCAATAACATAATTCAATGCCACTTTAAGTGAGACTAGGGATTCTTTTTGTTAGAAAGCCTGGAACATTACAATAGGCATTCTGAAGCACAAGTTGTATTAATTCTAATTATACCAACATGACAGTTAATAATAATTGATGGTGAAGTTAGTGAAGTATGCTTACAGTGATGTCTTAAAAGTGAATTCAAATCAATTAATGGATTATATTCCCAATTTTCGGGGGAAAAAAAAAAACCTTAATTTTTTCTTTGAACTGCATCATGTTCTCTCTGAATCATTGTTTTCGAGGTACATATCACAACAGACATTTGGCTAAACATAAAAAAAGGGCTGTTATCCAGGTTATCAACTTTAGTGAGTTTCAAATTTTCAGAACTTTAATGACCAATAAAAGCATGTTTTCTGAATGCAGGGCAACTAACTATGCCTGTGCGCCACAACTACTGAGCCTATGCTCTACAGCCTCGGAGCCGCAATGCTGAGCCCATGTGTCACAGCTACGGAAGCCCCAACGTTCCAGAGCCTGTGCTCCGCAACGAGAAGCCACCTCAGAAGAATCCTGTGTACCTCAACTAGGGCATAATCTATGCTTGCCGTAACTAGAGAAAAGCCCACACAGCAACAAACACTCAGCAGAGCCAAATAATATGATTACATATATATATAAACTTCTTTGAAGACGTCCAGGAAATTATTTAAAGCCAAATTTTACTTTTCAGAAAATAGGAATAGAAAGGATTTAGCCCAGTAAAAATAGATGCATGCATGTTTGTAAGATTTTCAAACTTTCAGGGAAAAAAAAAGCTTGGAAATATGCTGACATTTGGAAAATACTCAGCTGACGACTCCCAGGTTAGTTTTGATTGAAAACAGAATACTAACACTAAACACATAAATATAGGAAACAGTGCGTTCAAAATCATGGTCTTTCATTTCTCTAACAAGCTTAGCACAATTACTAAAGAAGCATAAGATTGAATTTCACTCAAAGTTACAGAATAGCTCCCAGATTCACCTCCTTCCCTTCCCCTCTTGGGCTAAAGGTAAAGAAAGTGACTTTACTGTCAACCCATACCAGTTAGTCAATTTCCCCCATCTTTCTTTTTCCAAATACACCAATATGTTTCTGTTATTCCTCACAACTCCTAGTATATTATTAATGAATAACCAGAATGTAAGTTAATTAAAAGACTTATTATTAGGAGGACAACTTTTCCAAAATGATTTTAACAGACTCCTGAGACTCCCTGGTAGGCCCTAGGAATCTTCCTTTTTCCCATTCATTTAGAAGTGAATGGAAGTAAGTCTTTGCAATCCACTTTTTCAGTCCCAGGTTCAACTAAAAAGTTAAATAACAGTTTACATCAAAACATGTCCACTACGGTTTTTTTCCATGCATTCTCTCAGTTCAAGATACTCTGGCTTCCTTAAATAAAAACAATTCAAAACAAATGTTTACTGTGTATAATTAAAATATTTTCAGTAACTATTATACAAATCCATTGGATTTATGCTTTGCATTTATAGAGAGCAACTAATTACATTTATTATTTTTAAGAAATCACAGACCTGTTACTCCAAGTTGACAAACAACTATCACAGTCACTTGGAAAAAGCAAAGTCAATTTTTTCAGCCACTTAGAACAATATTTACAAAGACAAAATATAAATAGAGACTTGTTTCATGAACAATTTTGTGAGTATATATGAAAAAAGATGTATTTTCAGTCATGAATATTAGTTTTAATTTTTGACAATTTCTAGAATGTTCCATTTTTACATAAAGAAATGATACTGTCAAATTGGCTATACAAAGTTTACTTCAAAATCATTACACTTCAGTGTTACACTAATACCAGAGACTGATGAGCCAAATGCCAAAGAGCCCCTTAACACTCACTCTGTTGCTTCCTACAGTTGCAAACACTAATGGATCTCCTTCTTTACTGTGCCAGTTAAACTGAACTCCAAACAATGGTTGATTATGATCCTCCTATAAAATAACCAAGAAATAAGAAAAATCAATATATTTTAAAAACAAAAAATGTAGTAAACTGATCATTCCCATTAAAAACCTTCCCCTCCACAAAATGCAAGCTGCAATTTTATGTTATCATACATAAACTGACTTTTGACACTTAAAAGATATGTTAGTCCAGTTTTCACATTTTAAAATACTGGTGCATGATAAAACTATGTAACAATTAAAGACTTAGAGCTTAGGTAACAAGTACTCATCAATGAAAATACTTTAATAGTTGCTCTCTATCTTCTTAAACCGAAATGCCATGCTTTTGAATCAAAATATAATGGATAATTGTGACAAATGCATTTAATCTCTCAGGACACAATTTATTTTTCTGAAATAACAAATAACCTGAGTTAATACAGTTTCTCCAGTACTCATTAAACGTTTTCTGGTTGAATTCTTCCCTTGTGAAGTGAAGAAAATTGATTCCATTCAAATCACTGCTCACCATTAGTTCTATAGAAACAATTTAAAATTACTTTGAATTTGGATCCTAAAAGAAAAACCACCTAAGAAGTTTTATAATGAATAAGAACACTTGAAAGTGGGGGCCAGGGAGGCAGTGGGCTGTAACTCCACAGTTATCAGGAGGTTATAGGAAGTGCCTAAAACACAAGCATCCAGTTTTTGGTTTTAATTGGAGTAGAGCTGATTAACAATGCCGTGTCAGCTTCAGGTGCACAGCAGAGTGGTTCAGCCACACACACGCCCGTTCTTTTTCAAACTCTTTTGCCATCTAGGTCACCACAGAATACTGAGCAGAGTTCCCTCTGCTAAAAGTATTAAGTTTTGTTCATAAAGTTATTTTTCAGCCTTAGGATTTTACTGGCAATTTCCTGATGTTTAACAGTAACCTTCATATTCACTTTAAGGCACTTTAAAGTCTGATAACATTCATTTCTTATCCTTTAAAAAGCCACAGTTTTAGGCTTTGGAAATATTTAATAAAAACAATACAGTTCAAACCACTTTCCAAATATACTACATAAAAACAAGTTAATACACCTAAATATTAACATGAAACTACAAAGGGACACTTTGCTTTAGAAGAAAAACACACACACAAAAACACTGAGATTAATTTCTCTCCTTTTAAGACAGTATAATTTGACATACACAGCAATGGATTTTGCTACCTAGATAGGAAAATAATTTCCATATGGAAATAATTTCCAATAATTTCCATAGCTTCTTATGCTTTTCAAAGACTTTAAAAGGATATTTAGGTATTTTAAAAAGAATCTAACATATGCACAAGACACTATAAGGTATATTTTTGCTCAGTATAGGAAAAAACCCCAAATTAAAAAAACAGGAAATGAATACATAAAACACTTAAATATCAGTAAACATTTTTTAATAATAAAAAGACTATTGAGAAAGACAGTAATCTAAATAACATGAACCTATTATTTCTCCCAAATATTAAGTATGCAAAACAAATTTTAATTTATACCTTTTTTCTTGAAAACAATTACAAATAAGACTTCAATTTTTAAAGACTGACTTCCAACTATTATAACTTTAAAATATTTTTAACTTGACAGAGAACCTTGAGCATAAAATGTTTGCCATTGAGAAACCTGCAATTCTGGAACCCTGCATTTAGCCCATAGATTGTGTCTTTCTCCACATACCTTGAGACTATTTACACATTTGAAAGAATATTTGCATTTCTTTGATTTCCATTTTCCCTTCCCCCAACTCTTCCTTCCAGGTGCATTTGGCGTATTTGTAGGTGTATCAGGGCGTTCTGTGTTGGTACCGCTTTCTATACTGACAGCATCATCCTATAAGCAGCAAATCAGAAAAAACTATATGAAACAGCAATACTGTACTTAGGAAATGACTTCAAACTGGAGAGCTGCTGACCAACATAAAAGAAGTAATTAATAAATCCTGCAAGAAATGAAAAAATGTATTCCTGCAAATGCATTAGCATTTGTGGATATTTGCTATTTCAGCAAAAATATAAACAAAAATCAAATCCTGATGATGCTAATGGTAAGAATAATACTGCTTTATTATTAATAAATAAATTAATAAGGCACTGGTTTGTGCCAGCCATGACACTACATTGCCTCACTTCATCTTTACTGCTCTTCATACAACGTACTGTTAGATACGTGTTGCTTAGAGGGCCTAAGGTGGTGTCTTGCTGGTTAGGGTTGCTGGGATTGAAAACCAGAGCTGTGACTCCTACATCTGACTGACCTACATGTCCTCATAGTTTATTTGACTGCTTGCTGCTCAGTCTGGAGCATGGCAGTGGGTGGCTGTTTGAGGCCAGTGTGTTAGTACTTCCTATTTTAGATGAAAATCCTGATTATCACTCAAACTCTACTTATTTATAACACTTAAAACCATTTAGAAACTTTTTTAGGTTCTACATATTACGTGCTATTTACCAGTGAAATCTGACTCATGGCTCTAAAATACTCATGATTCAGACCTCCAGAAGCTCACTGTAAAGTAACATCTTTCCAAATTCACCTAATTTATATCCTGTCTCCAGTCTACAAGATATATTAATGGTCCTCTACTCTCAGAAGAGGATTTCACTACCTCTTCCAATTACACATTCCAAAGTGTTCTTTGGCATAAAGAGATTTATTTAAACCTGTATCACCTTAGGGCAGTAGTTACTAAATTCATTCCAGAGGAAGCTTTTTTCATGGAGTGCCCACTAACATCTATGAGAATACAGACTAGAAACCATTGCCCTAGGAGCTATTTTTAAATTACTGCTTTCTAAAGTTAGTTTTACGATATTACAGAAAGTTAAAAATCCACTAGAATATCAAAAAAGTACATTAAAAATTCACATTAATTTGCTTAAAACCTGTATGGTATTATATGGTAGTTTTTAGGGGTGGTTTCCAAAACTTCCAATGGTTCATACCAAAACGAAATGCTTTTAAAAAGTACACAACTTATTCTAACACTACAATGGGAAAAAAGCAATGGAGTGGATAGATGGCACACAGCAGTGCTCAATATCTAGACTGTAACTTAATGTAAACACAATCAGCTTTTAGATACAGAAAATACAAAACTATACTTATAGAGTTCAGTTTCTAGGTCGAAATCACTGCTTTTTAATCTTTATTTCTTCCTACCTTTCAGTTGAATTTACACAGTTAAAATTTAGTGTAGAAAACAATTTTGTGTTTCACTGGGAAACTTATGTCTACTGCACACTTTCCTTCCATGTTATCAGATTCTAGTCTGCTTCACTGCCTTTGAACAATCTTACACCTCTTACACTGTGGACAGCCAAAGGCAGAGGTTCAAAATGTCTTCCCTTTCATTCTGAAGAAAAGTTTTTGTCTCCATTTGCAATTTCATCTCTACATTCCTTTCATCTGTATAGTTTGTACTGTGTGACTTAAATTGACCAGTTCCCTTACATGAGTAAAATGTTTCTGAAAATTATCTTTTAACACTAGAGAAATGAAACAATACAATGCTTAGACATTTATTCACCAGCTTCTTTCCACTCTGGCTAAAAATTCAACTGCTAATCAAGAAGCCACACAAAACATAGTAAATAACTGGGGAACATTACACACACACACCTTTTACCCATTTAATTTACCCATCTCCTCAAATAGTCAAATCAAGACAGAATCAAATGGAAATGCAATACTCACAATGCTTTCATTTTATTTGTAAATTCAAACCTTTCCTGAGCATCTAGTATGTGCACAAGATGATATCCACCTTGACTCCTCCTCCTCAAAGTACAGAATGGTACTGTGTAACAGACATGGCACTACCACCTTCATCTGCTCAACAAGGAAATGGGGATAGTAGTTTGTCCCTTGATCTTGCCACAGGTTCCTTAAAGCAAAGTCAAGTCTTCAGATTCAGCCTTCTGATCTTACTACCAGGCAACAATCAGTATTCTTTCAGAAGCCAATTATGCTGCACTTATATGAAAAAGTTAATAAAATGGCAGGTACATATACAATGAACTTAAAATAGGTCCGATATTAACTACACTTACTGTGCTGATCATTCTGCAATGCAAATACTGAATTATTATGTTGTGCACCTAGAACTAATAACATAATGTTATTGGTCAATTTTATCTAAACTTTAAAAAAGTTTAACATCCTATCAGTTCTTTGATTCACTTTAACAGTATCAACTGCTCAGATTACCATAACTCCAACTTACAAATACCAGATTCTTTCTTCCATTTGCCTTTGGCCTTCCCATCATTATCTAGCTCCCTCAAGAGTTAAATCACTGCCCTTATTAGCTTTTTCTGAATTCATTTTTTACACAGAGTTCTCTACTCCCTTCCTTTACTGCTTCTCTTAACTTATGTCCTAGATCTGGGTCCCTGAATGGAATTCAGAGGGCCTGTGAACTTATGCAGTTGAATAAATTCATAAATAAATTTAAGATTGCATCTTAATTTTCACATTTTTAACCGAAATCTATTACTTCCTTCTACTATAATACAGGCAGTATATGTGCTAATGTTACTGTAGCTGTAACCTCCTCAGCAATGGAAATCATGAATTTTTATATTCCATTATAGTTGTTGCAGATCTCAAAAGCTGTCTATACCCATCAGTACTATCAGTCATTGTGATGTCTAGTTACTTAACGTAATAAAAAAAGTACTTTATTAAACCTGAAATTTGTTTTAAACAATTTTATAACTTCCTTATAATTTTACCATTGATTTTGTTTGTGATCTTATATATTGTATTTTATACATTTGAAAATATTACTCTGAAGTTTCACAGGATTCATTAAAGTGTCCAGGGCAAAGAAAAGGTTAAAAGTAGCCATCTAAAGGAAGGAACCAAAACAAAGGCTTAGTCCAACCAAGTAGCTCTGAATAGCTTCAGTATGCATCAAAGTATACATTCCTCTTAAGGGTCTGTAAAAAGAAAATAACTTTTCAATTTATTTAGTTCCCTGAAATTTTCCTCAGTCTAAATTGGGTATTGACATCTTTACATTTCTGCCTGATAAATATCTGGAAGGGCCAGAAACACAAGTCTAGATTACAAAATAAGGAATAATAATTAAATAACACTTGCATGGTATTTATGAACGGGGCATTGGGTTCAGCACTTTACCTGTATTATCTCATTTAATCCTCACAAACATCCCATGAGGTAAATACTATTATCCCCATTTTTAAGATAAGAATCCAAGGAAACTAGGTAAAATACCTAGATCAAGCAACCGGTAAAGAGTAGAGTGGCGAATTTTAACCTAACACTTGGATCCAGTTTGTGCTCCTAGTCACTAATCTAATCTGCCAAGAGAAATTTAAGAGAAGGTGGAAGTAAAACAGATTCCAACGGCTGGAGTGAAGAGGGTCAAAAATGTTAGATCCCAATATATAATAAGACTGGAAAGCACAAACAGGAAAATAAAAAGATTAAAAGTAACACCACCTACTAAGCCTTTCAGATAGTTCAAGTCCAAATCCCACAAACTGACAACCCCCCAAATATCTTTCCTCTATCTGCAAAAAGAATTCTTTCCCATCTGTTCAGTGAAAATTTTGGTCTTGATACCATGCCATACACGTGCTTCAGTCGGTGTGTAAGATACACCATTTATTCTTAAAACTAGGCAAACTGAGAAAAAGAACTTACACCACCCTTCTGTAACACTTCAGAAGCCATTCCCTCGGAGGAGTCACATTTTAGAGTATCACCTTTGAATGAACCGTCCAGACATTTTTTCCTGAACTTATTGGATATAAACTTAAAACATGAAATGGCAAATTAACGTCAATTCGGTTATCACTGGCGTCTCACCTAAACACAGTGGGGTCAACTGTTGGGACGGACTAGAGTTGTGACTAGTTTTAAAAAGTTAAAAAAATCTGATTTCAGAGCACCTTTACACATGCGAGACCACGAGCCTACACCTAAAGCCATCTACCTTTACCACAGTTGCCTAGTGTCTTCTAGGTTGTCCCCGTTATCCTAGAGAAAACCGACGAAAGACTAACTGTCCCTTCTCATCCCTTCCTCAAGAGTCGCTCCCCCTCCAACTCTAGAGACGACTCTCGGAGTTCTCCTCCAGAAGTGAGGCCGACTGTCAGGCGCACCCCTTCTCCACAGACGAGACAGGAGCAAACACAAAAGCCCCTTTAAGAGAGTCACCGAAATCCCTGACGTCCGAGATCTGCTCTTCCCATTGTGGACCGCCTGGAAGGGTCTAAGGACACGGTCCCTAAATCTCTTTTTTAAAAGTCCGTAACACACGCTGGCCCCTCCTTCCAACTGTCTTAGAAAAAAAACACCTCTGACTTGCCTTTTAAACTACTGGAATCTCAGACCAGCACTTTGCCCCCAAAGGCCCAAACTCTCCCACTCCACGCAAAACGCTCTCAGGGCAGACCCCCTCCGACCCTCCGCCACCACGCTCTGGCCCCAACCACATTCTCCTTCGCGAAGTTTCCTTTCGTTCTCGGCGCCCCAGCTCAAAAAAAAATCCCCTCAGAGACGAGTTTGATTTTCTCCTCCACGCCCGCGTTTTCCTCAGCAGAGCGGTGACACCTCTCCCTCCCCCCACCCCACCTTACCACAGCCGCCCGCCCGCCCCCGCGCCTACAGTTTAAAAAGAATTGAAAACTTTGACGGCCAAGTCCCGTCCGGACTGCCCTGGGGGGCTGCGCTCACATTCTCGTCTCCAGAGAGGTCCGGGTTGCTATTCTCGTCGCTGCTCAGCTTCTGCTTCTTGGCCGCAGGCATGTCTGTTCCCGCCGGCACTGTCGACACTTCCCTCTCGGACATATTCCTCCGCCTCCCTCCAGGTTCCTGCCGCCGGGGGCGGGGCCTCCGCCACACCGCCGTCAAGCAAGCCCGGCCGGAGCTTGCCGCAAAGCTGCCGCCGCCGCCACCGCCGCCGCTCCCCCCACTGTCGCAAACCGCGCCCAGCCGCCGAGGCGGGCGTGCGTGCGACCCCGCCACACTGCTGAAAAAGGGGCGCGCGCGCGCGCGCCCTCCCGCGCGGCTTCCCGGGTCCTTCCCTGTCCCCGCTCCCGTCTTGCCCTCTTCCCGCCGCCCTCCCGGCAGTTTGCACGGAGCGGGTGTGGGATCCGTCGGCTTCCGAGGGCAGTTATTTCCAACGTCCCTCTTCCCCGCGACCGCCTTGTAAAGGGAGAGGCGGAACTCTGAAGAGGGGGTGCCCCCTCACCCCCTTCCTCCTTCCAGAGACGGTTCAGCCGCAATTGGCCCAATCCTTCGATCCCCCGACCCCGCTGCGAGGACTCGAAAGTCTGTGGAATGGACGGGCCGACTCGGGTCCCGGGGGACGGGGGGGACCAGACGACAAGTCGCCTTACGGTTCGGGCGTCTGTGCCGAGTGTTCTTCATCTTGAACTCGAGGAGTAACGCTGTCACCTTATGCGCGGAACTGGTCGCCACCTCACTTGCGGTTGAGAACAGAAATTCAAAAACTGTAGCAAGCCTCGCGCCTGCCTCCCCTGCCTAGCGAATGGAAGGTGCCCGCTAACAGGTGCGCATGCGCCGGGGCGTGTGCTCGCGCTTGGTTGTTCGGGCCCGCCTCCTCCAGGCCCCTCCTCTTGGAAATCTTGTTTTCCAACCAGGTAGTCTTCCACCGGTTTCCGTGGCAAAGGATGGATCTCAAGGCGCTACCCAATCGTAGTCCCCTGAGTGGGTCCTGATTTCTTGATGAATATTTATTCTAGTAAATATTGATCGCAAGGGATTATTATCCTCGTCCAGTTAGTTCCAATATTGGATAGGGCTTAAGTAGGAATACCCTAAAAGTATAATTCTAGACTCCCTTGAATTGCATCCCAAAATGCTTCCTTTACCTCTTAAAGAATGTTAACGGCCCTGAACAATGCCAAGGCCTGAAAAGCAATGTTCACCTCCAAGTATGTATGAGACTGTGAGACTTAAATGACGGACAATATTTTTTTGGCATGATTTTGACAATAAAATTATAGGGGAAGTCAACAAAAACTGTGATATTTTACAAAAATGTTTGTGTTATGTCGGCTCTTGACAGGTGCTAAGTGCATTGGTGAGCCTCGGAGATTTGTTAGAGGGGTCGTTAAGCCACATAACCAAAGGAGTAGCCCAGAAAAGGAGAACTATGATAAGAAATAAAAGGCAGCTCCGTCTTACCTGCCTCTTTGGGAACTTAGCTGTGACTACTTATATTTCTGGACGTCATTGTCCTCATCTGTAAAAAGAAGGGACCTAACATTTCTTGAGCACTACTGGATAATATCTACTTTTTTGTGTGTTCTAGAGCTCATTACATCACCTGTTGGATACAACAGTAGAAGAATGCCCCATCCCTAAAATTCTAGTGTCCTTGAGCTAGATGCCTTAACATATTGTAGATTGCAAGTCACTTTTGGAGACAAGGAGAGAACTCTTGAGAATAAGAAAAGTAAGGTAGAGGCAGGGCAGAATTTAGATGTTTTTATAATGAAGATTCAAGAAAAAATAGGGAAGCTGGAAAAAAAGTTTGGATTTAGTATAGTAATTGCACTTATTTGTTGAATTCCTAAAGTGCCAGGCGCTACTAATCAGTTAGTGGGCGAGAGAGAGATGAGACTAGTATGGAGTCTCCACTGAGAAAGTAAGATGTGTCTTGTTTGACATGTTCATGGGCAGAGACAAACATCCCCCACTTCTCTGTTGAGAAGGATGTTTGTGAAATACAGTCCTACAAATAAAAGGGTAATCAACTAAAGCAATTCCAATCCAAATTACTCTTTGTATCTGAAATCAGTAGGAGCTGGGAAGTGGGCATCAACTTCTACTCATAAAATTTAAAAAGTGCTGAATGACTGTGAAACTCGATGGTGTCCTTTCAGGGGGCTCCAAAGAGCTCAGTACCACAGTCGTTTATGTCTCAGCACAGGAAGAATTTAGTGAGAGGCAAAGTGATAGGTAAACGATTTGTTAGAATAGGGTGCTTGTGATGTTTACAAGCAGGTGGGTGAGGGGGTGCTGTGCCCTGAGTACTTAGTGGGTTACATTTTTATAGTCAGAGGAAGAGAGGGGAGGAGGAGGAGACCTTTGTTCTTCTTGAGTAGACCTCATGCTTCCATCATCAGTTCCTCCTCCAGGTCGGCCAGGGAAGTTTTCATGTCCTTACATGGTCAAGCTAGGTTCAGAGTTGTTGTTTTTTATGTGCGCAAAGTATGTCCTAAGGATCACTAACCTATTGAGCTCACTGGGCAGGAGTTTGGTCTCATGCCACCATTGTTTTATTGTTTTGGGTCGTGTCCTGTGCTTCTAGTGCATGGTTTTGTTGCTAAGCAAGCCTGCTTGGTTTTGTGGTTAAGTAAATGAGCTTTCCTGAGTAATCATTAATTTGTGGGGTCTCCCATATTTTTTTTCCTACTTACAATCCCCTAGTGGGACTAGCTATTTAATCACCTACTTTATCCCTTTACTCTGTCCCTTTCATTTGGATAAAGGACACATATGGAAGGAAGATGTCTTTCAGCATTCATGAGACCCATAACAAAAATATTTTTTATAGAGTTTTGTTAAAACTTGGAGGGATAGTTTTAAAGTTTTGTACAATGAATCAGAGATAATAAATAGAAATTAGGTAATACTCATTGTTGCTAATGTTAAAAAATTATTCTGACGCTTGTTAAAACAGGAACTTTATTCAGTACTATCATGATAAATGTCAAGACTGTCACAGTAGGAGAGAGAGATAGGGCTAGCTCTGAATACAGCAAGGGTAGGTAGGGCTTTATAACCAAAGAGAAGAGTGGGGTGTGAAGGAGTTAGGCATGTCACTTGCAGTATGTTGCTTTGGTATATTAATTTTTTAACATATATATATTTATTTATTTATTTATTTGGCTGCGCTGGGTCTTAGTCTCAACATGCAGGACCTTCAGTCTTCGTGGTACCTGTGAACTAGTTGGGGCATATGGTATCTCATTCTCCAAACAGGGATTGAACCCCAGTCCCCGGCATTGGGAGCTTAGAGTCTTAGCCACTGGACCACCAGGGAAGTAATAATTCTGAGGTGAAGACATTTTGAAAAACAGACTTCTCTGAGCTTCACTTTTGTGCCTAAAGATAGTCCTCCAAAAGGAACTGAACTGTCATCAATTCCCTCCCTAGGAATTTGGGCAATTGGGGAAGATTGACTCTAATCACTGAAGAAGAGACTAGAAGTCAGGACTCAACACCACACCCAGAGAAATTTTGCAGCACACTGTCATTAGCTCCCCTCTATTCTGAGCACATTCATCTTTCTAAAACATTACTCTTGCCCAGGTGGCATACCTCCCCCTTCCCCTTCCCCTACTGAGATTGGTATAAACTCTCAAAGATCACTGCTTTTTTAGATATTCAATTTTCCCCCCAAGATGCCCCTGTGCATGTGTTATTAAAAATTAATAGATTTATGTACCTTTTATTTTGATAACTTGCTTGGTTTTAGTTTGTTTCTTAGGCATAGCTATCAAACCTAGAAGGTTAGAGGGAAAGTCTTTCCTCTCCTTCAGGGAAGTTGGTAGGTGGAAATTTGCTAAAGAAGACATCAAGAGTAGGAGGATTCTTTCTAATCCAACTCGCCAGGGTTCAGTTCAGTTCAGTTCAGTTCAGTTCAGTCTCTCAGTCGTGTCCGACTCTTTGCGGCCCCATGAATCTCAGCACGCCAGGCCACCCTGTCTGTCCATCATCAACTCCCGGAGTTTACCCGAACTCATGTCCATTGAGTCGGTGATGCCATCCAGCCATCTCATCCTCTGTCATCCCCTTCTCCTCCTGCCCCCAATCCCTCCCAGCATCAGGGTCTTTTCCAATGAGTCAACTCTTTGCACGAGGTGGCCAAAGTATTGGAGTTTCAGCTTCAGCATCAGTCCTTCCAATGAACACCCATGACTGATCTCCTTTAGGATGGACTGGTTGGATCTCCTTGCAGTCCAAGGGACTCTCAAGAGTCTTCTCCAACACCACAGTTCAAAAACATCAATTCTTCAGCGCTCAGCTTTCTTCATAGTCCAACTCTTACATCCATACATGACCACTGGAAAAACCATAGACTTGACTAGACAGTCCTTTGTTTGCAAAGTAATGTCTCTGCTTTTGAATATGCTTTCTAGGTTGGTCATAACTTTCCTCCCAAGGAGTAAGTGTCTTTAATTTCATGTCTGCCCCATGAAATTTTTTGGAACCCCCCAAAATAAAGTCTGACACTGTTTCCACTGTTTCCCCATCTATTTGCCATGAAGTGATGGGACCAGATGCCATGATCTTAGTTTTCTGAATGTTGAGCTTTACACCAGGGTTTACACCAGGGTTATAAGATATCAAATCTGCAAAATTCTTTCCAAACCAACTTAGCAAAATTCTTGTGAAAACTGAATTAGGCAAGTTCTAGGATAAGGTCAAGTTGAGGACAGGGCTCAGAGGAGCCTGACTAATGTTTAGTTAAAGAGTCTTTAGTCAGGCTCCTCTGAACCCTCTTCTAATTCAACATGTAAAATATCACAGGTATGCTATTTAGAGTGCTATTCTTATGATATTAGTTTAATAAATGCAAAAGACTACCTATTAAAAATCAAGTTTTTCAATACTGAATTCTCTTACTGTGAAAGATTTCAGAAACCATCACAATTGGAGCGGTCTTACTACGTACAGTTTACAAATGTGGAGGTAATTCCCTGGTGATCTGGTGGTTAGGACTCCAATCTGCTGAGGGCCCTGGATTCAGTCCGTGGTTGGGGAACAAAGATCCAGGAAGCCGTGCAGTGGCCAAAAACAAAACAGGTGTGTAGAGCACGTGTGTGTTAGTTGCTCATTCATGTCTGATTCTTCGCAATCCCATGCACTAAAGCTCACCAGTTTACTCTGTCCATGAAATTCTCCAGGCAAGAATAATGGAGTAGGTAGCCATTCCCTTCTCCAGGGGATCTTCCCAACTTAGGGATCAAACCTGAGTCTCCTAAGTTGCAGGCAGAATCTCTCTCTCTGAGTCTCCTAAGTTGCAGGCAGAATTCTCTCTGAGAATCTCTCAGAATCTCTCTAATTCCAGGGAAACCCCGTGGAAAGCATGCTGCTGCTACTGCTGCTTCCCCATCCCTGGGATTCTCCGGGCAAGAACACTGGAGTGGGCTGCCATTTCCTTCTCCAGTGCATGAAAGTGAAAGGTGAAAGTGAAGTTGCTCCGTCGTCTCCGACTGTTAGCGACCCCATGGACTGCAGCCTACCAGGCTCCTCCGTCCATGGGATTTTCCAGGCAAGAGTACTGGAGTGGGGTGCCATTGCCTTCTCCGTGGAAAGCATGGTTCAGTGTAATTAAGCAAGTTGCCCCCAAGCACACATCTCTTCCAAGTGATAGAGCTGTGGATCCTAATCAAGTCTGGTTGATTGGAAAGTACTTCTGCCTCAAGATGAAGGACCCCAGGCAATTCTAGGTATGTGTATTTCTACTTACAGAGCTTGATATCTAGAACACACAATCTTTTACACACCACTGAAGAATATCAGAAGGCTGTCTCACTTGGGTCAGAAAGAGGAGATAACTGGAGAAACAGGAAATTCAAATAAAGTTTGAAGTTTTGTTAACAATTATATGTTCCAATTTCTTAATTTTGGTAAGTTTACCATGGTAATATAAGATGTTAATGAGAAAAACTTTCCAACTTTTCTGTAAAATTATCCCCTATGAAAAACCTTATTAAAAAAAAAAAAAATCTGTCTCATTTCAGACTGTTGAGAACTCAGGTCAGAAATACCCGTTAACCTTCAAATAAGTACTTGATCTATTTTGGAAAATGTTCCAAGATAATCTATTTATAAAGAATGAAATTTTTTCACAGTCTCCTTTGTGTTGCCTTTTAGTATTTTGTAAGCTTCATATCAGGAAATGAATTTCGAAAGCTAAATTAAATCCTTACCAGTTCAATTGAAGTCTATTTCTCATTCATTCAACATTTTTTTGTCTCTTCTGCTTCATAAATAGCAGCTGTTCATCGTCGCTCAGGCAGTGTGTAATCAGATGCTTACAGATCCGCTTTTCTTGGAAAAGAACATCATATGGCTTCTTTGAACATTTTAAAGTCAATCAGGAGGAATTTACTGAATGTCACTTATGTGCAAAGCAGTGTGGTAATTGGGGAAGAGTAGGGGAGGGAAAGAGGGAAAATAAGAGGATCTACCTAGTCTTCCTGCAGTGAAAAATGTCTCATGCATTTCAGAAATATTTGCTGAGTGCTCCCTCATAGCTCAGTCCATAAAGAATCTGCCTGCAACGCAGGAGACCCAGGTTCAATTCCTGGGTCAGGAAGATCCCCTGGAGGAGGAAATGGCAACCCACTCCAGTATGCTTGCCTGGAGAATCCCATGGACAGAGGAGCCTGGTAGGCTACAATCCATGTGATTGTGAGAGTCGGACATGACTTAACGACTAAACTACCACCACCACCACTGTGTGCCAGGCACTGTTCTAGGTGCTAGAAATACTTGATAATAAAACTAGACAGTTCCTAGTGTCATAGAGCTTACTGTGTAGTGGGGGAAATAAACATTAACCAAATATTCACTCAGATAAAGGTAAAACTACAACTGTGAAGTACTATGAAGAGAAAGTACAAAACCAGGACTGCTGTTAGGCTGTATAGTGTCTTTGTGCTATTTTTTAAGAGGTACCTCCATAGGCAGAAACAACCCAGCTTGACAAGCAGACTGTGCCTTCGATGAATTAGAAAAAGGCAGCCCTTCGGCCAGGTGACACAGCCTTGATCTTTGCGCAAGGCAGTGTGTGTGAACTTAAGTAGATTTCAGCCACCATTACCTCATCTGGGAACCATTCTTTAGATGAATAACCTGCACGAATGTACACAGCAGCCCTACAGAAGGTTCCGTGGACACACAATTAAGTAGGATTTGGTAAGGTTTCCCTGCAAAACAGGGAGTGAGAACCAAAGGAGAATGGGAGTTAACCAGGTGAAAAGAAAGAGCAAGAAACATTCCAGGGAGTGGTAGCAACACGTGCGAAGGCCTGGGGCAGGATAGGAATGTATACTATCTCGAAACTGAAAGGTCGCTGCTGGAAAAGGACTGCAACAGTGGTGGGAGGAGTGCTGACAGGTAAGGTTAGAGAAAGCAGGTAGGGGTCAGATCATGTGGAGCCTTGCAGACCAGCTTAAGACTGCAGTGTGAAAATAGATCTCCTGCTGATACGACTCACACAGAAAGAACTCAAAGGGCATTAATTTATTTCATCTTGATTGTTGGTATTGCATTTAAATGCAGCAAAATTCACAGATCTTCAGTACACAGATTGATGGGTTTTAACATAAGCATACACCCACGCAGTCTGCTTTCCTCCTGCCTCTTTCTGTTCAAACCCCTACCCCATCTTCCAGGGAAAACACTATTCTGGATTTGTGCGCCTTCTATTAGTTTTAAGAAACAATTCTTTTGTCTCTGCTTTTTATTTTATTTATTTATATGTGACGGTACCGGGTCTTTGTTGCTGGGCAGACTTTTCTCTAGTTGCAGCGAGTGGGGGCGACTCTGTAGTTACAGCGTGTGGACTGCTCACTGCAGCGGCTTCTCCTGTTGCAGATCACGGGCTCTAGGGCACAAGGGCTTCAGAAGTCGCGGCTCCTGGGCTCTAGAGCACAGCAGAGTTGGTAGCTGTGGCACACAGGCTTAGTTGCTCCAAGACTGTGGAATCTTCCCAGACCAGGGATTGAACCCTTGTCCCCTGCACTGGCATGTGGATTCTTAACCATTGAACCACCAGCAAAGTCCTGTCTCTGACTTCTTTGGCTCAGTATAATGTTTTTGAGATTTATAACATGGTGTTAATTACCTGGATCGTTGTTGTTGTTATTTAGTTGCTAAGTCGTGTCCGATTCTTTGTGACCCCATGAACTGTAGCCCTCCAGGTTCCTCTGTCCGTGGGATTTTCCAGGCAATAATACTGGCGTGGGTTGCCATTTCTTTCTTCAGAGGATCTACCCGACCCAGGGATCAGACCCTCATCTCCTGCATTGGCAGGTGGATTCTTTACCACTGAGCCACCAGGGAAGCCCAGTTATCTGGATCAGTGGTTCCCAAACTATAGGAGGCTTTTGAGTCAGCTGAGTATCTTGTTAAATCACAGTTTAACAGACTCCACCCCGGAACCTCTGATGCACTATGTTGGGAAAGGGCCCTTTTGTGTACATTTCCAACAAACTGAAGGATATGCCTGAGCTGCCGATTCAAGAACCACACTCTCAGAACCACTGGTCTAGATGATAAACTCAGAAATGTCTTATGAACAGTTTCTAGAAATTTAGCTATTCACTTAGCAAACATATTTTTAAGCCCTTGCTATATGCCAGGCACTTTCTAGGTCCTGGGGATTCAAAATTAACTGAAACATTATGCTTCTCCTCTCGTAACTGACAGTCTGGTAAGGAGACAGGTAAACCAAATGCATGTTTCCAGCTGTCTGAGAAAGTCTCTTCACTCAACAATGGACAAAATATTTCAAAAGAGAAAGTGCTCTTGCTTTCCAAAATCAACAAACCACCAAGAGTAAAAGCAAGACTGTCTAATTGTTCCCATCCTGCACACAGGGCTCCTCACTGCCATGCCGAATAAAAAGGTGATCACTTAGACTGACTTTACCGAGTGTTTTCTTTATTGAGTGCATCCAGTACTGTGGAAAGTGTTTTCCATGCAGTTTGCCCTTTAATTCTCTCAATAACTCTGTGAAGCCAGTACCATATTATCTGCCTCTTATGGATGAGGGAAGAGTAGCTGGAGAGGTTAAGGTATTAGAGAAAGGCCACTCAAAAAGCGAGCGGGAGAATCAGAATTCAAACCCACATCTGGCTGACCCATGTGCTAGTCCTTTTTATCACTAACATTCAGCTTTCAAGAAGAAAATAACCTTCATGAATTATTATAGTGATGAAAATACGAATGAGTCCTATATTAGAAATTCCCAACACTGAGTACAGAACTAGAATAGGATGGGTAGGGAAATATATAATATTAACTGAGTGGACATGGGAGAAGTCTTCATAAAGAGGTGGCAGTTATCTTGGAAAATACATTTTTATCAGTCTTTTTCTAACAGAGTCCGGGAGGCAAAGACAACTCAGTAGATGCAAATACTGTATTCCAATCATAGGAAAAACACAGTCGATTGTGAATAAACGAAAGTTTATTGGGATCAGTGATAGCCTGAATAAAAACTCTGTCATGATTATGCAGTGACTTTGCTTACCAAATACTACCTTATAATCATTAGTTCAACTTTCTGGTTTCCTTGATAACAAGAAGACAGTGCTCTAAAGAGTAGGCATTCGTGTTTTTGTCACTGGAGAAGTATATTTTACAGCATAACGTTAATACTTGGACATATCATTTAGAAATGGGTATCTTGTTAGTTGGGAAGGGGCCAGATTATGAAAAGCCTTCTGCCATTAGTCTGTAAGTAACGGGTGGTCAAAGAAGAGTTTTCCCTTTGGCAGACATCAGTGGGTATGACTGGAGGCAGGGAGATGAACTCCAAGGCCACTGCAACACTGCAGACCTGAAGTCAGTGCCCAAGAAGATAGAAGGTAAAGAGTTGTTTCCAAAGGCATTGAAGAGACATAATCAACTGGACTCGGTAATTCATTGAATGTGAGGGATGGAGAGAGGGGCATAGAATGACTCAGGTTAATAGTATGCCTGAATTCCTGGGTGGTGGTATCTCTAAATAAGATAAGAAAAAATAGGAGAAGCACGTGGAATTTTTAACTTTCAGTGTTGAGCAGAGAGACGTGTGATTTTACTTCTCTCGAAATCTAAATATGGTCTTCAAGAGCCCGTCGGAACGATAATAATCTGTCCTTTATCTAAGGGAAGAGTTAGCTAAAAAAATAGAGTTAATTCTAATGTTTTATGCTGTCAAGAGAGTTTTGTGTGAGCATTAAATGAGACAATCTGTGTAGGAGAGAGTGAAACATTTGTTACTGCATGGAAAGTTGTTGAATGATAAATATATTTTGTTTTTTGGAAGAAGAGCTTGCTTGGGCTTCAAAATCACCAGCCTTGATTTTAGGAATAATAAGATTTTATCCGCAATGTCCTCCTTCTAAAATAAAAGTTTAAAAAAGATAGGATGAAATTGGGCTTTGTTAGTGGTGCAGCAGTAAAGAACCCACCTGCCCATGCAGGAGATACAAGAGACGCAGGTTTGATCCCTGGCTCAGGAAGATTCCCTGGAGAAGGAAATGGCAACCCACTCCAGTATTCTTGCTGGAAAATCCCATGGACAGAGAAGCCTGGCAGGCTGCCAAAGAGAAGGACACGACTTAGAGACTAAACAGCAGCAAGAAGGAAAATACATTTTGATTATAATCCCAAAGAAAAGCAATGTCAAAGAGTGTTCAAACTACTGCACAATTGCACTCATCTCACATGCTAGAAAAAGTAATGCTGAAAATTCTCCAAGCTAGGCTTCAACAGTACGTGAACTGTGAACTTCCAGATGTTCAAGCTGGATTTAGAAAAGGCACAGGGACCAGAAATCAAATTGCCAACATCCACGGGGTCATGGAAAAAGCAAGAGAGTTCCAGAAAAACATCTACTTTTGCTTTATTGACTACACCAAAACCTTTGACTGTGTGGATCCAAAGAACTGTGGAAAATTCTTCAAGAGATGGGAATGCCAGACCACCTGACCTGCCTCTTTAGAAACCTATATGCAGGTCAGGAAGCAACAGTTAGAACTGGACATGGAACAACAGAATAGTTCCAAATAGGAAAAGGAGTACGTCAAGGCTGTATATTTTCACCCTGTTTATTTAACTTATATGCAGAATACATCATGAGAAACACTGGGCTGGAAGAAGCATAAGCTGGAATCAAGATTGCCAGGAGAAGTATCAATAACCTCAGATATGCAGATGGCACCACCCTTATGGCAGAAAGTGAAGAGGAACTAAAGAGCCTCTTGATGAAAGTGAAAGAGGAGAGTGAAAAAGTTGGCTTAAAGCTCAACATTCAGAAAACTAAGATCAAGTCTTCCTATCCCATCACTTCATGGCAAATAGATGAGGAAAGAATGGAAATAGTGAGAGACTTTGTTTTTTGGGGCTCCAAAATCACTGCAGATGGTGACTGCAGCCATGAAACTAAAAGACACTAGCTTTTTGGAAGAAAAGCTATGACCAACCTAGACAGCATATTAAAAAGCAGAGACATCACTTTACTGACAAATGTCCATCTAGTCAAAGCTATGGCTTTTCCAGTAGTCATGCATGGATGTGAGAGTTGGACTATAAAGAAAGCTGAGTGCCAAGGAATTGATGCTTTTGAAGTGTTGGAGAAGACTCTTAAGAGTCCCTTGGACTGCAAGGAGATCCATCCAGTCCATCCTAAAGGAAATCAGTCCTGAATATTTATTGGAAGGTCTGATGCTGAAGCTGAAACTCCAATACTTTGGCTACCTAATGCAAAGAACTACTCATTGGAAAAGACCCCAATGCTGCAAAAGATCAAAGGCAGAAGAAGAGAAAGATAGAGGATGAGATGATTGGATGGCATCACC
Organism: Ovis aries; assembly: GCF_016772045.2. Lineage (NCBI taxonomy): Eukaryota > Metazoa > Chordata > Mammalia > Artiodactyla > Bovidae > Ovis > Ovis aries. The sequence continues at coordinate 8,831,354 of NC_056074.1, forward strand.
AATGCGATGGACATGAGTTTGAGTAGGTTCCAGGAGTTGGTGATGGAGAGGGAAGCCTGGTGTGCTGCAGTCCATGGGGTTGCAAACAGTCGGACACAACTGAGCAACTGAACTGACCTGATCTTCTGAGACATTATCTGATTATAACTATCTTCAGTGACTATCTTCTGAGACACTCAGTGCTCTTTTCAAATGTTAATCAAACTCAGCATTGTCCTTAGATGAAAATACTAAGACAAAAAGGATCTAGAAAGTTGAACAAAGAGTTAATGTTCACTGAAGTTTTGCTATATGCTTAGGACCTTGCCTGATTTGTCTCATAATCTTCACTACATCCTTGCACCTCTATTTTACAGATGAAGAAGAGACAGAGAAATTAAATCACTAGCTCACAGATGTAAATGGTGGAGCCAAATTTGAAAGTATATAGCCTTACGCTGGGATCTGAGTTCATCTCTGCACCAGATGGCTTTGCACTGAATTGTCAACATGTTTATCTCTGGGTGGATATTCCTGGTGGCTCAGATGGTAAAGCGTCTGTTTACAATGCGGGGGACCTGGGTTCGATCCCTGGGTTGGGAAGATCCCCTGGAGAAGGAAATGGCAATCCACTCCAGGACTATTGCCTGGAAAATCCCATGGACAGAGGAGCCTGGTGGGCTACAGCCCATGGGGTTGCAAAGAGTCAGACTGAGTGAGGTGGACCTGAGTATATCCTTTATTTCTTTCTTTCTGCTTCTCTGTATTTTTGTTAATAAGCATGTATTACTTTGGGATTGAGGAAACAGTTTATTTTAATTTGAAAAGCAATCAAATAAATGAATTTTTAAAAATTGCTTAATTCTCCTTTATTCCCTTAAAAAGCATCTCTGTATCTAACTTGATAATTTTAAGCATTAAGTACCTAGCTGTTTGAAGACCAACTTTTGTCTGGTACATGGTTCATACTGTATGCTTGTTGCTGCTGCTGCTGCTAAGTCACTTCAGTCGTGTCCAACTCTGTGCGACCCCATAGACGGCAGCCCACCAGGCTCCCCCATCCCTGGGATTCTCCAGGGAAGAACACTGGAGTGGGTTGCCATTTCCTTCTCCAATGCATGAAAGTGAAAAGTCAAAGTGAAGTCACTCAGTCATGTCTGACTGTTCGTGACCCCATGGACTGCAGCCTACCAGGCTCCTCCACCCATGGGATTTTCCAGGCAAGAGTATTGGAGTCAGGTGCCATTGCCTTCTCCGATTGTATGCTTAGTTCTCTGAAAAACAGATGACAATCATTGCCAGGTTAATTAACTGTTACTATCGTAGAGTCTGGAATAATAGAGATAAATGAACAATTCTGAAATTAAAGTTTAGCTATCAAAGCCAGAGAAACAGGAGTTTTTAAAAAAGTATTTATAATCTTTAAATTGTTTAAAAGACTATTAATCAGCCTTAAGAAATTCACTACTATCTATAAGTTAAAATCAGCGCCCTGACTAAATGTGTCCTTCATGTCCTTCTCTCAATGTGCCTCTAGAAGAGGAGTAAGAACTAAATCAAAAGTCCTGAGATCTCATGTTTAAATTAAAAATGTGAGTTAGCACCTTAGAGGTGCAAAGTTGCATTTCTAATTTCTTTGTGAGCAGTTGCTTTTCCTATTTCTTGTGTCGATATTGGATTGTTGTTGTATGCGTCTCAGGAATATTCATCTGTTGGATCAGATAAGGCTAGTTTTGATGGAATAAGGCAACACCACGGAATTTTTTTGTGTGTTGAAAAGGTAATTACATAGATTAAATTATATGGACTTTGCAGTACTACCTGAGGCACTTAAAGGGGAAAAGAAAACCAACCTCTAATACACTTGGATTCACTCAACTTGATACTAGTCCATCATAAGTATATATAACCAAGGCAAGAAAAGAAATATACTTAATGTAAATAAGCTTGATGCAAAAATGACTTGCTGCCTTTGAAGATCTATATTTAAAAATATGTCAATAGGTTTTAAAACCCTTCAATAGATTTTAGGTCCAAGGCAGTTTTTTCCTAATGAAAATGTGATAAGTAAAAATAAATGTACCTCTAGAAGGGGAGTAAGAACTAAACTAAAAAGTTATACATTTCAGATTTACCCCAACTTGGGTTTTTACTTTATTTCATTTCTTTGAGAAAGCAAAAAGTGACTTCAGATTCTTAGAACAGAGACTT